>NC_071612.1:18262725-18874229 GCF_014839835.1 Dryobates pubescens | reverse complement strand
CTCATAGCAGAGCTGCTCCAACCCCCTGAGCATTTTTGTGGCCCTTCTCTGGATCTGCTCCATCAGCTCCATGTCCTTCCTGTGTTGAGGCTCCAGATCTGTCATAAGTTGTTAAAGTAGCCTGGAAATTTGGCTAATCATTGGTTATAGATAGACTTGCAAAGATTTTCTGTCTCCCACTGTTCACCACAGCCTGTCCTGCAGTCACCTGTAGGTAGGTCCCATGTCACAGCCAAGGGCCATAAGAACAGTGAGGTGAAGCCTGAGTCTGTGCATTTAATGCACAGAAATGTGAGGATGTGGAATTCCTCCCTGCAGAAGCAGCAGCAGCAGCCTTTCAGTACCACCTTTTTCATGCCAGTCTTTCTGCTGTGCCTGCACTGGTGCCTATGGCCAGCATTTGCTGCCTGGCAGAGCCAAGAGCCACCTGCTAAGTGTCAGCCCTCCCATGCTCCTGCCCCGGGGGCTCTCCCACTGCTGTTGAGTGCGTTCAGATGTCAGGATGGGCATAAATGGCGGGGTGGGGGTGTAAGGGTAAAAGTCTGGCCACAGCTGGCACCTCTCCCTGCAGGGTTTGAGCTTAGCCCCTGATGAAAACTGCTCTAAGAGCCTGCCATGGCTATGCAGCTATTTCTCTCTTCCTCAAATGCCTTCACTCATTTAGCTTTATTTGTTTCTTGCTCTAGTAATGACTTGCCTTAGCTGTTGGCTCTGGCTCAGCCATGCCGATCACCTGCGAACATCAAAGGGCTGCAGCAAAACACCTGCGTGGCACGAGGGTGGCCAGGGAGCTACCTCTGAGGAGCTGCCATGGCTCCTCTCCTGCGCCCTCTCTATTCCAGCTGTAAAGAAGGGTCCTCTCCTTGCTCCACACTGCTCCACACAGAGGTAGCTTCTCGAGATAAAGGTGGTGGCAAGTTGGACTACAGCAACCCTTTTCTTTGCCACGCTTTGAGGGGGCATTCGGCTTGAGCTGAGTCCCAAACCAGAGTTCTCAAGGCACTGATCTGTTTTCCAAGCCTTTTGACCGTGGTGCCTTGTGCTGCTGCATGGGAAATCAGTGAAAAGTGCCTGAAGTCACTAGAATCAGCACCTGCTGCGATGGTCCCTCAGGAACGGGAACACCATCTCATTTCCCATCACTGTGGGAGGTCTCCTCCGAGATCTGTGCTGCTCCCTGTCCGAGCACAGCGCAGCTGTGGTCCTCACAGCACAAACTTCCCGTGAAGGTGGTGACCTCTGTGTGTACCTGAGGGACAGCTGCCGTGGCTGTGTCGACTCCGAAACGCACCAGCCACACGCAGCTCCCCTCGGGTGCTATCTGGGGTACCAGTTGTTTCCACTCAGCCTGTAGCAGCGATAACACTGAAGGGGCTGTTTTAAGCACTACCCAGCCCTGCTCCTGCTCTGCTGGATCATTTCCCTGTTGACAGCCAGCGTGGCAAGGCTGCTGGGAGCATTCAGAAGCTCTGGGTTTATTATTTATTAATTTCTTCATGGGAGTGGAGGGGCTGTGGGGTGGCCCTTGCAAGGCTGGCAGGCTCCAGCTCTCCCAGCTGGACACTGTGTATGGCCCCCAAACCATCTCTCCAAGCTGTCATTTAGGAGCAATGTGGCTTTTTGCTGCATGCAACCAACTACAGAGGAAGAAATCCTGCTTGCCTTTCAGCCTCACTGCTTCTAGACACCCCACACTCCTGACAGCGTGAGGGGAGACTCCAGGATTTGAGTGTTCACACCTGCAGGTTATCAGAGAGACGTGTTGCACCTAGGAAAACAGTTTTCTTCTATTACCCTGCAGTAAGGAAATTCACTTCCAACAGAGCCTGGTCTCCTGTGGTTTGACAAAACTACAGTGCAGAGCAAGGGCCAGCTCCTGACATTGCTCTGGAAGGTTTATTTTACACCAAATTGCAAACTGGTGCATGCATTGGTACCAGCAGCACTGCCTGAGGCAGAAACCCCGCTGGTGAGCTAGAGGACAAGCAGAGCTTGGCATTTGGGTTCTGTCCCTCATGGCTGTGACTCTTTCGCAGGCAGCTGAATGATCAGGATTACCAAGTTTCTGCTACCAACAAAGAAAGGGCATCCAAGCTTGCAGGGTCACACCTAAGGGCAAGGTGTGCCCTGGACCAAGGAGATGAGCACAGCACACCAGCACCTCCGGTTCAGGGCAGTGTGCTCCAGCCAACCAGGCCCTACAGCAAGGTGTAACTGGCAGGGCTCAGTGAGGCTTGAGGGAAGACACAGAACTACAGAATGCTTTTGGCTGCAAGAGGCCTTTCAGATCATCTTGTCCAACCACTACCTCAGCACTGCCAGCTCACCACTAAGCCATGCCCCTCAGCACCACATCTACAAGGCATCTCAATCCCTCCAGGAACAGAGACCCACCAGTGCCCTGGGCAGCCTGTTCCAGGGCTTGGCAACCCTTTTGGGGAAGAAATTGTTCTTCATGTCCAACCTCCTGGTGCAAGTTGAGGCCATTTCCTCTTGCTCTGTCACTTGTTGATGGGAGACATGGCAGAGAGCAGGAGAAAGCATTTGTTAGAATAAATGGAGTGACCAAACCCTCCCATATGGTAGGTAAGGGCAGAAGAACAGTAACCAGCTTTGTGCTTTCTAGTTCAGCTCATTTTATGCAATACTCAGCTGCAGAATAAGCTTCAGCAGTGACATGATTCAGAAGATAAATACTTTAGAAGTCAGTTCACAGGCTCACAGGATTTTAGGGGTTGCAAGGGACCTCTGGAGATCTTGCAACGTCTTGCAGCTCAGCTGGCACCATCTGGCTAGAAGGGGCTCTTCACAGTGTTTGTGCTGGAGGTTCTCTGCTCTCCATAAGCTGTCTGCTGGTTTGTTACAGATAAATAAGATGTCCTGAGAAGCTCATTCAGAACCCACCTGAACACCACACACAGAGCTAACACTCCTGCTTGCCAGCGGTTCGATACATGGGAAGGTGGAAATGAGGCAACAACAGACAAACTGGAAAAGAAACAAGATGTCTATTCCATTACTAAGCACACAAGTTCCTGCTTTGGTTCCTGTTAGCTGCTCTTACAGAACATGTGGATGAAGCCATGGTACATCAAAGGGCCTTGAGATGTAACTGAAGAGAAAGAGGATTAATGCACTCTGTACATGGGAGGAGACAGGTGGAAGCCAAGGTCATGTTAAAATGTGCAAGGGAGTATTTAAAACTCCCTGGTAAGGAAATGGATTAGTACAAATCTGCATCTACAAGCAAGCACACTCCAGAAAATCAGGGTTTTTCTGGCTGCAGATGTGATGCTTTGGACACAAACTGACTGGAATGTTTTTGGTGTAGAGGTTTTTACAGCCTACACCAGCACTAGCAACACTGTGCTTAGAAAAAGTGTCAGTCCCTGAGCCAGCAGGTAAGAACCTAGAAGGTATTTATAGCTCTAGACATATCTCAAAGTAAAACCTCAACAATCAGTTACCTCTCTAGCCATAAACTCACAGGAGTGACACAACTGCAGCCATCAACCTGGAGAAGAGGCAAAGCTCCAGAGGCAAAACCTTCTCTCCATTTGCCACGTGGAGCGCTGACATCAGGCAGCACCGGCGCAGCGGGCAAGGTCTACCCTGTCCCCTCCAGCTGGACCTACAACAGGTGGTGCTTCTGACAGGGTTTCCAGGCATCCATAATGCACAGAACACAAGGCACAGCAGTTCTGAGAACTCTTAGCAGCTGGGTTGTTTGTGTGCAAAGGAGAGGAGATGCTAGGTGTGGTCCAGAGACAAAGGAACAGGACCCATGAGTGCTGTGCGCGCCACTGCACAACAGGCAGGCCGCTGATTCTCTGTCTCGCCTTGGCTTTAGCCGGAGGGGAACAAAGCGGAACCCAAGGCACAGCTGCTTGTACGCTGGAAAGGAAGAGCACTGCTGTGCCATGGGGCACAGAGCTCTGGTGCCAAGCAAATGAAACAGAGGACATGGTGCCCCAGCCAGAACAGAGGCCTGACCTTTCTTACCACCGTGGAAATGGCAAGTGGCCACAAAGCCAAAAGGCCTGGGAAATGGGAAGCCCTGTCAAGTGCCACCAGTTGATAATACTTTGAGGAGCATATGCCACTTCTCTGGAAAATGACTAGTTCCTACAGAAACTGAAATGCCAATATTCCAGAAAAGGCAGTGTCCTTGAGACAAACCCAACCCTTCCTTAGGTGCCAAACAGCTCAAATACTAACACCCAGAAAAAGCTTAGGCACACAGACGTGCTGGTTGTTGGAAACTTGAGTTTTGCTCAGTATGTCCAGCTTCCTCAGATTATTTTTCTCCTTGCTGTGTCCAATCACAACTGGCTCCAGTGCAAATGGCATCTAGAAGGAATGCTTCAGGTCTCTGAAATACAAAGCAAAGACATTGATCTGTTAGTGACACAGGAATTACAGCAAATGACAAAACTGCATTACAGAAAGAAGTAAGTTCTCTCTGGAAGAGTGCAGAACAGAACAGGTGAAGCCAGGAAATGGGGGCCCTTCGCTTCTTTCAAGGCTCTGAGGACACTGTAGCTTCATACTGAAGAAAACCTATTCTTCAAGTTGCACTCAGGGTTTTCAGTTCAGTGTGAGCAGCATGATGGCAGAATCACACAGCTGCTGAGTTTGTACAGAAGTCAACTTGCCTTAAATGGCCTTTGGTCTTACCTCTGCCTGAGGCTACATAACCCAGCTCCTGTGTCTCCTTTACTGAGGCACTCCAAGGCTATTAAACCATCTTCAGGAGCACATATCAATGCTGTGTATGTCAGCAAACTGGCTGTGCACAGCTAGATGTGAGCTGTATAAGCTCCTACCATGCACCAGGCAGAACTGTGCTTCCTGCTCTCCTGATCTCAGAGCAGTCACATGGGAACTGGTTCCTCATTTCCAACCCAGCTTTCTAACTAGGGATTCCACTATCCCAGCCATAACTGGGCCACAAAAGCCTCTGGGTGGACAGCTCATGGAGAGCAGAGTAGAGAACCTCCAACACAAACACTGTGAAGAGCTCTTCTTGCCAGATGTGCAGCTAAGCTGTAAGACACAGTATCACAGTATCGCCAAGGTTGGAAGAGACCTCGAGGATCATCGAGTCCAACCTGTCACCCAAGACCCCATGACTAGACCATGGCACCAAGTGCCACATCCAATCTCCTCTTGAACACCTCCAGGGATGGTGACTCCACCACCTCCCTGGGCAGCACATTCCAGTGGTGAACGACTCTCTCCGTGAAGAACTTTCTCCTCACCTCCAGCCTAAACTTCCCCTGGTGCAGCTTGAGACTGTGTCCTCTAGGTACTAACAGAAAGAGCAGCTGAGATGTGGCTCAGTTCACCCATCCAGTACCCAGGTAAGGCAAGCTGCTGGACAGGAGCTGACTTCTCCATATACCATTAAGTCTCTAACTGCTTTGGGATTGGATTGCCAACAGCTGGGACTCTGGTGTGCCACCTTCTCCATGGTTTGCATTTCTCAATGCCCATTTCAGGTTCTTGTCTCTGCCTCTGTGTTTCTTCTTCATAGACTCATATAGAATTGTCAGGGTTGGAAGGGACCTCAAGGATCATCTAGTTCCAAGCCCCTGCCATGGGCAGGGACACCTCACACTAGATACTGTGAAGACAGCTCACATTCCACTGTTCTCTCAGTTCTTCTGGTCTTGCCAGTGCAGTTTTGAGGTTAATGTTCCAGTATGAATAGCAACTGCTGAGACTTCTACATATAATTCTCAGATCACCTCTGTGTTCTTTGCTGCTAAATATTTATTAGTTCATTTATGGAGGCAATGGCCACAAAATACAACAAAAGTTGCTTCACTGTCCGGATTTCCCAGGTTTTGGTTAGAGCAGATGATTCTGCCCACTCTCTGCAATAAATCCATTTCATTCTTCATCTTGCCAGTAATTTGTTGTACGGATTCCCCCCCAGGCTGTTCAGGAGTAGTGATAAATTTTGGTCTGGCTTCCATTCTTCTGAGAGATGCTGCTGAGCCATTCATCTTCAGCTCAGGGGTTTAAAGCCCTGGAATCTTCTTTCTCATGGACAAGGAGTTTCATCTAGAAGTGAGCTCAAACTGATACCATCACATGCATGGACTGGCTGTGTAGCAGCCAGCACACCCTGGCTGGCCAGAAAAGTGAGGTAATTTCCTCTGCAGAAGGTTTCCACAAGGTGGTTTGAGATTTGGAAGACAAAGAGCTAGCACAACCAGACTTAGCAGTGCTGGTTTAGAGGCAGATGTGGGCCTACAGTGCTTCTTGGGCTACCAGCTCACAGCTGAGGTTTATCTCCTGCACAGATATGATGCTAGGAGGATCTCCATTTTGATTCCCACAAATTCCTACATTTATCCTTCTGTATAAGTAAATAACCAACTTTAAAATGCAGGTAGAACAAACAATACTCCCAATGACCCCAGGTGCCAAGTGAAGGGACAGTGCCCACCTCTGCAGGCTGAGGCTCCCACAGAGCAAAGCCCTGCAGCCTGGGAGGGCAGCAAAGCCACACTAAGTGCAGAGGAACTGGGGGTTCTGGTGATGTCTGGCACTGTAGGATGGACTCCATAGCCACACAGACAAAGGTTCAGAACAGGCTGGATGCTGTACACTGCAAACCATTCTTGAAAAAAGGAAGAGGCATTTGGAGGGAGCTGAACAGTGCTGTTTCTCTTCTTGGCTTAGTCAACACTGAGGAAAAGGAGTGGCTAAGGCAGAAGGACAATCCTGACATGTGCAAGGGGCCCCAGAGGAAGAGACTCTGCCATTACCTTTTGAACTCCACATGCACAAAGACACTGCATTAACTTAGCAGGTCCTAGCAGCTTCTGCTTTTGCAGTGGCCTGAGGTATCCTCATTTACCTGCAAAGGCCAGGACTGTACAGCTGAACCCTGCTGTGTGATGCTGTGCCCTGCTACCTAATGGTGCAGGCAGATCACTCACCTGGTGCTTACTGACTGGAGGCTGACTCAGCAACTGGCTTCTGCACTCCAAAGGCAGTGATAAAAATATTCACAACTACTATAATGAATACCAGCCCAGTTGCAAGGTTGTTGAGGAAATCCAGCTTCCCATGCTTTGCAGGGTTGTTGAGGTCATACCTTACTTTAAAGAGAAAGGGAGAAAAAAAAATTGCAATTAGATATATACTTCAAAATCAGAATGAAAGTCTTTTCTACTCCTGTAGTTCAAGAATTGCTCTTCTGCCAAGCTATTTGCATGGATCATACTTAAAAGGATAGTAAGATCCTGCAGTGTCAGTAAAAGTGCTAAGGAGAAGCTCTGTAAGCACAGCAGCCTGCTGGCCTCCAGTAATTACCATCTAATCTCTGTGGATGCACATGGAAGGCTGCACCAACAGAACCAGAAATGGTCTCAGTTCTTGAGCTTTTGAAAGTTACTTTGTTGCCACTTTAAGCATTGAAAAATATCTCAGCCTTGAGCAGATGAAGCCTGAAGGCCTGACAGGATGGAATGAAGTTTAAGTTTCCCACAAGTTAAAAGGCTGCAGGTTCCTTGCAGACACCAAATGTCTTTACCAGCGCAGGGTTTTGTTGGTGCTGCTGCCCTTCCTCAGCTGTGCTCCCTGCCCCTGCACTGGGTCTGGCTTTAGAGAGCAAGGGCATTGTATCTGTTCACCAGAGGAAGATTCCAAAGCAGTGTAGATGCAGTTCCTTCTAGAGACAGCATCAGCTGTGTCAACATTTCCTTTCACTTCTCACAGTTCTTTGGCTGAACTGCTAATGGGAGCGAGGGAGGCACACACAAGGGAGATAGCATTCATTCAGTTCAGGCTTTGACTCCAGGCCTTGTGAAAACACATCACTGAATTACAGTGGGCTGATAACAGACTTGATGATAAAGTGCTTGTACAGGACTGTGAGAAGTCTGAGGGCACTTGCCTGGCATCATGTAGAAGGCCAAAGCTTTCCTGTCTCTGCCTGCAGTAAGGGCTCTGCAGTCAGCCCCTCTGCTGGATTTCTATGCTGCTGGTGGAATGAGAGCTGATCAGTTCTGTGTTTTGAGAATGGCTTTGTCTGTCAAGACTCCTAGGTCTCATGTGCATGGGTCACTGGAGCTTGTGTGGGCATGTCAGGGCATGAGCTAAAGCTCATACCTGACAGTTTGTTACAGCAGTATCAACCAAGCTGCAGTGTGCAGCTTACAACTCTGCTGCATCAGGTATTTCCTCCTGAGACACTGACCCTGACAACTTCACATCTGAAGCACAGAACCAAACCCCAATTGCTTATTGAAGCAGTTAAGTACAAGTGGTGGAAAGCACACTTGTGATGCTGAAGTATTAAAAGCCAGGTTCATTTGTTGTCCCTAATTAGGAAGTCTAATGCTGGTTTGGTTTCAAGGAGTTCTGGGCAGCTGTTCAAGTCCTGTTTGCTAAAGCAGCACAGTCAAACACCACAGGCCAGTCAAAGCACTGCAGAACAGCGTGGGGGAACCATCTGCAAAGCTTAAGCTACTGCACACCTGGGTAGGCATGAAATAATTTAAGCTCAGCAGTACTTAACCCTGAACATGAGTTTATCCATGTCTGCAAAACACCTGAAGGAATGAGGATGCCTGCATCCCAACAGCACCTGGCAGGACCCTGCTACTGTCCTGTGAATGAAGTGGTGCCTTGGTGGCTTTCTCTGGTGGTGTTGCAGCAACAGTGGATAAGGGAAGAGCAACTGATGGCATCTACTTGGGCTTGTGTGCAGTGTCTGACACTGTCCCACATCACATCCTGGGCACCAAACTGGAAAAGCATGGACTGGAGGGGTGGCTACTGGCTGGATAAGGACTTGGCTGGATGGCTGCACTCAGAGAGGTGCAGTCAGTGGCTCAGTGTCCCAGTGGAGACCAGTGACAAAAGGCATCCCTCAGGGCTTGGTATTGGCACCAGTGCTGTGGCAGTGACATGGGCAGTGGGATTGAGGCACCCCCAGCAAGTCTGCAGGTGACACCAAGCTGTGTGGCCTGGCTGACACGCTGGAGGGAAGGGATCTGGACAGGCTGGAGAAGTCAGCACAAACCAACCTCATGAAGGTCAATAAGGCCAAGTGCAAGGTCCTGCAACTGGGTCAGGGCAAACCCAAGCACAAATCCAGGCTGGGCAAGCAGTGGCTCAAGAGCAGCCTTGAGAAGGCTTTGGGAGTGTCAGTTGGTGACAAACTCCCCAGGAGCCAGCACCGGTCCCTGGCAGCCAAGAGCCAGCTGAGTGCTGAGCTGCATCCAGAGCAGGGAGAGCAGCAGCACAGGGAGGGGACTCTGCCCCTCTGCTCTGCTCAGACCCTACCTGCAGCACTGCCTCCAGTTCTGGGCACCTCAACATAAGAAGGACCTGGAGCTGCTGGAGGGGATCAAGAAGGGACTACAAAGACATCTGGAGAAGCTCTCCTAAGGGGACAGGCTGGGAGAGTTGGGGCTGTTCAGCCTGGAGAAGAGAAGGCTCCAGGGAGACCTTAGAGCAGCCTTCCAGTACCTGAAGAGGCTCCAGGAGAGCTGGGGAGGGACTTCTGCCCAGGGCTGGGAGTGACAGGATGAGGGACAATGGCTTTGGGCTGGGAGAGGGGAGACTGAGACTGGAGATGAGGAAGAAATTCTTTGCAGTGAGGCTGGGGAGACTCTGCCACAGGCTGCCCAGGGAGGCTGTGGCTGCCTCCTCCCTGGAGGTATTCAAGGCCAGGCTGGATGAGGCCTTGAGCAACCTGGGCTGGATGGAGGTGTTCCTGCCCATGGCAGGGGGTTTGGAACTGGATCATCTTTAAGGTCCCTTCCAACACAAACCACTCTATGAGTCATCAATCCTGAAGTCTGGAAGATAAGCATTTCAGATGGTTGGTTTAAAAAGGCCATAATGGCCTCATGTGCTTTGTGAGTTAAAAGGAGAAGTGACACTTCCAGAGCTGTCCCTTTGTCCCAAGAAGGGTCAGAGAGGACAAGGATTGGTTGTCAGTTTGGGCAGTGCTCTGAATTTTGGAGCAGAATTGCAGTGATTCTGTCTTTGTGATTACAGTACTTCAGCTGAGGGTGTTTGTGCACAGGCTCTTGACACCAGCCAGTAAGTATCTGAGTACAGTGGGACTGGATTACTGATTTCATGCCACTCAAACCACTTCAAGACAATCTTTGCTTTCCTTCCAAAAACTTGAGATTACCAAACCACTTTCAAGGACAAGCTTGCTGAACATTTTTAAGAGGTTTTGTAAAACACTCTTCTGCAGGAGGAAAGGCTTTGAATCCCTAAAGAGAGAACTTCTCTCCCTTAAGAGAACTGAGAGAACTGTGGGCTTCTGGGATAAAATGCTGAGGAAACTGGATGGTTGCAAAGAGTTTTGTTTGGACTTGTGAGAGCTTGTGAGACATTTTTGAGGCTGGACAGAGAGACAAACTGCTGCTGCAGGCCCAGACTACCAAAGGAACACTGTGAAAAGCAAGTCCTTGCTGTGATCCCTGTGTTGTTGGACCTTCACGTCCTGCCTCTTACCCCCAGTGCTTTTGACCTCAGCAGAACAGCACTGCTGCAACAGCACACCCTGCATACCCCAAACCCACACTCACTGCTGACAGCAGAGCCAGGCTGAACTCCATCCTGAACCTCAACTGCAAACTCCACCGCAGCCCAAACTTGGAGTTGGGGCTGCTGTGGGCACTCTCAATGCGGCAAAGAGAAAACTTGCAGTGCTAGAAGCCCCTTGGGCAAGGTCTGGCAAAAACAAACACACAAAGCAACATCCCAGCATGCACTGAGCATGCACAATGCCCAACAAAAACAGGCAACCTGCCTACAGGGCCAGCCCCCCAGAACTGAAACAGCCACTAGGGAAATGCCTTCAATCAAGAAACACAGAACTGTTTTGCTGAGTTTTCCATGACTCTTTCCCCACATCCCCCAGTATCATCAGGTTGCTTTTTCCAGTCCCCTTCTATAATCTCTTCTGAGCCAGAAGCTGGATTTTGCTCCTATCAAACGCAGGCAGCTGTATTCTGCCCCTCTCACCAGACAGGAAAAAGCTGCATATCAGTATTGCAAGCCTTGTGAATCTTGGTTTCCTAGGAACTTCCTCCTTTAAAAGAAAGTTGCTTTCTACAGTAGTGCTAAACAACTGAACCTTGAAAGACTGACAGAGCTGCCAAATGTGGCAGCCATAACTGTGTGGACTCTGGCTAGCACCTCCAAGGCTTCTCATTTGCAATAGATTCAAGATTACAGAATGGGCTGGGATGGAAGGGACCCCAAAGCTCATCCAGTCCAACCCCCTGCACTCAGCAGGGACATCCTCAACAATTTTCAATGCTGTTTGAAAATTAACAGCAGCAAGAACAGTTCTACCATTCCCCACCTAGAGGTTTGATATGCTTGGAGAAACTTGCTAAATTTCCAGCCAAGTGGGTTTTTAATTATTGTCAAGCCTTTGCTATCAAACCTTTGATTTCAATGCAGGAACACAAACAAACTGAACACAAGCTGCCATGCCAGCAGGAAGATGGACAGTGTGCTCAGGTCCTAGCCAAGAAAGCCAGTGGCATCCTGGCTTGGGTCAGAAGCAGGGTGGGCAGCAGGGTCAGGAGGTGACCATCCCCCTGTGCTCAGCACTGGGGAGGCCACAACCTTGAGTGCTGTGCTCAGCTCTGGGCCCTCACTGCAGGAAGGACATTGAGGGGCTGGAGCCTGTCCAGAGCAGGGCAGCCAGGCTGGAGAAGGGCCTGGAGCCCCTGGGCTAGAGGAGGGGCTGAGGGAGCTGGGGGTGTTCAGGATGCAAAAGAGGAGGTTGAGGGAGACCTCCTTCCTCTCTCCAGCTCCCTGGAGGGAGGTTGCAGTGAGGAGGGGACAGCCTCTGCTCCTTGGTGGCAAGGGACAGGAGCAGAGGCAATGGCTCCAAGCTGCCCCAGGGAAGGTTCAGGCTGGATGCTAGGAAATATTTCTGGCCTGGAAGGGCTCTCAGACATTGGAATGATCTGCCCAGGGCAGTGCTGGAGTCCCCATCCCTGGGGGTGTTCAAGCAGTGTGGAGCAGGTGCTTAGGGACAGGGTTTAGTGCTGACCCTGCAGTGCTGGGTGGAGGGTTGGGCTGGATGAGCTTGGAGGGCTCTTCCAACTGGATGTTTTCAGTGATTTCAACTTTGACTTGTTTTGGAGTTGTATGTTCACAATATATTCTTACAGTATGAATTATGACATGCCTGATATGGACAAGCACTTTCAGTCATAAGATTAAGTAACAGCACTGGCCAGAAATGCTGTTATGAAACTGGGCAGGCTGCATGATTCTGTGTAGCCTATTAATGTTTCTTTTACTGTATTTCATCATTTTCCTTCCTCCTCAGGCCTTCTGAAATGAAAAATACACTCATTTGTCCAGTTTATGAATGTGGAAGTTGATCAAAACTGGACATCCCAGCCCTTACTCCTTTAGTTACAGTATTCCTGTAGTCAGAAGAGAAAACATCAATTTTGAGGTAAGGACTTTCCAATGTAATCCACAGACTGCTTTGGGTTGGAAGGGACCCTCAAAGGGCTTCTCCAATCCCCCTGCAGTCAGCTGGAACATCTCCAATTAGATCAGGCTGCCCAGGGACACATCAACTCTGAGACTGAATGCCTCCAGGGACAGGGCCTCAACCACTTTGCTGGGCAACCTGTTCAGTGTCTCACCACCCTCATAGTGGAGAACCTCTTGCTAAAGTCCAACCTAAATCTCCCCTGCTCCAGTTTCAAACCACTGCCCCTTCCAATAGCTGTAAAAACCAAGAGGGAAGTCTCTATACCATCCCATATACCAGCTGCCAGGCTGCATCTGCTAGGAACAATACACGTCCATGCTTCATGCTGTTGCTACATACCAAGGAATATCAGGAGCACTCCCACCATAATTTGCAGTGTGAGGGACAGGCTGATAAGCACAATAAGTGGGATGTAGAAGGAAAAGGAAGGTCCTTGCTCCATCACAGCTTTCAGCTGGGACGCATTGGCCATCAGCAGGGCAATATCCAGCATGCTCTCGGCAGCACTCTTCTTGTTTGCATAGTGGTTGATGTTCATAGGGCTGCTCCTCTGAAACCACCTGGATGTTGTGTGCTGAAACAGGGAGAGAGGAAAAGGATTATCCACAGCTTCTCTAGCTGATGTAGTGAGTGAGAGGTCACCTGGCCCAGCTACTGATAGCTGTCATCACACTGACAGAGGAGCAGTGGTACTGAGGTGGCCTGCACTTGCTCTGGCCGGGAAGCTCTCCTCCATCTCCAAAGCTCCTCCTGTGAGTCAGTCATCACCCTGCTTCCCTGAGCTTTTTCTCCCCAGTTTTATATTTATTTGTCTTTTTTTTCTCCCCTGCTGGTTGATATTTATTGGCTCCTGGATTTCTCTTATGGCTGATGCATTTTTTGGAAGGTTTCTTCAACTGCAGACAGAGAAAGGCAAGAAAGGCAAGACCCAGCCCCAGGCTGCTCAGACCCCCAGCCCAGCCCCTGCTGGGCTCCAGGCCCTGGTGCTGGAGCCACCCACCCCCATGGAGAGCCAGCCCCCAGCCCTGCACTCAGCTGGGAAGGGCACCAGTAAATAGCAAACCTCCTCCGTATCACCTCCCTTCCCCAGGAGAGAGGGGTTTAGCTCCTGGGAGCAGCATTTTGTGGGGCCATGGGTTATGGAACAGCTGTGTGGGGTTCTCATCCCCCATATATGGTTGGACTTGATGATCTTAAAGGTTTTTTCCAACCAAAACAATTCTGTGACCCCCAGTGCAACTTTTTCACTGCTGCCACCACTGTTCTCCATCTGACAGGAGAGCAGTAACCAGTGCCTGCACTGCTGGGGCACAGCCTGAGCAGCCAGTGTGCTTCCAGCCTGGGAGAAGAAGAGAGGGAAAAAGCTGGAAGGTTTGCACTGAGGCAAGCTGGGACAGACAACCACTGCAAAGCACCCGAGCAAGCAACAGGTGGTTGTGCCCAAGTGACTGCTAAAGGCACACTAAAAACACAAGTATTTATTACATTCACCCTCTGCCACCACACAGCTGCAGCACTCCTTCATTACTCATGGGTCTTATTTTGAGGATTTATGTTTGAGCTTTGCTTGACCTCCCTTCCCTGCTGCTTCTTGCTCAGCCAGGCCACTGCCAGCTCCATGCACACACTGAACTGCTTTCCTGCTTCACTGCCACGTGTCTGGGGCTGCCAAGCACTGCCCACTTATGAGGGGAACTTTTTTCCATGTTTTCAGCAGTAGCAGCTGGGGTTTTGATTGAAATTCCACTGCTGATAAACAGGAAAAGAAAACCCAGAGCTAAGTTAAGCCAGAGGGATGAATAGAAGGAGCTGTTTCCCGATGACAACTCATGCGCCCCACCTTGAGATGGGACAGTGCTCCCCCAGAGGCACCTGTTTCTTCAGGCACCACTCAGAACCTAGGGCAACTGGGCTAGACTGAGGTGCCCAACTCTTGCCAAGGCTGTTGTCAACAGTGGTCTCACGGACCCTCGCTGCACCCTCCAGTATCTGCTCTGCATGACACAAAAATCCTGACACAGAATCACAGAGTGCTCTGGGCTGGAAGGGACCTCCAAAGGTCACCCAGTCCAACCCCTCTACACTGTGCCAGTGTTCCACCACCCTCCTGGTGCAGAACTTGTTCCTCATATCCAATCTCAATCTACTCTGCCCTAGTTTGAAGCCATTGCCCCTGGTCCTGTCCCTGCAGACCTTTGCAAACAGTCTCTCTGCAGCCTTCTTGTACTCCCCTTCAGGTACTGGAAAGTCACTATTAGGTCTGCCTGGAGTCTTCTCTCAGCCTGTCCTGGAGCAGAGAGGCTCCAACCCCCTGGACCTCATGCTGACTGCTCTGACTTGCAGGCTTCATTTTCAAAACCAATACACCAATATATTAAGAGTAAGCTCATTCTAGTTGGCTTCTTTAAACTTGCTTCTCAGGACGTTTTCAGTGCCAGAAAATACTAGCAGCAAAGTCTCTCCTGGAAGGGTATTTCAAACACAGCAACACCTCTAACTCCTCTCTTCAGCAGCACTACTATGAAATTTCCAACTCCCGAGCCAGGTTTGCCACCTCCAGGCTTGAGTGTCCTTTCAGACACAGCAGATACTGAGGTGCCTGGCAAACGCATCGGCAGTGTTCCCAGGACACTCAAAGGCCAAACTTGGACCCCTTGTTACCCAGCACAGCCTAAGTATGTCCCTGAGATACCAGTGTCACAGGGCAGCAGCAAGAGAAGCCAGCCATGAGATCATAGCTTCATGCAGATGGCTGCTGCACTCCACTCACCTCTCAGGAAGGAAATGGCTCTGAGACAGACACTGGCGTTTGTCAGGAAGACCTGGAGGTCATCTCCAACCACATGGAAGAAAAGAGGGTTATCAGGAGTAGCCAGTGGGGATTCACCAAGGGGAGATCTTGCTTGGCTAATCTGATAGCCTTCTATGAAACCACAACCAAATGGGTAGACAAGGGAGGAGCTGTGAATGTCACCTTCCTTGACTTCAGTAAGGCTTTTGCTACTGTCTCCCACAACATCCTCATAGAAAAGCTCAGGAAATGTGGCACAGAGGGTTTGTCAGTGAGGTGGATTGCAAACTGGCTCCACAACAGAGCTCAGAGGGGGCCAAGCTCTTTTCAGTGGTGCACAGCAATAAGCCAAGGACCAATGGATACAAACTGGAACAGAGAAGGTTTCAGCTCAACATGAGGAGCAACTTCTTTAGTGTGAGGGTGACAGAGCCCTGGAGCAGGCTGCCCAGAGAGGTTGTAGAGTCTCCTGCTCTGGAGACTTTCAAAACCCTACTGGATGCATTCCTGTGTGGACTACCCAGGGTGATCCTGCTTTTGGCAGGGGGGTTGGAGTCACTGCTCTCTGAAGGTCCCTTCCAACCTCTACCATTCTGTGATTCTGTGATACTCATCTGGTTTTGTCCATATCCAACAATCTACAAATGCAGTTTGGCAGGGGAACCTGCCCAGCACTTGGCACCTTTTCTCTTGCCAAGGAGAGCCTGCTCTTGTCGCACCCCTGCCCTATGAAACCACTGTGGTTGTGATGCTTCAGAAATTCCACTGTAATTCCAGCACACCACCCACCACAAGCACTAAGAGCACAGGTATGAGGCTCCACCTCCTTACAGAAAGCAGCATGGAATATATGCTGGCAGCAGGAAGGAGAACATTCAGACTGACATTTGGGATTTGCATTCTTTGTTGTCCAGCAGAAAGTCAAACACCCATCGAGCTCTTGGCTATCAAATAGTAGCAGTGGGAGAGGGGATGGGGAAGTGTCTGATACAGGATTTCAAATCCTGGACACAAAGCTAAACCAAACTCTTCTCAGTAGACTGCAGCAGTAATGTGATGTATTTTGTCACAAGTTCAGAATAGAGGAAGTCTTTTCCTGTGTCAAACAGCTGTTTAACTCCTTCCTGCAAAAATACTGACTCGGAACTATCTGAGAGGCTGCAGTGTGTGACACAGGCAGGCAAAACCTACACAAGAAGCTGACTGAGCTCTGAATCCTGTTAGAGGGGACTGCAGTGAAAACATGACAGCTAGTTTCTTCCTAGGACTTTGCAGGACTCTGATGATGTCTTACATGGCTATTGATTTTTTTTTTAACACTATAAAAGAGTAAATATTCTTGGCTACATAGTATCATAGTAGCAGTCAGGGTTGGAAGGGACCACAAGGATCATCTAGTTCCAACCCCCTTGCCATGGGCAAGGATACCCCACACTAGATCAGGCAGGCCAGAGCCTCGTCCAGCCTGGTCTTAAACACCTCCAGGGATGGCGCCCCAACCACCTCCCTGGACAACCCATTCCAGGGCTTCACCACTCTCATCTTCCTTTCAGTTACACCACAGAATGTTAGGGGTTGGAAGGGACCTCAGATCATCCAGTGCAACCCCCCCTGCCAGAGCAGGATTACCTGCAGTAGGTGACTCCATGATGTAGGACAGTTTCTACAGCAACAACAGAACATGACCCTTTGCTTTTCCTGGCTAGCTGCTGCTGCACTTGCAGGGCCTTGCTGTTGGCTCATTTCTGTCTGGTTAAGGGGCAGGTGGAAATAGCAAGCCGTGGTATTTGAACTGTGGTGGAAGCAAAGCTTTTAAGTCACCTCTTGAACTCCAGTAAACAGAGAAGACTTTTCAATTAGGGTGCTACTAAGACAACCAAAAGCAAAACTTGCTGTTTCTGGAACAACAACTCAGCTATTTACTGTCATTAGATTCTAAAACACAGAATTTTACTCTCTTGAGAGGCTTTCAGCTACCAGAAAGCAGACCAGTTTAGAATCAGAACTAGGCATTTGGAGAACTGAAACATCAGTTCTGCTGCACAGAGTTTTTTCTCAGTGTTGGGATCTTGCCTTCTTCCAGGGGAAAAAAAAAAAAAAACCAAACATGTAATGATGAAAGCCCCAGAAACAATCACTTCCCATCTCCTGATTGAGAAATAGAGCCTCTCAACACATGCTGGAAAACCATAGACCAAAAAAAAAGCAGCAAGTTAGCCTTGCCTTCTGGAAGCAAGTTGCAGGCAACTGCCAGAAGTCTCGAGACAAGCACCGCTGGTAGGATGCCAGCAGTTTTTAAGACCAGACTATGTGTTACACAGCAATATATAGACAGGCAATGAAAGGAGAGCTGTTGCCTTAACCTCGGGATAATGACAGTCATGCACAACAGTCATTATGTGGAAACTTTGTTCTGTGGCTCTATGGCTTCAGGGAGATTCCAGGCACGCAGCAACACGTGCAGCCTGCAGCACCAAACTGCGCTGCCGTCACCTGCAGGGCTGCGCAGAGAGAAAGTGAAACTCCTGCCCCTTCCCTAGGACCAGGGAAATAAGGCTCTGCCTGCAGGTGCCACCTGGCAAGAGGACGCTCTGCACTTCACACGATCTGCTCCAGCCTCAATGGAATCACACCACCTCACAAGACACTTCCAATATTCAAACCACCTGGCACAGACAAGAAGCCTCTTCAGGTCACATCACTAAGCGAGGCTGTGGGAAAACAGTGCGCGCGTAAGAGCTGTGTGCAGCTGGAACTTCTGCCTCTAACTGCCCTGCCTTCAGGGTCTGCTTGGCCAATCTCTGAGCACAACAGGCCTCTGTGCCAGTCCATCCACAGTTATGAACAGCAGAGGAGTGGAAAGCCTCCCCTCTTGCTCCCTCTGTAACTGGAAGGATGCCCTGTGGAAGAGCTTATTTTCAGCCCCACAAGGCATTCCCCCTCCATGCCCTGGCACAGCAGCAGGGTCTGTTGGCTTGCACTGCAGTTTGCAAGGATAAAGCTAAGATGCTACATCAGAAGCTGGCACTTTTTTGCTACTCTAAGAGCAAAGCTTCACACTCTGAATGGTCTTGGATACATCTGAATGGTCTTGGATACACACAGCCCTACTGAGAGCTGTGCACAGACCTTGCTGCTGCTTTGATCATAGAATAGAATAAACCAGGTTGGAAGAGACCTTCAAGAGCATTGTGTCCAACCCACCAACCAATCCAACTCACCTAAACAACTAACCCATGGCACCAAGCACCCCATCAAGTCTCCTCCTGAACACCTCCAGTGATGGTGACTCCACCACCTCCCCGGGCAGCCCATTCCAATGGGCAATCACTCTCTCTGTATAGAACTTCTTCCTCACATCCAACCTAAACCTCCCCTGGCACAGCCTGAGACTGTGTCCTCTTGTTCTGGTACTGGCTGCCTGGGAGACGAGACCATCATCCGTCTGTCTACAACCTCCCTTCAGGTAGTTGTAGAGAGCAATAAGGTCACCCCTGAATCTCCTTTTCTCCAGGCTAAGCAACCCCAGCTCCCTCAGTCTTTCCTCACAGGGCTGTGTTCCAAACCCCTCACCAACTTTGTTGCCCTTCTCTGGACTCGTTCCAACAAGTCAACCTCCTTCCTAAACTGAGGGGCCCAGAACTGGACACAGGACTCGAGGTGTGGCCTAACCAGTGCAGAGTACAGGGGCAGAATGACCTCCCTGCTCCTGCTGGCCACACTGTTCCTGATGCAGGCCAGGATGCCATTGGCCCTCTTGGCTGCCTCAGTTGGCACTTTAGCAGCATGCCCAGGAGAACTGAGTCCCTCTCAAGTACAGAAAGGGTTTCTTCAGTACCCTCATTAAAAGATAAATAAAAGCAGCATTAGGCACATGTCCTTGGACGCTGAGTTTCATGAATCACATCTCTGAGCCACCCAGCGATTCAAGCGGAAGAGAACAGCACTGGAAAGGGAAACATCTGAAGGTAAATAATGAATTCTCTTTGCTAAATACAGTCACTTGTTCTAGTAAGGATTTCTGCTGCTGCTCACAGCACTAAATCGCTCCTTGTGACAAAAACTGATGTGGCTGTTTGTTCCACAGAGTATTTATCAAAGACTGGTGACTTCTGAAGTAGTTGTTCAACAGAGTATTTGTCAAACACTAATGACTTCTGAAGCAGTCAACTGCTGGAGGCCTGACTGAAAAAAAAGAAGGAAAGCCCAAAGTAACTTTTTGGTTTCTCATCCAGCTTGACCTCCCCAAGTCTCCCCAAATCAGACCAGTCACTCTGTCCAAGGTGGGGCTTCCAACATGCCAGCCACCTCCAACCCACAGAGAAGGAAACCCCAGGTGAAGATGACGCCTGCTCTGCATTTAGTTGTTAGCTGTCCTCACTCTGCTTTATCAATACAGGAGGAAAGAAATCATCTGGAGTTTGAGTGCACGTTTTCAGGTTTCATTTCTTCTCTTTTGTTCCTAGGTACTTCATTCAGCTTCTCAAATATCTTCCACTGTATATATATATATACACACACACACACATATATATTCCCCTAAAGGATTGTTTTAAGCCAGAAACAAAAGCCCCACAAAAACCATGAAAGACAAATATTGCCTGGAGCAGCAGGACACTGAAATTTCCAAGCTAAGAGTCAGCTCTGCTGTGAGGACTGAATTCACTGCTCTTGTAAGGAAGTTCACAGGTATTTGAGTAGCATGAGGCTGGTTGCTGGTTTTCCCTTAAATCCCACTAGAAAAACAGTATTTCAGTTGGCAAAGTGAGTTCCCAGTTTGTAACACAAACACTTAGAACCAAAAACTGCACAGTGTGAACCAGAAGCACAGCCTGACTCAATTCAGTTTGGATTGGCAAGCTGCAATTGCAGGTCCCTCCTATCACCTGGGACTGCAGGACCCAGAGGTCAACATGCTTTGTCAGGCCCAGAGTGTCACACCTGGGTTCTGAAAACACACAAACACTGACTTCAGTACTGGTACAAGACTAGCACTGAACACTTTCATGGTGTTCTAAGGGGCAGAATGCCTTTTTCAAACACGGGAGACACACAGTTTTGTATGGGACAATTAGGAAAAGAATGCTGATCGTTGTGCTCAAAACTGCATCCAACCTGGCCTTAAACACTTCCAGGCTTGGAGCCTCC
The DNA here is from genome assembly GCF_014839835.1 of Dryobates pubescens. Taxonomy (NCBI): domain Eukaryota; kingdom Metazoa; phylum Chordata; class Aves; order Piciformes; family Picidae; genus Dryobates; species Dryobates pubescens. The sequence continues at coordinate 18,853,776 of NC_071612.1, read as the reverse complement.
ACACCTTCCCTGGGCAATCTGTTCCAGTGCCTCACCACCCTTCTCATGGGGAAGAATTTCCTTCTAATGTCTTTGTCTAAATCCCACTTCTTCCGAGTTTGAAGCCATTATCCCTTGTCACAGCATCACTGAAAACATCTGGTTGGAAGAGACCTCCAAGCTCATCCAGCCCAACCCTCCACCCAGCACTGCAGGGTCAGCACTAAACCCTGTCCCTAAGCACCAGCTCCACACTGCTTGAACACTCCCAGGGATGGGGACTCCAGCACCTTCCTGGGCAGAACATTCCAATGCCTGAGAGCCCTTCCAGGGCAGAAATATTTCCTAGCATCCAGCCTGAACCTCCCCTGGGGCAGCTTGGAGCCATTGCCTCTGCTGCTGTCCCTTGCCACCAAGGAGCAGAGGCTGTCTCCTCCTCACTGCAACCTCCCTTCAGGGAGCTGGAGAGAGCAAGGAGGTCTCCCTCAACCTCCTCTTCTGCAGCCTGAACACCCCCAGCTTCCTCAGCTGCTCCTCACCAGCCCTGCTCTCCAGTCCTGTCAATACATGCCTTTGGGAAAGGTAAAAATGTATTTCAAACAAGTTGTGCTTCTGATTACTAACGTCTTCCTTAAGCTGTCAGGAGGTTCCTTGCCCTCAAGCACATTTCCCCTCAGGACTCTGAAATGGTCTTCACAATCTGTGGCCTACAGCTTGCTTTCTGTTTTAGGTTAGTGATTACTGCAACTGTATGGCAGCCTTCAGGCACTCTGAGCAGCCAAACCACCCTGATTCAGCATGAGATCAGCCAAACTCACCGATCAAGATGACCTCTGGGTTTGTAATGTCATGGAGCGAGCTTCCTTTGTGATGTCATGGAGCAAGCTTCCTGAAATTCTTATTTTTAGGGACAGTCCTAGTTTTAAAATAATGGAATCTTGCTGCACCAGTGGAGGCTGTGTAAATACAAGGCTGAGTCACACCGGCCCTATGGGGACTGTGCTTTGCAATTGTCTTTCTAGCCAAAACTGTTAAAAAGATGCTAAAAAGCCTTATTGTTTGGGAAGGATTTTTCTAAGGTTTTGAATTATTCACCTTCATTAAGAAAATCCCTGCCTGGCAAACTTTTCCACATGTTTTAGTGGAAACCTCATGGTCAGGAAAAAGTCCTGTCAGAGCAGAAAAGAGAAGGGACAGGCATAGAAGGACAGGACTAAAGCAGAACACAACTTCTATCATTTTCTAAGCTCAACCCCACAGTTACAAAATTGAAGGAGTAACTATACAACTATTTAATAATCCTCCTAGATGGGGAATTTCTGTCCACATCTCCACCACATACTGAAAACACAACGGGCCCCTTGTGGTCACTCCAAAATGAGACTTTCCCCTCTGCCTCACAGATCCTGCTGATGTAAAAAAAGACAGGGGAAAAAGTCTGCAAAGAAAGGAAATAGTCTTCCAACAGAAATGTTTTAAGCTCTATCAGTTCTGCAATGGATGGTTAGATCCTTTGCACATCTCCTCAGAAGATACTATTTCTTCCCCCCCCAGTAAAACAGTAGATCACTTGTTCAGCACTGACTCAGAGAGGAAAAACCATGCACCTGGACTGAGTAATCAGTTACATTCCCTGCAGGAATTTCACTCAGTCCATCCAAGTACAACCTAACCCTAACAGGGCATGAGCCTTCTGCAGGACAGTATGGATGCAGGCAGTTAAAAAAAGATACAACAACCACACACACAAAAAGGGAAAAACTCAGCCTGTGTTTGTATTTCATAATCAGCATCAATGTTCTAGCATCTTTAGAAGCTTAAGAGGCCTCACTCTCCATACACACAGAAAATGCAAGGAAAAGGAAAAAAAAGAGAGGAAAAAGAAGTGGTAACCACACTGGTTCCTGAAATGTCAGCACAGCCATGCTAGCTCAGGGCAGAGAGATGATTTTCTAGAGCTATGCTGCTTCCAGGACCAGGTGAGAACATTTTTACTCATTAACTGGCTTAAAAACAATCAGCACATCTGATGACCTTGGCAAATGAAGCAGCAACTTAAATTTGTTCACACAGCCATTGAAATAGAAGCTTTCTCCTGTTCTCTGCCTTACATTACTACTGCTCATTCCAACAATTGGGTCTTATGCTGCTAAGTTCTTAAGGCCAGGCTGGATGTGGCTCTGGGCAGCCTGTTCAGGGGGGTTGGAACTGGATGATCCTTGAGGTCCCTTTCAACCCTGAGAATTCTATGATTCTATACTATTTCTCCCAGGAGGACTGTAGGCTGCCCATTCTGCCTTGGTAAAGCACTGTTTGGTTATTCTAGCTACTTAAAGAACAGGCAAACAAAAGCTTACCAATATTTGGAGCGGACCAAATACTCCAAGTTCAGCCTGATGCAAGCCATGTGTAGAACATGCCATTTCGCTCTCTGTGCAGCACAATCATTTTAAGTTCCACCAAATCTGAACTTTGCTACTTGCAGTATGATGTAAAGAAACTGCCATGCCCCAAAATGCCTTATGCATCAACACACCACCTTGAACACATTTTTAATAATGACCTGAGGCCTTGACCAGCCAAATCTAGCTGAGAGGTGTCCCTGCCCATGGCAAAGGGGTCAGAGTAGGTGATCTCTTAAGTTCCTTCCAACCAAAGCCATTCTATGAGTGTAATAGAAGCCAACTATTCCAGGGCTGTTCTTTTCTACTCTCCAAGTTGGTTCACCTTTTCCAGCAACATTTCCTGTTATCTTGAAAACACCAAACCAGATTTTAGAGCATGTGAAACTCTTTCCATATGGGCCATGAACAAGGAAAGCAAAGAGAAGCCCATGAAAAGGCAGTTGCTCCTGGTATTTGTATGAACAGATCCTTTGCTGCAGCAGCCAGACACTGCTGCCAATGGAATTATTCACATTAGTCAGTGAGGTGTGCCCAGTATTAGAAACAAGGAATTTCTTGCTTCTAAAGGCCTGGCAGCTGCTAAGAAAAGTTACCCAAACTCATGAAGGAATCAAAACAAAGCACATTGACCATTGATTCAAAAATCTTCTTTTTCAATTAGTGTGCTTTGAATGCTTTGCAGGTAAGACAACTCTATCTGCATTTCACCTTGGCTCTTCTGTAAGAGAAGGCAGCAGCCCGTTGCTGAAGATGTGCAAGAGAATCTGTTTGGAGGAGAGGGCAGGAAGCAAACCAGGGTGGCCCAAGTTGGGATGCCTGCCAGTACGCCTAAAAGCCAACACTTAGGCACTTTTGACTCCAATACTGAAGAATTAGGTAGCTGGTGGGCTCTCCAGGTCTAGCTGGCTGCTGAGTGGGGGCATTTGGTCAGCTGGTCAGATATTTTGAGCTATCTCCCATTCACATAGTGGTTTTTATGTCCCCATTCATTTTACCTCACATATACTTATTTTTTGCTGGGGTTTTCTGTTGGCAGTTGGTTTTTTGGTGAGAAAATGAAAAAGAGTGTCTGTAAAGCTCTGTCAAGTGCTACTCTATTCATAGAATGCAACAGAATAATGCAGCTTGCTGCTGATTCTTTATATGGCACTCACACAGAACTCACAGTTCCTATGGGAAAGGTCTAACAAAATGATTGCAACTGAAGATGAAGTGAAACAGGAAAGCTGCAGAAAAACTTTTGGGGCAGACCAAGTTCAAACAACAACAAAAAAATCCCCATGACTAGTACTTGTGATGCAATCACAACTGTGTTAACAAAAACCCCCAGAAGACTGCTGAGAAACCAGTGGCTCTAGAGGAAACCCCTTCAGGCCCCCAGTCTGACCTGCGTATCCCAGCCTTGATTCTCTTTAGGTACTTTCCAGGATTTATTAAAACCAGGCATTTTGTTTCTTGGTATGATATTCATGACTACAAGGGTTTGCCAGGAAGGGAGGGAGGAAGGACAGACCTGCTGCACAGCCACTCCAGGCTGCTCGTAACCAGAAAGTTTGACCTGTGACGCAGGAGGTGGTTCAGTACAACTGCTTCTATGTGGCGGAGCCTTAGCTCAGAACAAGAGCAGCTTTCTGGAGTTTAGTCCTTTCCAAAACAACTTTTTACCAGTCTGGCTTTTCAGATAAGTGATGTACTTGGAAAACATCCTTTAGGTGTAACCAAAATATTGGATTTAAATGCCTTCCAGTGAAGATCTCTGGTCCTGTTTTGACTACATGGAGTGGTAAAAACTTGGACATTTCTCCTGTTGTTCTTATTTGGATTACTGTATGGAAAAAAACCCCAAACCAAATAAAAAACCAAATTAACAAACAAAACAACAACAAAACAAACACACAGGCCCAGCCCCTTAAGTAATTCATCCTAGTTTTGTGCTCATTTATCTCCTGAGTAACTTTCCCATTCTCTTCCAAGTCATCTGGGTGGATAAGCTCTCCGCGGTTCAGAGTGGCGCCAGTGCTAGTGCTGATGACCCTTGGGCTGATTTATGTAGCAGCCAAGGGGCCATCGTGCCAAGGCTCAGAAGGATTTTCTTTCCCTTTCTCTTTGGCCCTTGCTGTCTTAGCGGTGACACGAGCATGCATGCAGCGGCATCTCTACAAAGCCAGCGCTCAGTTAGTGGCAGACGAGTGAAAGAAGCGTAAAGGAGAGGTTCCGATGACTGGACAGCGGCAGCTGCCAGCGCACCGGCCCTGACGGGCGGGCTCCGCGGGGCCACCTGCCGCTGCCCCGGCCCGGCCGAAGCGGGCGATGGGCACGGAGGTGACACACAGGCTCGGGGCCGCCCCGGCCCCCCGCGCCTGCCTGGGCACCGCTGCGAGGCCGCTGCCGCCCGCCGCCGCCCCGCCATGCCCGGACGCCGCCCCGCAGCCGGGCCCTACCCGCTCGAGCACCACCGGCTCCTCGCCGTCCGCCCGCCCGTTCAGCTCGTGGGTCTCGCTGCCGGAGTCCATGGCGGCGCAGGGGAGGTCGGCGCGGCCTCGGCCGCGGCCCCGGCTGCCCGCGGGGAGCGCTTCCCTAGCGCCCGGGCCCGGCTCGGCGGAGCAGAGACGAGGAGGGCCGCCGGGCACCGAGCAGAAAGTTCGCAGCGCGGTGGCCGCTGCCCGAGCTAGTGCGGCCCCGCCGAGCCCGGCCCGTCCCTCCCCCTGCTCGCACACGCCCGGCCAGGGCCGCCTCTGCCGCCCGCCCCCGGGAGGTCCCCGCCTGGCAGCGCAGCGCTGCGGTAGCGTTCTCGAGCGGAAGGGAGCCCGGGCCGGCGGCCAGCCGCAGCAGCCTCCTCCGGCCGGGGGCTTGGGCTGCGGAGGAGCTGCCTCAGCTTCTGCGGGCAGAGCGGTCGGGCGTGGCGGGGGCACCGGAGCGGCTGTCTCGCACCGAGGGCTTGGGTTTGAGAAGGAATGCCCGGTGCTGGCCGAGAACCAGCTTGGGCTACTCTAGGCAGTGGAGGGAATTGGGGCTCCATACAAATGCTTTACTTTAGACAGCTCTCTTCTGACAAAAGTTGAAGGTTTGGGGTTTAAGAGTTCTCTCATCTGTGCGTTTTGGTTTTCAGTTTCAATGTCCTTTTTACTCCTTATTTTCCCACCTATAGCACAGCAAAGGACATACGTAAAAACCAATGACATACAGAGCTGATGGTGACAGAACATCAAAGGAACACTGGGACACAAGACAAATGGCAATGTGAGAGCCATAAAGTAAGTCAGAAGTATGAAACAGATCAAAATAAATGGTATTTGAACATGCTAATGTTACAAGCAAACCTTTTGCTACTTAAATTTGACAGTGTTCAGAGTGAAAAATAAAGAGATGTGTCTTATATGCCACACATAATCTCTTTTAAGACCAGCAGAACTGCTCAGCTGGCTGAAAATGTCTTTCAGTGGTTGTTCAAGGAGCCCATTGCTATGTGGTGTCCAAACTATGTGTTCCTCAGGTTAACTCCTTTGGAATCTTCTACCTTAGAAATTGTGTTTCTTGCTCCAAACTGAATTAAAGACTATTCTGTTTACAGAACAAACACACACATTATGAACAAACGTACAGAATGCAAATACAAATGAATATGAAGTTAATTTCTTTTAAAAGGTGTAAAGGGCTTTTGCTGGTCCTTGTGTGACCAGAGATGATGTACAAGCATTGCTACCAATTCCCTTATCACCAAGGCAGGATACTTATGTAAGCAGCTCCTGTGGAGGGGAGCCCCAGTTTTATTGCTTAGTGCAATAAACATAAAGCTGTGGGACCTGCAATCATGAACAGGTTGGAAGAGGCCACTGCTGAACTATAGAATCACGGAATGGCTTAGATTGGAAGGGATGCTGGACATCATCTGCTCCAGCCTCAACTAGCCCAGGTTGATCAAGCCCTCATCTAGCCTGGCCTTGAACACCTCCAGGGAGGGGCAGCCACAACCTCCCTGGACAACCTATTCTAGAGTCTCACCACCCTTGTACTGAAGAACTTCTTCCTCAGCTCCAGTCTAACCCTGCTCTCGCTCAGCTCCAAACCATTCCCCCTTGTCCTGTCTCCACACACCCTCAGGAAAAGTTCCTCTGCAGCCTTCCTGCAGGATCCCTTCAGGTGCTAGCAGGCAGCTCTGAGGTCCCCCTGGAGCTTTCTCCTCTCCAGGCTGAACACCCCCAGCTCCCTCAGCCTATCCTCACAGCAGAGCTGCTCCAGCTCTTGGATCATCTCTGTGGCCTTCTCTGGACTCTCTCCAGCAGCTCTGTGTCCTTCTGCTGGAGACACCAATGCTGGAGGCAGGATTGGAGGTGAGGTCTGAGCAGAGCAGAGTCAAGGGGCAGAATCCCCTCTCCTGCCCTGCTGCCCACACTGCTCTGGCTGCAGCCCAGCACACAGCTGCCTGCTGGGCTGCCTGAGGCACTGCTGGCTCCTGGGGATCTGCTCAGCACCCAACACCCCCAAGGCTCTTTCTTCAGAGCTGCTCTCAACCCACTCTGCACCCAGCCTAGATTTGTGCCTGGGGCTGGCCTGACCCAGGTGCAAGACCTTGACTTGGTGAATCTCCTGCAGCTGCCACTGGCCACTTCTCAAGCCTGTCAAGATCCTTCTGGATGGATCCCTGCCCTCAGGTGAGTCCAGCTCACCACACAGCTTGGTCTCATCGACAAGCTTTCTGAGGGTGCACTGAAGGGGGGTCTAGACACATGGCTGTCCTCACCTTATAGCCACTACGCTTGGGAATGAGCTGTTTGCCTGAGGCTCAGCAGGCACCCTGTCTGCAGGGAGAGATCTGTAGTTCACTGCAGCAGGTCCTCCCCATCTGGACTAGTCAGAGGAGCACTTGGGTTGCAGTGTAGCTATGAAGGGGGCATGCCTGGAAATGCAGCTGAGGCTCAGGGCTTGTGACACATCAGGTAAGAATCTCTCCCATAAGCCCAGTACCACAGGGCTGCAGCTTTGGCGATGCAGCCAGGGGGCATTACCTCTCTAACATGCAACAGCTACGGAGCAGATGTGGGAGTCAAATTGTGGCAACCACCTTAAATCACGTGAGTCTCTGTGACTATTGAGTCCTTTGGAGTTTCTTCAGTGGGGCTTGCTGGAAATTTGCATTCCCACTGGCATTAAGCTGCAAGAACTGTAGCTGACTTGCAGTGGTTTTTCACTGAAGCAGACTTAATTGGTGACTGAATCCATTTTTGGAGGCCACACAGAAGCAGATGGATAACCAGCACAGGGGTTGATTTAGGCTTCCATTTTTAATGCTGAAGGTCACCAAAGATTGCATTTCACCATACTCAGAAGTGTGTTGAACTGATCATTAACTCTCATCTCATGAAAACCCCTTGGACAGAGTTCACACGTGAAGTGACTCTCTTCACAAACTGCTCAGCAAACATTTATTTAATTAGGCAATCTAGAAAATCCTCATCTTGATTTCCACTGGCCTCCTCTGCTGCTTTTTTGTACACTGGGCTAGGACCCCCCCCCCCCCCCCCCCCCCCCCATTTTAGAGAAAGAAAGAAGGTTTCATTGTTATAGCCCACAGAAAATAGAAGAAAGCCTGCATGATGAGAGCAAAGATGTGTCTGCATCTTCTCTTCTGCTGCTGAGGAGAGCACACGGTGAAAGGAGGGCAACGGATGGAAGCTGAATTTTACTGTCAAAGGCTAAGCACAGCAAGAGCTGGAGCAAAGCTCTGAAGCACACAATGTTGTCAGCTGGGAACAAGTCTGACGTTTGCAAAAGCACAATGCTTGCCTGAGTCTGAGTGGCTGAACCTCAGAAATGCACTCAGCTAGATGGCGTGGAGGAGTGTGTCTGACACAGATGGATGTATGAGCAAGTCAAAATGTGTTAGTGACATGAGATAAAGCACTCAGTGCAACAAAGGATGTAGTAAAACATTGGCTTCATTACAGGATCAAGGATGACTTAAATTTCCCCTCTCCAGTTCAGGGTAAATGCTCACAAGGCATCAGCATTCCTGACCACGCAGGAGCTGAGCCTCCAGGAGTTGGTCTCATCCAGACTTTGTGTCAGCTTTGCCAGCAGATGGTCCTGAGGTGTCTCCCAGCTGAGGGGAGATGCTGCATGCAGCCTGCTGCGATCCAGGAGAGCTCACAGGGTCTCGCTGTTGGTGGGGTTGGACATAGCTGACTTTTGCCAGGCACTTTGCCATTTCAGCCTGATTGGAGTGCTGACACATTCTGGTTTGGGCATGTCCATCCTTGCTGGATTTTAAGGTTCTGGGATCTTTCCATCAGCTGCACCTGCCCAGAACCTGTTGGATCTTGGGGTCCTGGTGCTGCCCCTCCGGGCCATGACCCAAGTAGAGGTCTACCAGGTTGTGCAAGGCTCAGCTGATCCTTCAAGACAATAAAGGGAGGAGCACTGATGTGCAGTGAGGTGGCACTTCACCACTCTGGTCCACTGCAGCAGCTAATTGTCCTTATTGTCCCTGGAGAGCAGGGGAGGCAAGAGCTGTGTACATTCAGGGAGTGCCTTACTGCTCTGGTGCACACCTTGCACAAGCACTGTGTGGCTCAGGAGTCACAGTGTACCATGCAGCCCATGAGTGAGGGGAACCATACCACCAGTTAATTTATCAGCCCTTAAATCTGCTTGAACTGTAAATGCCACAGTGTCTCAACCCCAAGAAGAACTGGTCAGAGCGGTGGCTGGGGCCCCATGCCTGGAGATACTGAAGGTGAGGCTGGACAGGGCTCTGGGCAACCTGATCTAGTTGAGGATGTCCCTGATGACTGCAGAGGGGTTGGACTGGAGGACCTTTGAAGGTCCCTTCCAACCCAGACCATTCTGTGATTCTGTGATCCTCTCTGGCTTCAAGTGTCCAGCTCCAGTATTCAGAGATGCTGATAAACTTTTGGATCATCCCTTTTGCAGCTTCTGGAGCTCTTTGCAAATGCATTTGCATGAACTCCTTTGGCACTTGCAAAGGCTTGGTTCACTCTAGTGAGAATATTCTGCCCATAATCCCCAAAATTAGAGATCTGCTCTGTGTAGGTGATGCTTAGGAGTTTGGTGTGGAGGTTGAGTTCATCCTTCTCTCTGCTAACTCATGTTTGTACTGCACAGTCACATGCCAGAGAGATCTATGAGCACAGGACCTGCTGTAAGTCATGTTGGGAATGGGTGTAATTTCAGTGGAACTGAGAGACAGCTTAGTCTGTGCCTGTGAAAGGGCCTGTGAGCCAGGGCTCACACAGAGTTTGGAACTTCAGTCCTCTGTTACAACTTTATATGCTGCTTGTCAGCCCTGTATCATTTTTTTTTGTTTTAATCAATATATTTTCCTGTCTCCAACCTTTGACTTAGTTGTGCCGAGTGAATCTTTTCTGATTATGAAAATGACCCTGTGCAAAATAGGTGCAGACTCAAGCTGGTGCCAAGAGGGGTAATAGATTGGTGATGTGATTCATCTGCAGCCACATGAGGCAACAAGACAATAGTGTGTGGTAGGTCATCCCTGCTTGTGTGTGAATTTGAGCAGTCATTGCAAAATGAGAACTCTGCAAGGGTTATCACATGCACCTGGGCTGGAACAACCCTCACTGTCAATACAGGCTGGGGGAGGAGGGGAGAGAAAGCAGCCCTGAGGAAAAGGACTTGGGGGTGCTGGTGGATGAGGAGCTAGACAGGAGCAGGCAGTGTGAGACTGCAGCACAGAAGGCCAAGGGCAGCCTGGTCTGCATCCAAAGCAGCATTGCCAGAGATGGAGAGAGGAGATCCTGCCCCTCTGCTCTGCTCCTCTGCCGAGATCTAACCTGCAGTGCTGGGTCCAGCTCTGGAGCCCTCAACACAGGAAGGACCTGGACCTGATGGAGAAGGTCCAGAGGGGGGCACAAAAATGCTCAGGGGGTTGGAGCAGCTCTGCTATGAGGACAGGCTGAGGGAGCTGGGGGTGTTCAGCCTAGAGAGGAGAAGGCTCCAGGCAGACCTAATAGTGACCTGCCAGTACCTGAAGGGGAGTACAAGAAGGCTGCAGAGAGACTGTTTGCAAAGGCCTGCAGGGACAGGAGCAGGGGCAATGGCTTCAAACTAGAGCAGAGCAGATTGAGATTGGATGTGAGGAACAAGTTCTGCACCAGGAGGGTGGTGGAACACTGGAACAGGTTGCCCAGGGAGGTGTTTGAGGCTCCATGCCTGGAGCTATTCAAGGTGAGGCTGGACAGGGCTCTGGGCAACCTGATCCAGTGGAGGATGTCCCTGCTGACTGCAAAGGGGTTGGACTGGGTGAGCTTTGGAGGTGCCTTCCAGCCCAGAGCACTCTGTGACTCTGTGTCAGGATTTTTGTGTTATGCAGAGCAGACACTGGAGGGTGCAGCGAGGGTCTTTGAGACCGCTGCTAAGAACAGCACTGAAACTTGGGTGGAAACTAAAGACAAGCCCATTGCAACTTCACATCTTAGACCTGAGATGAATTTGCAGTCTGTGTTAGACTCTCAAGACATTAATCATTATTAATGGACATGTGAGCTTGCAGCCCAGAAGCCAGTCCCGTCCTGGGCTGCATCAAAAGCAGTGTGGGCAGCAGGCAGAGGAAGGAAATTCTACTCTTCTGCTGCACTCTGCTGAGAACCTCCCTGCCGTGCTGGGGCCAGCTCTGGAGGCCTCAGCACAGCAGAGACAGGGCAGAGGTTTTGTTTTTGTTTGTTTTGGGCAGAGGTGAACATGCGTTGTATCATTGACACTGCTTGCAGCAAGAGCTTTTTAGTTTGTGCTCTTTTTTTCCTTTTGTGTTTCCTCCTCTTGTTCTCTCAAGCCCTGCAGAGAGAACAATTCTGCAGAGCCATTCTGTGGATTACACCCTGCAGAAAACCATGTTGGGGCAGGGCCAGAGGAGGCCACAGCAATGGTAGCCCTCTGCTGTGAGTCCTGGCTGAGAGAGGTGGGGTTGTTCAGCCTGGAGAAGAGAAGGCTCCAGGGAGACCTGGTGGTCTTTCAGTTCTTCAAGGGGACCTCTAAAAAAGACAGAAACAGACTTTTTAGCAAGGCCTGTGACAGGACAAGGGGTAATGGTTTGAAACTAAAAGAGGGAGATTTAAACTAGATATAAGGGAGAATTTTTTTACAGTGAGTGTGGTGAGCACCTGGCCCAGGTTGCCCAGAGAGGTGGGAGATGCCCTAGACCTGAAAACATTCCAGGTCAGGTTGGACAGGCCTCTGAGCAACCTGCTCTGGCTGAAGATGTCACTGCAGGATGAGCTTGAAAACTGCTTTCCAGCCTAGAGCATTTTGTGACTCTGTGGTTAAGGGAGAGTGGAGTTGTTTCTTCTAAAGTCACGGTGCTGGCTACACGAGAGGCACAGAGTGACCCTCCAACACTCATGAGACATAACTGAAAAAGGACAATGTTTTGCAGCTCACCAAAGTTCCATGGGGGATTCACTTTGAGGAGAGATGTTTTGTTTGGCTGGCAGGGTTTTATATAACTCTAGGGATTCATTTTCTCTGAGCCAATCCTTTTTATGTGGCCAAGGAAACAGCCCAAAGGAAAAAAGCCCACAGCACTACCTGGTGTTGGTGGTCACTGTAAAAACAACTCCCTGTGCAAGCTGCAACTTCCTGACTGCAGCACAAGGCTAAGTAAACAAAATGGCTTTGGTATAATCTGACTGTGGGAAACAGAGCAGCCACTCAGAAATGTGAAATGAGGGAAGGCTCTAAGGAGGAAGAGGGACCTGGTGGTGAGGAAATGAGACTGCTTGAGCTGTGTAACATGCAGGCAGAGGCTGGGGTTCCAGAGCTGGTATCTGTTACAACTGCACCACCTTTTGCAAGCTGCTCCTACCATCCTTGGCACATCCTACTTTTTTCCTCCCTGGCATCTGCATTGTATACATGAAACTGTAGTTCTTTGCTCTGGCAACTATTTTCAATAGAAAAAAACACAAACCACCAACACCCCCAAATCTGCCCCAGATCAGTGTGATTGTCTGCTTTGGGCAGAGGTAAACCTGTATTGTATCATTGACACTACTTGCAGCAAAAGCATTGTGTTCTGTGCTTTTTCTGCATGTTTTGTTTCCTCCTGTTCACAGAATCACAGAAATGTTCAGGTTGGAAGAGACCCTCAGGATCACCAACTCCAACCGCTGACCCTACTCTCCAAAGGTCACCCCTAAACCAGAGCCCTAAGCACCACATCCAAACCACCTTGAAACACATCCAGGGTGGTGACTCCACCACGTCCCTGGGCAGTCTGTGCCAGTGCCTGACCAATCCTGCTGGGAAAAATGCTTCCTACTGTCCAGTCTCACCCTGCCCTGCTGCAGCTTGAGGCCATTCCCTCTTGTTCCATCACTAATGACCTGTGAGAAGAGACCAGCAGCAACCTCTCCACAACCTCCTTTCAGGTACATGTAGACAGCCAGGAGGTCTCCCCTCAGCCTCCTCTGTTTCACACTAACCATCCCCAGCTCCTTCAGATCAACACTGCCACCTGATTTGGTGCCATCTGAGGACTTAGTGCTGATCCACTCTGTGTCCTTATCAAGATGAGCAACAAAGATGTTAAACAGAAGTGGTCCCCACACTGAGCCCTGAGGAACACCACTGGTGACCCCAGCTGGATTTAACTCCTTTGACCACCACTCTCTGGGCCTATCCAGCCAGTGCTGTATGCAGCAGAGCATTGCTCAGCCAAGCCATGAGCTGCCAGTGTGTCCAGGAGAATTCTGTGGAAGCAGTGTCAAAGGCTTTTCCACAGTCTAGGCAGCCAATACACACTGTTGTTCCCTCAAGCCTTGCATTATACCCTGCAGAAAATCATCTTGGTTTAGAAGTAATTTTAAAGGTACATTCTTAACTGAGGCAGTTCTTGCTCCAAATACCTGACTGATTTTAATAAAAACAATGTTTGGAAAAAAAATAGCTTGCTGTTGGTATCTGATACCTTCCTAGTTCATGACCCACAGAATCCCAGCATGGTAGGGCTTGGAAGGCACTTCTGGGGACTCTGTAGTCCAGCCCCCACTGCCAAAGCACCCACGGCAGGCTGCCCAGGTAGGGTTGGAAGCTCTCCAGAGCAGGAGCCTCCACAACCTCTCTGGGCAGCCTGCTCCAGGCCTCCAGCACCCTCACACCAAAGAAGCTTTTCATCACGGTCAGGTGGAACCTCCTGGGTTCCAGTGTGTGCCCATTGCTCCTTGTCCTGTGCTTATTTATTGCACCACTGAAGAGAGTCTGGCCCAGCCTCTTGCCCCCCATCCTTCTCTCTACATCTCTCTACAACTACCTGAAGGGGGGTTGTAGTGAGGCGGAGGTTGGTCTCTTCTCCCAGGCAACCAGTACCAGAACAAGAGGACACAGTCTCAGGCTGCGTCAGGGGAGGTTTAGGCTGGAGGTTAGGAGGAAGTTTTACACAGAGAGAGTGATTGCCCACTGGAATGGGCTGCCTGAGGAGGTGGTGGGGTCGCCGTCGCTGGGGGTGTTCAGGGCGAGGCTTGACAGGATGCTTGGTTGTATGCAAGTTGATTGGGTAGTGTTGGATGATAGGTTGGACGCGATGATCTCGAAGGTCTCTTCCAACCTGGTTAATTCTATTCTATTCTATTCTATTCTATTCTATTCTATTCTATTCTATTCTATTCTATTCTTTAGCTGTTTATGAGACTGAATGAGATAACAGACTCCTCATAGTATAAACTCTAGGAAAGAAACTGACTTTTTCATTTCCCTTTTCACCTTCATCATGCCCTGGTGCACTTTTCTTGTGCTCTCCTGCCATGATCTCTTGCCTGATACTTGCTCTGTGTGTTTATGTGAACAGCTTGGGAGCTGGCAGAAGACAGACACAAAGGAGTTTCTGTGATGCTCTCTGTGAATGACAGAACAGGATGCTGTGGAGGGATATTCTCCACCAAAGGGCAAGAGCCCTATCCTGCTTTCCTCTTTCAAATTTAAACTGGGTGGCAAAATAACTCACTGCATTCATGTGGAGGACAAGCAAAGGAGATTGGAAGGGGCTGACAAACATCCAGCCTAGCAGCAGAACTACAGCATTCCCTGCATCTTCCTTTTCTCTCTCAGATCAGCCTTTGCTTCTTGATGGTCTGTCTGCTTGAAGCAAGGTAGCTTGTTTAAACACCCCCCTATGTGAGTGCAGTGAATAGTGCCTGTGTGGAACTGCAGGTAACTTATTTAAAAGCCCCCATATGTGTGTGCAAATGGTGCTGGTTTCTGCTGGGGATGGTGCTGGTATGGAATTACTTCTCTGCAGCTGGACATACCCAGCGCTGTAACTGACACTGCAAGCTAATCTCCTGTAGTTTGTTTTGCATGGAGGCTCATGATACATAATTCAGATCTGACTTGTTGCATCCCCTGGCTCTTTAGCTGATCTGTCTTTAAATGACTCTATTCATTCTGTGGAGCCATCAGGTTGTTTGCAATATTTATGCTATCAAATTACTGCCTTACCACAAACTGCAACCCAGTCTGGAGCAATGCAGGGCAGATAAGGCTGAGGGTCTGGTGTGATCAAGGCTATCAAGCACATGCACACTGCAGAAAAGTTCAAATTGACTATCTAGAGAAGAGAAGGCTCCCAGGACACCTAACTGTGGCCTTCCAGTGGTCTGAAGGGGGCTACAAGGAAGCTAGGGAGGGACTTTTGAGGGTGTCAGAGAGGGATAGGACTCGGGGGAATGGAGCAAAGCTAGAGGAGGGGAGATTTAGATTAGACCTTAGGAAGAAGTTGTTCCCCATGAGGGTGGTGAGAGACTGGCACAGGTTGCCCGGGGAGGTGGTGGAAGCCTCATGCCTGGAGGTTTTCAAGGCCAGGATGGATGTGACTCTGGGCAACCTGATCTAGTTTGAGGTGTCCCTGCTCATAGCAGGGGGATTGGAGCTGGATGATGCTTGAGGTCCCTTTGAATCCTGACAGTTCTGTGATTCTGTGGCCTGGACAAAGCTGTGCATTGTAAATAAAGAGGAAGGAACAAAACTGGTTTGGGTAATGGCTGCAGCTGTCCCCAATATTAGAGATGGTAGTGGATGGAGGAGTTGGTTGGTCTCACTGAAAGAGATTTACATAAGCTGAAGGAAAGTTTTGACTCGAGAATTGCAGAGTCCTGCACCTGGGCAGGAAGAGTAAACCGCAGCAGCACAGGCTGGGAGGTGATCTGCTGGAGAGCAGCCCTGGGGAGAGGGACCTGGGAGTGCTGGTGGGCAGCAAGTTCTGCATAGGACAGCAATGTGCCCTGGGGGCCAAGAAGGCTGAGAGGGTCCTGGGTTGCATTCAGGGGAGTGTGTCCAGCAGATCCAGGGAGGTTCTTCTCCCCCTCTGCTCTGCCCTGGTGAGACGTCACCTGGAATATTGCATCCAGCTCTGGGCTCCCCAGTTCAGGAGGGACAGGGATCTGCTGGAGAGAGTCCAAGGGAGGGTACGAGAGTGATTAAGGGACTGCAGCACTGCCTGGGGAGGAGAGGCTGAGAGCCCTGGGGCTGTTTAGTCTGGAAAAAAAGAAGACTTAGAGGGGGTTTAATAAATGTATAAAAATATCTGAGGGCTGGGGGTCAGGAGGGAGGAGACAGGCTCTGCTCCTTTGCTCCCTGGGATAGGACAAGGGACAAGGGATGTAAGCTGCAGCACAGGAGATTCCACCTCAATAAAAGGGGGAACTTCTTTACTGTAAGGGTCACAGAGCACTGGAGCAGGCTGCCCAGAGCCTCTGTGCAGTCTCTTTCTCTGAAGACTTTCAAGGCCTGTCTGGATGTGTTCCTGTGTGACCTGAGCTAGATTCCATGGTCCTGCTCTGACAGGGGGGTTGAATTTGATGATCCCCAACCCCTAACATCCTGTGATCCTGTGATGCTGTGATCCTGTGATCCTGTGAAGGGCCTGGAGCACTGCCTGGTGAGGAGAGGCTGAGAGCCCTGGGGCTGAATAGTCTGGAGAGGAGAAGGCTGAGAGGGATCTGATCAATGTATCAATAGCTGAGGGCTGGGGGTCAGGAAGGAAGGGACAGGGACAGCCTCTGCTCACTGTGCCCTGGGATAGGACAAGGGGCAAGGGATGGAAACTGCAGCACAGGAGGTTCCACCTCAACATGAGGAAGAACATCTTGACTGTGAGGGTCCCAGGCTGTGAGGGAGCAGGCTGCCCAGAGAGGTTGTGGAGTCTCCTTCTGTGGAGCCTCCTCAGCCCTGTCTGGATGTGTCTCTGTGTGACCTGTGCTGGATTCTATGCTCCTGCTCTGGCCAGGGGTTGGACTGGAAGCTTTTCAGAGGTCCCTTCCAACCCCTAACATCATCTGATCTGTGATCCTGTGATTTGCTCTGGCCACACAGGGAAGCAGCCTGGAGGGGTTGTAATAAGTGTCTGGGGAGGAGCAGTTTACCTCCGGGGGTGTTGGACATTGGTTTGACAGAGCAACTTCGTCTTGTAGACAGATAACTGATTTTCTGCCACTTCAGGCACTGTTTTGGAACAGTTACCAGTGCATAGCAGAGGGGTGAGGAGCTTTACTGAGCCCAATATCTAGTATCCTATTTGCATTGCAAGTGCCTGGAACTGCTCTGGAATAACTTCAGCTGTAGGGTCTGCCTGTCGGCCCTCAGGGATCCAAGACACACGGATGCCTGTGGCATCATCCACAGTCTGGAAGTGATCTGAATATTTGGCTTTCCTGCCAGCCTGTGTGAAAAGCCAAGGAACAAGGCAATGATGGTGCCCTTGGCTGCTAGCTATAGGTTCTGGAAAGGCACTTTACCTCTTCATATAGAACTGTTTGGGGACCTAATGCATGAGCCCCCAGGGAAACCTCTGGCCTCCGTTACTCAGAAGATCAGATTCAGTGCTCACAACTGTCCATTTTGGCTTTAAAATCTGTGAGACTAGTGATGGAGAATCTTCTTTTGCTCAGACTGTGCGGGCTTGCTTGGCACACACACACTTGGAACAGATTTTTTGAGAAGGAGAAGGTCTCAAGCAGGATTGGCCTCATGCCAGAAGGAAATGAGCATGCTGCTACCTAGAAATAGGCAGGCAGAGCTAGGCAGATGGGCTAGCATTAAAATAGGGATGTCTGGAATCCGGGGAAAGGATCCCACCAGGCTATGCAATGTAACAATGCTCTCTTGAATGTGTTTCTGGTGCATGTAGAAGCGTCATGCAGTTCAATTTCTTGGTAAAGGGCAATGCTGGCTGTTACCTAAACGACTCTCCCATGCTGTAGTGCTTGCTTCCCCTGGGCTTGCTGTCCTTCATGCACCACCACATCCCTGTGCAGTGCATTGTAGTCACAGCACACAGCCAATTAGCTCTACACTCGGCTAAGCCTCTTCACTGCTCCATTCTGCATCCTGCAAACAGATGTTCACATCAAGTGCTCCATGTTGTTTGTTTAGCAGCTACCATGACTGCAGCACAGATGCTAGCCCAGCTGTGCCTGGCAGGATTGGCTTTAGGGAGAAGGCAGCTCTGGTGGCCTTGGCTCCCATGAAAAGGAGGTGGCTGGGGTACTGTGGTGCACTAAGTGTCTCAAAGGGGCTGTGTCTTCTCTGAATAGAGAAGTGGTAGCAGCAGCACAGCCACACATCTGGAAACCAGAGCAATCTGCCTCAGGTTGGCATCACATGTGAGCATGCTGCCTGGTATGGTTATGTGTGCAGAGCTGTGTGCTCCTCTGGCCTGGCTCATGGAGCACAAAACTGATTGGCATTTCTCCCTGGAGAGTCCTTTGCTCCTTTTCTATTGTGTTTTCAGATGATGAGAGTTGTCCAGGTTGTTCTCTAATTCCAGAGCTCACTTGCTGAGGTCTGGCTTTCTCCTGGCAGGACTATGTCACTGTGTGTTTCCAGTGCTGCAGCTGTCTTCCCTGCAGGGGGGCAGGGTCTCCTCTGCAACGAGCAAAGATGCTATCTGAGAAACTAGCTTCAGCTTCTTACTTAAAGTAGGAAATAAATATCGAGAGTGTGGACAGAAAAGACTCAAGAGGAGGTGTTGAGGCCACAGCTTGAGTACTGTGTTCAGTTTTGGGCACTGCAGTATAGGGGAGATGTTGAGGTGCTGGAGCAGGTCTGGGCAGGGCAATGAAGCTGGTGGGGGTTCTGGAGAACTGTTCTGGAGAACAGGGCTGGGGAGGAGCAGCTGAAAGAGCTGGGAGTGTTTAGTCTGGAGAAGAGGAGGCTGAGGGGAGACCTCATTGCTCTCTACAGCTCCCTGCAAGCAGGTTGCAGTGACAAGGGTGTTGGTATCTTGTTTCAGGTAGCTAGTGACAGAACAAGGAGAAATGGCTGCAGGTTGCACCAGGGGAGGGTTGGGTTGGAGATTAGGAAAAATTTCTTTCCTGCAAGGGTGTTCTGGGTTTGGAGCAGACTGCCCAGGCAGGTGGTGGAGTCACCATCCCTGAAGGTGGCCAAAAAAGGTATAAACATGGCAGTTCAAGACATGGTTTAGTGGTCATGGTAGTGTTGGGTTGATGGTTGGACTGGATGATTTCACAGGGCTTTTCCAACCTGGTCATTCTATGACTCTATGAAATAAGGTTCCTATTTTTGTGCTCAGTGATAGGGCCTTCATAACTTTTACATTTCCAGGCTGAAATAGCTTAACTTCATCTGTTTCTAGATATTAATTTCTCCTCTTTAAAGTCCCAGTAAAATCACTGCACCTGCTCTTAACCCTGCTGTGTAGGTGGGCTGTGTACAGTTAGGGAACACAGGGTTTTGCTGTGAAAAGCTGCACAGCTGAAATGAAATGGGATCTCAAGTTGCAAGTTGGGCATGGTGAGACAGGTCTACAAGTTCTGGTGAGCTCGAACACTGTCTTTATTCAAACTGATGTTAAAAGATACTCTGCTGTGCATGAATGAATCCCAGAATGGTCTGAGCTGGAAGGCACCTCCAAAGCTCATCCAGTCCAACCCCTTTGCAGTCACCAGGGACATCCTCCACTGGATCAGGTAGCCCAGAGCCCTGTCCAGCCTCACCTTGAATAGCTCCAGGCATGGAGTCTCAACCACCTCCCTGGGCAACCTGTTCCAGTGTTCCACCACCCTCCTGGTGCAGAACTTGTTCCTCACATCCAATCTCAATCTGCTCTGCTCTAGTTTGAAGCCATTGCCCCTGCTCCTGTCCCTGCAGGCCTTTGCAAACAGTCTCTCTGCAGCCTTCTTGTACTCCCCTTCAGGTACTGGCAGGTCACTATTAGGTCTGCCTGGAGCCTTCTCCTCTCTAGGCTGAACACCCCCAGCTCCCTCAGCCTGTCCTCATAGCAGAGCTGCTCCAACCCCCTGAGCATTTTTGTGGCCTCCTCTGGACCCTCTCCATCAGCTCCAGGTCCTTCCTGTGTTGAGGGCTCCAGAGCTGGACCCAGCACTGCAGGTTAGATCTCGGCAGAGGAGCAGAGCAGAGGGGCAGGATCTCCTCTCTCCATCTCTGGCAATGCTGCTTTGGATGCAGCCCAGGCTGCCCTTGGCCTTCTGTGCTGCAGTCTCACACTGCCTGCTCCTGTCCAGCTCCTCCCCCACCAGCACCCCCAAGGCCTTTTCCTCAGGGCTGCTTTCTCTCCCCTCTTCCCCCAGCCTGTATTGATAGTGAGGGTTGTTCCAGCCCAGGTGCAGGACTCTGCACTTCCTCTTGCTGAACTTCATGAGGTTCACCTGGGCACCACCTCTGCAGCCTGTCCAGGTCCCTCTGTATGCCATCCTGTACCTCTGGCATATCAACAGCACCACTCAGCTTGGTGCCATCTGCACACTGCTGCAGGTGCCTGGATCCCACTGTCTGTAGCAGCGTTGGTAACGCACCCAGGTAAGAGCAGTGCATCTGTGTGCCACTGAAGATTAGCTGCAAGATTAGCTGCAAGATGCAACCTCTAGAATTAGCAAGTATGTTTCAGAGGGGATGCTGTGGGTTTAGTAAGTCTGGAAACAGACTTGGAGCTGCTGAATTTACATCCAGATTATGAATGTGAGTTCAGCAATCTCTTGCATCTAAATTGCCAAACTGTGTTGTTGTTTTCTTCTGGTCATCAGAATCACAGAATCACAGAATGTTGGCAGTTGGAAGGGACCTGTGAAGATCATCCAGTCCAAACCCCTGTCAGAGCAGGATCACCTAGGGCAGGTCACACAGGAACACATGATCTGGGTTTGGAATCTCTCCAGAGCCTCCACAGCCTCTCTGGGCAGCCTGCTCCAAGGCTCCAGCACCTTCACAGCAGAAAAGTTTCTCCTCATGTTGAGGTGGAGCCCCCTGTGCTGCAGCTTGTACCTGTTGTTCCTTGTCCACCAAGGACAAGGCCTTTGGCACCCCCAAAACCAGCCTGGTACCTTCATCCTGACACCTACCCCTCAGCTATTTATAGACATTGATCAGATCCCCCCTCAGCCTTCTCCTCTCCACACTAAACAGCCCCAAGGCTCTCAGTCTTTCTTTATAGCAGAGATGTTCCAGTCCCGCAGTCATCTTCATAGCTTCCATTTGACTCTCTCCAGCAGGTCTCTGTCTCTCTTGAACTGGGGAGCCCAGAACTGGACACAGTATTCCAGGTGTGGTCTCACCAGGGTAGAGTAGAGGGGCAGGAGACCCTCCCTAGACCTACTCTTATTGTTACCACTGAATTATTTTCATAGATTTTATTATGTAAGCCAGATGGGGAGTGAGTAAAAATCCTCTGTGTGCAAACTCTGGGAAATAATGTTTAGTTCTGAAGGGTTAATTTCTACTTCTTTTCACCAGATGTGTACTCAGTGATAGGGCAGAGATAATAGACTACCAGTAATGCATTCCAGAACAAAGAGCTTAAAGAAAACCGGCCTAAAGTAAATTCCAGGTGCTGTCTGAAGCCCAGTGCCCCTGAAGAGAGTGGCAGGAGGTTATCTGTAAACATGAGCAAAGAATTCAGCTGTTTCCAAGGGCAGGTCTTTGCACAGGTGTCAGCCTGAATAGTGTGTTCTTACACAGCTCGTCAGCAAGGGGGGCAAGAGGAGAAGGATCAGGCACTGGATACAGAGCTGCTGTTGGCAGAGTGTGGTTCACTGAAAGGAAGGATCCAGCCAAATGAAAAGGCCTCTGTGTATGGAATTATTCCCAAATGTAATTCATAGAACAATGCCTGCTATTGAAATGTGGATTAAAGGCAAAAACAAATCAAAAAGCAAAACAGGAGCAACAACAACAAAAAAGGAGCTGTTCAAAGAGTTCTTTTGTGTCACAGATTCATGCTTTTAGGAGTCGTTCCCAGTGTCACAGACTCATGGGTTTAGGAGCAGTTCCCAGCTCACAAGATGTGCAGGGAGAGGAGGGAGGGAGGAAGAAAGGAGGAATGAAAATCTCCCCACAAGGTAGAGCAGCAGCTCCACAGGTGCTGTTGTGAGGCTCCCCAGGGCCTGCAGCACCTACCCTCTGCCTTAGGCTGAGCAGACAGAAGCTATTTTGCCCCTCCCCAAAGGAGCAAGATGAAAAGGTTCCCCACACAGAGCTGGAAATGCTCTTCACAACTATATAGAGCAGTACAAACCACACAGATGTATACCAACCCTCGGCCCAGTGCTCCAGCCTGGGCTTACCAAGACCTCACCAGGCCAAAACCTTCCTCCCAACCATGCCCAAAAAACAAACCTCAATGCCCTCCCCCTGATGCCTCCCTGCTTTCCCCCAGGCAGCTCTTGAAGGCACTGAGGGAAGAAGGTGCATCGCCTTTGGGAAGCGGGGAGGCAACTCCAGGTACGTTTGAGGATGAGGCACTACTGTGAAGAGCTTGGCTCTGTCTCCTTGCTGGGCTCTTTGCAGGCCTGAGGAGGCTGTTCTGAAGTCCCCTCAAATGCTGACATTGAACAAGCCCAGTTCCCTCACAGGGTAGGTGCTCCAGTCCCTTGACCATCTTGGCGGCACTGTGCCGAACCAAGGCCAGGTCACTGTTGTCTGCTTTGTATTGGGATCCCAAAATGGATGCAGTTTTCTGCAGGTGGGGTCCTGAGTGCTGAGTACAGGGGAGTAAGCACTTCCACAGCCTACTGCTGTGCTGCTACCACAGCCCAGGATGCTCTTGGCTTGCTTTGCTGCCAGAGCACGCTCCTGGCTCATGTCCATCAGTCTTCAAGTGTGTTTTGGTAGTTTCTTTGGCATGATAACGTTCCAGTCTATAAATTAACAGACACCAGGTTATATCCCTTTCATATTGCCTTTCTGCCAGGTTCACAGGCAGAAGTTGTTTGGAAAGGCAGGTGTCTGCCCCTATAATTGCTTGTTTGTTTCTTTGTTTGTGGAAACCACAACAAATCCTTAGGTCTGGCTCAGTGAAAATGCTCTCTGCACAATTTAATTGCTTCTCCTTACTGAGAGTTTAAAGCAGCAAGAGGAAATTCCATCTCCAATGTCTATTTCAAGGCCAGAAATCACTGTTGTGATCATTTTGCTTGAATTTTGCAGCACCACTTAGAGTTTGCCCGGTAGCCTGTGGCTGAACCACAGCATGTATTTTAGAGACAGTTGGGTTTGTTTAAGTCCATTGATTAAGCAAAGTCAGGCCAACATCAAGGATACTCAGCAGCTTTGGGACATGGGGAGCAATCAGCCTGTAGATGAGGCTAGGCTGACACCACTAAATGTGGTGCAAAGGAATTTATTTAACCCACCCAGACCTGAAGGTGCTGAGTGCCTTCAGCAGAACTTGTGGACCCTTTCATTCCTCCCTGCAGCTCTGCAGAGTGCAATTGGCTGTCTCTAGGATCACAGATTTGTGCAAGTGTTTTACTGATGGACCACCAGAAATACACTGCAGATGTGTTTTCTTTTGGCTCCTACCTTCCAGGACTGGTGTGTATGTGACAGATTTGTTCTTCAGAGCCCTGTTGCCTGAAGAAAGCAGCACTGTCTGGCTTTGTGTTCCTTCTGTCAACTGATTTGATTCAGTATTTGATTCTGTAGTGGATTCAGTAAAGAATCCAACACAGCCAGCTTCCTACCACTGTGGTGCCGTATTTTCACTTCATCAGGTGTTTAAGCTTGTCATTATATCCCATTGCTGGCTCTTATATGCTGAGTGACTTTTGTGTTCTTATTAAATCTTGATGGTTACACTAATTGTGAGTAATCTTCTGTGAATTAGTAGATAATAATCAGAGATTTAAACTGTAAGTCATTAACAGGTCATCAAATAAAGGAGAAAAAAGCAAGGATATCATAATGTCATTTACATAGGCCACAGATGGAAAAGCATCTTTGTGTTTACCTATTTGCTCACTGCAATTAATTGCTAGTTGTGGCAAGCTCTGTGAGGAGCTTACATGGAGTGAGAGTTTAGGCTAAGTGCCCCATTCAAATGCAGCTTTTACTTTCAGATCTTGTCTACTGGGTCACTTTCTGTCATCCACTAAACTGTGCTTCAGACTCAGAGAGGGACCTGGGGTTTCTGGCTGATTAAATGTGAGTCAGTAGTGTGCCCAGGTGGCCAATAGCATCCTGGCTTGGGTCAGAAGCAGGGTGGGCAGCAGGGTCAGGAGGTGACCATCCCCCTGTGCTCAGCACTGGGGAGGCCACACCTCGAGTGCTGTGCTCAGCTCTGGGCCCTCACTGCAGGAAGGACATTGAGGGGCTGCAGCCTGTCCAGAGCAGGGCAGCCAGGCTGGAGAAGGGCCTGGAGCCCCTGGGCTAGAGGAGGGGCTGAGGGAGCTGGGGGTGTTCAGGCTGCAGAAGAGGAGGCTGAGGGAGACCTCCTTGCTCTCTCCAGCTCCCTGAAGGGAGGTTGCAGTGAGGAGGGGACAGCCTCTGCTCCTTGGTGGCAAGGGACAGCAGCAGAGGCAATGGCTCCAAGCTGCCCCAGGGGAGGTTCAGGCTGGATGCTAGGAAATATTTCTGCCCTGGAAGGGCTCTCAGACATTGGAATGTTCTGCCCAGGACAGTGCTGGAGTCACTATCCCTGGGAGTGTTCAGGCAGTGTGGAGCTGGATCTTAGGGACATGGTTTAGTGTTGACCCTGCAGTGCTGGGTCAAAGGTTGGACTGGATGAGCTTGGAGGTCTCTTCCAACTGGATGGTTTTAGTAATTCTGTGAAAGATCTCTGTTGACTGCTCCAGTTTCTCAGATGAAGAGGTTGAGCATCAGTCAAGCGTTATGAACTGAAATACGGAAGAGAGAAACCAGAACTGATAAATAATGCTTTAAATGGGCATAGATAGATGTGGTTTAGATAAAAAAATGTGATTTTGATGTAAAATGTAATTTGGATTTCCTTGTCTAGTTGGAGGTTAAAATCAATAGTTGTGATTCTGCCTAAAATAAAGAACTGTTCACACTGAATATTTCAGTGCTGAAGCCAGACTGGAATCTGAAGGCTGGCTAGTTCATCTCCCCAAGGGCTCTGAGCATGGAGCTCTGCTCCCCAGCTACCAGAGCACGTGCAGTCTGTCTGACAAGACTGGCATCCCTCTGGAGTGCAGGGGCAAGATGCTGCTTCACTTTGAAACATGGTGCTTAGAGGAGGCAAGTTGGTAGTTCTAGGTAAAAATTTGTAGTTCTGGCTAGGAGTGGAAGATCCAAGGTCTCAGCCCATTGTGGAGCTGCTCAGTCAGTGTTTGGGGAGCACAGGGAAAGAGAATCTGAGATCACATTTTCCCTGACACAGCAATTTTTTCCAGAAGTGGTGGCCTGACTTCAGGCTGAGAGGTGCTGAGCAGCTGAACTAGCATCAGGTGAAAGCCATTGTTAGAGTCGTTGGGAAAGGAACTGAGCACAGCCAGCACTCTAACAGTTACACTGGCACAGCCCAAGGGAAGCACTGTTCCTTCTGTATCTTAGAATTAAGAGTTTCACCCATCTTGGGGGCGGGGGAAGAAGTCATTCTAGCATCTAGGCTATGGATCTTACATGAAAGAATGACTTCTTACACCATCTGAGGACAGCAGCAGGAAAGGTGTTCCTTCCAAGCCTTTGCAGGCCAGGCACACTCATGGAAGCAGACCCCTGGAGGACATCTAGCATGCAGGCTACTTTGAATCCCATGTTGACAGACCAGCTAGCTACCAAACACAGAATGCCCAGACTTGTTTTGAGATCAGATGCTTCAGGATGAAGTTTAGGTTGCAGATGAGAAGAAAATTCTTCTCTGAAAGGGCTCTCAACCATTGGAACAGGCTGCCCAGGGAGGTGGTTGAGTCCCTGTGGTGGGTTGAAGCTGAAGATGTTTAAAAGCCACAGAGGTGTGGTGCTGAGGGCCATGGTTTAGCACCAACCATGCTTAGGGTTGGCATTTGGCAAGAGAGCTGCTCGGGACCGGCACCGGGGCTGGCACGCTCGGGCTGGGGCCAGCAGGGAGGGCTCTGTTTCGGTTTCTTTGGGGGCTTTTCGGGGCGGGAGGATCTCGGCAGGCAGCGAGGACCGGCAGCCTGCTCGGCAGGGTGACCTCAGCCGCGGGGAACTGAAACGTGGCAGAGCTGAGCCGTGCCGCCGGCGGCGGCGAGGGAGCCTCCTGGCCGGACCGCGGCGAGGGGAGAGCCTCCTGGCCGGACCGCGGCGAGGGGAGAGCCTCCTGGCCGGACCGCGGCGAGGGGAGAGCCTCCTGGCCGGACCGCGGCGAGGGGAGAGCCTCCTGGCCGGACCGCGGCGAGGGGAGAGCCTCCTGGCCGGACCGCGGCGAGGGGAGAGCCTCCTGGCCGGACCGCGGCGAGGGGAGAGCCTCCTGGCCGGACCGCGGCGAGGGGAGAGCCTCCTGGCCGGACCGCGGCGAGGGGAGAGCCTCCTGGCCGGACCGCGGCGAGGGGAGAGCCTCCTGGCTGGACCGCGGCGAGCGGCGCCTGCCGCGGCCGCCCAGGGAGTGCAGAGGCCTCTGCGCTAGCTTGGGCAATACAGACTTGTCAGGTGGAATACATACACATTTAACAACAAACAATCAGAACCCCTAAACTTAATGTCACCTGCCTGAGGAGATCCAGCCATGGCTCCTCCTCCCAGCCCTTCCCTTCTTGTGGATGGGGACCACATTGGCCAGTTTCCAGTCATCTGGGACCCCTCCGGTGAGCCACTGGCTACTAGAAAAACAGTAGGTACCCAGACAGGGCACAGGTGTCCAGGCTGCTGGCTGCAGAGTGCTGGAGCCTGGCGCTTGGAATGGAGGGGGAAGGAGGCAGCACCTGTGTGAGGTGTGACCAGGTGAATTACCTCCTCAATCTGGTGGCTGAGCTAAAGGATGAAGTATCAAGGCTCAGGACTATAAGGGAATGCGAAAGGGACTTAGGTGTGTGTGGGAGCAGGCTTTACAGATCCCCCCAATGGAGGGAGGTGACCCTGGAAACAGGTTGGGATGGGTCCAGGTCCCTGTTAGGAGAAGCATGGGGAATCCATCCTGGCCCGCTTTGCCTCCCCTGTTGCCCTTGCACAATAAGTGTGAGGCCCTGCAGGTTGAGGGCAATGTGGATGAGAAGGCAGAAGAGGAACCATCTGAGGGGATGTCTAAAGCAAAGCAGTCCCCACCCTGCATCAGGACTAGTGCCATAAAGAAAAAGAGAAGGGTTATAGCTGTTGGAGACTCTCTCCTGAGGGGAACAGAGGGGCCCATATGTTGTCCTGACCCATCCCATAGGGAGTCTGCTGCCCACCTGGGGCCTGGGTAAGGGACATCACCAGGAAGCTACCCAAGCTAATCCAGCCTCTGACTATTACCCATTGCTGGTGATCCAAGCTGGAAGCTATGAGATCAATGAAAAGGGCACCAGGACAATTAAAAAGGAATTCAAGGCCCTTGGACGGTTGGTTGATGGGGCAGGAGCTCAAGTGGTGTTCTGCTCAGTTCCCTCAGTGGCAGGGGTGCACACTGAGAGGAACAGGGGAACCCAGGCCATCAACAATTGGCTCAGGGGATGGTGCCAGCAGCGGAACTTCAGGTTCTTGATCAAGGGGCAATACTACTGCACCTGACCTGCTGGACCTAGGTGGGCTGAATCTATCTAGAAAGGACAAGAGTTGGCAGGGCTCATTGGGAGGGCTTTAAACTAGGTCTGAAGGGGGTGGGTGAGGAAAGCAGTCTCTCTGGAGAGGAGAGAGAGGGACATGAACTAGAGTTGGATGAGAAATCAGCAGCCCGGCTGCAGGGCAGGCACACCAATGCACACAGGGTGGGTAACAAACAAGAGGAACTGGAAGTCTTGGTCCACCAGGAGGACTATGATATAGTTGCCATTACAGAAACATGGTGGGATGATTCACACAACTGGAGCACTGCACTGGGGGGTTACAAGCTCAGGGCATCTTGGGCAAGCAGCTCTTGCAGGGATTAAGGGACAAAAAGAGGAACTATCTCCATTGGAAAGGGGGGAGGCAGCTCATGGTATGCTTAAGGATGTTGTTAGGCCATGTAGGAGAAACATTAGAGAGGCAAAAGCCCAGCTGGAACTCAAGCAGAACACTGCTGTGAAAGACAACAAAAAGCATTTTCATAAATACATTAATGCTAAAAAGAGGGCAAGAAGAACCTCCACTCCCTATTGGACCTGGGGGGGAACACTGTAACTACAGATGGGGAAAAGGCTGAAGGTTCTAAATACATTCTTTGCCTCCATTTTCAACAGTAAGGCAGGAGGACTCCAGGGTAACTGGCCTCCTGAGCTGGGTGATGGGGTCAGGGGGCAGTGTAGTGCCCCTGAAATCCCTGAGGAGATAGCTAGGGACTTGCTGAGCCACTTGGACACTCACAAGTCCATGGGACCGGATGGGATCCATCCTAGGGTGCTGAGAGAGCTGGCAGATGAGCTGCCAAGCCTCTCTCCATCATTTCCCACCACTCCTGGCTCACTGGAGAGGTCCCAGATGACTGGAAGCTGGCCAATGTGATCCCCATCCACAAGAAGGGCTAGAAGGAGGAACCTGGAAACTCCAGGCCTGGCAGCCTGACCTCAGTGCCAGGGAAAATCATGGAGCAGATCACCTTGGGGGCAGTCACTGCACACCTGAAGGATGGCCAAGGGATCAGGCCCAGCCAGCATGGATTCAGGAAGGGTAGGTCCTGCCTCACCAACCTGATCTCCCTCCATGCCCAGGTGAGTGCCTGGTGGATGTGGGGCAGGCTGTGGATGAGGTCTGCCTGGACTGCAGCAAGGCCTTTGACACCGTCCCCCACAGCAAACTCCTGGCCAAGCTGTCAGCCCCTGGCTTGGACAGCAGCACTCTGAGCTGGGTTAGCAACTGGCTGGAGGCTGAGCCCAGAGAGTGGTGGTGAATGGTGCCACAGCCAGCTGGCAGCCAGGCACCAGTGGTGTGCCCCAGGGATCAGTGCTGGGCCCCAGCCTGTTCAATATCTTCACTGATGATCTGGAGGAGGGGATGGAGTCCATCATCAGTGAATTTGCAGATGACACCAAGCTGGGGGCAGGAGTTGATCTGTTAGAGAGTAGGAGAGCTCTGCAGAGGGATCTGGACAGGCTGGACAGATGGGCAGAGTCCAACAGGATAGCATTCAACAAGTCCAAGTGCTGGATGCTGTGCTTTGGCCACAGCAACCCCAGGCAGTGCTACAGGCTGGGGTCAGAGTGGCTGAGAGCAGCCAGGCAGAAAGGGACCTGGGGGTGCTGGTTGACAGCAGCTGAACATGAGCCAGCATTGTGCCCAGGTGGCCAAGAAGGCCAAGGGCATCCTGGCCTGCATCAGGAAGAGTGTGGCCAGCAGGAACAGGGAAGTCATTGTGCCCTGTGCTCAGCACTGCTGAGGTCACACCTTGAGTCCTGTGTCCAGTTCTGGGCTCCTCAGGTTAGGAAAGATGTTGAGCTGCTGGAAGGTGTCCAGAGAAGGGCAACAAAGCTGGGGAGGGGTCTGGAGCACAGCCCTGTGAGGAGAGGCTGAGGGAGCTGGGGTTGCTTAGCCTGGAGAAGAGGAGGCTCAGGGGAGACCCCATTGCTCTCTACAACTGCCTGAAAGGTGGTTGTAGCCAGGTGGGGGTTGGTCTCTTCTCCCAAGCACCCAGCACCAGAACAAGAGGACACAGTCTGAAGCTGTGCCAGGGGAAGTTTAGGCTGGAGGTGAGGAGAAAGTTCTTCCTAGAGAGAGTTGTTAGCCATTGGAATGTGCTGCCCAGGGAGGTGGTGGAGTCACCATCCCTGGAGGTGCTCAAAAGAGGATTGGATGTGGCACTTGGAGCCATGGTTTAATTAGTCATGAGATGTTGGGTGATAGCTTGGAGTGGATGATCTCTGAGGTCTTTTCCAACTTTATTGATTCTATGAGTCTATAATGTCTGGACTGGATGAGCTTCCAGGGCTTTCCCAAGTGAAACAGCTCAGTGATTTTACGAATGTAGGTTCTGTAGCAGATCTGATTCCTGAAAGACCTTCAAAAGACTAACCACAGGCTACATCTGTGCTTGCAACAGGATCCAGGCCCTGCAGGCCTGTGCCCTTATTCACTACCAGCCTTCAGAGCTCCAGGGCAGGCTGGTTTTAAGGCAGAATTTAATCTTTTGAGCCAGAGCTGCCTCTGTTGTAGGACTGTACGTGAATCACTCCTGCAGTGCAGCTGGTTGCCAGGAGGTCTACCTGAGAAGCCCTAAATCCACCAGTCAGTGATGGATTGTAAAAGGGTTACAATAAAAAGGGAAGTCATTAATGCCTTCTGAGCACTTCCTTCCTGAGCACCACCCAATATTTTTCCTGCCTTCCTAAGCAGGCAGGAGGAGTGAGATATAGATTTTTCTTCTTGTCTGCCACTGCTGTTCTGAGCGATTCATGGACAAACAAGAGGTAATCAATGACTGAGAGACAGGAAACATTCTAATGCTGAGACCAAGGCAGCTGTGGCTTGGATATTGCTGCATGCTGCATTTCTAGGCACTTGGGGTTTGTTTTGGAAGGGAAGCTCTAATGGCAGTGTGGAAGAATTATGGGTGTTTACACCAACAGACTGGGGGATCTCAGAACCTTCCTAAAGGCACTGCTGCTAGAGACTCAAACAGGCAATCTGGAATGGGTGGAGAAGAAAAGGGTGGACCAAGAAGGGGTTTCTGGATGAAGACAGGAATAAGCATCTTCACATTTTGAGGAGCAGAATAGGCTCAGCCTAGCCTAGAGATGCTGCATTTCCCCAGATCTATGGCCTATAAAGATGAATCAGGAGGATGAGAAGGAAATCTGTATCTGTAGCCCTTCATCTGGCTGCACCATGTGCTAGTCACCACATTCTGAAGCTCTGGCTTGTAGCAGGGTGTAAATATTTGAATTACTGTCAGCAGTTATGGTTAATCACTTTGTTGGTAAATAACATCTCCAATTTGCTTCCAAATGCTTCTGCAACGGCGCTGGCTGCATGGGAAGTGACACACTCTTCAGTGCTCTGAACATATATCTTCTTAAACAGCTGCTGTGAGGATAAATACAAAATGTGAGAAATAAAAACGACTCTGATGTACTTAATTGCTGCTGGTCTGCAAATGCATTACTCTGAAACCCAGCAAGCCCTGCCTGAGGATGAAAAAGCAAGTGCTAAAAGCTGATGCTGTGTTCCAAACCGATTGGCTGGAACACAGGAAGGGCATGCAGCTGTTAGAGCAGGGCCAGAGGAGTCCACCAAGATGATCTGAGTGCTGAAGCACTTCTCCTATGGGGACAGGCTGAGAGAGTTGGGGTTGGTTTACCTTGGAGAAGGGAAGGCTCCAGAGAGATCTTTGAGCAGCCTTCCAGTGCCAGAAGGGGCTACAGGAGAGCTGGGGAGAGACCTCTTGCAAAGGCGTGGAGTGACAGGACAAGGGGCAATGGCTTCAGACTGGAAGAAGATTGATTTAGATTAGACATTAGGAGGAAATTCTTCCCTTGGAGGGTGGTGAGGCACTGGAACAGGCTGCCCAAAGATGCTGTGGATGCTGCAAGTCTAGAAATGTTCAAAGCCAGGTAGGATGAGGCCGTGAGCAGCCTGGTCTGGTAGGAGATGTCCCTGCCCATGACAGGGGATTTGGACTAGAAGACCTTTAAGATCCCTTCCAACCCAAACCATTCTATGATTCTATGTAATATTGTCAGAAAGCCAAGGATTCAAATTCATCCCCATTTGAGGGATGCCAGTTTCTGATTACAGGGATGTTCCAAAGAGTCCAGAGCCTTAAATGCATGAAAAAGACTAGAATTCAACTTCCAGAAAGCTTTAGCTTTGAGATCTTTATATCAGATCCATTTGCAGTATCAAACCCCATATGACTTGGACACCAAGATGGACTTTAACATCTTGATTCAACAAGACACTGGGTATTTCAGTACTCTTAAGTGTTCTTCAGACTAGATGTATCCAAGGACATCTTCTTACTATGTTGGAGGCTTGCAAGTGGCTACATAAATGGGTGTGTGTCTGAGCTGGCATGGGAAGAGAACCATCTCGTTCTGTGCTTCCAGAGCAATGAGGGCATCAGGAAATTGAATAATTTTGTCCATTTTCACTAGCAGAGATGGGACTGTCATGGTTTGACATGGGTGCCTTTAAGAACCATGGAGCTGAGGACCTCCAGAGGTCCAGAACATCCAGGAGGTGGACCCAAAAGTGTAATAGTTGTTATTTCATTCCTAGAATGCCTGCATCTACCCTTTATAAATGGAGAGCACAAGCTGCCTCCGCCCCTTCTCCTTTCCCTGCTCCCTTCCTGACATGCCTTCCTTATCTCCTGTTTGGGATGGGGAAGGTTTTTAGCCTTGAGTGGGCTGCTGGTGGCCTAGAAAGAGCTAATTTTAAGCTGCTACAGGCTGGGGTCAGAGTGGCTGAGAGCAGCCAGGTGGAGAGGGACCTGGGGGTGCTGGTCGATGGTAGGCTGAACATGAGCCTGCAGTGTGCCCAGGCAGCCAGGAGGTCCAATGGCATCCTGGCCTGCATCAGGAAGAGTGTGGCCAGCAGGAGCAGGGAGGTCATTCTGCCCCTGTACACTGCACTGGTTAGGCCACACCTCGAGTCCTGTGTCCAGTTCTGGGCCCCTCAGTTTAGGAAGGAGGTTGACTTGCTGGAACGAGTCCAGAGAAGAGCAACAAAGTTGGTGAGGGGTTTGGAACACAGCCCTGTGAGGAGAGGCTGAGGGAGCTGGGGTTGCTTAGCCTGGAGAGGAGGAGACCCAGGGGTGACCTTATTGCTCTCTACAACTACCTGAAGGGAGGTTGTAGATAGGCAGAGGTTGGTCTCTTCTCCCAGGCAGCCAGTACCAGAACAAGAGGACACAGTCTCAGGCTGTGCCAGGGGAGGTTTAGGTTGGATGTTAGGAAGAAGTTCTACACAGAGAGAGTGATTGCCCATTGGGATGGGCTGCCTGGGGAGGTGGTGGAGTCACCATCATTGGAGGTGTTCAGGAGGAGACTTGATGGGGTGCTTGGTGCCATGGGTTAGTTGTTTAGGTGGTGTTGGATTGGTTGATGTGTTGGACGCCATGATCTTGAAGGTCTCTTCCAACCTGGTTCATTCTATTCTATTCTGTGTTACCATGGTGGGGCAGTGATCCCCAGAAATGCTTTGCTTTGCTTTGCTTTGAAGTGGTGGAGCTCACTGCAGGCTGTCTCACTGGCCAGTCAGGAAATTGACTCAAAGTGTCATGAAGGACAGTTACACAAGGCCTGAAAAAGAGACAGGCCCTGAGAGCCAAAACACCACAATGTAACCAAGAGAATGTTCACAGAGTCACAGAATAGACCTCCAAGCTCATCCAGCCTAACCTTCAAGCCAGCTCTGCAGGGTCAGCACTAAGCCATGCTAAGCACCAGCTCCACACTGCTTGAACACCCCCAGGGATGGTGTCTCCAGCACTGCCCTGGGCAGAACATTCCAAGGTTTGACATCTCTTCTAGTGCAGAAATATTTCCTGATATTCAGCCTGACACTGCAGCTCCTTAACCTGTTTTGATTCTTGGAAGGGGCTTTGCCATGGCTGGTGTGTCTAACTTACTTTTCTTCCAAAGCTTGTAACCAAGAGAGAGCTCTTAAAGCTCTCTTGAATTTGCTGGAGAAAGGAACCCAACTGCCTGGCGAGCTCAACCCTGGCTGAGCAGCCAGAAACAAAGTCATCACAGTGTTTCTGTTAGCAATACTGCATTGGTGCTGAGGTCCAGTGTTGGATTTTGCACCACTGTACCAGCTGGGGTTTACCCCAAGGAGTAAGGTACTACTCAGAATTTGGCACAGTGGAATTATTATTTACAAAAGTAGGCTGCATATAAAAGGTAATCAACATAGACAAATAGGTATCAGCATGTGCAACCAGACAGCAGCCCCCCTGGACACCCCTCCTGGACACTCTCCCCTAGACACCCGCCCTGGACAAAGGCCAGAGGGCTGTGTAGCAGCTAACAAATTCTCTCTCTCTCATCCCCTCTACTGTTTCTTACCATGACCCAAACAGAAATGATCAGGCCAAGCAAACAAGGCCAGAGAACATGGGAAAGAAGCAAGAAAGAGCAAACAAGTTGTGCTTCCAGACCATATAGAAATTCTGCAGACCAATGACATGGGATAAACATATCTCTCAGGTTCTCTTCAGCCCCTTGGGACTGTCCATCCCCTGCATTCTCTTGAATTCTCTGGACAAACTTATTTACAACTAAGATATTGGACTTGAAACTATAACATCCAGGATATTTGCAGCTCTGGGAGGGGTGTGGGGGAAGCTGCTGCCTCTCTGCCAGCAGGCTTTTTTCCACAGCCCTCCTCTTGGCAGCAGCTGCTGATAGGGAGCAGAGCCAGCAGCCCCTGGGCTTTGAGACAAGGGACAGGTGGTGCAGCAGCTCAGGTGGGCTGTGGCCAACAGGAACAATGAGCTGTTGTGTGCAGGGGCCATCGGATGCTGCCCCTGCCCAAGAGTCAGGCTCTGCATGGAAACAAGAAAGCTGCTCTCAGCATTGCAGGAGAAGTTAGAAGCCAGAAATCAAGAGTCTGGTGAAACCTGCCTTCAGAAATGACTCAAAGGATACAAAAGGCTTCTTAATAAGGCTAAAGCAGGGCTGTAGACAGTACATTTGAGAACACTCTGGGTTAGTCTTTCAAAGTATGAATCTAGCCTACAACTGTAGGCTCTTGAGCAGGTTTTCCTGCTCTGCAGCCACAGAGGCAACAACAATTCAAAAAGGGAGAGGAAGATTAAAGAAGCATTCTTTCTGTTCAGGTCTGGAGGTCCAGCTGCCTTTGCTTTAGAACCTTAAGAGTATCTACATCCAGTCTCTTCCAACACAATTCAGGAGAAATCTGCTGTGACAACCAGCTACACATTACAACAGCCAGGCTAAAGAGAAGGTTCTCACTAAGTGCAGAGGGCTCTAACTTTGGCAAAATTGCTTCTCACTTTGCTGTAGTTCCACAGTGCCAGTGATTTGAGAAGCAGCCAGGCACAGGACTGCCTATTGTCCCACGGGTGTATGTCCTGAGACCTCAACTGTCTCCCCAACTCACTATTGATAGCCCAGCTAGGTAGTGCTGGCACCCGGAGAGCAGCTGTGTGCCCTGGCTGCTGGACAATGCTCCTGGACCTGCTCATGCAATCCCACCACAGCACAGCAACCATTCTGATGCATCTGATGTGCCAAGGGAGGTTTAGGCTGGATGCTAGGAAGAAATTCTTCATAGAGAGAGTGATTGCCCATTGGGATGTGCTGCCTGGGGAGGTGGTGGAATCACCATCCCTGAAGGTGTTTAGGAGGAGACTGGATGGGGTGCTTGGTGCCATGGTTTAGTTGTTTAGATGGTGTTGGGTGATAGGTTGGACTTGATGATCTCAAAGGTCTCTTCCAACCTGGTTAATTCTATTCTATTCTATTCTATTCTATTCTATTCTATTCTATTCTATTCTATTCTATTCTATTCTATTCTATTCTATTCTATTCTATTCTATTCATCTTTAAAGAGACTTTGGATTTTAAAAGCACAACAATTCATGGGAGGGAGCTGCTGCCAGCCTGGTTTCCAAGTAGTGGATGTATGGGGGAGCATCCTGTTTATATTGCCTGTGTGCTGTGCATCTTTTATAGTACTGGGAAGAGAATTTGTGGTTTGTGTGAGCTGATCCAAATCTTGCTGAAGTTGAAAGAAATCCTGCAGTGAACCTTTGCTGAGCACACTGAACATGAACCAAGACTGCAGGAAAAGATATGAAGTTGTGGTTTTTCCCCTTTTAAAGCAATTTTTTCAAAGACATTTGGTACCTGCTGCATAGTTTGCATGTTTCATCTCCTCTGCCTTGCTCTTTAATTGCCTTACCTACTTCAGCTTTTCTAGGTCTCACTGCTTTGGCTTATACAGAGCCTATAGTTTGCCTTCTCTGCTGGTAGTCTTCTGTACGAATAGCAGGAGGGAGAGCCAGGCAGCCTCCAGAGTGAAAATACACTGCCTGTAGAAAATACCCCATCTAACATCACAGCCTCACTGGGGAAAAAAAATCATATTTGAAGGATGTATGACTGTAGGGTTTTGTTTTGTTGTTGGTTTTGTGGCTGGTTCTGGTTTTGAGAGGTGAGGGTACTGCAGTAGCAGATCCATCTTATTTTCTTCCTCCTTGCCACCCACTGTTTTGCCTGCTCTGTCTTCCTGTGCTGTCTTCTCTGCCCCAGTGTTTTAAATGCTCTTTGGAGTATATTCAACAGCTTCATAGAACCATAGAGTGCTCTGGATTGGAATGGACCTCCAAAGCTCATCCAGTCCAACCCCCTGCACTCAGCAGGGACATCCTCCACTGGATCAGGTTGCCCAGAGCCCTGTCCAGCCTCACCTTGAATAGCTCCAGGCATGGAGCCTCAAACACCTCCCTGGGTAGCCTGTTCCAGTGTTCCACCACCCTCCTGGTGCAGAACTTGTTCCTCACATCCAATCTCAATCTGCTCTGCTCTGGTTTGAAGCCATTGCCCCTGCTCCTGTCCCTGCAGGCCTTTGCAAACAGTCTCTCTGCTGCCTTCTTGTAGCCCCCTTCAGGTACTGGCAGGCTGCTATTAGATCTCCCTGTAGCCTTCTCTTCTCCATGCTGAACACCCCCAGCTCCCTCAGCCTGTCCTCATAGCAGAGCTGCTCCAACCCTCTGATCATTTTTCATGGCCTACTCTGGACCCTCTCCATCAGGACCATGTCTTTCCTGTGTTGAGGCCCCAGAGCTGGACACAGAGGTGAGGTCTCACTGGAGCAGACCATGTACACAGAGTGAACATTCCTTTTGTAGGCTCTGTGCAAAGGTTTCTGTCCTGGCTCCCAGAGCACGTGTGCTAGCTCACCATGGAGGGCAGAGGGAGTCCTTGCAAAGTACTTGCTGGTTTAAGATTGAGGAGCAGCAGATTAAAATGCAAGTACCAGATCTATGCCAGCATGGTGTGTGGTGGCCATGCTGCAGCCCCACCTGAGGGCTTGGCTATGCTTGGCCCATCTGCCTGGCACAGTAATGGGGTTACCATTCTGTGGCAAGCAGCTTAACCTTCTTCACAGCACCATCAACAATCCTGTGGGAAAAGTTCTATTGAAACAGAGCATAAACCACAGAATCCCTTGGTTGGAAAAGACCTTGTGGTCATGGAGTCCAAGCATAACCTAGCACCTCCCTGTACACAGCTCTTACACCAAGTCCCTAAGCGCCTCATCCACACCCAGGAATGGTGACTCCACCACTTCCCTGGGCAGCCTGTTCCAGTGCCTGAGAACTCTTCTCATGAGGACATTTTTCCTAATATCAACAGCCCTGCCCAGCTTGGTGTCATCTGCAAACTTACTGAGGGTGCCCTCAATGCCCTCATTGAGGTTCCAATGGAGCTGCCTCCAGCCTTGGATAGGGACTCCAGCTGCAGGCAAAGCCCAGCTGCTGCAGCAGCCTGTGTGCTGTGTTCCCTCACAGCTGGTGACATTCACCAGTACCAGTCATCACATGAACCATGGGAGTGCAGAGACAGCACCACAGTTTCCTCTCTAACCTGACACTGGAATGCACAATGGAAGCCACTGAGATGGGGAGCGAGGGATGACAAATGAATGCTCCCAGGTTTGATTGTGAATCACAGACTCACAGAATGTTAGGGGTTGGAAGGGACCTCAAAAGCTCATCCAGTCCAACCCCCCTGCCAGGATCTCCTAGAGCAGATCACACAGGAACACATCCAGGTGGGTCTTGAATATCTCCAGAGAGGGAGACTCCACAATCCCCCTGGGCAGCCTGTGCCAGGGCTCTGTCACCCTCACAGGGGAAATCTCTTTCCTCCTGTTTCCATGGAACTTCCTCTGCCTCAGCTTCCACCACTGCCCCTTGTGCTGGCATTGGGCAGCACCCAGCAGAGCCTGGCTCCAGCCTCTGGGCACTCACCCTGCAAATCTTCATCAACAGCAAGGAGGTCACCCTCAGGCTTCTCCTCTCCAAGAACAGAGCCCTCAGCTCCCTCAGGCTCTCCTCATAAGGATAAGCACAGGCTGCAGCCTCTGGCTGGATCTGTACTGAGGGTCACCTCAGCCCCCTGCTTGGGTAGTCACCAGAAGGCAGTGAGATCAGCCAGTTCTGTCAGCTCTGCTCTTGATCTAACAGAGCATGGTTAGGGTTGTTCATGCAGACAGTGCTGGAGAGCTGTGGAACTGTGCAGATCTGAATAGCCTCCTGCAGGGACCATGGGCAGTTCTTGAAGGTGTGGTGTCTGTGTCAGGTGCACATGCAGTGAGCACCTGCTGGGCCAAATGACACAGTGGGTGCTGTCCTCTGCCATTTGTTTCCTTCCCCCTTGATCATAGAATCCCAGAATGGCTCAGGTTGGAAGAGACATCAGACATCATCTATTCCAACCTCCCTGCCATGGGCTGGGATGCCTTACCCTAGCCCAGGTTGCTCAAGCCCTCAATCCAGCCTGGCCTTGAACACCCTCAGGGAGGATGCAGCCACAGCCTCCCTGGGCAACCTGTGCCAGTGTCTCACCACTCTGGAAGAACTTCTTCCTCAGCTCCAGTCTAACCCTGCTCTCCCTCAGCTCCAAACCATTCCCCCTTGGCCTGGCTCCACACACCCTCAGGAAAAGCTCTTCTGCAGCCTTCCTGCAGGATCCCTTCAGGCACTGGCAGGCAGCTCTGAGGTCCCCCTGGAGTCTTCTCTCCAGCTCCCTCAGCCTGTGCTCACAGCAGGGCTGCTCCAGCTCTTGGATGATCTTTGTGGCCTCCTCTGGGCTCACTCTGTCCTAGGGACACCAGAACTGGAGGCAGGATTGGAGGTGAGGTCTGAGCAGAGCAGAGTTCAGGGACAAAATCCCCTCTCCTGCCCTGCTGCCCACCCTGCTCTGGCTGCAGCCCAGCACACAGCTGCCTGCTGGGCTGCAGGAGGCACTGCTGACTCCTGGGGAGCTGCTCAGCACCCAACACCCCCAAGGCTCTTTCTTCAGAGCTTCTCTCAACCCACACTGCACCCAGCCTGGATTTGTGCTGGGGGCTGGCCTGACCCAGGTGCAAGACCTTGACTTGGTGAACCTCCTGCAGCTGCCACTGGCCACTTCTCAAGCCTGTCAAGATCCTTCTGGATGGATCCCTGCCCTCAGGTGAGTCCAGCTCACCACACAGCTTGGAGCCATCAGTCAGGTCACTGCCCATGCCACTGACAAAGAACTCAACCAGAACTGCCAAGGTGACACTTGGTTCCAGAGGTGGTTCTTTTTCTGCTGAGGTGTAGGCTGGAAAAGTAAAGAACTACTCCCTGCAGAGCTTTTCCTCACAACTGAGGGACCAGCTCAGAGGTAGCCAGCCAGGAGTTCTCTGTGTTCAGAGTGGAGCTGCAGGAGACGTGCAGATGCACAGCGGCTTGCTGGGGCCCCTGCCCGTGCCATCCTCCTCAGCAGCTCTAACTCACCATGTAAAGAGCAAAGGCCTTTGGGTCAGACAAAGGTGAGGACTCTCACTCATTCTTCTGGAACAGGGCTTTGAATTGAGCTTGGCAGAAACCCTGATGCTCATGTGAGTGCTTTTCATCTCTGGGTGAGTGCAAGATGGGTCTAGAGAAAAACACCCTGCATGTCCCTGGAACATCTCTTGGGGCGGATTCAATTTAAAATTCATGACAGGCTTTGGCAATATGAGAGCAAAGTTTGGGTCTAAGGCCTTTGTTCATTCCTATAAATATCTTAAAGCTGTTGGGTGCATTGGTCGTGGTTTGTAAGACAGCTTCTGCCAGTGGACACAGCTCCTGTGTCAGACTGCACTGGAATCACAAGTGCAGCTGCACACTGAACACTGAGAACTGGCTTCTACCGCCAGCTCAGGATGGCAGATGTGAGCAAACACATGCCAGGTGGTCAAGCACAAGTCACAGCAGCTCATTGCTAGCCTGTACTGCTCAGTGCTCTGTATGGGGGTGCTGATCCATCCTGGGCTGCAGCCAAAGCAGTGTGGCCAGAGATGGAGAGGTGATTCTGCCCTCTGCTCTGCTCTGCTGAGACCTCATCTGCAGTACTGTGTGCAGGTCTGGAGACCTCAGCACAGGAAGGTCAAGGACCTGATGGAGAGGGCCCAGAGGAGGCCATGAAAATGCTCAGGGGGTTGGAGCAGCTCTGCTCTGAGGACAGGCTGAGGGAGCTGGGGGTGTTCAGCCTGGAGAAAAGAAGGATCCAGGGGGAGCCAAGGTGCCCAGGGACAGGACAAGGGGCAAGGGGCACAAACTGGAACTGAGGAGGTTCTATCTGAACAGGAGAAATATCCTTGGTGTGAGGTGCTGGAGGCCTGGAGCAGGCTTCCCAGAGAGGTTGTGGAGTCTCCTTCTCTGGAGAGATTCCATGCAATTGTGATCCTGGGCAAGCTGCTGTGGTCGCCCTGCTTTGGCAGGAGGGTTGGGTGGGATGATCTCAAGAGGTCCCTTCCAACCCCCACCATGCTGGGGTTCTGTAGTATACCTCACCACCCTCTGTTTAACATGGGCTGCACAGAGCTCCACAGCCTACCCACCTCAGCCATCAGCTCTGCCAGAGCAAGTGTGGCTAAACCTGAAATCAGTCTGCGTTCCCTGCCCCCAAAGCAGCAACATGAGGAGCTGGTGTATCCTGGTAATGAGTGCCACTCCTGAGAGCAGGCAGCACCAGCAGGCTTGTTGCTAGGCAAAGGCACAAAGGAGTATGCAAGAAGGCTCCAAAGGGGAGGCTGTAGATGTGGTGTTGAGCAGGCAGCTGCCCTCAGCAGAGACCTTCACACGGTGTTTGTTGTTGCTGATGGTTGTACTGCTTTTCACAGACCGCTGCCACTGGCCTTGCTGACTCCTGCCTTTTACCTGTGCCTCCATTCTAATGCCTGCTGGTACATTTTTTCCTGTAAAATCAGGTTTCCAGGGTTTGGTTTTGTTTTCAAATGTTATGTTTCTTTGGTGAGGCCACACCTTGAGCCCTGTGTCCAGTTCTGGGCTCCTCAGGTTAGGAAAGATGTTGAGATGCTGGAAGGTGTCCAGAGAAGGGCGACAAAGCTGGGGAGGGGTCTGGAGCACAGCCCTGTGAGGAGAGGCTGAGGGAGCTGGGGTTGCTTAGCCTGGAGAAGAGGAGGCTCAGGGGAGACCTTCTTGCTCTCTCCAACTCCCTGCAGGGAGGCTGTAGCCAGGTGGGGGTTGGTCTCTTCTCCCAGGCAACCAGTGATAGAATGAGAGGGGAGGTGGTGGAGTCACTATCCCTGGAAGTGCTTTAAAAGAGACTGGATGAGGCACTCAGTGCCATGGTTTAGCTGATTAGATGGTGTTGGGTGATAAGTTGGGCCTGATGATCTGTGCTGAGTTGAAAATGCCCCCCAACATTAGATTTGCCAGACCAGCTCAGTTGGAAGCAAATGAAGCTGTATTTACAAGCAAATCTACACCCTACAATGGAATGCAATGAATATATACAAACCATACAGGAGTTACAATATTTACAGGTATTTACAATTGATAAACAGCACAAGGACTCCCCAGGCCAAGCCCCAGGGGAGCTGCAACAGCTTCTCCACTCCCTGCCCCCTCCTTCCCCACCCTGTACACAAAGGGACAAGAGAAAAGAGCAGAGAGTATCACAGTATCACAGTATAACTAAGGTTGGAAGAGACCTCGAGGATCATCGAGTCCAACCTGTCTCAACAGACCTCATGACTAGACCATGGCACCAAGTGCCACATCCAATCCCCTCTTGAACACCTCCAGGGATGGTGACTCCACCACCTCCCTGGGCAGCACATCCCAATGACGAACGACTCGCTCGGTGAAGAACTTTCTCCTCACTTCGAGTCTAAACCTCCCCTGGCACAGCTTGAGACTGTGTCCCCTTGTTCTGGTGCTGGTTGCCTGGGAGAAGAGACCAACCCCCTCCTGTCTACAATCACCTTTCAGGTAGTTGTAGAGGGCAATGAGGTCACCCCTGAGCCTCCTCTTCTCCAGGCTAAACAATCCCAGCTCCCTCAGCCTCTCCTCATAGGGCTTATGCTCAAGGCCTCTCACCAGTTGTTGTTGTTAATCCCAGTCACAACAAAGCAGTGCAGCCAAGGTCAAGCAGAAGCCAGTTAGACTCTCCCAGAGCAAAGTAGCCAAAAGAGAGACAGATTGTTTGTGTACAAGCAGTTGAAGTCTGTTGTCATCACCAGTGAGGTTGTTCAGAGCTAGCACTGTTTTGCACCCAAGAGTCCCTGATTTACAACCAGTAGCAGAACAAGAGGACACAGTCTCAGGCTGTGCCAGGGGAGGTTTAGGCTGGAGGTTAGGAGGAAGTTTTACACAGAGAGAGTGATTGCCTAAGAATTCCAAGAATGGGCTGCCCGAGGAGGTGGTGGGGTCACCGTCACTGGGGGTGTTCAGGGCAAGGCTTGACAGGATGCTTGGTGCCATGGTTTAGTTGATTGGGTAGTGTTGGATGATAGGTTGGACACGATGATCTTGAAGGTCTCTTCCAACCTGGTCTATTCTATTCTATTCTATTCTATTCTATTCTATTCTATTCTATTCTATTCTATTCTACCACTTTCTGTTCAAGTTCTGTAGAAAACTTTTAAAGGCATAGCCTAAACCTGCCACCTGGCTCTGTGTCATGGCTGCATTGCTGAGCCATGGCTTCTCACAGCTCTCGGGCAGTTAAGGTTGTGTTATTACAATGCAATAAGCAGGACCCCCATGGACCTCTGAACGGACCAATGGTCCTTGAGGGACACAGTAAAGCACAAGGTTTCCCACCAGCATCTTGAGGTTCTTTTACCAGCAGGATGATGTCTTTCTAGGCATGTCTTGGGACTTCTGCAATGCTTTTAACATCAATTCCTAATCATGACAAGAAATCCTCTTTCTTAAACCTCTTTAAGTGATTTCATTACCTTTCTGGAGCTGTCAATGTCTGTTGGGAGGGTTATTCAGTACAGGTATCTATGTAAGTACCCTGCATTTCCATGCATACAGATACCTCTGTGTGTGTATGTGGCAGTTTTAGGCTATGCCTTTACCATTTAGCTGCAGATTTTGAGCAGAAAAGTAGGAAAATATTAATCAATCACTATTGGGTGTAAAAAAGGACAACAAAAGATTATTCTAAACAAATTCATTGGGCAAAATGTGGGATGGGAGCAGCTGTACCATAACAATCTTTCACATTTCACTTCCATTCCCATTCCCTTTCTTTTCTCTGGCTTGGCTGTTCTGCTTCACTTGGGAGATAATAATGCTTCTGGCTGGCCTCAAAGCTAAGAACTAACATTCCTTCCTCTCAACTCCTTTTTTCCCTTGGCTTGGGGGGGGGGGGGGAACACACAGTGGAGCACCTTCCCTGCTCTCTCTTTTGGGGGCCAGGGGGGTTTCTGTGTTGTTTGCTACTTGTAAATATCTGTAGAACATTGTAACTGCTGCATATTTTGTACCTATTCATTGCATTCCGTTGCAGAGCGTAGTTCTGCTTGTA
The DNA here is from genome assembly GCF_014839835.1 of Dryobates pubescens. Lineage (NCBI taxonomy): Eukaryota > Metazoa > Chordata > Aves > Piciformes > Picidae > Dryobates > Dryobates pubescens. Next base: position 18,810,587 of record NC_071612.1, on the reverse strand, counting down.
AATACAACTTCATTTGCTTCATACTGAGTTAGTCTGTGGTAAGTTAATGCTGGGGGGAAACTTCAACCCACCACAGTGTAAATACAGCTGGAACAGAGACCTAGGAGCTCACTGGGCATCAACAGAGTTATGTCTTTAAGTTTTTATAGCAAAACAGAGACTTGGCAAAATCTTAGAAGCAGCCCTGCTGTTGGCCCTGCTGGAATTTCAGAACAGGGGTTCCAACCCTCAGGCCAAAGAACAGAGAAGAAGAAAGCAAACATTTGATATTTAAACAAGAGAACATTAAGATTTGGGGGATTGTGTATATGTGTCCCAAATCCATCCTAGTGCAAGGTGGTAGGAGAGGGTAATACTTTTGTACCCTTTGCAGCCATTTTTTCTCTTCTTTACAGGAGATCTGGAATGTAGATGATGTGCTGACACATGCTGAAGGGCCTAGAGCATATGGCCTATGAGGAGCAGTTGAGGGAGCTGGGGGTGTTCAGGCTGGAGAAGAGGAGGCTGAGGGAGACCTCCTTGCTCTCTCCAGCTCCCTGAAAGGAGGTAGCAGTGAGGAGGGGACAGCCTCTGCTCCTTGGTGGTAAGGGACAGGAGCAGAGGCAATGGTTCCAATCTGCCCCAGGTTCAGGATGGATGTTAGGAAATATTTCTGCCCTGGAAGGGCTCTCAGACATTGGAATGTTCTTCCCAGGGCAGTGCTGGAGTCCCCATCCCTGGGGGTGTTCCAGCAGCCTGTGGAGCTGGTGCTTAGGGACATGCTTTGGTGCTGACCCTGCAGTGCTGCATCAGGGGCTGGACTGGATGAGCTTGGAGGTCTCTTCCAACCAGATATATGCTGTGAGTCTGTGATTCTACAGACACCAGGCAGTGTCTCATTTCCTTGCTAATGGCTGGTTCATTGCTTGCTGTCATAGCTCTTGACATCCCATGTGAATGGGCAGAGGGAAGGATATTGCATTTAGGTAGAAATTAAGAGCAATAATTATGAACTCAAAATACAAACATCTCTGTGTCAAAAAGGGGAAAATTAAACAGTTGAAGACAAAATGAACTCATAACAGCGAGAGTCATTAATTCCTGTGCCCCCAGGCAATTCTGTAAAGGTGGCTTCAGCATTTCTGTGCTTTCAGTGCCCCAGCCAGTTCTGGCATGCTGCTCTGAGGGAGCAGATCCTCCTGCAACAAATTGAAGCTGTCTGCAGTGTTGTTAATTTCTCTGCCTTAAGTTTTAAAGGGACTCAGCTGTGCTGCTGTAGAACTAGTTCAAAACTGCTCTCAGCTGTTGTCATGGTTTGACATGGGGTGCCTTTAACAAACCATAGAGTGCAGACCTCCAGAGGCTGGATAGCTCCTGGAAAGTGTAACTTCTGTTATTTCATTCCCTGAATGCCTGCATCTCCCATTTATAAGGGGACAGCACAAGCTGCTCCTTTCCCCTTTTCCCTTTCTACTCTTCCTGCTCCCTTCCTGATGCTGCTCCCTGATCTTTGTGATGTGGGGGACTGAGGCCTTGAGCAGCCTTGGCAGGGTCCTGGAGCTGGTGAGCTGCATTACATTGGGTCAGAAATGGGGGCTCTGAGAAGAGGGAGAGAGCCTGTCTAGCTCCTTAAGCTGAGACAGCTGCTAGGTGAAACAGGGCCACAGGGAAGCTTGTGACAGAGCAAGCCCAGAATCTGCAAGCAGTTCTTGCCTAGGGACAGGTATCTTGGGGCTGCTGCTGCTGCCTCTTTGCTGCTCTGCCTCTGCTGCTGCCGCCCCTCTGTGTCCATCTCCTTCATCCACCAGGTTATTGTGAGGCAAAGGCAAAGCAGCCAGGCTGCCCTGGAAGGTGTGCTTCTTTGCATTAAGGTGCCTTAAGTACCTGCTCCCAGCCCCAGCTGGGGCTGCTCCTGTGCACAGGTTCCTGTGCAGGTACCTGGAGGTGCTGGTCTGTCGGTACCAGATCTGCAGTGCGCTGGCCACAGCTGCTCAGCTGGATGGGAGTTTCTTTCTCTGTCCTTGCATGTGTGACCAAGCAGGCCAACAGCATCCTGGGGTGCATCAAGAGGAGTGTGGCCAGCAGGCTGAGGGATCATAGAATTGTTTCTGTTGGAAAAGCCCTCCAAGATCATCCAGTCCAACCATCACCCTAGCACCACCAGGGCCGTTAAGTCATGCCCCAAAGCAGCATGCCCAAAGGTTTCTTGAACACCTCCAGGGACCACCACCTCCCTGGGCAGCCTGATCCAATTCCTGACCACTCTTTCTGAAGAGAAATTTTTCCTCATCTGCAACCTAACCCTCTCCTGGCACTATTTCAGACATTTCTTCTCCTATCACCTGATGCTAGGGAGAAAAGCTTTCAGGATCAGTTTATTCAGGCCTTTACAAAACATTTTCTCTCTCTGGGTGATTTTGGTTTTGCTCACAAGGCAGCTTGTCACACACTGCTCAGCTGCACAGCTACTCCTGTGGCCTTTGCTTTGAACTTTGCACCTAAGCAACCCTTTGCCTTGATACTTAAGATCTCTTCTCCTCCCCCTCCACTCTGCCCTGGAGAGGCCACATCTGGAGGACTGTGAACAGTTCTGGGCTCCCCAGGTTAAGAAGGACCTCAGGGAACCGCTTGAGAGGGTACAGCAAAGGGCTACAGAGATGATGAGTGACATCTGACTTCTGGAGAAAGGCTGAGGGACTTGAGGCTTTCTAGCCTGGAGAAGAGTAGAAGGAGGGGGCATCTTATCAGTGCTGATCAATACCTCAAGGGTGGGTGTCAGGTGAGCGGGACCAGGCTGTCTTCAGTGGTGCCCAGTGACAGGACAAGGGGTGAAGGGCACAAACCTGAACATAGGAAGTTCCATCTAAACATGAGGAGGAACTTCTTTATTATGAGGGTGGTGGAGCCCTGGAACAGACTGCCCTGAGAGGTGTGGACTCCCATCTCTGGAGTCATTCAAAGCTGTGTGCAGCCTGCTGCAGACAAATCTGCTCTGGCAGGGAGGTTGGACTAGATGATCTCCAGAGGTTCTTTCCAATCCCTATCATCATTCTGTGATTCTGTGACCTCCCCCCTTTAGATATTTCTATGCATTTATAAGATCCCCTCACAATCTCCTTTTTTTCCTGCTGAAGTGTTCCAGCTCTCTCAGACTCTCCTCACAAGAGATGCTGCTGTCCTCTAATTGTCCTTGTGGCCCTTCATTGGACTCTCTTGAACTGGGGAGCCCAGAACTGGGCACAATAATCAAGGTGTGGCCTCACCAGGGCATAGCAGAGGGAGAGAAGAATCTCCCTGGACCTGCTGGCTGCACTCTTAATGCATCCTCAAATACAGTTAGCCCTCTTGGCCATGAGGGCGCATTGCTGGCTCATGGTGATCTTGTTCCCCAGGATCCCTAAGAGCTTCTCCTCAGAGCTGCTTCCCAGCAGGTCATCCCTCATCTGTGCTGGTGCAAGGGGAGTTATTGTTCCCTAGGTGCAGGACCCTACAATTGCCCTGGCTGAACTTCATGAGGTTCCTCTCAGCTCTCCATCCTGTCCAGGTCACACTGAAGGGCAGCACACCCTGAAGGGCAGCACACCCTGAAGGGCAGCAGAGTGGTGTCAGCCACTCCTCCAGTTTGGTATCATCCACAAGTTTGGAATTGCTGCAGTGCTGAAGGCAACATCTGCTGGAGCTGCATTTGTGTGCTGTGTTTTCTTGTCAGCTTGGTGATTTTGCTGATGAATGAGCTGGTCAGGATGTGAGCAGCAACCAGCTGCATTAAGCAGCTCTGGCTCACAAAAGGTGATGGTAAGGAATTGTTGCTTTATAGTGCTTTGTGAGTGGCTTCTGAGGTGGACCTTCAAACAGGTATTTTATCCACATAAACAAAGGCAGGATGGAAAATTTTCTTTGGATGTAGACTTAGATTGTTAAAGGCATTGTAAGAAAAGCTGCCATTAGCAGAAGAAGGAGCAGCTTAAGGTCTCTATGGGTGGAAAGACTGCAAACGATTCATCTCCTCCTAATGAGATAACTGCTCTGAAGCCAAACATGTGTTTGTTCTACAGCTCTTTTCAAAAAGCCATGGCAAGGACACGTGAAAGGCTGTGGAGATGGCTGGTGGGATCCCTGCTGCTGGGCGAATGCAGATGGAGCACATATCCCCCCAGATAAAGGCAAGAGAGACAGCAACAGGCTGGGCAGCCTCAGTTCTGCCTAGAAAGATCATGGAGCACATCTGCTGGGAAGGTATTTCTGGGCATATAAAGGAGCAGGAGGTGATTAGGAGCAGCCTGTTTCCTTAGGGTAACTCATGCTCGGCCAACCTGATTGCCCTCTGTGCAGCAACAGCGAGGGCTGGGGGGATGAGAGAGCAACAGGTATCTACATTGACCTTAGCAGGGCTTTGCACACAGCCTCTCACAGCACCCTTCTGTCCAAAGTGAGGCTTCAAGAGTTATGGTCTAGATATGTGTTGGTCTAGATATTACCCAGGGAGAGCCCAGACTAGGAGAGGAGTCAAAGACTGATGAAATCCTTGGGCTCAAAGAGCAGTTTGTGCTCAGCCTGGAGACAGGTTACACGTGGAGGTCCATCTGTGCTGAGCTGTGTCCAGTTCAGTGTATCTGTCAGTGACCTGGAGGAGGAGGTGGCATGAACCTTCATTGAGTCTGTAGATGACACCAGACCAGGCAGCACAGCTGATGTGCTGAAGGGCAGGGCCACTTACAGAGGGACCTCAGCAGGCCAGAAGAAAGGGGCAACGGCAGCCTCATGACTCCAGCAAAGTCAAATATGAACTAACCCTCTGTACCAGAGCAGGCTGAGGGCTGGCTGGAGAGCAGCCTGCTGAAAAGGAATTGGTTGTTCTGAGAAACAGAACGTTCCGAGTGAGTCAGCATTACAGCCTGGTTTGGATGCAGACAGGCAGTGTGCTGCCTGCTACCAGCAGCACCAGCAGCAGCAGATCAAGTACAGGGAGTTTTTCTCTCTTTACTTTGCACTTATGAGATGGAATTTGGTGTCTCATTTGGGCCCCACTGGTGCTGATAAGCTTGAATTAGCTTAGTGAAAGGGCCCTAAGATGGTCAAGGAGCTGTACCACATGAACTAAGAAGAGAGACTGAGGGAATTGGACCTGTTCAGCCTGGAGGAGAGAAGGAAACATAGCAGAGGTCTTTCCTTTGATGTGGTTAGCAAGAACAGCTTTCCTTAGGGGCACAAGGAGAAAACAAGAGGCCATGGTCATAAATGGGAGGTTCCAATTACACATAAGGAAAATATTTTTCATTGTGGGGATAATTAGCACTTGCATAAGGAGCCAGTGGGGTTGTATAATCTCTGTCCTTAGGGATGTCTGGGTAATGCCCAGAGCAACCTCATCTGAACTCAGCCTTGACCTTGCTTTGACAGGATGTTGGACTAGAAACCTCCTGATGCTCGTTCCAAGGGACTTTCTGGTCCTACAGTGTAATGCTGGATGTTCTTTGATGAGGAAGGCTCTAGGAATTCCACCACAGCCCATGGAAGCACAGCACGCTCTGTGGCTTGCACTTCTGCTCCTACAGCACAGAGATGGAGAGCTGTCCTAACTGGGTGCTGCAGTGTTACAGCATCCCTCCCCTTCACCAGCAGCTGTACCCACGGAAGATCAAATCTGTGGCACAAACAACAGGAAAAAGGCAGCAGTGCAAGAAATGTCCATGGTGTGATAGAGCCTCACTGCATGGCTTGAAGGAGAGCTTTCAGTAGTTTACAACAGATTGCATCAGGCAGCACTACACACCAAAACAGCCCCCAGCAGAAACCATCGGCTGAGGTGTAAGAAACGTGGCAGCAGTGGAGACTTGAAGTGAGTGCGCAGTGGGGCAGGCCAGGCTTGAGGGCTGGGATGGCACCCAGAATATATGGGAATGTCTTCTGCACTTGGTGAAGGAAAGAGGCAGAGTTTCCAGACAAGGATGAGCAAGTTCCTGGCTTCCCACATCAGTGGTTGTGTCTTCCAGGGAACCAACCCAGCACAAGATGAGAGTGTGCTGGGCACGCGGCTGGCACCCTGCAGCTCCCAGTGCTTTGCAGCTGGCAGTGCCCACAGCTGCTGCTGCCCCAGGCAGCTGCATGGCTCAACTGCCTTACAGCTTGTTATGAGCAGTGTCTTTCACCATTACAACTCCTTGCTCCTTGTCAGGTGAGGTGTTTTCAGGCTGGGGGTGTGCCCCTTTGCCCATGGCTTTATGAGCTGTGATGCAGTAACGTGCTCCAGCACCCATGCTTCACTCCATAGCTGAAAGGCTGTAAACAGGCTGCACAGGAGTGTTGGTACAGGCAGAGTTTTCAGACATCTCTTTACTTTGGCCACCAGGTTGTGACCTTGACCTCTACCTTCCCAACACATAATGTCTTTTTTTTCCCCTCTTCTTTCCCTTTCTTAGGTGCTGGGCAAAAGCCCCAAAATATCTAAGTCCTGCTGCTGTGGTGTCCTCGTACTGTGGCTCTGTGTCTGGAACAGCACCTTGCAACCTTCCCAGGCAGCTGAGATCTCAGCCTAGAACCACGTCTGTAGCTGAGCATAAAGCATGCTGTGCCATACTGAGCTTGCAGGGATCTCCTGTAGGTGCAGAGAGGCCTTTGCCAGCCTGCTTCTATGGGAAGCAGCTCTGCAGGCTGCTGCCTCAGATGACCGCCACCCTCAGTGTTGCTGGGATACAAGGCTGTTCCCAGGCTGCCCAGCTGGATGGATTCCATGCACACTTCAGGACAAGCTGGATGTCCAGCCTGTTCTCCTCTCTCACCACCCCTTGGGTGTGCAGGTATGCTTGGTCCCAGAGCCTGGCTGCCCTGCTGCTGGAGCGGCAGCTTTGCCACTGGGATAGATAAATCACCACACTCTGCTGCACTGCCTGAGGATGTGACCTTCTGTTTGCATTCCCGGATTTAGGAATCACAAGTATCTGAGGAGAGGAGCCCCAAGGTGTTTGAGGTTCTTTCTTTTGGTAATTATTATTATTGTTATCAACTGAACAGCTAACTATATATATTTAAAGTGTTTTTTAGTCTTCTCTAGTGACTCACACCCTCAGTGAGGAATGGTCTGTAATTATGCTCTCCCTTGGCTTTTACAGTGTCTAAGCATCTCTGTTACATTTGTCTAATGCTTTTACTATTCCTTCTACCTCTTTCTAATTGTTATTTCAAGCCTATGACTAAGGGAAACAATTTAGGAGCCCATTACAGTGTTGTCCTTGATGATGTGTTCCTCGGGGAACAGCTCAGAATGCTCTCCTAGGACTGAAATTGTCGGGAATCTTCAGAGCTCAGCTTGCAGAAGCTAACCAAGCGAGGGGCTCAGCCTGATCTGGGAGACAGAAGAAATCCCTTTCTATGTTCACCAAATCCTGGCAGCAGAGGCCCCTGGGGTGTGAGGGAAGCGTCCTGCAGGAGAGCTCTGCCCATGGCCTGCACTGTGAGACGCGGATTATCCACTGGAGGTCTTTGGGGAACAGGCTGCAGCAACAAGTAACTTGGCAGGAGTATTCCATGATTTGATGAGCCTGCTTCAGAGCAGCCAGCTGGAGTAGGTGACCTCTCTTGGACTGTTTTTTCTCCCTGCTCCTCTACCTCAGTTGTCTTTTTCCCCTCTCTTTTATGTTTTTGGTACAAATGGCTGTGTGCAGCTAACCAACCACTCCAGCCAGGCCTAAAGTTCTGCCCTCAAAAGTCACTTTTTCTGTTTTGGTCTTTGAGAAAACAGAACTAGAGGCTGACTCAGACTCCAGGTGAGAGCTGGAGAACCCAGAGGAGTCTATGGAGAGGGAAAGAACAAGTGCTGCTCTCATGAAACATGCTGTTGAGGGCCCTGAACCCCTGTTTGGAAGCTTAGGTTTGGAGATGAGTTGAACTGAACTGGTCAGTTGAGAAGCTTCAGTGTGCAGAGCACACAAAGAGGAGAGAAAGGTATCCAGCCAGGTTCTCCATGGACCCTCCAAAAGTGATTTAATTAGCTCTTCAGGCTGCTGTTTAAAAGCTTCTAAAGAGTTGATCCTGATCAGGAAAGTTAATCTGAATTCAGAGTTCTAGGAAAACCTGGTGCAGGTCTTCAAACCACAGCTCCACAGATTGCATTGGGTTGGAAGGGACCCTCAAAGGCCATCTTGTCCAAGCTCCCTGCAGTGAGCAGGGGCACCTCCAGCCAGAGTGATGCAGAAAGCTGTATGACCCCAGGAGCCAAACTGTAGAGCAGCACCAAGCTCATCGTTTTTAAGACACAAGCATAAAGCCTGTGAAAGGTTATCTTCTGTGTGGTTTCTATCTTAGAATGGGTGGGGGGTGGGGGTGGGGGTTTTTTGTTTGTTCACAGGATCAGAGGATGTTAAGGGTTGGAAGGGACCTCTGGAGAGCTTCCAGTCCAACCCCCTGCCAGAGCAGAAGCATAGAATCCAGCACAGGTCACACAGCAACACATCCAGAGAGGGATGGGAAGGCTCCAGAGAAGGAAACTCCACAACCTCTCTGGGCAGCCTGCTCCAGGGCTCTGGGACCCTCACAGTCAAGAGGTTCTTCCTCATTGTGATGGGTTGAGGCAGACCCCCTCCCCAGCACGGGCAGAAATAACAACTCAGACAAAGGGATTGCAAAAGTGATGGAAAGTTTAAATGGAAAGCGGTGAGTGTGTACAGGGAGCCAGAAGCACAGTGACAGAAGAAACCCCAAAGCAGACCCAGAAACATCCCATCCCCACCTGAGGGTACACCCAAGAGCCCCACAACCCCTCCTTCCCCCCCCCCCCCCCCCCCACTGCTAGGCTAGTCTCAGCTGGCCAGATCTGAGACTGCCCATCCCCCTGTGGCCTTAGGCCTAGCCAGGGCAAGGCCAGGAGACATCTCCCCCAGTTACTGGGTGGTGGCAAGGGAAGAAAGAGGAAGTGCCAGAACCCCTACTGAGATGTTATAGTGGCACAGAGAATGATGGTATGAAATACCTGGCTTCCTGTGTCCACCCACTGGGCTGGACTTCTGGACACAGGAAGCACCCCACGTATGAACACAGCAGAGGGCACCCAGCCCAAACTGCTGGAACCTCCTGTGCTGCAGTTTCCATCCCTTGCCCCTTGTCCTATCCCAGGGCACAGTGAGCAGAGGCTGTCCCTGTCCCTTTCTTCCTGACCCCCAGCCCTCAGCTATTGATAGACATTAATCAGATCCCTCTCAGTTTTCTCCTCTCCAGACTGAACAGCCCCAGGGCTCTCAGCCTCTCCTCCCCAGGCAGTGCTGCAGTCCCTTCAGCATCCTTGCAGGCCTCCCCTGGACTCTCTCCAGCAGATCCCTGTCCCTCCTGAACTGGGGAGCCCAGAGCTGGATGCAATATTCCAGGTGAGGTCTCACCAGGGCAGAGCAGAGGGGGAGGAGAACCTCCCTGCCTCTGCTGGACACACTCCCCTGAATGCACCCCAGGATTCCCTTAGCCTTCTTGGCCCCCAGGGCACATTGCTGTCCTATGCAGAACTTGCTGCCCACCAGCACTCCCAGGTCCCTCTCCACAGGGCTGCTCTCCAGCAGATCAAGGGCAACAAGGCTGGGGAGGGGTCTGGAGCACAGCCCTGTGAGGAGAGGCTGAGGGAGCTGGGGTTGCTTAGCCTGGAGAAGAGGACGCTCAGGGGAGACCTCATTGCTCTCTACAACTACCTGAAGGGAGGTTGGAGCCAGGTGGGGGTTGGTCTCTTCTCCCAGGCACCCAGCACAAGAACAAGAGGACACAGTCTCAAGCTGTGCCAGGGGAGGTTTAGGCTGGAGGTGAGGAGAAAGATCCTCACAGAGAGATTGGCCATTGGAATGTGCTGCCCAGGGAGGTGGTGGAGTCACCATCCCTGGAGGTGTTCAAGAGGGGATTGGATGTGGCACTTGGTGCCATGGTTTAATTGTCAGGAGGTGTTGGGTGATGGACTGGACTGAATGATCTCTGAGGTATTTTCCAACCTTATTGATTCCATGATTCTCTGATCACCTCCCAGTCTGTAGTGCTGCAGTTTATTCTTCCTTGCCAGGTGCAGCACTGTGCACTTCTCCCTGGTGAACCTCATCAGGTTCCTCTGTGCCCAGCTCTCAGTCTGTCTTTTAGTTTTGTACAATATCAGTAGGAGGTTTCCATCCCCAGCTTACTCTGTTACAGGCTAATGTGGTTCTCTTGGCATGCAGGATGTGACTCCTGCACCTTGTTTCCTTCAGCTGTACACTGGCACGCCTGAGGTAGGTCACATACCTTGGTAATCTGAGTTTGCAGTGAAGATGGAATGGATCTGGCTTTAAAAAAGCGGAGAAACTGACATTGAAATTTGCTATAATTCAGCTGAAGGCCTCCTCCATTCTTAAAATGCCATCTCCAGCTGAAGCTGTGTGGGGCCTGATTTTGCTTGGGTAGTGCAACAGCCAAAGTGGTTGGTGCTGGTTGGTGCTGTGCTGCCACCACAACAGCTTGCTTGGATGCATTCTGAGTGACCTGACTGAACCCTGCTAAGTTAGGATGTCTCAAGATTTATGATGCAGAGCTGTTTATAGCTTATAATCACAGTCCCAACAAGCACAGCCATCAGCTAAGAGCACAGCCAGGCATTGCCACCTTCATGGTGCAATAACCTACAGACAGCTAAGACAGCTTATCTGTTTCTTCTTATCTTCTAGTGCAGATCCTCACTCTAACACACCTCAGGAGGATAACCAGACTGGAGAGTCCCTTACTGCTCTGCCCAGCTCAGTGAGGTCTTTCCAAACAGGGTGATCAGATCCAGTCCTTGGCTGGTCAGGGTGGGGATGAGCAAAATCCCTCCTCTCTTCTTCCCTTCCAAGGTAATTTAACCCCCCAAAGGCTTTTTTCTTAAGCAATTAGCACTTAGTAGCTGTGCAATAGGGGTTTGATCCAGAAGTGACTACAATCCTTGATTGTTTGATTGTGCCCCTGAAGGATGGCCAAGAGATCAGGCCCAGCCAACATGGATTCAGGAAGGGCAGGTCCTGCCTCACCAACCTGATCTCCTTCCATGCCCAGGTGAGTGCCTGGTGGATGTGGGGCAGGCTGTGGATGTAGTCTGCCTGGACCTCAGCAAGGCCTTTGACACTGTCCCCCCCCCAGCAAACTCCTGGCCAAGCTGTCAGCCCCTGGCTTGGACAGCAGCACTCTGAGCTGGGTTAGGAACTGGCTGGCGGCTGAGCCCAGAGAGTGGTAGTGAATGGTGCCACAGCCAGCTGGCAGCCAGGCACCAGTGGTGTGCCCCAGGGATCAGTGCTGGGCCCCAAGCTGTTCAATATCTTCACTGATGATCTGGAGGAGGGGATTGAGTCCATCATCAGTCAATTTGCAGATGACACCAAGCTGGGGGCAGGAGTTGATCTGTTACAGGCTAGGAGAGCTCTGCAGAGGGACCTCGACCAACTGGACAGATGGGCAGAGTCCAACAGGATGGCATTCAACACATCCAAGTGCCAGGTGCTGCACTTTGGCCACACCGACCCCAGGCAGAGCTACAGGCTGGGGTCAGAGTGGCTGAGAGCAGCCAGGCAGAAAGGGACCTGGGGGTGCTGATTGACAGCTGCCTAAACATGAGCCAGCAGTGTGCCCAGGTGGCCAAGGGGGATAATGGCATCCTGGCCTGCATTAGGAATAGTGTGGCCAGCAGGGGCAGGGAAGTCATTGTGTCCTGTGCTCAGCACTGGTTAGGCCACACCTTGAGTCTTGTGTCCAGTTCTGGGCTCCTCAGTTTAAGAAGGACATTGAGACACTTGAAGGTGTCCAGAGAAGGGCAATGAGGCTGGGGAGGGGTCTGGAGCACAGCCCTGTGAGGAGAGACTGAGGGAGCTGGGGTTGTTTAGCCTGGAGAAGAGGAGGCTCAGGGGAGACCTCATTGCTCTCTACAACTACCTGAAAGGTAGTTGCAGACAGGAGGGGGTTGGTCTCTTCTCCCAAGCACCTAGCACCAGAACAAGAGGACACAGTCTGAAGCTGTGCCAGGGGAAGTTTAGGCTGGAGGTGAGGAGAAAGATCTTCCTAGAGAGAGTTGTTAGCCGTTGGAATGTGCTGCCCAGGGAGGTGGTGGAGTCACCATCCCTGGAGGTGTTCAAGAGGGGCTTGGATGTGGCACTTGGTGCCATGGTTTAGTCATGAGGTCTGTGGTGACAGGTTGGACTCTATGATCTTTGAGGTCTCTTCCAACCTTGGTGATTCTGTGATTTGCAGTACTCTGGAACTGTCACAGCATTCAGTGAAAGCTGCTGACAGCTCTTCATAGCCTTTGAGGGGTATCCCATTGCTGCTAACCATGTGTTCCACCTACAACAGCCACAGAGTCACAGAATGTCAGGGGCTGGAAGGGACCTCCAGAGGTCATCCAGCCCAACCCCCTGCCAGAGCAGGGTCACCCAGGGCAGGGCACACAAGAACACAGCCAGGTGAGTTGTGAAAGTCTGCAGAGAAGAAGACTCTACAACCTCTCTGTGCAGCCTGCTCCAGGCTCTGTCACCCTCACAGTAAAGAGGTGGAGTGTTGGGGTGGAACCTCCTGTGTAATGTGCTATGGAAAGAGGCAGAAGCCTTCTCTCTCTCTCTCCTAAATATAACCAAAAACCCCATTGCTTAGCATCCAGAGAGCTTTGCTCTCCTACCTTGTGCACACTCCCCCAGCCTTCACCACACACACAGCAGCCTTGGCTAACTTGTGCCACCCGGGATAACCTGCAGCCAGAAAGGGCTGTGGGGAGAGGAAGCACAGCCAGTGGAAATCTGCTCCAGCAAGGCTTGCCTGGCAGCTTGGCTGTGACAGAGGATGAGGATTGTTCTGTGGTCATCTGGGCAATCAGCTCTTGCCGTGTGCAAGGAAGGAAGACTCTCTTTTCTGTTGCAGAAAGAAGGTAGTTAATGTGAATTCTGAGCAGAGCTGCACACCAATATAAGCCTTAAGGAAAAGCACAGCACAGTGCTGACAGCAGTAAGGGGTTGGAAGTGGTGCACTGTGTGCTTTATGTTATTGGCATCATAAAGTGGTTTTGGATGGTGTAAAACCTTCTGCAGCTCCAGCAGAAAGCAGCAGTTCTCTGCAGTCACACTCAAACTCTCTCTTTTTTGGGGAAGGTTGGTCCTGTCTGACAGCAGGAATAATGCCCCAGTAAAAACCCTGACCAAAGGTCTTGCTGCTCCCCATGGTCTGTGTCAGAAGCTGCTCTTTCCTGCTGTAATGTTCAGTAAGTTCAGCTCCAGATCGAGCAGCTGGAATCAGCTCACATTTCCCTATGAAATGAGAATGCTTGGCAGCAAGGCTGCAAGACCCTGATTCATCTTCCATAGCTGCTGGCTCAGGGTAATTTTCCATGGTAGATAGAAACAATCTGCTGGTGGTCTGGGGTCAGGGCATGTTTGAAAGAGACCCTCTGCCCTGATGGAGTAAGTCTAGATCAGAGAACCACAGTCCAGTAAGTTCCTATTCCTGCTTCCTGCCTTCTCCCTGCTCTTGGGCTCAGATGCTCTGTGGATCCAGTGATTCATAGTCACAGAATGGTCTGGGTTGGAAGGGACCTCCAAAGCTCACCCAGCCTAACCCCCTGCAGTCAGCAGGGATATCCTCCACTGGATCAGGTTGCCCAGAGCCCTGTCCAGCCTCACCTTGAATAGCTCCAGGCATGGAGCCTCAACCACCTCCCTGGGCAACCTGTGCCAGTGTTCCACCATCCTCCTGGTGCAGAACTTGTTCCTCACATCCAATCTCAATCTGCTCTGCTGTGGTTTGAAGCCATTGCCCCTGCTCCTGTCCCTGCAGGCCTTTGCAAACAGTCTCTCTGCAGCCTTTTCTTCAGGACGTGCACAGGCTGCAGAGCTGGGCCCAAGCCAACCTCATGAGGTTCAACAAGACCAAGTGAGGGTCCTGCAGCTGGGTCAGGGCAATCCTAGGAACTGATACAGGCTTGAGAGCAGCCCTGAAGAAAAGGCCTTGGGGGTGCTGGGGGATGAGAAGCTCAACAGGAGCCAGCAGTGAACACTTGCAGCCCAGAGAGCCAAGCAGAGCCTGGGCTGCAGCAAGAGAAGTGTGGCCAGCAGGGCCAGGGAGGGGATTCTGCCCCTCTGCTCCACTCTGCTGAGACCACAGCTGGAGGTCTGGGTCCAGTTCTGGAGCCTCTGTGCCAGGAAGGATCTGGAGGTGCTGGAAGGTGTCCAGAGAAGGGCCACGAGGATGAGCAGAGGGCTGGAGCTGCTCTGCTGTGAGGACAGACTGAGGGAGTTGGGGGTTGTTCAGTCTGGAGAAGGCTGCAAGGAGACCTTGTGGCCTTCCAGTATCTGAAGGGGGCTCCAAGAAAGTTGGGGAGGGACTTTTTAGGGTGTCAGGGAGTGACAGGCCTGGGAGGAATGGAACAAAACTAGAAATGGGGAGATTGAGCTTGGCTGTGAGGAAGAAGTTGTTCCCCATGAGGCGGTGAGAGACTGGCACAGGTTGCCCAGGGAGGTGGTGGAAGCCTCATCCCTGGAGGCCAGGCTGGATGTGGCTGTGAGCAACCTGCTGTAGTGTGAGGTGTCCCTGGCCATGGCAGGGGGGTTGGAACTGGCTGATCCTTGAGGTCCCTTCCAACCCTGACAGTTCTGTGGTTCCATTGGTCAAAACCAGCTGGAACAAGGAATTTATGGTAAGAATGGGAGGGGATTCATTAACTTGCTGAACTTGAAAGCACATCCTAGGACTTTTCTGTAGGAAAGTTCAGTTGTTGATTTCTTCAGATCAATCCACTTGCCTCCAGCTGTCTGAAAAAGCCTTCAGGAAAATGGGAATCACAGAACCATTCATTCCAGCACCAAGACTACACTCCAAAGCTATTAATCTTTAAGACTGGTCACTAATTATCCTCATCTCTGCAACAGAAGAGTTTCTGGAAGCCACTGAAACAAAGAGCACCAGGAAATCGGTGTCAATGTCTCCTATCTAACAGTTTCCAACAAGAAACTTGGTTTAAAAGGTAAACCCTAAGAGTTTCAGGTAAAGCCAACCACCTGCCCCAGTGAAAATGTAATTTAGGGTTGATAAAAACAACTGGCAGTGCATGGAAAAGAAACTTGAGGCACCTAAAGAGCTTGCCAGGACAAAATGAAAGGGAGCTGGTTGGGATGTGGCAGTGGCCATCTCCTAACCTGTGAGAAGGTGAATAATGATCCTGATAAACAGTGCTGCAAATGCAGCCAGGTGACACTGGGATTCCACTGCAGCCTCACCTGCAGCACAACATTTGGTGCTGTTTGCAGAAACTAAGATTTTGTAAATAAAAGCTTTTCTAAATGAAAGTAGGTAAGAGACAAGGCAGACAAACGTCAGGCAGTGAGTGTGTGGGTAAGAAGAGGATCCCAGGCTCCCAGGATGTTAGGGGTTCAACCCCCTGCCAGAGCAGGAGCATAGAATCCAGCACAGGTCACACAGGAACACATCCAGACAGGACTGGAAAGGCTCCACAGAAGGAGACTCCACAACATCTCTCCTCCAGGGCTCTGGGACCCTCACAGTCAAGAAGTTCCTCCTCATGTTGAGGTGGAACCTCCTGTGCTGCAGTTTCCATCCCTTGCCCCTTGTCCTATCCCAGAGCACAGTGAGCAGAGGCTGTCCCTGTCCCTTCCTTCCTGACCCCCAGCCCTCAGCTATTGATAGGCATTGATCAGATCCCTCTCAGTCTTCTCTCCAGACTAAACAGCCCCAGGGCTCTCAGCCTCTCCTCCCCAGGCAGTGCTGCAGTCCCTTCAGTATCCTTGGAGCCTCCCTTGGACTCTCTCCAGCAGATCCCTGTCCCTCCTGAGCTGGGGAGCCCAGAGCTGGATGCAATATTCCTCACCAGGCCTCCCTGGCTCTGCTGGCCACACTCCCCTGAGTGCACCCCAGGACCCCATTGGCCTTCTTGGCCCCCAGGGCACATTGCTGTCCCATGCAGAACTTGCTGCCCACCAGCACTCCCAGGTCCCTCTCCACAGGGCTGCTCTCCAGCAGATCCCCTCCCAAGCTGTCCTGCTGCAGTTTATTCTTCCATCCCAGGTGCAGGACTCTGCACTTCTCCTTGTTGAGCTTCATCAGGTTCCTCTGTGCCCAGCTCTCCACTCTGTCCAAGTCTCTGAATGGCCTCACAGCCTTCAGATGCCTCAGCCCAGCCTCCCAGTTTGGTATCAGCAGCGAACCTGCTGAGCAGACGTAATGGATGTGTTTGGAGAATTAAAGAGAAATGTTGCAGTTCCATGTGCTCTTCTGGCAAGAGCAAGCATCTTACATCAAAAGGCATCAAAAGCAGTGCATCAGAAGGGCAATGCACAGCTTCACCAAGAAGCCTTTTGTCTCGAGACTGTCTATTGCCTGACCAAATGTATTGAGCAGTGCAAAAGAGGTAAAAGCCCACCCCTGAAAGCTGTCTGAGCTGGCATAAACGATTGTCACCCTCAGAGAGCTAGTACTTACATCCAGAGCAGGCCCCACCGAGCAGCAAATGTATGAAGAGGCTTCTAGGCACCATATGGTGGTTATGAAAGAATCTAACACAGGCCTATTTTTGAGTCAAAGAATGGAAAAGAGGAGGGCTGCATCTTGGAAAGCAGCATGTTCATGCTTATGAAACCAAACGTGGCAGACAGGCTCCAGCCCTCCACACTGCAGCAGGGCTTGCTCTGCATCTATTTATAAGTCATTTTGCTAGAAGGGCATTAATCAAGTGAGAAAATACTCTTCTGCTCCAGCCTGGCAGTGAAGAAAATGTTCTGACAAAAGCAGAGCAAGGAGAGCTAATTTGGGTTGTTCAACACCACCACACACTTGCAAAACGCTGTTGCCTGCTGCCCTGTGCTGAGGGCAGTGTCTGTGCCTGGCCTCTCCCCAGGCAGTGGCTTTGCAAAGCTCCTATCAGATTGTTCCTGGCTAGAACAAAGGTTGGTGTTGCACAGTTACCTACAGAAATGCTGTCAAAGCAGTTCAGAGGATGTTGATGAAAGTAGACTGAGTGCCTTTAAGGCAGCTGTGTAAAGGATTGGTGTCTGCTCTTCCCCTTTCTCGTCATAGAGACACTGTTCTGCTGCTACTCTCACTGTCCTCCATGGCATTCCCAGCACCTGGGATCCCTTCCTTGCTCTTCCCTCTCTGGGAGTGCCCACCTGTGAAAGCTGCACTGTTGGGGAGGGATGTGTTTCATGTGCTTTAACTGCCCACATCCTCTGAGCAGGACAGAACCTGCTGGGGCTTTTCTCTTAGGACAACAACAGAATGCTGCAAAGCATCAGTTGCTTGCTCAGGACATTCCTCTGCTGAGCTCACACCTGCTCCCCAGTTTGGCAAACTCAGCTCCTCTGGGTGTCCCTTGTAGAAAAGAAAACTTCCAGGGCTATGTCCTGGTTGGCTTTGCCCCTTTTTTACCAGCAGCAGGTTTCAGAGAGGACACCAAGAAGAGGAGGCAGCTGTAAGGTGCTGTGCAGTAGCAGCTTACCTCCTCAGGGTGAGCAGGGACCAGCAGAGTAACCGAGCAAGCTCAGCTCATCTGAGCTCTGTCCAGCCCCTATGTTTTGGGCTGCTGCTTGCCATGGGAGAGAGCTGAGGGCAGGAAGGAGGAGTACTCAGTAATTTTCACTGTCTTCTAGCAGCAGGGGCATTTGGGGCACACTGAGGAAGCACACTGCCAAGCAGTGGTGATTTCCCTTGCTGTGCTCCAGTCCTTGGTGGTGTTTACTTCCTTCCTTCCTTTATATCCTTGGTGTAAACAATCCTAAGGACAAGCAGACATGTTCCAATAGGTCAGGCTGGAAACCAAGCTTCCATTTCTCTTTTTTTTCCCCCAGTGTTTATATTATGTAGCAATTAAACCAGATGGATGTGTCCCAAACCACAGAGCATGGCACTGAACAGTTAATGCTGCCGTGTGAGATCAGCAGGAGAGCCGAGTCCAGCCGTCAGGGTTTCAGTGCAGAGGATAAAAGCGTGGTTTTGTTCCCCCCACGGCTCAGATCAGGGATGGACACAGATACAATTACTTACTGAGGCTGGACTCTGTTCATACAACTAGAATAAACATTTTAGGAAATACAAATGCTTAGAAGAAAGAGCTTGCAGATTTCCCTGCTGAGGGATTGCTTTACTGCTGCCCTGCCTCCCCAGATGAAACAGTGAAAGGGCCAACTGTAAGTGGATGCTATGCCGAAGGGGGGCAAGGAGGGGTTTGCCTTAAAATGAAAATTCATCAATAAATAGGTGCTGTCACAGGAGCTTTCTCTTCATACTTTTAAGCAAACATTTCCTGCAGACCCCTGGAAGACCTTTGCATCCACACAACAGCAAAGTGGGTAACAGATATTTGAATCTTCAAGTTTGTTCAGACTCGTAATGCAATGCAGTAAAGAATGCTCTGTGCCCTGCTAGCCAAAGCTGCCAGAAATTAATTAGTCTCTCCCTGATGCATGACCTCAAAGCCTCATTTTTAACTACTTTTCCAGCCTATGAGAAGCTCTTTGAGGTTTTTTGCACTGCACCTTTGTTTACAGCAACATTTTAAAGCAACATTAAATGGCACTCTGTGAAAATGAAGGTGATCCCTTCTGAACTGCGAGCTGTGTACACCACCTTCAGAAACAGGAGAGCAGCAGTTTGGATTGTTCTGCTTACCACAAATGCCAAGCTGAAAAGCCTCCTAGAGCCCCCTGTTACAGCAGGAGTGCAGGCCAGATGAACAGTTAGCATTCTTGTTCCAATCCACCATGGGTTCCACCATCCAGTCAGATGCCAGCCTTTAACTTCTGCCTCCTTTAGAGATCGCTGCTTTGGCCACTTTGGGCTGTGTGTTCTACATTTCACTGCATCATACAACCATAGAGTCATTGAGGTTGGAAAAGGCCTTTAAGGTCATGGAGTCCAACCACAACCCAGCTCCCATGACCACTAAACTACATTCTGAAGCACCACATCTACAGCTTCCTGAACACCTCCAGGGATGGGGACTCCACCACCTCCCTGGGCAGCCTGTTCCAATCCCTGACCACTCTTGCAGCAATGAAATTGTTCCTACTCTCCAATCTAGCCCTCCCCTGGCACAGCTTCAGCCCATTTCCTCTAGTCCTATTGCTGGGTACTTGGGAGAATAGAGGAAGAGACCAACAGCAGCCTCACTCCAGCCTCCTTTCAGGGAGCTGCAGAGAGCAATGAGGTCTCCCCTCAGCCTCTTCTCCACACTAAACACCCCCAGCTCCCTCAGCTGCTCCTCATATGATGCCCTCCACCCCCCTCAGCAGCCTCACTGCTCTTCTCTGGACACCCTTCAACCCCTCAAAGCCTTTCCTATGCTGTGGCTCCCAGAAAAGAACCCAGGACTCAAGCTGTGGCCTCACCAGGGCTGAGCACAGCAACACCGTCACTGCCCTGCTCCTGCTGGCCACACTGTTCTTGATCCAGGCCAGGCTGCTGGTGGCCTTCTTGGCCACCTGGGCACTGCTGGCTCGCATTCAGCTGCTGTCATCAGCACCCCCAGGTCCTTTCCTACAGGGCTGCTTTCCAGCCACTCTGGCCCAAGCCTGGAGTGTGGCTTGGGGCTGTTGTGACCAAAGTGCAGGACCCAGCATGTGGTCTTGTTAAACCTCATCCCCTTGGCCTAAGTCAGTGTCCAGATGTCTCTGCAGAGACCTCCTACTCTCCAGCAGATCAACAGTGCCTTGGATTGTTTTAACTGGTTGTCCAAGAAGTGACTTCCCCAGTAGGTAAGAGTAGGATTGGGCTGGTGGAAGCTGGGCTTGTGTGGCTGTGCCTGGGTGAAGTGCTGAGCCAGCTCCAGCCCGCAGTGTGGCCGAGGATGGGCTTTTCACCCTGCAGAAGTGATGGCCCTGTGTGCAGGTCACTGCACAGCAAGGTGTGCAGGTTAACCCTTCCACTGCTCACTGGCATTCACCAGCCTCCCACCCACCCCCAGCGATGTACTCACAACTTTCTGCGCCTTAAACCTGCTCTTGGCCATCTCCTTGGCACAGCTGCACACTGCTGCTTCTCCCTGACCAGCATTTCCCCATCTAATACAAACAGGCTCTGCCCAGTTCAAAAGCTGCCTCTCAGGTGATGTCCCCTGGCACAGCTCAGGGCTGTGCTTGCTGTGCATCGTCAGCTGCTACTGTCACAAAACATTGTCCCTTCCTCACTTTGGTCTCCAGTAGCAACAGGGATCTGTCCCTGTCTGGTGTTCTGACAGAAGCCCTGGGAGATTATATATAGTTTGTAGGTGAAAATCCTAGAAGTAAAGCAATTCTTCTCTTTATGGAAACAGCACAGATTTTGAAGCCTTTGAAGATCTGCCTTCCTTTTGAGGAGGGCAGTGGAAGAAATCATTGAGTTGGTCTTGAATGCCTAAAGCCATTCTGGTGCTGAGAGACAGAAAATCCTGTGTGCAGCATCTGGAATAATCGATGGCTCAGCAGCTTGCTTAGCCTCTCCCAGGACGCTGGCCTCGCCAGCCGCTGATCTTCCACCCAGTATGCACTCTCCCTCTCCCACCCTTTCACTGGGGTTGCACCCATGATCAGTGTGCACTGACTCTGTACCAACATACAGCCAGATGTTCATGCCTGGGAGGGGGGCAGAAGACCTCCTGAGTCTCACACAGCATGGATGTTAGATGGTAAAGCAGAGCATGTCCCACAGGGGAGGGAGGTGGAGGCACAAATTGAACAAGGGCTGCTTCAGTCTCACATGATGGAATATCTTCAAGACATCCAGTGGAAGGATGATAACTCTTGCAGAATTTAGCTGCATCTGGAACTGAATCACTGAATCACAGAATATTTCTGTCTGGAAGAGACCTCCAAGCTCATCCACTCCAACCTCTGACCCAGCAGTGCAGCGTCAACACTAAACCATGTCTCTAAGCGCTGTTGGAAACCCCCTGTCCTTCAAACCCTTGTGATGTCCACACTCACCCTTACTTGAATCAAATGTCCTGTGCTGGTTTGCCAGGTTGGCATCACCGTGGAGCTGGGATGCTCTTGTTGGAACTCCACCAGCACAGCCATGCCATTGCTTTGGTGCTGTGTACTGCTTATGACCTTTTTAATGCGCTGTCACTTGAGAGACTGCCTATTCTTGTTCCTCTTGCTATTTGCAGCTTCAGAGCCCCACAGGGAAGGAATAACCACAGTGGCTATTAATGAAAATGCTGAAAGGAGCAGAACAGTCTCTTGAGCTGCTCCAGTGCAGTGTATTTGTGAAGCTTAGGAGCAGCAGCAGCCCTGTGGCAGTGGAGCTCTGTTCCCACTGGAGATTCAGAGTGTTTCACCATTGTCTCACAGAATCACATAAACTCCATCTTCATCTTACTGATCCTGATTTTTCTTTTCCAGAAATTCTTGTTCCTAGTTATGTTCACATCTTGAGACTTCATTTCTCCCTGAAGGGAGGTTGCAGTGAGGAGGGGGCAGCCTCTTCTCCTTGGTGGCAAGGGAAAGGAGCAGAGGCAATGGTTCCAAGCTGCCCCAGGGGAGGTTCAGGCTGGATGCTAAGAAATATTTCTGCGCTGGAAGGGATCTCAAACATTGGAACAGGCTGCCCAGGGCAGTGCTGGAGTCAGGCAGCTGTGGACCTGGTGCTTAGGGACAAGGTTTAGTGTTGACCCTGCAGTGCTGGTTCACAGGTTGGACTGGATGAGCTTGGAGTTCTCTTCCAACTGGATATTTTCTGTGATTAGAGGGTATCTAAGCTTGTCCTGGCACATTAGCCATGAGCAATGGCAGAGTTTATATTCCTCTGTATGTCTAATCCTATTGTCTGATCTAATCTAAAGCCTGAAGGCTTCTCACTGGGTGAAATTTGCATGTGGAAATAGAATCCAGATAAGATGCTTCTGATGTTAATATCAAAGCACTGGAGGCCAGGATGAGCACAGCAAGTTTCTGTTTTAGAAAAAGAGGAAGGCTTTTCCTTCTGTGGGATTCTGCAAACAGCAGCATGGAATGTGTGCCAAGGCCTCCTTCTGCAGCAAGGCAGTGGGCAGTTAGGGGCCAAAGCACGGCCACCTCAAAGGGTAACTAAACTAACTGTGACGAATTCACTACCCCCCCAAGCACAGCTTTGATAACCATTGCTTACTCTCCTCATCTCATAAAGGGAAAGCAGAAAATACTCACAGGCACTGTTCTCCAGCAGTGCTTTTGCACTTCCCTACAGTTTATGGAGGCAGGTGGCCATAGCTGGCCCCAGCCATTTCTGCCACATCTGTTTGCTTTCTGGCAAAGCTGATTAAAAACATGAATCAAACTGAAAGTGCCTTGCTGCAGGGGGGTTCAGTTTAGAAATAATGGCTCCTACCCATCTCAGAGTATTCCAAACAACAACAGAAAAGTCATAGATACCCTTAACTGCACAGCTGAAGTAGAACCTGTGTGCAGCACGTGGCCCTGAGCACAATGTTTAGGCTACAAACCTCTGGTTAGTCTTTAATTTCAAGGTGAAAATCAATGCATTCAGTAGCAGTCATCTTGGGGTGGTTGTTGAGGATTGCTGGCAAGAGAGGAGTGTTGGTATGCTGCAGCCACTGTTCTGAGGGCAGCTGCTGGATGTGTGCAGAGTGCAGGATTCCTTAGCTGACCAATTGTACACTGCAAAGAGCATAACAATCACACCCCACGTGTGCCAAGAACAACATCCTCACCTTGGCACCCTTGGGTGGGAACATGCTGCAGAAGCCACCTCCTTGACATGCTGGCAACTCTCATTGGGAAAAGAGTTGAGTTTAGATATGTGGTTGGGTTTTACTGGTTAAGGGATGGATGACAAATAGTATAGAAGCAACCACTAGGAGCTCTCAGGGGGTTAGGGCTTCTGAGGACTTCTGCTTCTGTCAGCTAGCTAATTTTGGTCAGGGCTTCAGTGTAGGGATGCTGCCAGGGATACACTCAGGACTTCTATTAGTTGCTTCATCTGTTAAGGGCTTCTGTGACTTCTGCTGCTAAGGACACTCTGAGACTCTGTAATGCTGGGGATTCTACAAGGCAGCAATAAAAGACTTCTGGGACTCTGCTCTCTATACAGCAGTGGGGTTCAGGCCTGCGTTCGTCACCCAGTGGCCCTTGAATTGGGAGAACAACAATGGTAGGCAGGGGAAGCATAAGAGCAATAACAAAAGCTGGCAGGGCAGAAGCCTGGTTAGGGCCACAGCTACTTGATGAGGAAAGGCAGGTATCTATAAATAAAGTACATGAGATGTAGAAGCTGATATGGAGAGAGGGTAGTGTGAAAAGTGTGCTCCGTGAGCCCAATGAAAGCATATGGCTTGAGCTCTGGGTCTGCATACTGCAATTATCACTGAAAGTAAGCTGGAGATTTTCCTCCCATAGCAAGAGCTAAAAATATCTCTTCCCCCCCCAAATCAAGAAAACTACAGAATCTGCAGGAGTCCTTTTGCAGCACAGTCCCCTGAGAGAGAAAGGGAGAGGGTGAGACACCCCTGACATTCAGCAGAGGAATCCCAGCTATGCCTCCTCCTTGCCAAGTCCAAATCTGCCTCTTGTGAGAATGCTGCTGGAGTGGTAGCATTCAGCACCAAGGAATTCGTGCTCAGGAAGCCACTGGAGGCTATGAGCTGATGCCAGGGTCCAGAGGGAAGTACACAGCTCCCAAAGTTCCAGGAGGACCCTTTACCCTTTCTCCAAAGTTATTTGTGCTTCTTGTTTGTCCTAATCAAAGCCAGCAGACTTGTGTCTGTTAGCCAAAGGAAGAAGGCCCCTGCCTCACGTAGGTGCATGGATTCTCACAGCACCTGGGCTGGGTTCCATCTGCTCACACTTGGTGTGTTGGGACCTTGCTAGGCAGTTTGGACTCTTCCACAGTGAGAGCCCATAAGGCACAATGAGGATGAGTGCAGTGGCTGCTGATGGAAGCAGCAGTCCGTCTGCTCTACAGCTCCTGTGACACAAGACACAAGGTTAGCAGACAAACACAAAGAAGGACAAGAAGGACAGTGATGGCTGGAGCATGGACAGAGAAGGGCAACCAAGCTGGGGAAGGGTCTGGAGAAGAGGGCTGGGAAGGAGCAGCTGAGGGAGCTGGAGGTGTTGAGCCTGGAAAAAAGGAGGCTGAAGAGAAACCTTATTGCTCTCTACAGCTCCCCAGAGTGAGGTTGCAGTGAGGTGGGCTTGGTCTCTTCTCCCTAATATCAGGTGACAGAATGAGGAAATGGCCTGAAACTGTGCCAGGGGAAGTTTAGGCTGCAGATCAGGAAAAATTTCTTTCCAGAAAGAGTGGCCAGGGATTAGAACAGGCTGCCCAGGGAGGTGGTGGAGTCCCCATCCCTGGAGGTGTTCAAGGAACATGTGGTCATGGCACCTGGGGCCATGGTTTGATGGCCAAGGGGGTGCTGGGTTGAATCACAGAATGACAGATTCACCAAGGTTGGAAGAGACCTCAAAGATCATCAAGTCCAACCTGTCACCACAGACCTCATGACTAAACCATGGCACCAATTGCCATGTCCAGTCCCCTCTTGAACACCTCCAGGGATGGTGACTCCACCACCTCCCTGGGCAGCACATTCCAATGGCCCATCTCTCTGTGAAGAGCTTTCTCCTCACCTCCAGCCTAAACCTCCCCTGGCACAGCTTGAGACTGTGTCCTCTCATTCTGTGCCTGGGTGCCTGGGAGAAGAGACCAACCCCCTCCTGGCTACAACCTCCCTTCAGGGAGTTGCAGAGAGCAAGAAGGTCTCCCCTGAGCCTCCTCTTCTCCAGGCTAAGCAACCCCAGCTCCCTCAGCCTCTCCTCACAGGGCTGTGCTCCAGACCCCACCCCAGCCTCATTGCCCTTCTCTGGACACCTTCAAGTGTCTCAATGTCCTTCTTAAACTGAGGAACCCAGAACTGGACACAGGACCCAAGGTGTGGCCTAACCAGTGCTGAGCACAGGGCAGAATGACTTCTGCTGGCCACACTGTTCCTGATGCAGGCCAGGATGCCATTGGCCTTCTTGGCCCCCTGGGCACAAGTGGCCAGTTGGACACAGTGATCTCAGAGGGCTTTTCCATCTGAAACAATGCTGTGGTTCTAAGGTTTCCTGCCTGTCCTAAAGCAACTCCAAAGGCTGTTCAGCCTCGTGTGAGGGGTCTGTGTGCTGAGGGATCAGCTTCCAGGCATGCATGCCCTGCAGCACCTGCCAGAGTCCAGGGCATACAGGTGGCACAGCCAACACTGGGCACCTTTGTTAAATGGGATGGGCTGCTGCAGTGCTGCTCATGTGGAGGGCTGCAGAGGTTTTCTGTGACGCTGCAGGTGAAGTCCTCAGCACAGGAAGGATTTGAGTAAATTGAGAGCAATGTTCTGTAAAGCATCTAGAACGCAGGCTTGAGGCCTTCTGAGGTGGGGAACCTGGGAACATATTCTGTCTTACAAACCCACCCAGCACCACCCCATCTCAGCTGCTTTTATGTAACTTTGCATTTTCATGGAACCATAGAATGGGTTAGCATGGAAGGAACCTTAAACATCAGCCAGTTCCAAACCCCCTGCCATGGGCAGGGACACCTCCCACCAGCCCAGGTTGCTCAAGGCCTCATCCAGCCTGGCCTTGAACACTTCCAGGGAGGAGGCAGCCACAGCCTCCCTGGGCAGCCTGTGCCAGAGTCTCTCCTCACTACAAAGAATTTCTTCCTCATCTCCAGTCTCAGTCTTGTCTCTTCCAGCTCAGAGCCATTGTCTCTCATTCTGTCACTGCCAGCCTTTGTCCAAAGTCCCTCCCCAGCTCTCCTGGAGCCCCTTCAGGTACTGGAAGGCTGCTCTGAGGTCTCCCTGGAGCCTTCTCTTCTCCAGGCTGAACAGCCCCAGTTCTCCCAGCCTGTCCCCATAAGGGAGGTTCTCCAGCCCTCTGATCATCTTTGTAGCCTCATCTAGATCCTCTTCAACTGTTCCATGTCCTTCCTGTGCTGGGGGCCCCAGAGCTGGACTTTTCCCCAGACTGGAATTTTCAGTCCCCTGGTGTGTTTTACAGTACCTGAGAAAGGGCTCCTGAAAGGGCTTGGCTGCAGCATGCTGCTCTGTAGAGTGCTGGCAGTCTGCCTCCTGCTTTAGTTTTGTAGTTGATGATTCTCATACCTCTGAAAGGGGATTGAACACCAGCAAACAGCAAACTGCACCATTTTCTAATATTTCTTCCCATCATGAAGAAAGACTTGGCAAGGAGCCACCCCAAATCCCACTGCCCTGCTATTGCTCTGAGACTAGGCAAGTGATGAGAGTGCTCAGAGCAAGCTGATCCCTCCTTGGGATCTGGATTTGGCCTCTGCATGTTGTCTAGCTCTTCATGCCCCATGTCCTCAGGTGTTACTGGGAGCTGTGGAAGTCTGTGAAGCCTCCAGATGTCCACCCTCTAGTTAGCAGCTGTACCCAGATATGAGGCACAACCTCCTTCTCCTCCTCCTCAGGCTGTGCAATTTCTGTTCCTTCCCTAAGTCTCTCCTCCTGCTGGCATCTCCTGCTTGCAGGGCAGGATCAGGACATGCTGTGTTTCTGCCTGGCATTCTATCAGGTTGCCAGGGAGACAGTCATCTGGCTGCACTTTTCACTCCAGGTGTTTGGACCTGGCTCCTTCAAGAAACAGTCAGGGCTGGGATTTTTTTCCCTTTCATCTGTAAGTCATTCCCAAGAAATACATCCCCCACCCCCTGACCTCCCCTCTTGTTTCTCTCAGCATTTTGAAAGCCCTGGGGAATGGCCTGGGATGGGGAGTTTGATGGCCTGGACTAGGATTGCTCCTGGGAAGGAGGAGAACTCTGTCACAGCTCTGAGTCTCCAAACCCACACATCAAGACTTTTACTCAAGACAAGGGTTGTGTCCTGGCACAACCCTTTCAGTCACCCTTGCCTTTCAAAGGAGCTGCAGCATGACACGGGGTGACAATGGTATCCTGGGATGCCTTCAGAAGTGTGTGGCCAGCAGGTTGAGGGAGGGTCTCCTCCCTCTCTACTCAGCCCTAGTTAGACAACACCTGCAATACTGTGTACAGTTCTGGCCTCCCCAGTTCAGGAGGGTCAGGAAACTGCTTGAGAGAGGATGATGAAGGGACAGGAGCTTCTCTCTTACAAGGAAAGAGTGAGAGACCTGGGGCTGTTTAGTCTGGAGAAGGCTGAGAGAGGACCTTATCAACTATCCGCAGGATGGCTGTCAGGAGGATGCAGCCAGGCTCTTCTCAGTGGCAGCAAGGGATAGGATGAGGGACAACTGAGGTAAACTCAATAACAGGAAATTCCACCTCAACATGAGGAGAAACTTCTTTGGTGTGAAGGTGCTGGAGCTCTGGGGCAAGCTGCCCAGAGAGGTTGTGGAGTCTCCTGCTCTGGAGACTTTTAAAACCCACCTGGATGCATTCCTGTGTGCCCTGCCCTGGGTGATGCTGCTCTGGCAGGGGGGTTGGACTGGATGATCTCTGGAGGTCCCTTCCAACCCCCACCACTCTGTGATTCTGAGACATGTTTGCTCTGTTGTAGAGTGGATAAGGACTGAAAACCAGGTGTGTAACCAATTCCTTTTTTCTTTTTGGCTTATCCTTGGCCATGACAAATTTCTCTATCATTTCATGGTCATGAGGAAATTAAATCCTAGGAACTCTGTCAGCCCCACCTTCCTTCCATTTACTGCTTCCCCAAGTCCTACCTGGTTTGATAAGGTTTTTTAGGCTAATTCTGTATCTGGAAAATGAGATGCTGCAAGGCAGATGATGCTGCTTGTCTGGGAGCATCCTGAAACCATCCACAGCTTTACAAACACAGAGGAAACAGCTCCCTGGTTTGGAGTATGTGCAGTTAAAGCAACCTGACACCCAGAGATATTCAGGAGACTCTTACTGACTGAGAAAGAAGGAGATGTTGCTACAGAAGAGTGGAGAAAGGCAGACAATACACATCACTAGGCAAGGGTGGGTAGATATTTTCATGTGTATGCCCAAAGTGGGAGACAGTGAGAAGCTAGGGAAAGAAGACTGCCGTTCTGTGACACCATGGCAAGGACGCTCTGTGAAGGCCAGGATGACAACAGAGCATAGCAACTAGTTCCAGCAGAGGGACAGAGACAATGCTGAAAGCACCACTGGGTTTGGAATGCATTTTGGGCTAAGAATACATGTTGCTAGGAAACTTTTATATTAAAAGGCATTAATCTTGATACCTTGGGAACACAGTAATAACTTTTCCTCTCTACTAGGGAAGCTCTTTTAATGTCAGTCCTGACGTTACTTAGATAAATAATATGCAAGGGGCAGGAAAATACCTTCGGCTGTCTTGAGCAGGGGTTTTAGATAGCTTGCAGGGTTTATCTGAGCTGTAGTCATCCTAGTCTGACTAAACCATAGACTGCTAAACACAGATGACCACATTTTGTTTGGTGAGATGTTACATGGAAGAAGAATGGAAGCGTGCCTGGGAAAAGGTCTGGTTAGCCCAGCCCAGATGATGACTTTGGCTTGCAGGACGGTCAACAGGCTGCAGTTCACCAGATCCCTGCAGCTTATTGTCACCCACAGGCTTTCCAGCTGGGCCCAGCAGGCCTCCCCCAAGGTCTCCCCCAGTCAAGCCTCCCCCAGCCCCACTCCAGGCCTTAGTAGAGCTCCCTGCCCCACACCAAGGCAAGGCCACCAGGCTTCAGTGCTCCCCGCAGTTGGGCTACTGTGCCTCAGCTGTGCAGCCAGAACATAGCTTTCCAGCAAGGCTGCACTCCCACACAGACCAAAGGGAAAGCAGCAGTCCTGGAGAGAGGAGAGAGGAAGAGAAAGAACTGTCTGGGAGGTCTCCTTATGGGATGGAATAACAAATTACCACATCCTGTGCCCACCCTCTGGGATGCACTGTCTGCCCCCTTGGGCTCTCTGGTCCTCTGGAGGAATTGATCTGGGTGGTAGGACAGTTAGTCCCTAACCTACCACACAAGTCTTCATAGCTCATAGAAACTTCCAACTCTCCTGGTTCCTCCTGCTTTTTCTGAGGTTAGAGATCTGCTTCCTGAGCAGAGGAATCTTCAGAGAAGAGTGGAGCTGGTTATGAGATTCTCTGCTCAGAGGAGATATGCAAATCTGGTTCTGGTCATTCCTAACCCTAATCCTTTAAGATGATACTACCTATTTTTCTCATGTGCTTTCCCCTGCATTTGTCTTCACTCCTTCCAATGTGTTTGTTGTTCTTTTTCCCCCTCAGGATTTTTCCTTCCTTCCCTCCCTGGTTTGAGGGTAGCTGCCAGCCCAGCAGTCCTTGACTGAGGTGCTCCTAAGCCAGCATCTTGAGATGCCTGGTGATTGCGGTGGCAGCTGCATCACTTCCCTCTCCTGCTGCCATGCTCTCCACTGCACCAACCCAGTCCCCTGGGGATCTGCACAGTCAGCCAAAGTTACTGGGTTTATTATCTCAGCCTGTGTCCTGAGCACACTGAAGGTCTATCTGACCTTGAACAAAACCCCAAAGCTCTGCTGATTAGGGTTAGTTCTAATGGACTTTCATCAGTAGTGCCACTCTGTGACACTCTCCCAGGGTACTGAGAGCTTTCCCATAGTGTGTTCAGCCTCAGCCTCATCACGTGTGGCACTGAGGACAGAGATCTGCCCTTCTGCCTGGCACCTCCAGAGTGCAGGGAGTTCAGCTCTGGGGGAGCACTGCAATTCTGAACAACCCACTGAGAGGGGGAAGTGCTGCATCAGGACTGACAGGAAACCTTGTTAAATGAACCTAGAAGTAACATCCTTGGAGTCCTCTGCAATTAAGGGGGTTGGTTGGTTGTTGATGCAGGAGGGCTACCTCAGCTAAATGCAGCTGGAAAAAGCAGACAAGCTTTTGGTCTCATGCTAACCATCACTTCAGACCTGTGCAGTAAAAGCAGACTGGAAAAGGCAATCTGAACCTGTGGGATGCAGTAGAGCTTCTGAAGGTGCTCCTCCCTTGAGGATCAAGGCTGCCACTTAGCACCTGTGGTATGCTGCGGCCTCTTTCAGCTTCTCTTGAATGGTATAGAGCCATAGAGTGGGTTGGGTTGGAAAGGACCTATAGAGGTTATCCAGCACAACCTCCCTGCAGTCAGCAGAGATGTCTGCAACTAGAGTAGGTTGCTCAGAGCCCCAAACAACCTGACCTGGAATGGTTCCAGAGACGGTGCTTCTCCCACCTCTCTGAGCAACTTGGGCCAGTATTTCACCACAGCCTCAGTGTGAAAAATTGCTTCCTTGTATACAGTCTGAAACTCCCTCTTTTCATTTAAAATCATTACCACTTGTCCTGTCACAACAGGCCCTCTTTTAGGACTTTTTAGAGTCCCCCCCATCTTTTTTTATCTGCCCCTTTAAGCACTGAAAGACCACCAGAAGGTCTCCCCAGAGCCTTCTCTCCTGCAGGCTGAACAATCCCAGCTCTCTCAGCCTGGTCTCATGGCAGAGGGTTTCCAACCTTAGATTATTTTTGTGGCTTCCCCTTGCCTGCTCTAACAGGTCCCTGTCTGTCCCGTGCTGAGGGCTCCAGATTTGGCTCCAGCACAGCAGGTGGGGCCTCAGCAGAGTGCAGCAGAGGGGCAGAGCCCCCTCCCTTGACCTGCTGTACAGGATATGGTTGGCTGCTGGGCTGTGGGCTCACATTGCCAGCTCCTGTCCAGCTTTCCACCCACCAGTAGCCTCAAGTCCTCTTCTGCAGGGCTGCTCTCAATCCTATCATTCCCCAACCTGTGTGGATACCAAGGAATGCTGAAATCCCAGCACAAGACATCGCACCTGGCCTTGTCGAACCTCATGTTGTTCACATGGACCCACTCCTCCAGCTTGATCAGCTCCCTCTGGATAGATCCTGTCTCTCAGGTGTGTCACCTGCACTGCTCAGCTTGGTGTCATCTGCTGACTTGCTGAGACTGCCCTCAGTCCTGCTGCCTGCGATCCTGATGGAGAAGTTAACCAGCGCTGGTCCCAGCCCAGACTGCTGGCTGCTCGTCCAGGTGCCTGCAGAAAGGGACGTGGGTCAGCTGGACACTTGGAAACCTTGCAGGACAGGAAGCATCTTTGCCTGCCGTGGTGGTAGTGCTGTGCATGTCCTGGCTGACATGCTGCAGGAACCCTGCTGTTAGTCTCCCAGATGTGCACTAGTTCTGCAGACGGCCATGGCACAGCTAACCTCAGTAATGGGACAGAAGAGTGAACTTGGTGCTGTAGGCTCACAGCAGCTTTCCCCCAGTGCTCTGCTCACCTTCCATGGATGAGGTAGAGAACAGAGGTGGCTGTGTACTGAGCTGTGGTGGGCTAAAGGGAGATGGCAAATCACCTGTGAAAGCCTTCTGGTAACACCTTCTCTCTTGTGCCACTTGGTGGAGCTTAGTGATTTTGGCTGCCACGTACATGGGCTTGCAAACGTGCTCTGGGGTTACACAATCACTTGTCAGAGTGGCTTGGAAATGAACCAAATCCCTGCTAAGGAGGTAAAACCAGAAGTGCACTGTAAGCCCAACCCAACGAGATGCTGCTGGTCATGGAACAGAGTCACAGAATGGTCTGGGTTGGAAGGGACCTTAAAGATTGTCTGGTTCCAACCCTCCTGCCAATGGGCAGAGACACCTCCCACTAGATTATGGATCAGATTCCCAGGTGCTGATGAATTTGGTGATCATCCTTTCTCCTCCTCAAGGCACTAAGATACATGAGGGGTTGTCGTTTTAGAGAAAAACCTTCAAACACAGGCTTAGGACCTTGGTGTGAGTGAGATACAGGATGAGGGAAGGGCAGAATTATGTCATGCTTGGGTTATGTTTTCAGATTTAAAATAAAGGGTTGAGGTTTAAATATTAGCTTGCCTTGCAGAATTTTGGGAATGTGAGGATGCATCTGGGTGAAAGACCTCACATGTGTTTGATTTGGGTCTGTTCAGCCTGGAGAAGGCTCCAGGGGGACCTTGGAGCTGTGTTTCAATATCTGCAGGGGACCTACAGGCAGGCTGGGGAGGGACTGTTCAGAAGGGCTGTGGGGATAGGACGAAACTGAGCAGGGCAGAGTTAGGTTGGACATGAGGAGGAAGTTCTGCACATTCAAGATCAGCTGTGATGTGTCCCTGGGCAGCCTGCTCTGGTTGGAAGTGTCCCTGCTGACTGCAGGAGGTTGGACAAGATGCCCTTTGAGGATCCCTTCCAACCCACTGCAATCTGTGAATCTGTGAATGTGTCTTCTCCTCAGCAAGCACGTGTCCAGTGAGCAGATCAACAGCTGAATGGGGAAAAGAGGATACCAGACACTGGTCCTGCCTTCAATCCAATCAGTAACCAGTCAGGGCAATAGCTTCAACCCAATCCATAGTTAGTCAGGGAACAGCTTCAATCCAATCAATAACTAGTCAGGGAATAGTTTCAACCCAATCCATAACTAGTCAGGGCAATAGCTTCAACCCAATCCATAATTAGTCAGGGCAATAGCTTCAACCCAATCCATAGTTAGTCAGGGAAGAGCTTCAATCCAATCCATAGCTAGTCAGGGAATAGTTTCAATCCACTCCATAACTAGTCAGGGCAATAAAGCCAGGACTGGGACCTAGGCTGATCACATGCTCAGTCACACTACTGGTGCTCAGAGACTGTCTGGAAATTTTTCCAGTTTGAATATTACCTGATAAATAGAAAGTTTTTGAGAGCATTGCAGAACATAGGAGGCTGGACAATCCCAGAGGGGTTGGACTACAAACCCCCTGTTCATCCCACCCCATTTCCCTGCCAATGCTGTGTATTTGCAGTCACATTGTGTTATTTCTCTCCTGGTTTCCCTCTTTGCTCCCTTCTGAACTTTGCCTTTTCTTCCCTCACACCGGCCACTGTTTGGGTTACCAGTGGGGGAAGTAAGGCCCCATGGCCCTCGGGCTGAGCTGTGCAGGGGCTTTGTCCAGGGCCTTTGTCCAGCAGGGTAGCTGGACTGCTCTCTGTACAAGTTTACATACATTTGTGTATGTTTAGTAGCTTTTCTATTTAGCCTACTGTTGTAAATGTGAATTCCATTGACTTTCCAAATTCTGTGTAGTGTGGTAATTTCCCCTTCTGGGGCAAGGTCCATATTCTGTCTGGTGTCAGACCAGCACAGAAATCCACACCAGTGCTACACCAATGTGGCTGTCAGCTGCCCTACAGATCGTCCTGAGCCCCATCCTGGAGAGTTTGCCTGATGCTTCCTTTGTTCTAAACTAGCAAGCAAAGGATGTTGCCCAATGAATGCTCTCTGGTGTTTGGGGGACACTGAATTTTGACATCTGAATCTGAATGTCAGGCCTTGGAGTTTGGGACCCAAAACGAGATGCACCGCTGTCAGCTTTGTAGGTGTGCTGTAACTGACAGGCCTCGAGGACGCCTCTTAATCCTTGCTAAGGCAGGATGCCTGCTGTCTGAGCAGAGCTGTGACACACAATGCACAGTCTCTTTGCTGGTGTCAGGGAAGAGAAGGAAACAGAAGAGAGGATTCAGTCCTGAAGTCTGTTCTCTGCAGCCCTAGGTGTCTCCCGCGCAGGTGGCTCAGGAGTGCCAGCAGCTTTTCTGGCTTCCTCTTAGGAACTGGAAGCAGCAGCTGTGGCTTCCTTTCAGCGTGGTATTACCATGATTCCTTTTGTGTTGTGTTGGACTGACAGATGAGAGGGAAGGCTTTGACACAGCAGTATGCCAGTCACAGGTACCAAGTGCTGAGAACCGGTAGTGCATTGATGTTCTTCTGGCGTGGCAGCTCACAAGGCAGGAGAGGAAGAGCAAAATTCTGCCAGGAGCTGTGAAAGGAATCCAGCCACAAGTGGCCAGTGGCTGGTGTCCAGTGCCTGTGCAGTGCTCAGTGCAGGGCAGAAAGCAGCACAGGTCATCCTGCCCAGGACAATGCAGCTTGCACAGGGAGTTGGCTTTTTCAAGAGATGAGATGTAAATACATATGACTACCACAGTCACAGCATCACAGAATGGCAGGGGATGGAAGGCACCTCTGGGGATCATCCAGTCCAGGCACCCTGCCAAAGCAGGGCACCCACAGCAGCTTGCCCAGGATCACAATGACATGGGGGCTTTGGAATCTTTCCAGAAAAGGAGACTCCAAAACCTCTCTGGACAGCCTGCTCTAGGGCTGTAGCACCCTCACAACAAAGTTTGTCCTTATGTTTTGCCCTGGGACAAAACCCTTCAGATAGATCCTCCCGGGTTCCAGGTTGTACCTGTTGTCCCTTAACCTGTCTATGGCCCCATTCTCTTGCTTCCTACCCTTTAGCTCTTGCTGAGCATTGATCAGATCCCTCAGGCATTGAAAAGATCTCTCTTCTCCAGGGTTCTCAACCTTTTCTCCTCACAGAGATTCTCCAGTCGCCTCACCACCTTTGTAGCCCCCACTAGACTCTTTCCAATAATTCCCGGTCCCTCTTGAACTGGGGAGCCCAGAACTGTACAGAGTATTCCAGATCTAGCATCACCAGGGCAGAGTACTGAGGGAGAAGAACCTGCCTCCACCTGCTGGCCCTATTCACCTTAATTCACCCCACTCTTGGCTGTGAGGGCTCATTGCTGGCTTGTAGCCATCCTATTGTCCACCAGCACTCCCACGTCTTTCTCTGTGGAGCTGCTTTCCAAGGGGTCAGACCCTGACATGTACTGATGCAGGGAGTTGTTCCTCCTCAGATACAGAACTCTGCACTCAGCTTGTTTGAACTTCATGAGGCTCCCCTCAGCCCAAATCTCTAGCCTGTACAGGTAGGCAATGACACTCCTGGTGCACCTGGCCATGTCTCTTGTATCGTCCCCACGTCCTGGCCATGCATTATCTCCATTGATGAACCTGGGCTGAGTTCAAAGCACTGACCAGCAGGAGGAGGGAGGTGATTTTGCCCCTTTGCTCTCCTGAGACCCCACCTGCAGCACTTCCTCCAGATCTGGGGCCCTCAGCACAAGAAGGACCTGGAGCTGCTGGAGAAGGAGACCACAAAGATGATCAAGAGGGTTGGAGCACCCCCCCTATGCGAACAGGCTGAGAGAGTCCGGATAGCCAAGCCCAGAGAAGAGAAGGCTCCAGGGAGATGACAGAGCAGCCTTCCAGTACCTGAAGGGCCCCAGGAGAACTGGAAAGGGACTTTTGACAAGGGTTGGGAGTGCCAGGTTGTGGGACAATGGCTTTGAGCTGGGAGAGGGAAGATTGAGACTGGAGATGAGGAAGAAATTCTTTAGAGTGAGGCTGGGGAGACTCTGGCACAGGTTGCCCAGGGAGGCTGTGGATGTCCCCTCCCTGGAGGTGTTCAAGGCCAGGCTGGATGAAGTCTTGAGCAGCCTGGGCTGGAGGGGAGTGTCCCTGCCCATGTCAGGGGGTGGAACTGGATGATCTTTAAGGTCACTTCCATCCCAACCCATTCTATGAATCTATGAACCCCTCTTACCCAGACTGTATTGCCTGGTTACTAATGGTCCTCTACCATCCAGCAGCCCAGTCAGGACTGAAGGGCCAGATGATGTACTTCAGTCACCTTGAGAGAGCTCCTTGTCCTTCCTGTGACTCCTCAAGCAGGCTTGCAGCTCTGTGGTGACACCTCTCAGGAAGTCAATGGTGTATGCTACTTACTTTAAAGTACTTAAAGATGAAAGGTTAGTGTGCTCAGTGGGACACTTCTCTTAGCAGGGGTGGAGGCTCTTTGCAGCGTCAGCATTGACTCCTCAGGTGCTTTGTTTCCATCTCTGTGTGGCATAGTCTCTACATTACTTTCTTAGGTTTGCCTTTGCAAATATTGGTTTTAGTTGGAGTTAATGCCAGAGTAGACACACTTCTGACTTGCTGCTGGTGGTGTTCAGTCACTGGAACCAGTTAGACAAATAGACACAATCCTCATACCAGGGTGCTGGTCCTCACTCCCCTTTGTAAGGGCAACCTTGTCACTTGAACTCTCACTGCACAAAAGGAGAGGTTTGTGCTGAGGTTCTGCGCTCTCATCACTTCTTCAGCTCCTAAGAAAAAGCAGGATGGAGGAGCTAAGCACAAGGAGCAGCACTGCACAGCCAGCATCTCAGCAGATGGTCCTGATGGACTTGGAAGAGTCTGCCCCATCTTTCGTGTCAGGAGGAGTAATGGCAGTGCCATTGTGCCTTACCTCTGCCTGCTCTGCAACACAATATGTCAGATGGGCTTTTTGACAAAATGTAGCTTAAAAACAAAGAGGAAAGGCTATTTCCTTGCTCAACATAAAGATTAACACCGTGAAAGTCTCGACTGTGCTCTGAAGTGCCACGTTTGACTCACTGATTTGGTCTCTTTTGCTCCATTCCTTACTTTGATCTAACCCTTGCTTTGCTCTATCCATTTATTTTCTTTTCATTGGAAAGGTGTTGCAGGGATGGTAGCAGAAAAGGACAGGAGAAGAGGGAGAAAGGTTTTGGAAAATGGCAAAGTGCTGTTTGACCTCTTGCAACCCTGGTGGCCACACGGAAGCGCTGGGGAATTAATTGGGTACTTGGTTTGAGCTTGTTGCAGGCTCCAAGCCATCGTTTCGTGGCAAACAAAAGCAGCTGAATAATCAAATACAAACCTCTGCATTGCACAGCGAGTCCAACCCAACTATTAATCATCAGTCAGGTTTGGGGCTGGGAAAGGTGATGGTCTGCCTGGCTGAAAATGAACCTCTGCTTCCCAACCTGGCACAGAGAAATGGTGCTCCATGTAATATAACCAACCGTGTGCTGTGGCTTTGACGACTCAGCTGCCCTTCAGGGAGGCCTGAACACACCTCCCTGGGGTACAGCTGTTTCTTGGGCAGAGGAGCAGAGGACACACCTCAATCAATCCATAAGGCAATGAAGACGCTGTCCATTAAGTTCTCTGCAGCAGGATTAAGTCTGTTTATTTTAAGGACTCTGTGAGGTAATGCTCTGGCACATGGCTCTGGGCTGTCTGAGCCCCTGTGAAAAGCTGTGGGAGCTGGACACATGGAAGATTGTCATGCACATTAGGATGACCCTGGGGTCATACCTGAGGGCAGGCAGAGGTCAGTGGAGTTTGTGCCCTGCTGAGGCAGGTGGTGCACATCTTCCCCACACCTTGCTGCCTGGCTGGCTATACCTGCTGGGTGAGTCTGGCACTTTGACAGATGCCTCCCCACACACTGCCCAGGGGCCTGTATTAACTCCACGATTGAGCTAGAAACAGAAGAGAGAGACCTAGCTGCGAACATAATGTGAGACTGGGGGTTTGAATTGCTGTTGTGGCTCTGTCAGAGCCAACACCATTGTGTATAGCTGTGCACCAGGGCAGGAGACACGTGCAGCACTGCGAGCACTCCCTGGGCACAGCTCAGAGTGGCTCTTGGTAGGTGCCTGACCTGCTTTAGAATCAAGCCATACATTACACAAAACCCAAGCTCATGAAGAGCTGGAGGCCAGCACAAATGTTTCCACAGTGTCCTGCAAACACTGCTTCCAAACAAATAGATTTCTCAGTATCTGAAAACTGCAAAGTCAAGCTGTTAATGAGAACTGGACTAAACTCCCCCACTCCCAGCTAACAGATATGGAAAGGAGATAAGGGGTGTTATCAGGGGAAATGCTGCTGCTTCTGCCTTTCACAACCAGCACTTGCTGTTGACTTGGACAAGCTGTCCTGCTCCCAGTCTGTTAGTGTCTGACTGTTCCTGACAGCAGCCAGCAGTGGTGAGAGGAGTCACAGACAGCAGGGTGCTGATCTGCTGTCAGGTGGAAACATCCATCTGTGCTCCAGGGGTGGTCTCTGGCTCCTTAAGCTCCTGGCATGGACAGAGAATTGCATCCAGCAGATGAGCAGTTTGGCTTCCTATGTACAGAGAATGGTTCTCCAAAGCAGACTCGATAAAGGTGGTCTGAGGTGGCCCCTTCCATAGCTTCTGGTTGAAATGTGCTGTAATTCACAATGCCAAGCACATGCCACTGAGTCTGCTGCCAGCCTGCTCTGCTAATGCTCCAACCGTCAGGAAAACCACAACTGTTTGGCTTTCTCTATGCCCTTGGACAAGAATGCACCCTAATGGAGTATGCTGCATGTCTGTCTGAAATCAGCATGGTAGAAGAACCAGTAATGTGTTTCTGTTCTGGGTAAATTGAGGCAGAAGTTGCTGCTGCCATTCAGTGAGAGCTGGGCAGGTGCTGGGCAGAGGTGAACCTCGTGAAGTTCAGCCAGGGCAAGTGTAAGGCCTGGCCCTGGGGAGGAATAACTCCCTGCACCAGTACAGGTGAGGGGTTGACCTGCTGGAAAGCACTTTCCCAGAGAGGGACCTGGGAGTGCTGGTGATCAACAAGGTCCCCATGAGCCAGCAGTGTGTCCTTGTCTCCAAGAAGACCAATGGTGTCTTGGGATTCATTAAGAAAAGTGTGACCAGCAGGTTATGGGAGGTTTTCTCTCCCTCTGCTCTGCCCCAGTGAGGCCACAGCTGGGGTAATGGGTCTGATTGTGGGGTTCCCAGTTCAAGAGAGACAGGGAATTATTGGAGAGTCCAGCAGGGGCTACAAAGCTGCCTGGAGCAGCTCTGTGAGGAGCAAAGGCTGAGAGCCCTGGGGCTGAGAGCCTGCAGAAGAGCAGCCCCAGAGGGGAGCTGAGCGATGCTCAGCAAGACCTAAAGGAGCTGTGGGGGACAAGAGGCTGGGCCAGAATCTGTCAGTGGGGCCCAGAGACAGGACAAGGGACAATGAGCACAAACTGGAACCCAGGAGGTGCCATCTGAACAGGAGGAGAAACTTCTTCGCTGTGAGGGTGCTGGAGGCCTGGAGCAGGCTGCCCAGAGAGGTTGTGGAGTCTCCTTCTCTGGAGAGCTTCTAACCCGCCCTGGCCATTGTGATCCTGGGCAAGCTGCTGTGGGTGCCCTGCTTTAGCAGGGGCTGTTGCACTGGATGATCTCCAGAGGTGCCTTCCAGCCCCCACAAGTTTGTGATTTGGTGAAATTGAGTGCCAGGCAGCCAGAAATAAATTTCCTCTTAATTAATTACTTTTCAGTCAAGGATGATTAAATAAGGATGATTAAACCCCCATTTTAACATGATAGGCCAGGAGGTTATTTTAAATATAACCTCTGATGTTTTAATTTTAAAAAAGCCCAGTTGAGGACTGCTCAAGTGCAGTGTTATGGACAGATTCCAGCTTTCAGTGCTTTGTTTTTGGAGGTGTTCAAATCCATCCTAGGAGCAGTGATGGTAGCACAAACCCCAGGGCTGTGTGAGGTACAGCCGGCCTGCCTACTGCTAGTCCTTCACACAGGACTCCTCTCCTCACAGACAGAGCCTTAACAATCAGAAAGCAGTGCAAGTTACTAAGGGAAAAGCAGGGATGGTTAGGAGCTGTGACATCTTCTCCTGGGTATTACATAAATGACCTAGAACTCTCTTCTCAGATAGAAAAATTACCACCTCCACATAGGAAAAAAAAAAGGGGGGGGGGGGGGGGGGGGGGGGAAGATTCACGCTAATGAGAGGACTAAAAGCAGCAGATGACATTTTGCTCTGCAGGTGGACAGAAGAAAATGGGAATGTCCTAGAGATGACCAAACATCAAACTCTGAAACCTGAAGGGAAAAAAAAATGTTTAAAAAAAAAAGGAAGAAAGGAGACTTGATTCTCTCATTTGCCTTTCACTGCCAGGACTTCTTTGGAGGAGAGTAAGTATCTTTACATGTGAGGACAGCATCATGAGCCAGCCTTGGGAAGACACATACTGCAGAGCTGCACGGGTGACCCTTGATCAGCCCTCAGTGCCGAGCAAGTGAAGCAGGACCTGTCCTCACAACAGCTTTCTTGTGGCTGAGCTTCCTCTGGTACTTGCTGCGCTGTCCCTGCTGAGATGGCACCTCCCGCTCTCCCTGTGCCCAGCTGGCTACTGCGAAAGCAATACAGTTTGTGTGTCACAGCCTTAGCCATGCCCTGCTGCCAAGTGCTCTCAATCCATTTACACAGATGATTTTCAGCAGTATGTAAACAGAAAGAAAAAGCTTCTACACACTCTCGTGGTTGACATTTTCTGTGCTGCTCTACATTTGCTCAGCATCCTCCAGTGGGCAGCCCTGGAGAGCAACTGACAACATGAGGCAGCATGCAGTGGACTGGGAGCTGCAGGACACTCTGGGTGTGTTACAGGCACAGTAATATACTCCACCTCAGCAGCTCTGGAGCTGTACACAGGGCCCCAGCACCCTGCAGTGCCTAACAGTGGCCTTCCCCAGCACACTGATGCTCCCCAGCAGATAGGCAATCACAGAATCATAGAATTGTTAGGGTTGGAAGAGACCTCAAGGATCATCCAGTTCCAACCCTCCTGCCATGGCCAGGGACACCTCACACTAGATCAGGTTGCCCAGAACCACATCCAGCCTGGCCTTAAAAACCTCCAGGGATGAGACTTCCACAACCTCCCTGGGCAACCTGTGCCAGTCTCTCACCAGGCTCTCACCACCCTCATGGGGAAGAATTTCTTTCTGACATCCAACCTGAATTTACCTATTTTATTTTTGTTCCCCAGTCCTATCACTCCCTGACACCCTCAAAAGTCCCTCCCCAGCTTTTCTGTAGGCTCTCTTAACATACTGGAAGTCCACAAGAAGGTCTCTTCCTTCTCTTCTCCAGACTGAACAACCCCAACTCTCTCAGTCTGTTCGCATAGCAGAGCAGCTCCAGCCCTCTGCTACTCCTTGTGGCCCTTCTCTGGACACCTTCCAGCACCTCCAGATCCTTCCTGGAACAGAGGCTCCAGAACTGGACCCAGACCTCCAGCTGTGGTCCCAGCAGAGTGGAGCAGAGGGGGAGAATCCCCTTCCTGGCCCTGCTGGCCACACTTCTCTTGCTGCAGCCCAGGCTCTGCTTGGCTCTTTGGGCTGCAAGTGCACACCAGGGGCTCATGTTGAGCTTCTCATTCACCAGCACCCCCAAGCCTTTTTCTTCAGGGCTGCTCTCAAGCCAATCCCTGCCCAGCTTGTATCAGTGCCTGGGATTGCCACAACCCAGCTGCAGGACCTTAAATCTTCCTTTAGCTGTTCAGGATTTGCCTCCTCAGGCCTTCACAAGTATGAGTGACCACAGTGGACATAGCAGCTGGATGATAACCCAGGATGGACTTTAAGGAAACTTAAAGGTAAAGCCAGACAGACTCCTCATTTCCACCACCTAACCAAGGACCTTTCATGGTGTGAACACAGCCCTACAAGGCAAGTTTCTGCCAGCTGTTTTATTGGATTTCCTCTACCCACCTTACAGATTCTCAGCGTGGAAGGGGCTGGAAGGGACCTCTGGAGATCACCTACTCCAACCCAGCTGCTAAAGCAGATTTACCTTGATGAACTTCATGAGGTTCCCCTCCACCCAGCTCTCAGCCTATCCAGGCCTCACTGCATGCCAGCACAGCCTGACAGGCATCAGCCACTCCTCCCAGTTTTGCATCAGCAGCAAATCTGCAGAGGTTCCACCCTGACCCTTCATCCAGGACACTGATGCATTGATGAAGCTGTTGAACTTCCTTTTGTTCAGCAATCTCAGAGAATAATTACTTGGTAAACTTTTTTTTTTTTTAATATTATAATTTTAAAATACTTAGACTTCAATTACTAAATCCTGTGGTTGTTTTGTATGAACCCAGCATGGCAAGCTTCACAATCCTTTTACAGGAGAGAAACTGTAGCATCATAGAATCATCTAGGTTGGAAAACACCTTCAAGATCATCATCAACCATAAGCCCTACTCCACCAAGTCCACCACTAAGCCATGTACTCAAGCACCACATCTACATAGCTTTTAAACATCCAGGGATTGTGACTCCATCACCTCCCTGGGCAGCCTTTTCCAGTGCCTAATAATCCTCTCTAATGTCCATCCTGAACTTCCCCTGATACAGCTTGAGGCCGTTCCCTCTTGTTCTATCACCAGACCAGCACCCACCTCACTGCAACCTCCCTTCAGGGAGCTGTAGAGAGCAATGAGGTCTCCCCTCAGCCTCCTCTTCTCCAGGCTGAACACCCCCAGCTCCCTCAGCTGCTCCTCCCCAGCCCTCTTCTCCAGCCCCTTCCCCAGCTTTGTTGCCCTTCTCTGGCCCTGGTCCAGCTCCTCAATGTCCTTGGAGTGAGGCCAGAACTGAACCCAGTACTTGAGTACTTGAGTACCCAGTGCAGAGTACAGAGGAATGATCAGCTCCCTGGTCCTGCTTACCACACTGTTCTTAATACAGGCCAGGATGCCCTTGGTGGCCTTCTTGGCCACCTGAGCACACTGCTGGCTCATGTTCAGACATTTGTCAGTCAGCACCCCCAGGTCCTTCTCCATCAGGCAGCTTTCCAGCCACTCTTCCTAAGCCTGTAGCATTCCACGGGCTCATTGTGAGCCAAGTGCAAGGACCTGGCCCTAGGCCCTACAATTGATCTCAGCCTGTCCTGGTCCCTGCCCTCCAGCAGATCAAACTCCCACCCAGCTTGGTGTCACCCACAACCTTACTGAGGGCGCCCTGTATCTCCTTACCGAGATCATTGATAAAGATGTTAAACAGAAGTGGTTCCCTGGGGAACACCACGTGTGACGGCTGCCAGCTGGGTCTAACTCCATCCACCACCACTCCTTGGGCCTGGCCATCCAGCCCATTCCTAACCCCTCAGAGCAGGCACACACCCAAGCCATCAGCAGCCAGGGGGTGCTCATCAAATGCTACGAGAAACAGTGTCAAAGGCTTTATGGCAGTAGAGGTAGACAATATGCACAGCCTGTCCCTCACCCACTAGGTGGATCACCTTGTCATAGAACGAGATCAGCTTCATCAAGCAGGACCTTCATGAACTCATGCTGACTGGGCCTGATCATCTGGTTTCCCTGCACATGTGGCATAATGACACTCAAGAGGACCTGCTCCATGACCTTCCCTGGCACCAAGGTCAGACTGACAGTTCTGTAATCACCCAGGCCCTCCTTCCTGCCCTCCTTGTAGAAGAGCATCACATTTGCTATCTTCTGGGACCTCCCCAGATAGCCAAGACTGCTGGTAAATGATGGCAGAATCATGGGGAGCACACCTGCCAGCTCCTGCAATACTCTTGGGTGTTTGCCATCTGGCTCCAGGGCCCTGTGCATGGCACAGCTGTTGATGGGTGCAGCCTTTAACAAAGCAAGTGTCCCATCTTCAGCCTAACCTAAGGAAAATCTTGTCTTGGCCTTCAGGTGAACCAAGTTTCCTTCAGTCTAGTCTAATGCCAAGTGTCAGCCATAACAAACTATGAGATCTAGGCTCATCAAATGACTCGGGGACTGGTAAGAAAGAAGAAAAAAGCCCCAGACAAAGAAGAATCCGGATCCATGTGGTAGCCGATGTGCTCCAGCCCGCAGCACCGAAGGCAGGGTGCTGCGCCGTGTGCGAGCTGCTCCCTTTTCATCTTCCGCGCTTGAAGGACTCTGAGAAGCGAGGCGGAGAAGGAAGATTTGGTTTCCTCCAAGGGACCGGTCCTTTCACAGCGGGCTGTGGGGCGCAGCACCCCCGGTCCCACGCGAACCGGGAGGGCAGGTGGAGCCGCAGAGCCGCGGCGGGACCCACGCCCGCAGGACGATGCTGCTCTCGGGCGCGGCGCGGGGGCTCCCACCCGCGGGAGACGCCGCTCCCCCGCGCCCCTCCCGCCGCCCCCGGCTGCGGCGACCCTCCCATTGTTTGCGGCGGGGCGGGCCGGGCGGGGGGGCCGCCCTCCGCAGCCTCATTGGCGGCCGCCTATCGCCGGTGCCTTAAATGGGGCGCTCGCCGGGGAGTGCTTCCCATTGACAAAAGCGCGGCGGTGGTGGTGGGGTGGGGGCGGAGGAGCCGGGCCGGGGAGGGCGGGGGGCGGCCGTGGCCCATGGTGGCGCGGCGGAGGCTGCCGCAGGGCTCGCCGCGGGCAGGGGCGCAGCCCGCGCTCTGAGGCGCCGGGAGCGGAGCGGCGAGACCGGCACTGCGGGCACTGCAGCGGCGCAGGGGCGGGCCGCGGAGCCCCGCTGCTGGCGGCCGGCTCCCTCGGCACCCTCTCCGCGGCGCGCACACCCAGACAGGCGCACACACGGCGGAACCCGCCCCTTCTCCCCGCCGCCCTTCTCATCTCCGTCCATGGCGCTGAGGACGGCAGCCCCCCGCTCCGCACGTAAGTGAGCGGCTCGGCCGC
Source organism: Dryobates pubescens (assembly GCF_014839835.1). Taxonomy (NCBI): domain Eukaryota; kingdom Metazoa; phylum Chordata; class Aves; order Piciformes; family Picidae; genus Dryobates; species Dryobates pubescens. The sequence continues at coordinate 18,766,533 of NC_071612.1, read as the reverse complement.
CTTTGTGCGCGGCCCTGCCCGCCCCACGCCGCAGGTGAGGCGGCCCCGCCGCGCACCTGAGCCCGGGGCACCCCCGGGGCCGCCCGGCGCTCCCGGCCCCGCTACGCTGCGCGGCCGCCCGGCTGGGGAGGGAGGGGGGCGGGCTGGCGGTGCGGCTGCGGCTCGGCCCGAGGAAGCCTGCCTTGCCGCAGCCCTCCCGTTTTCAAGCTCCGGTGTGGCTCTGCCTGAGGTAGCGCTGGGACCGGGGATGGCGCGGCTTGGGGGACCGGTGTCCGGCTGCCGGGGCTGAGCCGGAGCCGCGGCCGCCGGTGTGTCAGGGCGCTGTGCTCTGCCTTGCCCTCGCAGGTGGCGGTGGGGCCGCTCGACGCGGGCATGGACCACGGTGACTTCCCCGGCCCTGGGGCGGCGGCGGGCGCTGAAACCTCAGACCTAATGGAAACTGGGGGCGATGCCAGATCGGCACCTCGGCGGGGAGGCAGAGGAGGAGGAGGCGGCGGCGGCCGTGGCGGGTTTCCAGCGACTGCCGAGCCCAGCAATCCCCCGGCTGCGGAGACGAGCATGAATATTGATGGGCCCGCCGGTGGCGAGGCGGCCGCTGCTGCAATGCCGGGAGCCCCGGGGGCACCTGCCCCGCCGCTCCGCACCCCCTGCTCTAGGGATCCCAAAATGGTCCATCAGCGGTTCTTGCGGAGGAGCGTGGTGGACTCGGATCAGGAGGAACCTGCATTTGACCTTCCCGAGTCAGAGCATCAGAGGAAAATTATCTTGCTCCCTAAAACAAGGAGGATAATTGCGGAGAGGGCAAAGGCCGGGCAAGGGGCTGTGGAGAAGGTGTCCCTGGAGGCTGAGCCTTCCGGGGAGCTCAAGGCAGCGCCAGCCCCTGAGGAGCAGAAGGAAGCTGGCAAAGATGTGGAGAGGAAAGAGGCATTGGATGCTTCCAAAGATCAGAGCAAGGCTAAGAAAGAGGAGCCCGAGGAGGAGGCTGATATGAAAGCGGTTGCCACTTCACTGGATGGCAGGTTCCTGAAGTTTGATATTGAACTCGGAAGGGGATCCTTCAAAACGGTCTATAAGGGCCTGGACACCGAGACGTGGGTGGAAGTTGCGTGGTGTGAGCTCCAGGTAAGCCAAGCTGATCCTCCTGTGTTTTTTTTGCTTTGTAAGCCTAGGAGCTAAGGGCAGCGTGCGGGTGTCATCTCCAGAAGCTCAGCTTTGAGCAGCCTTTATAGCCACCATTGCTTAGTATCCAGCGTCTAACTATAGCGCAATATTCTCATTGGCTCCCAGTCCACCACCTTATGTACACTCCTCCCAGCATTAACCCTCTCACCCCAGGATCTGGCTGCCAGCACTAATGATGCTCACGGAGGATCTGTCATATTGCATAAAAAGGTCACGAGCTGCGCTCCTGGAATGCGCAGAGCATGCCGAGAAGAGCTGATGGGAGGGAGGTTCTTGCTCCCCCCTACCCACAGCTGCTCAGTGCTTTGGAGAGCAGCAGCTCTGTGTTCAAAAGACACCAAAGGTGGATGAGCTCGGAGTGCATCCGCAGGAGGCGGCTTTCATATTGCTACAAATAATGCACTGTGCTTGTATGAAGGCTGAAGATCTGCCGCCCCTTTGCTTGCCCTCTGCTGCGCTCTGAAATGGTGCCTGTCACCAGCTTCTTGTGGCTCAAACCCTGACAGTATTGGAGAGCTTGCCTTTTTAGGTATCACAGACCAGTGCTTCAGCTGGGTCAAAGACCTGTCTCTCCAAATAGCTTTTAAAATGAAGGTTGTGGATAAAAAGAGGATGTGAGCTCTTGATCTTTAGTGTAGCCATCCAGTAACATCTAAGGAGTGAAGGTTTGGATGCTGTCTTTTGCTGGTTTGGAGCATAGCTGTTAGCCTTCTCTTGCTGTTTTCACATTCTCATGTCTGTAAAATTGACAGCAGTAGATGCTTAATGTTTTGGAGGGGAAGCTTTTAGTATCGGTTACCTCATTTCTGTTGGCAGCCATTTGAATGAGACCAGCTAAGAGCAAAACATTACAGTTAACTTTTTTCTCCTTAATGTTTTTTCTTGATCTGAATTACTCTGTCATTTTTGTGGGAACTGAAAGATTTAACTCCTCATTGCAACTGGGGGTCCTTAAGGTCCCTCTGTCTGTCTGAGCTTTATTGCCTGTGGGAGTGTTTGAGTGTAGCATGTAAATGTGAGCTGATAAACCTGAGCTCCTGATTGTTTGTATTTTAATGTTGGCTCAACTTGTAAATCACTCCTGGCTTCCTGGGCTAAGTGGAGATGGATGTACAGCTACATCTTCACTCCCTAATGATTTCATTACACAGTGTAATCACAAATCAGTACAGCACTTCTTTCTAAATAAGAAGTATGGGGAGCAGTTCTCAGTCCTTGTCATCTTGTGTTCTCCTGGCTTTTATAAGCCAGGGATGCAGAATGTGGAGCCACAGCAGCTGGGCCAGGTCTGGCCACAGAGCTGAGACCATGATGGGATTTAACAACCCCTCTTCCCCACCAGCCTGGAGGGTAAAGGGGATTGCCAAGGGGATTTGAAGGGGAGTTGTGTGGAGCAGTGCTGCTGAGCAGAGAGCAGGCTTGGTCTTTGTCTGGCTACTGCTGGAAACAATCTCAGCTGTAAGACTTTTGCCTTGGCAGCCTGGAGTTGACTGGGGAGGGTAGCTGGGGTGTTGTGGGAGGCCAGGGCAGGTGTGGCCAGAGCAGGGGTCAGGAGGGCCAGGGCAGTCACTGTCAAGTGATCACACGGAGCAGGAGCTCGTGTTGTGGCCAGCCTTAGGGTATGCTCTAGCAGGGGAACTGAAGGAGGTGTTTTTTCAGCATATTTTCTGTAGCAGCTTTAACTACAGAAGGCTGCCAAGCGTTGTGGAGAACACTGCATTGAAATTCCAGTGGCTGTCACTTACACCTAAGAGCCTGGGGAGGGAAAACTGCATCTGAAGCTTGCCTGGCAGTTGGTTTCCTGGCTACACTTGTTCAGGAATTCTTGAGCTGACTGCACCTGAAGTCATCTGTAATAATTCCTGAATTCCCACTGGGTTCCATTGTATGTGCTCCAGCTTCAATCCAATCCTGCCATTAGGTATTTTCAGTTTAATACAGAATTTGGTTTGGGCTTCTAACTGTAGAAAGAAAATTCTTTATTGTTCAGCTGCTTTAGGGAGATTGGTGTCAAGCTGTAGAAGGTGTGGGCTTACTGGTTCCCTCACACGCTGCTGGCTGCTTGCAGGGCTGATGTGGAGGTGATGCCAGAGGTGAGATGGGATGTGAATTTTGAAAGCCACTGCTTTGGCTCGAGAGTCTGTCAAGTCTTCAATCACCATGGGATTAAAGCCTCTGCTTTTAGGCTGAGTTTGCCTGAAGGAAGAAGTCAGGGGAAGGCCAGCAGGAGCAGGGAATTGTGCCCCTGTACTCTGCATTGGTTAGGCCACACCTTGACTACTGTGTCCAGTTCTGGGCCCTGCAGTTTAAGAAGGACATCGAGACACTTGAAGGTGTCCAGAGAAGGGCAACAAGGCTGGGGAGAGGCCTTGAGCACAAGCCCTGTGAGGAGAGGCTGAGGGAGCTGGGATTGTTTAGCCTGGAGAAGAGGAGGCTCAGGGGTGACCTCATTGCCCTCTATAACTACCTGAAAGGTGGTTGTAGACAGGAAGGGGTTGGTCTCTTCTCCCAGGCAACCAGCACCAGAACAAGGGGACACAGCCTCAAGCTGTGCCAGGGGAGGTTTAGACTCGAGGTGAGCAGAAAGTTCTTCACTGAGAGATTCGTTCGTCATTGGGATGTGCTGCCCAGGGAGGTGGTGGAGTCACCCTCCCTGGAGGTGTTCAAGAGGGGATTGGATGTGGCACTTGGTGCCATGGTCTAGTCATGAGGTCTGTGGTGACAGGTTGGACTCGATGATCCTCGAGGTCTCTTCCAACCTTAGTGATACTGTGATACTGTGAAGGTGTGAATAGCTGTGTTGTCTGCTTGTGGAGTACTCTTAGCTCACCTAGAGAGTTCTATCAGGAAAACATTCAGAGGGTGCTGTGGAGTAACCACTTTGTGTGTCATTCTGCAGTGTGTGGTGTCAGATGTGCTGGGTAGACCTGTCCCTTCCTCTGGAGAAATTCTAAGCTCACATAAACGTGGCAGGAGCCACTGTAGCCCTGCTGTTGAAGACAAAATGCAGTCTGACACTCCTGAGACCCCTACCAGAGTCCTTATGTAGGAAAACTGCAACAAATTGTGCTTTCTCTTTCTACTGGAGGTGCAAATGTGCTTGTAACTGCTGGAGCCAGGGAGTTAAAAACTAACAGCATTGAGGTTCCATGCAGGCTTTAATCCTCTCTCCTTGCTCAGCAGTTTTTCCCCCAGCCCTGTTGTGCTGTTGCCTGTCACTTTTTTGTCTGTCTGCACAAAGACCTTGTGAGCCATTCTTGTTCAGTGGCTTTATTTCATTAAAAAGATGGCTTTAGGGTTCAGAACCAAAATTGTGACTCAGATTATAGGGTAGGATCCAAATGCTAACTGAAAACGAGATCTGGGGTTTAGACCTGTCTGAAGATGTGAAATCTGTGGTCAGAGTCTAGCTAGAAAGTAAGCTTATTGTTCCCCCCCACCCGGGACTGAAGTGTTGGAGCAGGGTTAGCATGCCCTTGCAGTTTGGAAGAGTTTGCACTTGAAGGTTTTCAGCAGCTGTAATTAATTTTAATTGGTGGAGTACAATTGCTCTGGTGAGGCTTCAGCATAACATCCCTCGGTGTTATGCTCCTAAGTAAAGTGTTAGGTCATGAATAAGGAATAGAGGCTTTTGCCAATCTGCTGCTGGCAAGTCAAATCATCTTTTTAGCTAGATGAATGGTGTAGAAATTGCTATGCTATTTCCCTTTGGGAACATGGACAAGCTGCAGAGCAGTCCCACCTGGTGTCATCCCAAATGCAAAAGCCTCCTTGCCCTGGTGCTTCTCACTTGGGCTGTGATTGCTGAGCTTCTGCTTATTCAGTTTACTTTTCTTTGTTGAAAATGTGGAAAGGATTTGCCTGTCTCCTCCTGCTGTTGCTATACCCACGGTGGGAAGGTGAGAAATGCCTGTTGAGCACCTCAGGGAAGCCAGGCTTTTCCCACTGGTTGCCCAAGACTTGTTCTTTACTCTGTGCTGGTGCTTAGATGTGTCCTGGTATCTTCAGGACATTTGACCTCCAGGTACTCTCTGAGCATTTGTGGGAGTCCTCAGTGCTTCCTGGGACAAAGGTCAGTTCAGGTATTGGATGTTAGGTACTTGAAGCATTTCAGAGTGAAGGATGGCAGAGGTCAATGCCCCTTCCCCACCCACATAGCTGAAATTAGAAATCCTGGGTATTAGAATAGCTCTGATGACATTTTCCCAAACCCAGTGGTCTGTGATGGCAAACCAGCCACAAATAGACACTCTGCTCCTAGCTAGCAAGTTTTCCCCCACTGCCTGTGGGGTTTTTCCTTAGCCAAGCTTCTGATACTCTGGCTCTGTAGGGGAAACTTAATTCTCTCCAAGATCAGTGATTTATTAGTTTTGTAGCACTGTTCCCTCTCTGTGCCACTGCCAGGTGTTTCAAACTGCCTGAACCGAAGGGGGAAACAGGAAAGTACAGTAGGTCTTAAGTCACTCAGATTCAGGGGCTCAGAATTTTTGGAGGACACAGACCTTAACTGAATCAAGTTCTAAATGTGGAGGCATTTCTGAACACTCATTTGGTTCCTCTGCAGTATTGACATGGAAAAAGATAATGTATTTGCTTCATCTGTTTTCATTCCTTAAATGAGAAGCTCATCCAGACTGGCTGATCCCTGACTGATTTTAATGTGACATGAGAAGGGAAGGCTCCAAGGAGACTTTATTGTGGCCTACAAGAAAGCTGGGGAGGGACTTTGGAGGGTGTCAGGACTGAGAGGGATGGAACAAAACTAGAAATGGGTAGATTCAGATTGGATGTTAGGAAGGGGAGATTGGACGTGGCACTTGGTGCCATGGTCTAGTTGTGAGGTCTGTTGGAACAGGTTGGACTTGATGATCCTTGGAGTCTCTTCCAACCTTAGTTACTGTGATACTGTGAAGAAGTTGCTCCCCATGAAGGTGATGAGAGACTGGCACAGGTTGCCCAGGGAGGTGGTGGAAGCCTCCTGCCTGGAGGTGTTTGCAGCCAGGCTGGATGTGGCTGTGAGCAACCTGCTGTAGTGTGAGGTGTCCCTGGCCATGGCAGGGGGGTTGGAACTGGCTGAGCCTTGAGGTCCTTTTACAACCCTAACAAATCTGTGATTCTATGAATAAGTCCCAGAGGAGATTAGGCTGCTTTCATGCAAGGTGAATAAAAAGAGGATTTGAAATGGTTAATGCTAGACCTCTGTTTCTAGTTTTTAAGGCTGATAATGATTCTTTGAAGCAAAAATTCTGGTTTGAGTGAAGAAAGGGAGGTAAAGCATGCAGGTCATTTCTAAGTGGGTTGCCTTTGGTGTGCAAGACAGCTGTCATGCCAGGTTAACTACTTTGTTCCCCGTGTCTCCGCTTCAGAAGAGCTGTGATGATTGTTCAGTGATACAGAGGTCTGTGGCTCAGACACTTTTGTGTAAGCAGCTGCTTGTGTGGTTGCGAGTGGGAGCCTGTGAAGTGGACGCTGCTAAAGCATGCTCAGGTCCCTCTGTCTGGGAAGTCACTTCTGGCAGAACTAAATTATGTAGGATTAAGTGATGTGGAAGGTGGAGGATGCCCTATGCCCCTGTAACAAGCATTCAGAGGATTTCTTTCTTCGGGCTTTTCCCTGGTGCAGTAGTTAATGTCCTTGTTGGCTGACAGCATTCATAGTCATAGGATGGTCTGGGCTGGGAGGGACCTCCAAAGGTCATCTCATTCAATCCCCATTCATCTGTCTTGCAGTAGTAGCTGGTTACTGTGCTGTTAATTTATTGACTGGGGAAACTTTGTAGTGTAAATGTACAGGATAGTTTAGGAAAGCTCTTTGGGAGAAGGAGGGAGAGTATCTGAAAGCTGGAATCTGGTACTGCTATCTGCTCATTAAATCGAGTCAGACTAATTTTGTCTGTTTCAAGTTAATTCTTGAGCTAGAGTAGATTCAAACCATTAGTGTAGCTGTGCTTTAGTGTCAGAATGTGTGCCTGGTGTTTGTTAATGTAGCTGTTGCCCTGGCATGGAGAAGCAGGATAGTGATATGGGAGGGAACTATTAATAGTCTGCTTCTCAAATTCACTAAATGAAATAGAGCTGGGTCAGACTTCACATTCTGCCTTTGAATCAAACAAACCTTGTTTTGCTCTGAGTGCCTTTTGCCTGAAGGTTGGTTCTGTGCCCTTCTCAATCCTGGCTAAACTCTCCATGCTAAATATGTGGGGTTTGGTTCACCTAAAGGGAAATACCCTTTACATCAAGTTCTGATTTTAAGTTATTTCAGGTCTCCTTTGGTTGCTTCTTGTCCATAGCTGACAGGGAGAAGCTGCTTTGCAAGCTGTCATCTCAGTGTGGTGTTTGCACTTGGTTATGCAGTCTGACTTGTGTGTAACATGCTTACATTATGGGCTGCTGCCCTGTTGTGGTTAGGGAGCAACAGACCAGAGGAAAGTTCAGTGGCACTGGGAAGTGTGCTTAGAGAAGGGGGGCAACAAATTCAGCTGTTGGTTACTGGAGTTGTCAGGCTTTGGCATGCTCAGAGATAAGAGATGCTGCAGAGGCTGGGAAGAGTGATTCTTGGATAAGCAGGGGGAGTGCAGAGGCCCAACAGTAAGGATCAGGTGTGAAGGGATGAGGAAGGAGGTATCCCATGCTTCAGGAGCCCCACTGGAGTGGTAGGTTTGTGTTTGAGTGCTGAGAACAGCTTGCTGCAACAGTCTGATAGGGGGAGTTTGGCTTTTAGTCTTGCTGTGGCAGAGCTGCTTGCAGCAGGGTACTCACCTGTGTTCAGCAGGCTCTGGGGTAGGTCTGGCTGGCCAGAGAGCAAATCTAAGGGAAGTGCTGATGCATGATACCCAGGAAGCATGTAGGCATAAGGAAAGGGCAGCCAGAGGCATGTCAAGCAGGATGTGTGGCACTTGGCACTCCTGCTGGAAGAGACATCTTCATTGCCCTGCCATAGGAGGGGTTTGTTGGTCTGTTTGGAGAGGCAGGCAGAAGCAGAACTGGTTTTCCTTCTTTAAATTGTACCTGTGAAATTGAAATTCCAGCTGGAAATGCATCATTTCCCTACTGAAAACATGGGTGCTGTCCCAGTGGGGTGTATTTGTGCCTGAAACCTGGCTTGGTAAGGAAGGGGGAGTGGAGTTTGTTCTCTGGAGCTAGGAGCAGCCTTTGTCCAGTGGCTTGCTATTCCTATGTAGCTCTGAAATAGAGGAACCAGCTCAATGCTTGCCTCCTGCCTGCTCTGAAGTGGGCAGCCTGCCTTTCTGCCAGCCCTGAGCTCCTCAGTTAAATTCTTTGCAGTAATGAATGCTGCAGCTCCTTCTGTGGTGGAGTCTGGAGCTGATAAAACCACAAGCTGACAGGTACTCTCACTTCTCTGCTGCATCTGGTGCCATGATTTTCCTGTAGATTTACTGAGAAGTCTTTAGCTCTTCTGTGCCTCCTTTTCACTTTTGTGGAGCAAATGAGAAAAAGATCTTCAGGCTGGAGAAAGAGCATGGCCTGTTGGGTGTGTGAAAAGGAAGGTGTATACCCTCCTCCTCCACAGCTCTTCATCCCTAAGAGTGTTTGTAGGTCTCAAAGTCCAGTTTCCACATAAATCACAAAATAAAGCCCATTTTATGTGTTAGATTGGCCCCTCACCCTGGAATGGACTAATCTTAACCTTTAAGGAGCTTCCTGTATCCCTGAATAAAACCTCCTTGTCCTCTTCAGCAGGATGCTTATCCAGAGCAGCTTGCTGGTTGAGATTCCTGTGCATTCTGAATTGGCTTGAGTCCTGCATAGCTTTTGAGCTGCTCTTTCTCCTTGCTCCTGATCATAACCATAGAAAAGATGCTGAGAGTTTGATGCAGTTTGGTCTGGCAACCACCTCTGTTGTGGACACAGGATGTGGCATGTCACTGAACCCCTCTGAGCATCTCAGCTGCCAGCCAGTTTGCTTTGGGATTGATGAACTTAGCCTGAGTTCTGAATCAGCTGACACTAAATGCAGCCCAAAACCCTTCTACAGTGACTGTTTTGGGTTTTGTTGGCAGTGACTTGGCTTACTCCAGGTATGTGGTTAGTGGTATCATAGTATCAGTCAGGGTTGGAAGGTACCACAAGGATCATCCAGTTCCAACCCTGCTGTCATGGGCAGGGACACCCCACACTAGATCAGCCTGGCCAGAGCCTTGTCCAGCCTGGGCTTAAACACCTCCAGGGACAGGGCCTCAACCACCTCCCTGGACAACCCATTCCAGGGCTCATCACTCTCACGGTGGAGAACTTCCTCCTCACATCCAGCTTCATTCCATTCCCCCTGGTCCTATCACTACCTGAGATCCTGAGAAGTCCCTCCCCAGCCTTCTTGTAGCCCCCTTCAGATCCTGGAAGGCCTCAATTAGATCACCTGGGAGCCTTCTCTTCTCCAGACTGAACAGCCCCAACTCTTTCAGTCTGTCCTCACAGGAGAGGTGCTCCAGCCCTCTGCTCATCCTTGTGGCCCTTCTCTGGACACCTTCCAGCACCTCCAGATCCCTCTTGTAATAGGGGCTCCAGAACTGGGGGCAGTACTGCAGGTGGGGTCTCAGCAGAGCTGAGCAGAGGGGGAGAATCCCCTCCCTTGCCCTGCTGGCCACACTTCTCTTGCTGCAGCCCAGGATCTGATTGGCTTTCTGGGCTGCAAGTGCACACTGAGAGCTCACGTTGAGCTTCTCATCCCCCAGCACCCCCAAGTCTCTCTCCTCAGGGCTGCTTTCCAGCCAGTCCCTGCCCAGCCTGGATTTGTGCCTGGGTGGTGGTGTGTGGTGGCATCACTTCTACTCAACTCCTTAAAGAAAATAACCATGATTCTGCTCATCTCCATTGTGCCTGCAGGGTACAGGGGCTGTGTCACACGGTGGGTAAGGGTGCAGTGGGAGTAATGGGTGAAATTAAGTGCCATAGGATGGCAACATAGGTCTTGTTTCACTTGTCAAGGAAGGAGTAACCTCAGACCCAATGCCTTTTGCTCTTCAGTTGTATCCCTGCTCAGCAAACAAGATACTCATGATCAGTGAGGAGAGCAGACAGGCAAATGCAGGTTTGCATCACATTTGTGTGCCATTTGTTGTCAATTCAATCTGATCTTTATTCCTGACTTCTTGAAGTGAAACACTTAGTAATGTTTGGCCCTGTTATGAATTGTGGCAGCACTTTAGCCAAGTTAATCTCAATTTTTGAGGTGAGTATTGGGTAGCTGAGTAAATGGCTTTGATTCCTGTCTGCTTCTGGGAAGAGGAAAACCTGCAGGGAAATGAGCTTGGGGTGGGTTGAAATAACCCCCAAAGTCAAGCTGCCAGACCAGCTCAGTTGGAAGCAAATGAAGCTGGATTTACAAGCAAAACTGCAATCTAGAAATATGAAATGAAACTAATGTGTACAAAATAGTAAATAGTTTGTGAACAACACAACCCCTCCCTGGACAAAAACAGGAGGTCACCAACAGCTTCCCCCCTTGACTCCCTTCCCCCTGTCCAAGGGACAAGAGAAAAGCAGAGAGTAGCTTATGAGTGAGCACTTAGCCACAACAAAATAATGCAGCCAAGGTCAGCAAGCCAGCAGAAGCAACCAGCTGGTATCTGCTGGAGCAGAGAAAGGAAAGAGCCAGTTCACACAACCAGCTTTGTGTTTGTTACCAGACCACTGGGATTATTTAGACCTTATCTGCCCTTTGCATCCAGTGGTAATTCTTTTACATTATATCACTTCCTACTCAGTCTGTGGAAAATTTCCTAGGCATCAGCCTGAAATTACCACATACACAGTAGTAATACTCTCTTGTAGTGCTGTTCTGGGAAAGCTGTGCTGTGCTTAGCTAGGGAAGTGAGCAATTCACCTTGCCCAGAGCCTGCATGTCCTGCTGCAGGTCAGCTCTCCTGAGAGCTACTGAAAAGGCTTTGTGTCCCCTTCACCCAGAGGATGTGAGTGTAAACATGGGTGTTGGCTGATGTGCTGCTTGTTACAGCTATGCTCATGGAGAGCTGTCTTGCATCTTCTGTGAACTTTTTATCTCAGGGCATGGGTGCAGAGCTGTGGCTCTGTACCAAGCGTGGTGCAGCTGCTCTGTGTGTTCCTGCAGCAGCAGGGCTGGTCCAAATGCCCTTCTCAGGAAATGTCCTTGTCAAGTGCTTACAACTGCCTAAAATGCAGTAGGACTCAAGAGATGAAGGAAGGATTTCTTTTTACTTCAGCTACATAATACAACATTAGCTTATTCTGTGAAATCAGGTGTTTGTTGTCAAGAGCAAGTGGCTGTTGGTTGCTTCATGTGTTGAGGACTGAGTGTTTCACAAAAGCAGGGCTCTGCCTGCCTCGGAGGTGAATGTTCTGCTTTTGATGTGTGCCTGAAGGATTAAGGTCCTGCTGTTTGTCACAGATTGCTGTACAACACTCAGCTTTTTAGCATTGCTTTTCCTGCTGCTACCTGCATTTTTTTTCAGCTGGAGCAAGGCTTTGGGTGACCCATCACAGCTGGAGCTGTGGTAGTGGAGTGAGCAGAGTCCATGCTGCCTGCCCTAAGAGCAGGGCAGAAGGGTGGGAGGCAGCACAGCATTACTGTGCCCTTCCAGTATCTGAAGAGGGCTACAAGAAAGCTGGGGAGGGACTTTGGAGGGTGTCAGGGAATGATAGGACTGGGGGGGATGGAGCAAAACTAGAAGTGGGGAGATTCAGGTTGGATGTTAGGAAGAAGTTGTTCCCCGTGAGGGTGGTGAGAGACTGGCACAGGTTGCCCAGGGAGGTGTTGGAAGCCTCATCCCTGGAGGTGTTTGCAGCCAGGCTGGATGTGGCTGTGAGCAACCTGCTGTAGTGTGAGGTGTCCCTGGGCATGGCAGGGGGGTTGGAACTGGCTGATCCTTGAGGTGCCTTCCAACCCTAACAGTTCTGTGATTCAGTGGTTTCCAGCAGCTGCAGCTCATGGCTGCAGGCCTGTGCAGCACTCTGCTGAAACATCTGAGCATACCCACAGCTTGGGAGACTGATTCCAAAGAGACTTCCAGGCTTGACTGATTAATTAAGGAAAATTGCCTTGGTTCTGTGCCTTTGCCCTTGTTGTGCTCCCTGCCCTAATGGGTGTGTTTGTGCTGTGGCAGCCCAAGTGTTGCCCTGACAAGAGGAACTTGCTTTTCTCTCCATTACAGTGAGATTTGCTGCCTTAGCTGAAGAGAGGCTGAGAGTATCTTGTGCTTTGGCAGTGCAGTCACAACTACCACGGGTGGCTTTGCTGTGCTTAATGCTTGTGCATAGTGCAAATTAAGGACTACACAAACACTTGCTCTAAGCCACAGCACACAGGGTAACATGAATTGCTAATAATGAGGTGCAGTGGTTGGTTATAGCCTATCTCTGATCCTGCCTCTTCAGATTACTCCTCCCTTTGTGTTCTGCACATGGTTAGGCCGCACCTCGAGTACTGTGTCCAGTTCTGGGCCCCTCAGTTTAGGAAGGATGTTGACTTGCTGGAACGAGTCCAGAGAAGAGCAACAAAGTTGGTGAGGGGTTTGGAACATAAGCCCTACGAGGAGAGGCTGAGGGAGCTGGGGTTGCTTAGCCTGGAGAAGAGGAGACTCAGGGGTGACCTTATTACTCTCTACAACTACCTGAAGGGAGGTTGTAGACAGACGGATGTTGGTCTCTTCTCCCAGGCAAGTAGTACCAGAACAAGAGGACACAGTCTCAGGCTGCGCCAGGGGAGGTTCAGGCTGGATGTTAGAAAAAAGTTCTATACAGAAAGAGTGATTGCACATTGGAATGGGCTGCCTGGGGAGGTGGTGGAGTCGCCATCACTGGAGGTTTTCAGGAGAAGACTTGACGGGGTGCTTGGTGCTGTGGGTTAGTTGTTTGGGCGGTGTTGGATTGATTGATGGGTTGGACGTGATGATCTTGAAGGTCTCTTCCAACCTGGTTTATTCTATGTATTCTATTCTATGTATTCTATGGTCCTGGGGGTGTAGCATCAGTGCCTGCTGCCCTCCAGGCTTCTCCTGGTTCTGGAGTTGTAATAACTTGTGTGGCATCATTCAGTGACCTTAATGAATTGACTGTCTGGTGGCAGTTCAGCCTTACCAGAGCCTGTGCCCTCCAGGAAGATCTGTGCAGGCAAGGTGGGTGAGAGGGAAGAACATCATGTGGTGTTCAGGAGCAGTGTTGAAAGCCTTGTTAATTTGAAGCTCTTGTAGCTGTTGCAGGACACAAACCTGGATTTTTCTGTGACTTCTGAGGGGGGCATGTGAAGAAAGCTGATGCTCAGTCTACTGATCCTCAGACTCTTGAACTGGATTGAGGTTGACTAAAGCTTGAACTTTTAGCTGTACACTTTTCTAGCCTGCCAGGAGGCTCTGAAGGCTATCAGTGCTGGGCAGCAGTGACCACCTGGCCTTTAATTGAAATCTCCCTTTGAAGTCTCCACATCAGGCCTTAAGGACCATCTGCTTTGGCTGCTCTCAGACCTGCATTAGCAGTGGCCCTCTGGGGCAGGTCCTAGAAAGATGGAGAGTGCAATGCTTAACCTGTTAGGCGTGCTGCCAGCAGTGTGGGCAGGGAGCAGTTAGCTCAGCAGGGACTCAGGAGAGCAATGTGCTGATGAGGAGGGCTCCATCCAGCACCTGGTTCCCCTGTCTGCAGACACATGAACTGCCTGGGAGGGAGGTGAAGACCTATGGCTCCCTACTCTGCTACTGTGGCCAGTAGACGCCAGTGTTTGCTTTTGGCATTTGCTTACCTGAGGATGCAAGTTCCCCCCTGTATTGGAGACATGAAGTCACAGGAGGTGTTCCTCACCTTTCCCTGAAGGCTTTGGTAAAGGCTCCAGTGACTCTTGCAGGTGGGAGTGGGCATTTGGAAGGAACTTGTCCATGTGGTTTTTTTGTTCCAGTATGAGCATTGTGGGAGGGCAGCTGGGCAATCCTCTTCTGGGTCTCATGTGAGGGGGAAGGAGGTGCCAGCACCCAGCTCTGTCAGTGTGGTAGGGCTCCTCTGCAAGTGCTCCTTGGCCTCTTTCATTTCTGGCTCCCAGCTGTTTACATGTAAAGGGAGTCAACTGAACTAAGTTAGGACTGAGGTCATTTGGGGCACAGGCAGGAGGCCTTGGCTGCTGTGGGCACCTCAGTACACTGGCATCTTGAGGACTGGGTGCCAGATATGCAAGTGATTTCAGAAGAGTGCATTTGGACTTGGGTCAATTTTGTGCCTTAATTTAACATGAGCCTATAAAAATTAGGCAACTGGATAGATTCCCACATGATATGAGATACTCCTCTGAAGGCAGCCTGTGGTTTCCTCTAGGCAACTCTGAATCCTTGTGTGTGGCAGAGGATTAAGCTTTTTCAAAGTATAGAAGAAAACCTTGTAGCAGATACCTCTGGCTAGGAGGGGGCAGTGGATTGAAACCTCTATAACTCTTTGCAATAAATCACAGATAACTTTGTTTCTGTGTGGCTTGATTACTTCCCTCTCTATCCCCAACTTGAGTGTTCTGCTAAAGCCTCTACCACAAAAGACACTACCCTGACACAGGGGCTGCTGCCCCGGGAGGCATATTGAGAGGAGAGAAGCAGCTGTGCTCACTGCTGCCAGACAATTCCAGTGTCCCCCAGCATGAGATGAGCTGAGCTGGCTGCTGCCTGCATGAAACCAGTGATGCAAGTTCAACCACTGAAGCTGCAGAACTGTTAGAGCCATAGAATGGTTTGTGTTGGAAGGGACCATAAAGGTCATCTAGTTCCAAGCCCTCTGTCATGGGCAGGGGGACACCTTCTGCTGGTCCAGGCTGTTTACAGCCTCATCTAACCTGGCTTTGAATGTGCATCCACAACACCTGTGGGCAGCCTTTCCCAGCTGGTGTTTCAACCTCACAGTCAAGAATTTCTTCCTAAATCTCCTCTCTTTGTTTGAAGCTCTTGACCCTTGTCCTGTCACTGCCTATTCTGACAGAGCCCCACACCATCTTTCCTGCAGGCCACTCTTAAGTACTAGAGGACTGATAGGGCTCTCCCCAGAGCCTTCCCTTCTCCAGGCTGGACAGCTCCAACTTTCTCAGCCTGTCCTCTCAGGGGAGGTGCTGCAGCCTCTGATCATCTTTGTGGCCCTCCTGGGCCTGCTCAGGCAGGTCCATATCTATCTTGTGCTCCAGGTCCTTCTTGTGCTGGGGGCCACAGAACTGAAGGCAGTGCTGCAGGTGGGCTCTGAGCAGAGGGGCAGAATCCCCTCCCTGTGCTGCTGCTCTCCCTGCTCTGGATGCAGCTCAGCACTCAGCTGCCTGCTGGGCTGCCAGAGACCATTGCTGACCCCTGGGGAGTTTGTCACCAACTGACACCCCCAAGGCCTTCTCCAGGCTGCTCTTGAGCCAAAACCAATGCTGGGATTTAATGTCATAGTAGGGGAAAAAGAGCAGGAAGGGCTGACCTGGCAACTGCTCTGATGTGCTGCCTTCCCAGGCAGTAAGCCTATGACACCTGCTGCAGGCAAGCACCTGAAGTGCTCTTCTGATCACAAATATTTGATGTGTGTTATTGGAGGGGGGGTTGATGTTTTTTTGACATGGAAATGTTGTTGGAGAAAGGGGTGCAATGAGAATCGTGTCTTTGGCCAGCTTTGTCCTGGTTTCCAGGCAGGAAACTCTGAGGCTCCAACTTGAATTCCTCAGCTCTAGAAAATGCTCTGAATTCAAGCACAATTAAACTTCCCTGGGCTTGGGTTGCTCTTCTGTTTTGCAGTTCAATAAGTAAGGGCATTTTATTCCTGTATTTCCTGGTGCTTTTCAGAAGCTGCAGTCTCAGGTTAGTCTTCTGTGGCAGGGGAAGATGTAGAAGGAGCCTGAGAGGTGATCTTTATGTTGATGAAGATGTGCAGGGTGAGTGCCCAGAGGCTGGAGCCAGGCTCTGCTGGGTGATGCCCATTGCCAGCACAAGGGGCAGTGGTGGAAGCTGAGGCAGAGGAAGTGCCATGGAAACAGGAGGAAGACTTTTGTCCCTGTGAGAACACTGGAGCAGGCTGCCCAGGGGGGTGTGGGGTCTCCCTCCCTGGAGATGTTCAAACCCCACCTGGATGTGTTCCTGTGTGATCTGCTCTAGGTGACCCTGCTCTGGCAGGGGGGTTGGACTGGGTGAGCTTTCAAGGTACCTTCCAGCCTCCAACATTCTGTGAAATACTAAATCCCATTCCAAGCTGAGCCTGTGAGGTCTCTTGGAAGTTTGCTTGTGTGTTTAACTTGCAAAATCTTCTCTCCATGTGAAGTGTGTCAATATACTGTAATATTATGGTGCCTAGGCTTAGTCTTTGGTCTTTTTGTCTACTGTTTTACCTCTTAGTTCTGAAGGCTGCCTCAGCAGCAATGGCCATGCTGGAGTGTGCCTGCCCTAGATCAGAGCAAGGCATCAGGTCCATCACATCAGGAACAAGGAGCCCTTGGTCATCTGTAGGGTGGAAGTCTAGGAGCTTTGTGAATTGTGTAAAGCAAACCTCTGTTGACATATTTCCCACCCTATTTTTGTCTCTTAGATTTGACACCATTTTTTATTCAGGGTTGTGTTCTGGAGGACTTAATAGACTTTGAAAAAACCCAACCAAAACACCCTGTTGGGAATGAAGGGTCACCATGGAGCTTTCCCTTTGAAGTCCATCCAGACAGATGTGGTGTTTAATCCATCTGTCCTTGGAACAGCAGCCAACATATAAAAGAACAATAAGAGCATTGGTAGCTACATCCTCTTCTCAGTCTATCTGAATGTCCTCTAAGGTAATATGTATGGGCTTGGGGGGGCTTCTTTTAAATGAGGCTTTTAAGTCTCTAGTGAATACTGAGAGGCTGTCCTGGCTTACACAGGGTGACCAGCTGAGCTTCATCAACTGATGTGCCAGCTACTTGTTCTTCCAGACCATCACAGAATGGCTTTCCTTGGATTGGAACTCAGAGATCATCTGCTCCAACTTCCCCACCACAGGCAGGGACATGTCTCAGCTAGACTCAGCTACTCAAGGCCTCATCCAATCTGGCCTTGAACACCTTCATGGAGGAGGCATCTACAACCTCCCTGGGCAGCCTGTTCCAGAGTCTCACCACTGAAGAACTTCTGCCTCAGCTTCAAACCATTCCCCCTTGGTCTGTCTCTAGACACCCTCAGGAAAAGTCTCTCTGCAGCCTACCTGCAGGATCCCTTCAGGTCCTGGCAGGCAGCTCTAAGGTCCCCCTGGAGCCTTCTCCTCTGCAGGCTGAACACCCCCAGCTCCCTCAGCCTGTGCTCACAGCAGAGCTGCTCCAGCCCTTGGATCATCTTTGTGGCCTCCTCTGCACTCTCTCCAGCAGCTCTGTGTCCTCCTGCTGCTGGGGACACCAGAACTCAGGGCGGTGTTGCAGTTGAGGTCTCAGCAGAGCAGAGCCAAGGGTTAAAAAATCAGAAAAGATTATTCCTATAATTTCTTCCAAGTCCTATTTCAAGCTATTTAAGGTCTGCTGAGTGACTCAAGTTGGGAGATGGGTTTTGTTCTGGGCTGAACATCTCTCCGGTGTTCTCTGCGTCTATTTCCCACATCATCTCGGGTGGAACCCTTGCTGAGTTCCTTTCCCCATTTTTAACTGAGGAAATCCTGTCCTCGCTTACATAACAATTGAAAGAAACTATTATGTGTCACAGCAAACTTTTATTGTCAAGAAAGCAAGGCACAGCAAAATACTTGGCTGTGGCTCATCTGCAGTTGATGACAAAATCTTCCATATGAGGCTGAAAACGTGAAAGCCCCTCAAGTAGATTGCTGTGTGATAAAAGAACACCACTGCTCAGCTGCTGCAGAGGAAGGGAGCTGGGCTGCTGAGGAATTTCTTCACATAGCTTTTTTTCATCAGGAGAAATGGAGCTTTGACAGCAGGTCAAATTTGCCTCCTGAGGTGGCCTCTGTCTCTGCTGTGTTTCTGCACAGTGTGCAGGGCAGGCTGGTCACGGAGCTCAGTGTCATCTCCTTCGGACCAATCTTCTTCCATAGGGCAGGGAGCCCAGGGAGAGCATCTGGCACAGCATGGGGCCAGCAGCACAGGATAACTTGGGTTACCTGCTGCAAGTTCTGCTGGTTTAGTAATGCTTGTGTAGGTATTGCAGGGGTGGGAAACAAGTTCCAATGGGATCAGCAGGTGATGGCTGGGCCCCCAGGCAGGGTGCAGGGTTCTTGGTGATGTTGGTGGCTGTGAGCCCTGCAGGCACTGCTCTCCTTTGCTGTTCTGTTGGCATAATGAATAATTAGAGCTGTTTGGAAACTGGGAAGTCTAACAGCCTTTGTGAAGGTACAGCTGCAGGTTAGGCAGCTGTTGGGACTTTTCTTTCCCCTGCGTGAGCTGTTTGTGCAGAAGCTGTTTCTCTTGGTGGGCAGGCTGTGGAAGCACGGTTGTGTGTGGTACTAAGGCAAGATGATGATTCACAGGAGTGAGTTCCTAGTGTTCCTCTCAGAACTGCCACCAGTGCACATGGAAAATGTGGTTGAAGCTGCTACTGGAGAGATTTGGCCACGTGCAGAGGCACAGTTACATAATGTGGGTGTGAAGGACAAGCCTTGTTGTCTGCTCATGAATTGCAGGACAGCTCAAACGTGAGCACTTGGGAAGGGCAGGCTGGGCAGCGACACCAACACAAAGCCAGGGCAATGTGATTATTCCAGACTGGCTCTGTTGGTTTAATCCCCAAAGGTTTGCATAATAGTCATTACTCTTTAGGCTCAGTGGCTCAGCAGAGGGGAAATGCAGTCCAGGGAAGGGTTAATGAAGGTCTTTGGGTGAGTGAGGCATACAAGTGGCACTGCTTCTTTGTCAGGCACAGGAGGGCTGCCTGCTCTGGGTTAAGGTTCTGGGCTGTAGAGTGACCTTGAGCCTGATGCAGCTCAGCTGTGTTGTGTCGAGTTTGGCTGCTCTTGGAAATGATGTTGCAGTGATCTGGGTTTTGGCTTGGGTGTTTCCTGGAAGGTAAGGAGGCAATCGTGTCACGTCAGTGCTGCAGGACATGGAGAAGGTGCTCTGGGAAGATAAATGCAGTGAATGGATGCTTGCAAGTGGGGTGACTCCAGCATTCAGCAGGGCATGCAGGGATGAGGGGCTTGGGATAAATGAGAAAGGGTGGTTGTGGAGTGGGATGTGCCCAGGGATTAGGAAATGCAGGCAAGGTGCAGTCAGAGTGGGGATGCCTTCCTGACCCCTTGCTCCTGGGACTGTCTGAATCCTGTCCTTCCTCCTTCACCTGAGCTGAAGCGGTCTTGCTTCTTTAATGTGAAATAGGCCTTGGAGGGTTTCTTCTTTCTGGATAACATTTTGCTGGAATTACATTTTCTCCTTCTCCATGCATTATGTTTGCAGTGAATCACAGAAAAGCTCTTTTCTGCCTTTCTGGTGTGAGACAGAAGCTGTGCTGCTCTTCAGCTGCTTTTCTGGGCAGCACTTTTTCTGTCTGGCTTGTCACCTGCCTGGCTGTGGTGGGGAATGAAGGCAGGCACTTCGTGCACAAAGCAGCAGTGCCGGAGGGGGATGCAGCTGAGTGTGGTTGTGAATGCACTTGCTGGGAAAGGAGGACACAGTGATAAGGATGAGCACCACAGTCCTCTCTGAGGTGTGGTTTGGCATCTCATTGGGATGTGTGAGCTTCAAGCCTCCCTAAAAACCTGTTCCTCCTCAAAGATGAATATCCCAAGTGCTGCAGTGCCTAGAGGTCTTTCTGGGTTTTTCCTCTGACTCGGATGCCTGCGGTTCTAAGGCAGGGCAAGTGCACCAAGACAGCCAAAAGGTTTTCCAGGAGATGCCTTAGATGCCTTAGTGTTCTAGGAGCCAGAGGGAACAGCTCAGCATTTGAACAGCTCTGCTGAGCTCAGCTGAGTGCTGACCTGCCCCTCAGGTTTAATGTCAGCAGTCTGTGAAACACCTACTGAGTCTCTGCTCTCCTCCAAAGTGGGAATATCTGTCAGGGAGGTTATGACCCATGAGCTCTGCTTTCAACTGATGTGCCCCAGTCTCCAAAACTTGGTGTAGAAAGTGCTGGACAGTTGTCTTGGAAAATTAGCAGCACGCTGCCAACCACTGCCTGCAGCTCACTTCTGGATGGATGTGGACTGCTCAGGCATTGTATTGCTGCATGGTACTGCAACAGCAAGTTGAGGTCTCAGGGATGTGGCTGGTGGTGAGTGATGGCTTGTTCAGCCTGAGGAAGAGGTGACTGAGAGAAAAAAATGTTGAAGAGAACAGTATTTGAGGAAAGCATCTGGGAAAAAACACCACCATAAAACCTACTTAAAGGAAGAGCTGAATAAATGATTCTTCATGCCTGCTGTGTACAGGCAAATAATTAATGGTCCTAAAATGAAACTGAGGAGATACAGGCTGGACAAAAGGGAGAACTTTCTAGCTAAGTGCAGTTAAGCATTGACAAATATTCCCCAGGGAGGCTGTACAGGTCTGTCAGGAGTAACTCAGTATCTCAGTATCACTAAGGTTGGAAGAGACCTCGAGGATCGAGTCCAACCTGTCACCACAGACCTCATGACTAAACCATGGTACCAAGTGCCACATCCAATACCCTCTTGAACACCTCCAGGGATGGTGACTCCACCACCTCCCTGGGCAGCACATCCCAATGACGAACGACTCTCTCAGTGAAGAACTTTCTCCTCACCTCGAGTCTAAACCTCCCCTGGCACAGCTTGAGACTGTGTCCCCTTGTTCTGGTGCTGGGTGCCTGGGAGAAGAGACCAACCCCCACCTGGCTACAACCTCCCTTCAGGGAGTTGCAGAGAGCAATGAGGTCTCCCCTGAGCTTCCTCTTCTCCAGGCTAAACAACCCCAGCTCCCTCAGCCTCTCCTCACAGGGCTGTGCTCAAGGCCTCTCCCCAGCCTTGTTGCCCTTCTCTGGACACCTTCAAGTGTCTCGATGTCCTTCCTAAACTGCAGGGCCCAGAACTGGACACAGGACTCAAGGTGTGGCCTAACCAGTGCTGAGCACAGGGCACAATGACCTCCCTGCTCCTGCTGGCCACACTATTCCTAATGCAGGCCAGGATGCCCTTGGCCTTCTTTGCCACCTGGGCACACTGCTGGCTCATGTTTAGGCAGCTGTCAATCAGCACCCCCAGGTCCCTTTCTGTTTGGGAGCTCTCCAGACACTCCGACCCCAGCCTGTAGCTCTGCATGGGGTTGCCGTGGCCAAAGTGCAGCCCTTGGCACTTGGATTTGTTGAATGCCATCCTGTTGGACTCTGCCCATCTGTCCAGTCAGTCGAGGTCCCTCTGCAGAGCCCTTCTGTCCTCTAACTGACCAACATCTGCTCCTAACTTGGTGTCATCTGCAAATTTGCTGATGACTGACTCAACCCCCTCCTCCAGATCATCAGTGAAGATATTGAACAGCATGGGGCCCAGCACTGATCCCTGGGGGACGCCACTGGTGCCAGCTGGCTGTGGCACCATTCCCCACCACTCTCTGGGCTCAGCCTCCAGCCAGTTGCTAACCCAGCTCAGAGTGCTGCTGTCCAAGCCAGGGGCTGACAGCTTGGCCAGCAGTTTACTGTGGGGGACAGTGTCAAAGGCCTTGCTGCAGTCCAGGTAGACCACATCCACAGGCCTCCCCACGTCCACCAGATGGGTCACCTGATCATAGAAGGAGATCAGGTTGGAGAGGCAGGACCTGCCCTTCCTAAATCCATGTTGGCTGGACCTGAGCCTTTGGTCATCCTTCAGGTGCGCCGTTATTGCCGCCAGGATAATCTGCTCCATCACTTTCCCTGGCACTGAGGTCAGGCTGACTGGTCTGTAGTTTCCAGGTTCCTCCATCCGTCCCTTCTTGTGGATGGGGACCACATTGGCCAGTTTCCAGTCATCTGGGACCTCTCCAGTGAGCCAGGACTGGAGGAAAATGATGGAGAGCGGCTTGGCCAGCTCATCTGCCAGCTCTCTTAGCACCCTAGGATGGATCCCATCTGGTCCCATGGACTTGTGGGTGTCCAAGTGGCTCAGCAGGTCCCGAACTAATTCCTCATGGATTTCTGGGGCATTACACTGCTCCCTGACCCCATTGCCCAGCTCAGGAGGCCACTTGTCCTGAACTCCTGCCTTGCTGTTAAAAGTTGAGGCAAAGAAGGCGTTCAGGACCTCAGCCTTTTCCTTGTCTTCAGTCACCATGTTCCCCTCCAGGTCCAGTAAGGAGTGGAGGTTCTTCTTGCCCTTCTTTTTAGCGTTAATATATTTGTAAAATTGCTTTTTATTATCTTTCACAGAGGTGGCCAGCTTCAGTTCCAACTGGGCCTTTGCCTCTCTAATTTTATTCCTACATAATCTAACCACTTCCTTGAACATACCTGGAGAAACCTTCCCCTCCTTCCAAAGGTGATACAGCCTCTTTTTTTCCCTTAAATCCTCCAGGAGCTGCCTGTCCATCCAGGCCGGTCACCTTCCCCGCCGGCTCATCTTTCGGCACATGGGGACCGCCAGTTCCTGTGCCTTCAAGAGCTCCTGTTTGAAGTAGGTCCAACCCTCCTGGACCCCTCGGTTCATGAGGGTTGGTACCCAGGGAACTTTACAAATAAGTTTCTTAAAGAGGCTGAAGTTTGCCCTCTGGCAGTCCAAGGTGAAGGTTCTGTTGGTGCTCCTCCCTATCTCCCTGCATATTGAAAACTTCTCTATCTCGTGGTCACTGCACCCTAGGCAGCCTCCCACGGTCACATCTCCCACCAGCCCTTCCCTATTGGAGAGCAGCAGGTCAAGCAGAGCCTGTCCCCTGGTAGGCTCACTTAACAGCTGCATCAGGAAGCAGTCCTCCATGTGCTCCAGGAATCTTCTGGACTGCCTCCTCTCTGGTGAATTAAGTTCCCAGCAGATATCTGGCAGGTTGAAGTCACCCACTAGGACAGGATCTGATGATCTTGAGACAGCCTCCAGTTACCTGTAGAATATTTCATCTGCCTCCTTCTCCTGGTTGGGTGGTCTTTAACAGACTCCAACCAGGATGTCAGTTTTGTTAGGCCTCCCTCTGATCTTAACCCACAGGCTTTCAATCCCTTCATCTTCCATCTCAAGTTCTGTGGCAGAGAGTGACTCCCTAATGCACAGAGCCACCCCTTCTCCTCTTCTCCCTCCCCTGTCCTACCTAAAGAGCCTGTAACCCCCCCAGTGCAGCACTCCAATCGTGTGTTATCCCACTATGTTTCTGAGATGGTGACTACATCATAGTCGCCCTGGTGGACAAGGACCTCCAGCTCGTCTTGCTTATTGCCCATGCTGCGTGCATTGGTGTCCATGCACTGCAGCTGGGCTCCCGACTTAACTGACCCTACCTTGTGCCCTACTCTTTCCTCTGCAGAGGGACCAGTTTCCTCATCCACCCCCTTCAGACCTAGTTTAAAGCCCTCCTAATGAGCCCTGCCAACTCTAGTGCTAGGACTCTCTTACCCTTTCTAGATAATTGGACCCCATCAGGACCCAGCAGGTCGGGTGCAGTAAAAGTTGCCCCATGATCGAAGAAACCAAAGTTCTGCTGCTGGCACCGTCCCCTGAGCCATTTGTTGATGGTGTGGGTTCTCCTGTTCCTCTCAGTGTGCACCCCTGCCACTGAGGGAACTGAGCAGAACAGAAATTATTGCCCCTGCCTTGGGGCTAAGGAGTGGACCAGTGATACTTCCTGGTGACTTCCAGACCTACCTGCTGCAATTCTCTCATTCTGTGCCATGGCACTGGTCACTTGTCCAGGGTGACAAGGGCTGCATTGACACTGCTGTGATGAGCCCTGTGACCACTGTTATTTCAGTCAGCACATGGTTTATGTAAGCTGGGTTTGGTTTGGTGGGGAGCCAACCTAAATGGAACAGTCCTAAGTCATCTTTAAATGGAGCTGTTGGCAAAGTGTCTCTGCATTGATTTCATTCAAGTGCATTGAGCTGGTTTCAGGTAGTGTAAGGATTATAGTGCAACTTCTGCCTAGCCAGCAAAAACTGTCCCCATTTTGCTTAGAGAGGAATGAAGCACCTAAGAGGAGCAGGGTCTTGTCTGGGTGCAGAGGCTGTCCTGACCATTGTGGGCACTGCCTTCAGGAAGGGAGAACGTGTCATGGAGGGCCTCCAGCATGACTGAGTGCTTATAAAGTAGGGCTAGGCTTTAGCTTGGTTAGCCTGGCAAGATCAAGGGGGTGTTAGAACCATGCTGAAAGGCAAAGGATGGTACAAGTGACTAGAAGGGGGAGAGCTGTGAAGGCTAAAGGGTGAAGCTGGCTTGGGAAGCAGCAGTGTGGCTCACCTGGCCTTGAGGTGGAATAAGGGCTCAGCACAGCTTTGCTTTGGGACAGGACTTCACATTGTTTTGAGATGAAGGTTGCTGATTTACGGAAAAGATTCTCTGGCACATCCTGCAGTTGACCTTGGCAGCTCCTGTGTAGGAGTCTTCCACAAGAAGAAACTCTTCCTTCTAAGAGCTCTCATGGCTTGCTGTAAAAATGTTCAGGTGCCATCTGACACCTGCAGTGCAGCAGTGCAAAGGGGACGTGTCAGAGATGTCAACAAATTCACCACTTTGATTTGGAAATTGCTTTAAGTGCTCTTAGTGCTTCTGCACTGCTCTTTGGTTGTCTTTTGACATCTTCTGGATATTGATGGTCAGGCTGGGTGCACCCGTCACTGGGGCTGGAATGTGCCTGCAAAGACAAAGCTTTGTGCTCTCCAGGTAGTGCTTCCTACTGGGAAAACCAAAGCACCACAGGAAGGAAGCCTCTCACTCTGTTCAGGGTGCCTCTCAGGCTATGCATTTACACTTTTGTTTGTAGATTTGATTTTCCTTGGAGTTATTGACTGGAGGCTTGGAGTCAGAAAATGAGTCACAGGATCACAGATGTTAGGATTTGAAGGGGACCTTTGGAGAGCTTCCAGTCCAACCCCCTGCCAGAGCAGGACCATAGAATCCAGCACAGGTCACACAGGAACACATCCAGACAGGGCTGCAAAGGCTCCAGAGAAGGAGACTCCACAATCTCTCTGGGCAGCCTGTTCAAGAAGTTCTTCCTCATGTTGAGGTGCAACTTCCTGTGCTGGAGTTTCCATCCAGGTGCCTGATGCCACTGGAGCCTTGACCTTGAGAGTAGAGTTAGGTTGCTGTGAGCTGATGGTGCTTGCCCAGCACACATGAACTGGTGGTGCTGTGCCAGTAACTGCACTGGGCTGACTCCCTCAGCATGCAGGGGTGATCATGGTGCTTCAGTAGCTCACTGAAGCTTCCGAGCAGAGGAGCCAGCAGGGACAGTATTGGTGCAGGCCTTGGCTCTTTGTGCCTTGCCCTTCCTTGGGGTTTACCTTCCAGCCCATGGTGATGTCATAGATGAGCTCATTTTGACATCTTCCTTCACTGAACTTCACTTTTATGGCTGTGGGAGTGGTGGTAGTGTTGCCTGTGGTCTTTCCAGTTTAGTTTTAGGTAGCTGCTTGTGTCAGTTGTTCATTTTTTGTTGGGTTGGTGTGGGTGGGGGGTGGGGTTGTGTATGTTGGTTGGCTTGGGTTGTGTTTGGTTGGCTTGGGTTGGGTTTTTGGGGTTGTGGGTTTTGTTTGCTTGCTTGTTTTTCTCCCAGTGACAGGGTTGGAAATAGGTTTTCAGTCAGTGCTTCTACCTCTTCATCTCTTTAATTGCAAGGGTAGCTGCACTTCATACAGCAAGCCTGCAGACTGAGGGAGCCTTTCCTTGATACTCTGTAGAAGTGCTGCACCCAGGAGCATTGGCCAAGGCTGCTGTTGTAAGGACCTGGTGCATCAAGTGTCTGGCTAGGCCCTGCTCAGTGTCATCTGAAAAGCTCTGTCCTGCCACAGCACACCTGCTGGGGCTTGGTGCTAGCAGAGGGAAAATGCCAGGCTTGCATCTGCAAAGCAGTGCAGCATCACTCTGTAGTTTTTGGCTGAGGCTAGAACACAAAGGCACATCTCTGAGGAGCAAGGTCTCTGGGTACTGGCTGGGCACAGCTTTAATGAAGAAACCAAGTCAATAGACTCGGAGAAATCATTGGTTATTAACTTAAGGTTTGCTAAGAGAGACAGTAGTGCTAACAGCAGAGAAACCAATCTGGTTTGTTGTAGTGGCAAATGCAGCTGTAAATGAGTGACTGTAGAGTCTTTATGTTGGAGGAGAGTGTGTGAGAAAAGGCTTTGTTGGAAAGATGATTGCTGGATTCACTGCTTGGGGATCTGGTACTGTTTCTCTAAGGACACAAACAGAAGGGAGGTTGTAGCCAGGTGGAGGTTGGTCTCTTCTCCCTGGTAGCCTGTGACAGAACAAGAGGACACAGTCCCAAGCTGTGCCAGGGGACATTTAGGCTGGAGATGAGGAGAAAATTCTTCCCAGCAAGAGAGATTGGCCACTGGGATGTGCTGCCCAGGGAGGTGGTGGAGTCACCATCCCTGGAGGTGTTTAAGAGGAGCCTGGATGAGGCACTTGGTGCCATTGTTTAGTTGATCAGGTGGTGTTGGATGATAGGTTGGACTTGATGATCTCAAAGGTCTTTTCCAACCTGGTTAATTCTAGTCTAAACTCAGTCTTCTGCCCTTCTCCCTGTCTCTGTCAAAGCTCTAGCCTGGCTTTCCTTTCTTTGAAAGCCTTGCTGCAGTGCAAGTCTTGTCTTGGAGTGGTGCTCCTGCAGTGGCAGAGGTCTGTGCTTGTGAGCCTGCTCATCCATCACACCTGCTTTGCTTCTAAATGTTTCCTTTGGCAAGAGCATCTGTTCAGGGGAATGCTGCTGATCCCTAGGGGACCGTTTTCCATATACTCCCATCTTAGGATAAAATTAAACCAATGGACCTTGACAGTGCTTTCTTAACCAAAACTGGGTCCTGTGCTTCTGTGAGCAGCCCAGGAGCAGCGTTATTTAGTCATGGCCTGAATCACTTCCACTGGTGCTCTCCCAGAGAGCAAGGCAGCAGCCCTGTCACCACCCCATGAGGCAGTCTTGGGCAAGGCAAACGAGCACTGTGTGCCCAGCCTGGGCTCCTGGCATGCCAACAGGCAGTGATTTATGGGGCTGGGAGCTCGGAGGCATGGCTGCTGGCAGAAGGAAATGGAGCTCCTGCCCCCCTGCCCTGCAAGATGAGCAGAGCTGTCAAGGGCCTGGCTTCCCTTCTGCATCTCTCCTTTCTCGGTCTTTAACTGTTTGGTGCTCTGCTCAGCATGCCCCAGGGTCTGAGGCAGGTGGGCAGACTGCCTGCAGACTGCCTCTCAGGTGGGTGTCTGTCAGTCAGGCTGTGCATGCAGGATCAATCCAGCCCCTTCTGGGAGGTTGGGCTTGCAGGGTGTGCTCTGACTGGCTGCACCGTGTCTGTGTCCAGTCCTGTATGGAACTCTGGCAGAAAAGGAGACCCAAAGGGGTTCAGCCAGGCTGCCTACATCTGCCTCATCCTGTGCACCTGGTAAAATTAGCTTCTGCAAACCCCTTCATGGCTGTGGTGTGGCAGAGAAATGGACACCAATGCACTGCATGGTGTTTGTCATAAAGCTTTCCTGAGGGAAATGGAATCCAGGCTCAGCAACCCCTCCCAGCCTTTGTCAGAGTGAAGCCCACTGAGAGCTGTGTGCACACTGGGATGGCAGCTGCCTGCTTGCACAGGGGTGGGATTTTATGATGTGTTTTCTGAACCTTGTCCCTCTCACCCTAGCATACACATCAGCCCAGGCTGGGGGAGGAGATGGAAAGCAGCCCTGCAGAGAAGGCCTTGGGGGTGCTGGTGGGTGAGAAGCTGGCCAGGAGCCAGCAATGGGCACTGGCAGCACAGAAGGCAAATGGCAGCCTGGGATGCATCCAAAGCAGTGTGGTCAGAGATGGGGAGAGGGGATCCTGCCCCTCTGCTCTGCTGAGGCCTCACCTGCAGTGCTGGGTCCAGCTCTGGACCTCTCAGCACAGGATGGACCTGGACCTGATGGAGAGGGTCCAGAGGAGGACACACATGATCAGAGGGCTGGAGCACCTGCCCCATGGGGACAGGCTGAGAGAGTTGGGTCTGTTCAGCTTGGAGGAGAGAAGGCTTCAGGGAGATCTTAGAGCTACATTTCAATATCTGCAGGGGACCTACAGGCAGGCTGGGGAGGGACTGTTCAGAAGGGCTGTGGGCATAGTAGAAGGAGCAGTGGTTTGGAACTGGAGCAGCAGGGCAGTTTTAGGTTGGACAGCAGGAGGAAGTTCTGCACAGGGAGAGTGGTACAACACTGCAACAGGTTGCCCAGGGCTGTGGTTGAGTCTCCATCTCTGGAAATGTTCAAGGTCAAACTTGATGTGGCTCTGAGCAATCTGATCTGTTTGGAGCTGTCCCTGCTAACTGCAGGAGGGTTGGACAAGATGACCTTTGAGGGTCCCTTCCAACCCACTGGCAATCTGTAATGAGCATGAACTGAAAAGAAAAGCTCAAACTGCTTTTCCTGCCTCGGCTGTGTGGACTGAAGCTCTGTCTTGTGCTTTGAATTTGTGCAGTCAATGGCAAAGGAGTGCCTGGCCTTGGATGTTGATGTGCTTATGAGTTTTGAAGAGAGCCCTGCCCTCTTATGTAAGCTGTGAAGGTATTTTCATGCCCTGTTTGTGCTGTTTATCACACTGCCTTACCTGAAGTGACAATCACACAGGAAGGATCTGGTGGGAGGATTCAGGAGGCATTGGGCAAGTTGTTGGGCAAACCTGTGACATTTCTTATCACCCTTCTGATGAGTTGAATTAGCCTCACAGACTTGAATTCATTCATCCTCTCTGCTGTAGCTCACAGTAATTCAGGTTTTACTGAAGTCTCTATAGAAAGTGGGTGAAGAAAGAAGCTGGAGGAGAATTCATTCCAGTGTAGTGGGACTTCTGATACTTTGTTTAAAGGGCTGAAAAATACTGAAGTCGAGACCCATGGAGTGGCCTTGCAGAGAGTGAAGTCTGCTCTTGGGGCTGTGTGACACAGCAGAGGCTGTATCCCTTCAGAAACTGAGCAAAAGCATTTTATGCAATACACTTGCCTTACCACTTCCCTTTGACTTCCCCAGGAGGTTGTTGAGATGACTCTTGGTGACAACTTGGCCCTTCTCAGCCTCCTTGTACTGCATCTCTGTTGGTGACCTGCCCTTCCCCACCAGCATGGGCACGCTGTGTCTGAGGTGCAGAGGTGTGGTGCTGCCTTAGCAGAGGGTGAGGCTGCCTGGTGCCAGCCAGGGGCTGAGGGGTGGGGAAGGGCAAAGCCCAGGGAGTGTTGCAGAAATGGTGCTATGTACAGAAAGTATCTTTAATGAGAGAGAGAGAGAGCTCCAGAGAGCCATTGGAGGGTGTCTGCCTCGCTTTGCAGGGACACTCTGGAGCGCTTTCCTGTGAGGATCTATCCTACAGCATTGCTTTGTTCCAGGGTAGCACAGCCCCTAGCAGTGTCCTGTGCAAGTGGTTCAGCACTGAGTTCTTTTCCTCCCAGTCAGCTCTGCACACATCTGTGCTTTCCTGTTTCTCTACCCAGTACCATGTTCCCCTTGACCGAACAATAACTTGCTGACCAATGAAGCCCTTCTGTGTGCTCACCTGTCGCTTACCCTGGGCACAGAGGGAAGCTCAGTGCCAGCATTTCCAGCCTGTACAGCGACTCAGGAATGGTCTGCTCCCACTGCTGATTCTCCTGCACTAGTAATTAAGCTGTTGTTTCATACCAGGAGAAAGCTTTTGTGCTATGCAAGCCACTGGGACTTCAGAGAGGCCAGCATGTGCAGTCTTAAAAGGGCATATTGATTGGTCTTTATTAATAGGAAAATCTCTGAGGGGAGATGAAATACCTTCATTTTTTAAGGTTTAAAGAACAATTATAAAGCCTTTTTAAACTGTCTCTAAGTTAGAATTCCCAGGGTGTTTTCCCCACCAGTCAAGTTTTTCACTCTCCTGTATTTGGTATTGTATAGGTGGTTAACATTTACTGAGCAAAGAGATCCATCTTTGGAGGAAAAAACCCACCAAAGAGACTTATTCCTGCCAAGTGCTTCAGGCCAGTGTTTAGCACTGATGTGATCCATGTGGTGAACACAGAGTGTTGTTTAATGTGCATTGAACCCAGTGGGTCTTCAGTCCTGACTTTTGCAGGTGATGCAATTTGTCTTTAAAAGACACAACCCCAAGCAATCAAACATGGAGATGTCACTCCAGTGAGGGTGATGTTCATGTGCAGTGTTGGTTTTCTCTTTAGTTGTTTCTGTCAAAGAGATTTTAGTCTCTTTAGTTATTGAATTTAACAGAGGGCAGGAAACACTTCTGTTGGGTTGCTTCTCTGTGGGAAGGTTCCTCAGTTCTCTAGTACCTTAGAATCACAGAATTGTTTGGGTTGGAGACTCGAAGATCGAGTCCAACCATCAACTTACCACCACCATGTCCCCAAGTGCCATGGCCACATATTTGTTGAGAGCACCTCTAGGGATGTGGACTCCACCACCTCCCGGGGCAGCCTGTGCCAGTCCCTGACCACTCTTGCAGGAAAGAAAATTTTCCTCATCTCCAACCTAAACCTCTCCTGGAACAATTTCAGGTCATTTGCTCTCATTCTATCACCTGGTGCTGGGGAGAAGAGACCAGGCCCAATCACAGAATACATTCAGATGGAAGAGACCAGTTGGAAGATTGTGCAACTCACCCATTACTGAAGGGTCAATCCTAAACCATGTCCCTAAGCACCAGCTCCACACTGAGTACCCTCAGGGATGGGGACTCCAGCACTGCCCTGGGCAGACCATTCCAATGTTTGAGATCCCTTCCAGGGCAGAAGCACTTCCCCATCTCTACACCTGTCCAAGCACAGCCCTTGTAGAGAAGCTCAAACCCTATAGTTCAGCCCAAGTTCTTGAAGTTTTGCTGGTGTTTCTACAGAGCTTGGAGATGTTAGAAGCTAAATTCCTGTTTTGGAAGGCTTTCCTGCTCTGTTTCTCTCATCCAGGCTTTCCATGTTATGTTACTCACAAAATTCCTGCTCCTGTAAGGTAGATATTTCAGCTTATTAAAGAGCTGCCATCAAAGGCTCTGCACAAGCTGTCTCATCAGAACTGTGTCCACTAGCTGTGAATTTGCAGTGGTCTCACCCTGTGAGGAGTTCTCAGGACAGGCCACAGGGGCTGCTGTCACTACGTGTGGCCTCCATTTGTTTAGACTGGGTGCTGCTGACTTTATGTTTTCATAGGTCCTGTCTAGCCAGGATTGGAGCTATCTTGTTTGCATTTGATAACCACCATGTGAACTAGTATTCTGGGACCTTGGCCAAGGCCCTATTTCTTATAACTGTGACTGTAATGTAAATATGCCACAGACTTCAAGCCAGAAAGTACCAATGTGACCATCTCATCAGATCTCCTATCTGCCTTGGTTGATAAGAGATTCTTGGATGAATCTCTGATCATGTCTGGAGTTCAACATCTTAATAGAAGTCTGGAGAAAAGCAGGCTGAGGGGAACCCACCTGGTTCTCTATAACTCTCTGAAAGGAGGTTGGAGTGAGCTGGGGGTTTGTCTCTTCTCCCAAGTGACAGGATGAGAGGAAATGGCCTCGGGTTGCCCCAGGGGAGGTTTAGGTGGGACATTAGAAGAAACTTCTTGGCTGAAAGAGCTCTCAAGCAGTGGAATGGGCTGCCCGGAGAGGTGGATGACTCCCCACCCCTGGAGGTCTTTAAAAGACACAGATGTGGTGCTGAGGGGCATGGTTTAGCACCAACCTTGGCAGAGGTAGAGAGTGGTTGGACACGATCTTGAAGGGCTTTTCCAGCTGAAATTATTCTGTGTTTCTCTATCCCATCCTCTCCACTAAATACTGCAGACCTAGCTCCTCAGTCAAGGGCCAGTGTGACCCAGCTCCTTAGGGACTGTCAGAGCCCAGCCTTAGAACTGAGGCCACACTGAGGACCATGTTGCAAAGTGTGCTCTGGTCTGGGAGATGCTCTCTGCAGCAGCAGAACGCATCAGGCTCCTCTCGTGTGCCGCTCCAGCCCTGTGGCAGTGCCGCCCAGCAGCTGTGCCCGGCCCGGCTTGGCTGTGCTGGGCCTCCCTGGCTCTCCTTTTCTCCTTTCCTGGGCCCCTCAGTTTAGGAAGGAGGTTGACTTGCTGGAACGAGTCCAGAGAACAGCAACAAAGTTGGTGAGGTGTTTGGAACACAAGCCCTACGAGGAGAGGCTGAGGGAGCTGGGGTTGCTTAGCCTGGAGAAGAGGA
The DNA here is from genome assembly GCF_014839835.1 of Dryobates pubescens. Lineage (NCBI taxonomy): Eukaryota > Metazoa > Chordata > Aves > Piciformes > Picidae > Dryobates > Dryobates pubescens. The sequence continues at coordinate 18,734,187 of NC_071612.1, read as the reverse complement.
GGCTCAGGGGTGACCTTATTGCTCTCTACAACTACCTGAAGGGAGGTTGTAGACAGACCGATGTTGGTCTCTTCTCCCAGGCAGCCAGCACCAGAACAAGAGGACACAGTCTCAGACTGTGCCAAGGGAGGTTTAGGTTGGATGTTAGGAAGAAGTTCTACACAGAGAGAGTGATTGCCCATTGGGATGGGCTGCCTGGGGAGGTGGTGGAGTCATTGGAGGTGTTCAGGAGACGACTTGATGGGGTGCTTGGTGCCATGGGTTAGTTGTTTAGGTGGTGTTGGATTGGTTGATGGGTTGGATGCGATGATCTTGAAGGTCTCTTCCAACCTGGTTTATTCTCGGTATGTATTCCTTTGGGATCCCTGCTCAGCCAGGCTGGCTCTGCAGCCCTCTGCCTGCTGCTCTGCCCCTGCTCCCAAATGCGCCTTGCTGGGCTGCCTGCACCCTGCTTACACCACAAGCATCTCAATCTCCTGTCGTGGCCTCTTGTCTTTACACTTCTCGACACTCCCCCAGTTCTTGTCAAAGTTCAAAGCCTGTTGGTAGCCCTGGACTTGTCTCACAGGGCTTTATACACATAGAAATCACTCTGTTGGAGCAAGAGGAAGCCCTGTGGCACCTCTTGAAAATCCCCAGGATGTGTATTTCTGTGTGTCACTTAGATTTGGAGCCTGATGTCCTCCCCGGTTTTTAACCAGTGGTGTTTCCTGATTCATTCTACTCATTCTTCAGGTGAAGCACAAGCCCCACAGAAACCAGAGTTCATGAGGTCAATGCTTCATCCACCCAAACGTGAATGTCATTGGCAAGTGGCCAAGATCTGTTCCTCCTAAACCAACGCTGTCGTTACCCTTGCATGCTTTGCTCATCAAGGGGTGGGACGTTCCATTTCAGCTGTTAGTGTGCTTTAGCTGACAAGCTGAGTGTTATTCTTTTGGGCAGGACTGCAGAGTGTCAAGCCTTGCAGGAAGGAAGGAAAAGAAAACATTTTGTGACAAATGTGATGCTTTCAGCTCCCTTCTGAGCTGCTGTGGGAGGCGTGATTAGTGTGTCCTGGCCAGGGGTGCAGCACCTGCCTGGGAGCGTTGGGGGCTGTCAAGTGGTGTCAGGAATGGGTAAAGGGTGGTAGCTCTTTCCAGCTTTGCAGAAGGCTCCCAAGCAAAAGATCCCCCAAGTGCAGATGACTTACTATGAACATGTTCAGGAGCTGGGAGGTCGCAGTGTCTGTGTGGTGGGGCAAGGTCCCTGCCTCTTCTCTCCAGGAGGTTTGCAAGCATGCTGGTTCCCAGCCTCTGCATGGTTACAGCAGGAAAGGTGGCCTGCTTGCTTCTTCCTTCAGCTTTGTGCCATAGTAGCTTCACAGGGCTTTGGCCTTTTTATTTCCAGCAGCAAGCAGTTGGTCTTTTCCTGGGTGCTGCATGCTGTGGAGCAGGACTAGAACAAGAGCAGAGTGCTCCTGAGGTGTCTGAGACTTTGACTTTCCAGGTGCAGGAGTTTGGGTGTTTTCAATTGCATGGCCCTCTTCAAGCATCTCTTTTTTTTCCCCAAGACACAAGGAGCAAGTCCTGTTAGAGAACTGTTTTCCTGTGTCCTCTTCCAAAAGGTCCCTAGCAAGAAGCAGAAGCAAGTTGGGAGGAGGAGGAAGAGTTGATGATACTGCTGGTTATGGTGCTGCTTATGTGTACATCTCCAGGGTGCACTTTTGTGTTTCCTAGAGATGTGAAATGTGGGCATAGAAGAATTAGGTGGTAGGTGGCTCAGCAGGCCACAGTGTGGGGGGAATAACTCAAAAGTTTCTCTTGAGGATCCACTAACCCTGTTCAGGTTTATAATGTCTCCACAAAGACCAAGGGTGCCACTGAGACCAGGAGAACCTTCTGATGTTCTTGGTGCTCTCCTGGGATCATCTCCCCATTGCTCATGCATTTTAATGTCTTTTAAGTATTCTTTATTGGGTGGACAGGATCAAGTGAGAAACAGCTTTTAACTCTGCTTTTATCTGCCACAAGGTGGGTTTTGTACAGAGTGATTGACCTGGGGGTTCTAGTGGCTGGAAGGTTGATCATGAGCCAGCAATGTGCTTTTGTGGCCAAAAAGGCCAATGGCATCCTGGGGTGGATCAGGAGAGCTGTGGTTAGTAGGTCAGAGAGGTTCTCTTCCCTCTCTACTCTGCCCTGGTGAGGCTGCATCTGGAATATTGTGTCCAGTTCTGGGCCCCTCAGTTCAGGAAGGACCTCAGGGAACTGCTTGAGAGAGTCCAGAACAGAGCCACAAAGGTGCTGCAGGCAGTGGAACATCTTCCTTAGGAGGAGAGCCTGAGGGAGCTGAGGGCTCTGTAGCTTGGAGAGGAGGAGACTGAGAAGTGAGCTCATTTCTGCTGGGTGATGCCCCATGCCAGCACAAGGGGCAATGGTGGAAGCTGAGGCAGAGGAAGTTCCATGGAAACAGGAAGAAAAATCTTTCCCTGTGAGAGTGACAGAGCCCTGGCACAGGCTGCCCAGGAGGGTTGTGGAGTCTCCCTCTCTGGAGATAGTCAAACCCCACCTGGCTGTGTTCCTGTGTGACCTGCTCTAGGTGACCCTGCTCTGGCAGGGGGTTGGACTGGATGAATTCTAGAGGTGCCTTCCAGCCCCTAACATTCTGTGAATTAAAGGTGTTTCCATCACTGTCTAAGAACCACCATTTGAAGAACTCTGAAAAGATCTCTGTACAGCCTGCTGCAGGCAATTTGAATGTCTGGTTTGGAGGGGAGGCTTGGGGTGTGTTGTGGTTTGGGATTGCAATTTGTAAGTAGTTAGAAAACTTCTGAGGCACTTTCCTAAAATCAGTGTCCTTAGTTCATAATCAGAGACTCAGTCTCAAGGCCTCTTCACTGGATGTCTTCCAGGACTGCTAAGGCTGCCTAACCTGTGGCTCACTGCTCAAGGGCTTAATTTCAGAGGCAGAAAATGCACATTCTATAGGCAGAGCATACATATTCCATCGTGAATGGTCTCCATTACAACTGTGACAACGTATTTCCTGTCACTGTTAATTATTTCTGCTGAGCTGAAAACTCCAAAGGGAATGGTTTGTTTTAGGTGACTTCTCTAAATGAGCCTATTTCACTCACACTTAAAAACCAGCACAAAGTGCAAGTGTTTAAAAGTCATTGCCACGTTTTTGCCCTACCATTTGGAAGGTGTCAGCAGGTCGAAATGATTGTGGTTTAGCCGGGATTCAGCCTGGCTGCTGCTGCTGCAAAGATAATGCTGAGCATTTCCAAAGTATTTTACTGAAACTGTAAAGCCACACAAACATTGCTGTTGGGTTGGAGCAGATTTTCCCCCTGAAAACACCTCTGATGCTGGCAGGTAGGTGTTGTGTGGCTGCACTCAGGTTACAGTGAGGCTTTCAATTGTCTCTGAATGCTTGTGACTAGCTGAGCATCCTATTCCCTGCTGAGGGCTACTGGTGAATTACAATTAGCTCACTGTTAAGAATATTTCCCTTTAAGTGTGCTTTACAAATTGGAGTTGCCAGGTTATAACGAGGTGGGAAATGGTAGCAATCCTAGGCTGAAAACGAAATGTGCCTCTTAGGCAGCACTGAGTGCTGCATGAGCCGCACTCGATTAGTTCTGCTGGGGCAAAGCCACATAAAACTCTCCTTGTTCTGCTAATTCTTTGTTCTGGATTCATGTTGACTGGCAAAACTTATTGGCCAAATGAGCATTAACATTGAGATGGTGACTGGTAATGCGGGGTAAACAGCAAGGGCTTTACAAAGGCTGAGGAAGGTGGTGGTGCCCCTGCGGCTGTGTCGCCTCAGTGGGTGAGGAATGGCAACCCCTCCTCTTCAGGAAAGCCACCCAGCAAAGAGAATCACAGAATTGTCAGGGGTGGAAGGAACCTCAAGGATCATCCAGTCCTAGCCCCCCTGCCATGGGCCAGGGACACCTCACACTGGATCAGGTTGCCCAGAGCCACATCCAGCCTGGCCTTCAACACCTCCAGGGATGAGGCTTCCACCACCTCCCTGGGCAACCTCTCACCACCCTCATGGGGAAGAACTTCCTAACATCCAATATGAATCTCCCCATTTCTAGTTTTGCTCCATCTCCCCCAGTCCTGTCACTCCCTGACACCCTCAAAAGTCCCTCCCCAGCTTTCTTGTAGCCCCCTTCAGATACTGCAAGGTCTCCTGGGAGCCTTCTCCTCTCCAGATTGCACAACCCTAGCTCAGTCCATCTTCAAAATGAAGGGAGACTGAAGGGCATTTCATACCTGTAGAATTCATACCCTGTTTGAAAATTGCCTTAGAGGAAGGAGGCTGAGAGAAAAAATCAGTTGGATAGCATCTCTCTGCATGCAAGCACCCTGCTGTTGCACTGGGCTGGAGAGAGGTTTCGTCAGTGGTGTTGCACACATGATGCTGGGGAACACCAGCCTTCTGACAGCAGCACCTCCTCTCTCCTCACATTTACAGCTCTCTGAAGATTCTTTTTAGGTGGCAGAACTTGAAATGTCTTTCTGCTCTTGCTGTGGCCTAGGCCAGGACTGAGCCCTCCAAGAGTTGGCTGGAACCACCTCTTCTCTCTGGCTGCTGGGTGTAGAGGAGGCCAGCACACAAACAAGAACAAATCCTAACCACGGTGATTAAACTTGAAAAGACATCAGCCACAGTACTTGGTGGTATTGCATCTTCTGAGTCTTCTAGCCTGCACTTCAGACCTGTCCAAACCCCTTAGAAATGAAGACAAAAGTAGGAGCCTGCTGCCAGTGGGACATGGGACTCAGGCTCAAGGAAGGGCACACTGGCATTTGGCTGCTTCTGTCTGAGACCTTCTGTCTGGTAGTGTTAGGCATTTCACCTGCTCAAATGCTGTGTTTATGGGTAGGGGGGGGAAAGATCACAAGCTGTTGCCTGAACTGTAATGAGTGCCAGGTTCAGAGGGGAATGCCAGAAACTTCCAGAAGACCAAGTTCTCATGGCATGCCTGAAATGGATTTGTGGTGGTTTGGTTTGTTTCCTTTTTGGGTGCTGTCTTGGGATCTGTCCTGCCCTTTTACACGTGGATTTCCTTGGGAAAAGTGACTTTGTGAGGAAAGCCTGAACTGGTTTGGGGCATTTTCTCTTACCAGCCTAGGTGAAATCTGTGAAGCACTGGTTCTTGAGAGAGGTAATGGGGTGCTACCTGCAGTGATTCCAATTGCTTGTGACAAGCCTTATTTTCTTTGGCCGCGGGTTGTGATGGTGCTGGGAGGTTTTAACCTGTAAAGCAGTCTGTGCCAGTGCTGTGGTGTTTCTTAGGTACTTTCATGGCTCTTGTGTTGAGATCAGTGGTTTGAGATGCTGATTTCCCCTTCTTCCTGTGCCTTGCAGGATGAGGTGTGTGTTATGTTAAGTTCTGGCATTCGGTGGAAGATGTGACTCTGTGAATCTCGTTGTTCCTTTGCCACAAGATTTGAGATGTCTCTTTGCAGTTTAAAGAGTGTCAGGCTGTACTTGTGTCCACCAAAATAGCAAGCTCAGCTCTTTCTGCAGTGCCAGATTTAGCCACAAGAATGAGTTCCTCAGCTCCTTATTTTCTGTGGATTTCTAGCATCTGCTCAGATCAGTGGAGCTCTCTCAGGCTGTTCTGCAGCTCCTCTTCATCCTTGGGGGCAAGGGCTGATTTGGATGCCTTTGGAAAATGTTAGCACTGAGAAACCTCTCTGTGCTTCAGTAGCACAGCTCACAAATAGCAGGCTGTAACTTCACTGAAGGTGACTTGGTGAAAAAGAATGTTGGCTGAATGTTGAGATGTGATGAGGCTGTAAAATCTGCTTTCCTGATTCACAAGCTGTCTAAAGGCATCTGCTATTTGTTCACAGGAAGGTGATGCTCTTCAGGATTGATTCAAGTGCTGTGTACTGGGTGTGGGACTAAAGGGTCCAGAATGCTATTAAAAATTCATAGCATAGGCATAATGAAAACAAAGGCATAGAGCTGGTGCAGGAGAGCAGCCACTTCAGCAATACCTTCTGAGCTCTCCACAGTCTCAGCTGCTGCATGTCTGAGCCTGCTCATGCTCTCAGTGCTGGGTTCCTCTGACACTGGGCTAGGCCAGCCTTAATGTGAAATCCAGACAGAGATCACACTAGATGAGTGGACTTTTCTCTTTAAATATAAAAATGGGATGGTTTGTTTCTTCTCAAATGCATTACTGTGCATCTTTCTTTCTGAAGGCCTTTGAAGCTTGAAAATTTAAACCTTCTACAGAACTGTGGCAGAGGTGGTACTGACACAGGGAATGTAGCCCCCTGTGTATAGCAGCTGACACATCCCAGGTTCACTCTCAGCAAATCATAGAATCAGTCAGGTTGGAAGGGACCACAAGGATCATCCAGTTCCAACCCCCCTGCCATGGGCAGGGACACCTCACACTAGATCAGCCTGGCCAGAGCCTCATCCAGCCTGGGCTTAAACACCTCCAGGGATGGGGCCTCAACCACCTCCCTGGACAACCCATTCCAGGGCTTCACCACTCTCACGGTGGAGAACTTCCTCCTCACCTGCAGCCTGAATCTCCCCACCTCCAGCTTCATTCCATTCCCCCTGGTCCTATCACTACCTGAGATCCTGAGCAGTCCCTCCCCAGCCTTCTTGTAGCCCCCTTCAGATCCTGGAAGGCCACAATTAGGTCACCTGGGAGCCTTCTCTTCTCCAGACTGAACAGCCCCAACTCCTTCAGTCTGTCCTCACAGGAGAGGTGCTCCAGCCCTCTGCTCATCCTCGTGGCCCTTCTCTGGACGCCTTCCAGCACCTCCAGATCCCTCTTGTAATAGGGGCTCCAGAACTGGAGGCAGTACTGCAGGTGGGGTCTCAGCAGAGCTGAGCAGAGGGGGAGAATCCCCTCCCTTGCCCTGCTGGCCACACTTCTCTTGCTGCAGCCCAGGATCTGATTGGCTTTCTGGGCTGCAAGTGCACACTGAGAGCTCCTGTTGAGCTTCTCCTCCCCCAGCACCCCCAAGTCCCTCTCCTCAGGGCTGCTTTCCAGCCAGTCCCTGCCCAGCCTGGATTTGTGCCTGGGGTTGCCTTGACCCAGCTGCAGGACCCTGCACTTGGTCTTGAAGCTCATGAGGCTGGCTTGTGCCCACCTCTCCAGCAGGTCAAGGTTCCTCTGGATGGCCTCCCTTCCCTCCAGCCTGTCTGCTGCACCACACAGCTTGGTGTCATATTATAGGCCTGTCAGCCTGATGGCAGTGCCAGGCAAGATCATGGAACAGTCATCTTGAGTGCAATCACACAGCACTTACAGGATGGCCAAGGGATCAGGCCCAGCCAGCATGCATTCAGGAAGGGCAGGTCCTGCCTCACCAACCTGATCTCCTTCTATGCTCAGGTGGCTGCCTGGTGGATGTGGGGCAGGCTGTGGATGGAGTCTGCCTGAACTGCAGCAAGGCCTTTGACACCATCCCCCACAGCAAACTCCTGGCCAAGCTGTCAGCCCCTGGCTTGGATGGGAGCACACTGGGTTGGGTTAGGAACTGGCTGGAGGCTGAGCCCAGAGAGTGGTGGGGAATGGTGCCACAGCCAGCTGGCAGCCAGGCACCAGTGCTGGGCCCCATCCTGTTCAATATCTTCATTGATGATCTGGAGGAGGGGTTGAGGCCATCATCAGTGAATTTGCAGATGACACCAAGCTGGGGGCAGGAGTTGATGTGTTAGAGGCTAGGAGAGCTCTGCAGAGGGACCTGGACAGGCTGGACAGATGGGCAGAGTCCAAGGGCATGAGATTGAACACTTCCAAGTGCCAGGTTCTGCACATTGGCCACAGCAACCCCAGGCAGAGCTACAGGCTGGGGTCAGAGTGGCTGAGAGCAGCCAGGCAGAGAGGGACCTGGGGGTGCTGGTTGGTAGTAGGCTGAACATGAGCCAGCAGTGTGCCCAGGCAGCCAAGAGGGCCAATGGCATCCTGGCCTGCATCAGGAACAGTGTGGCCAGCAGGAGCAGGGAGGTCATTCTGCCCCTGTACACTGCACTGGTTAGGCCGCACCTCGAGTCCTGTGTCCAGTTCTGGGCCCCTCAGTTTAGGAAGGAGGTTGACTTGCTGGAAGGTGTCCAGAGAAGGGCAACAAAGTTGGTGAGGGGTTTGGAACACAGCCCTATGAGGAGAGACTGAGGGAGCTGGGGTTGCTTAGCCTGGAGAGGAGGAGACTCAGGGGTGACCTTATTGCTCTCTACAACTCCCTGAAGGGAGGTTGTAGCCAGGTGGGGGTTGGTCTCTTCTCCCAGGCACCCAGCAGCAGAACAAGAGGACACAGTCTCAAGCTGTGCCAGGGGAGGTTTAGGCTGGCGGTTAGGAGGAAGTTCTGCACAGAGAGTGATTGCCCATTGGAATGGGCTGCCTGGGGAGGTGGTGGAGTCACCATCACTGGAGGTGTTCAGGAGGAGACTTGATGGGGTGGTTGGTGCCATGGATTAGTTGATTAGGTGGTGTTGGATGATAGGTTGGACATGATGATCTTGAAGGTCTCTTCCAACCTGGTCTATTCTATTCTATCAGCAAACTTGCTGAGGGTGCACTCAAATTCATGGCTTACACTGTAGGATGTCTGGAGAGGGCTGCTGCCTGTTCCCACCAAGTCAGGCATCTCACTATCCAGCTCCTGGCTTCAGAGCACACCAGAACTGCATTCCTGGTAATGGAGCCACAATAAACCCCCTGCTGACTTTGTGTCTTGAGCTGATCTCCAATTAGAGAGGTACAGATCTGGCAGTCAGATGTGAAAATGTCATGACATGAGCAGGTGTTCATTTAGATATTCAGTCTCTGTTCCTGTGTCAGAAGTGGCTCCTCAGTTTCCTTTTCTTCATTACTATGGGAGAGACATGTTACAGCTTCTGCATGACAGACATGAGCCCTTCCCTCATTTGCTGACCTACTGATCCTACTGACTTTGTCAGACAGACCTTAGTCTGTTCCAAGATGAGGACTTTGTGCTGTTAGGCAAAATCAATTAACCATCTGAAAACACAGTCCTATGAGTTTAAGCATGTAAAACACCCCAACCCCTGGAAGTTAGGTGGACACAGAAGCAGAAATCAAGCAGCAGCCAGGAGGTCCAGTTAAGACATCCAAGTTCTGTGCTGGGTAAGGAGATATGCTTGTACAAATGTGTGTGCAGGTAAGGAGAAGGCTTTCAGGTGTCCTTAGGAGAGGCTATAACACAGGAAAGGGACAGCTTGGACCTGTCAGGGCTGGGAAGGGTGCCTAGCTCTAGCAAAGGGCCTTACAGCAAGATAGGAGGAGCTCACCTGACTGAAACCAGCAGTGCTGTGGCCCAGGGTGTCTCCCTAGCAAGCCTGAGTTTATTCTTAAGCCACTGGCACTTACAAAGTGTTTAAAGGTGCATCATCTTTGTAAAGGTTATTGACAATTCAAGGATTTAAAAGGAGGAACTTGGAGAGCTGCAGCAGAACTTGAGTCACAGAATCACAGAAACATTCAGGTGGCAAGAGACCCTCAGGATCACCAACTCCAACCCAGAACCCTACTCTACAAGGGTCACCCCTAAACCATAGCCCCAAGAACCACATCCAAACCGCCTTGAAACACATCCAGGGTTGGGGACTCCACCTCCCTGGGCAGCCTGTGCCAGTGCCTGACCAATCCTGCTGGGAAAAATGCTTCCTACTGTCCAGTCTCACCCTGCCCTGCTGCAGCTTGAGGCCATTCCCTCTTGTTCTAACACTAAGGACCTGAGAGAAGAGACCAGCAGCAACCTCTCCACAACCTCCTTTCAGGGAGCTGTAGACAGCCAGGAGGTCTCCTCTCAGCCTGCTCTGTTTCACACTAACCATCCCCAGCTCCTTCAGTCACTCCTCACCAGATTTATTCTCCAGGCCCTTCCCAGCTTCCTTGCCCTCCTCTGCCCTGGCTCCAGCACCTCCACATCTCTCTTGGACTAAGCTGCCAAAAACTGGACACAGCACTCAAGGTGTGGCCTCCCCAGAGCTGAGTCCCAGGGCACAATTACAATCCTGCTGGACATGAACAACTTTCTGGTCTGGTCTCAGCCTGCTCTTCCATGGCTGTGAACATTGCTCTGTGACTTTTGGCATGGGCTTATTTTTCTTTCTTTCATTTGATCCCCTGTCCTCCTGGCCTGAGGATGTGTATTCCCAAATCTGCTAGTCCCCCACAAGTAAGTGGGCAAGAAACTTGCCTTCAGTTGTTAATCTTCCATAGAAATCTCCTAAAGGCTCAGGTGAAAGCCAGTGTCTTGATTGTATAACTTTCAAAGTCTTAGTCAGAGCCCATATGTTACAACCTGGAGGAAATGATGCTTGGGGATGACTAACAGAACATGTTCCTGCTGTTAATTTGGGTGTCATTCCAGACATCTCATTTGTAAGCTTTCCCTTTCATATTGTTGGCACATTTACTTACTAATCCCAGTCTTTGCTGCTGTTCCTCACTGAGGAACTTAATGAAAGGATAAAATTTGTATTAGCAGAGAGAGGTGTTTCTCTGCCCTGCCGGCAACGCGTTTGATATTGGCAGGATAGGAAATTCACTTGAATGCAGCTTCCTGCTGCAAGTATCCTTCTCCTCGGGTCTCTCCAAACGGATGTGTAATTTACCAAGGCTATAAAGAACTAACCAGGAATTATTTCTTCCTTCCAAAAAGAAGCAAAGAGCTTTCAGTGGTGTGATGCTGAGAATAGGCCAGGCGGTTAGGATGTGATTTGCAACAGGAAAGCTGGGGAAGTTCAGGAAGAAAAAAGGCAGCTCCACATTCATGACCTCTCCTCATCGCTCGCTTAGCGTTTGTCGGTCTGTTGCCCTTCAGAGCGAGGCGTGCGGTGTGAGCCCCGCCCTGGTTAATGCTCCCGTATCGATCCGAGAGGTGCAGCCCTGGAGCCCTGAGGCAGCTCGGCTGGGCGCCGCTGCTGCTGTGCCCGGGCTGCCCGCTCCGCGCTGCCGGCTGTGGTTTGCTCCGCCAGAGTCTAACCGCAGGAGCCGGAACGGCTGTAGTAATAAAATGTGTAATTCTCCACACAGCGGCAAGGCAGCCACCACAGAGCAGTGCAGCCCTTTGAGCCCGTTCTGCTCTGCAGGCTGCACGGCAGCTGCTGCGGTCTGCTGCCTGCTCCTGCCTGCTCTGGGGCTTGGTGCTTTGCCTGCTGCTGGGCAGGACCCTGTGCATTGCAGCAGCGTAACAGAAATGGGTGAGTTTGTGCCGTGTTTGTGTTTGCAGAGCTCATACACCTCAAGCCCAGGGAGAGGGAGCTCGTTGTTACTGTGTCCTCTCCCTCCAGGGGTGCCCCTGACCAAGTCCGGACTGAAGCCTTTCAAGCTTACAGTTCTTCACAGTCTACCAAGACAAAGGAAGGAGCTAAATGTACAGAATCTCAGCAGTAACACAAACCCAGCAGCTGTCTCCCTTCCTGCTTGGTTCTGTTTAGCTTCAGGTTGTCTGGAAAAGCTGAACCAGCTCAGCCTGATTCCTGTGGACTTCTGAAGGTTGAAGTTTAATTTAGAAACCTTGGTGCTAAGTAGCAGGCTGAAGAAGCTTTCAATTATTTGAAATGGAGTTTCAGTGTGGCTTCCTGAGCCAGGACTATGAGTCCCAGCGAGGCAGGAAGGAGCCAAGAAGTGCAAGTGCCTAAAAGCAAGGGGAAGTGTGCAGGTGTCTGCACGCTGTAGTGGCTCCTCCTGGGTCACAAGGAAGAGAGTTTCCCAAGGTTCAAATCTTGAGTCACTGTAAGCTCCAAAGGGCAGTGAAGCAGCAGGCTCAGCAAGGAGCTTGTTTGTCAGTTCATCATGATGCTGCTGTTGTGCTCACAAGGCTGTGGAGGAGCAGGGCAGTGGTGTGTAACTTGACATCCCCAAGCCTCCTCCTTCAGCTGTACAATGCTGTAAATGGCTGCTGCTACAGATAGTAATGGTCGAGGAATTCCTGGGTGAATCTGGGAACTTGCTTGGTTCCCCTAAGTGTTGATAGCTTTGCACAGAGCTTTGCCTTTAACCCCAATGAAAGGGATTAGCTTTTTTTGATGTGATCAAAGAGTCCTCTTCCCCATCTTCAAATGTCATGTCCTAAAGTTGCTTCAGGCTTCCACCCCCGTAGCTTCAGCAAAAGGACGTTTTTGCCTTGTGTGGATTGTGTGGTGGGGAATAGGTGTCTGTGAGCACAGGGAAGGGGCTTGGGTTTGGATTCAACCCCGAGTGAGTCACAGAGTTAAACAGGTGGTTTGGCTGCTTCAGAGCAGAAAATAGTTCAACTGTTAAGCCCTTTCAGAAACACCTTCTGCTTTGGTCTTATGTGTCAGGTTCAGCCTGGAGGAGTTTAGAAAAGGTTGTCTGAGTCCTTACAGTCCCAGAGACCCCTGTTGTGATGGGGAACGTGGCAGCTGAGGTGGGCTTCTCTGCCCCAAGCCCTGTCTCTATGTTTTCCCTGCTGTGGTGAGTTGAAATTACCCCCCAAAATAAAATTGCCAGACCAGCTGAGTTGGAAAAGCAAATGAAGCTCTATTTACAGGCACACTAAACTCTAGAGAGATGGAATGCAATTAATAGGTACAAAACATACAACATTCATATGGATTTACAATTTATAAACAACACAAAAACCCCACCCTGGACAAAACCAGGGGGTTACCAACAGCTTCCTCCTCCCTGCTCACTTCCCCCACCCTGTACAAGGTAAAAGAGAGAGAGAGGAGAGTAGAGAGTAGGTTGTTAGTACTTAGCCAGAACAAGAAGGTAGCCAAGGTCAGCAACATCCAAGCAGAAGCCACCAGCTGGTACCAGCTAGAGTGAAGAAGCCTGAAAGATAGAGAGTTGATTTACACAGCTCACTTTGTCAGGTATCAGACCACTGGGGTTCTTTAGACCTTATCATTATTTTCCCTTTCCATCCACTGGTAATTTATTTACATGCTACTACTTCCTACTCAATCTGTGGAGACTTTTCCTAGGCATCAGCTTAAAACTACCACATGTACCCTTGTCTCTCCTAGCAGGGGTTAGTACTGGGCCCAGGCTTTCTCCTGAGGAAGATGCTCAGCTCTCATTCTGATGAAGAAAGTGCAGATTCTTTCTTCTGTGGCTGTACAGACAGCACAGATTTGTCTTCCAGCATCACTTTGTTGCAGTTGCTCGGGTGGCTGTCATGCTGCTTGGAACCAACAGCAGCCCGAGTGACTCCAGGGGGATATGCAGGCTATGTCTGCACTGCCTGAGGGCTGCTTTTAAAAGTGACCCTAAGGCAGGAGTGGAAAATGTCTCTCACTGCTCAGAAATCTGCAAATGAGAGTCAAAGGCTACAATCTTGTTGCCCCCTCCCCCCCTCCTCTCTTTTTATTAGAGGGTTTCTGTAAAGCTGCTGGATCAGTCTCTGCCTTTGCCTTTCTCCGCTAGCCCCCACACTGTGACCTTCCTGGCTTGTTCCTTTGCCTCCTTAATAGCAGTGTGTCTGATTTATTCTACAGGGTTTAAATTAAGAGGAAACTCAGCAGTAGGGGAAGAAGTGATGGATTTGAAAGCAATTCTCAGGCTCTTCTGTCCTGCCTCATTACCCTGCCTTTTTCCCTTTTCTTTTGGCTTGTTGTTGTTTTGTTGTTTTTTTTTTACATAGAAAACCTCACAGTTGCTACAGAGCAGCAGAACTCCTGCCCTGCTCTTGGCTGTTGGTCTTGGATGTGCTGCTGGGTGCTGAGCATGGGGTACTCCCAGCTGCCCCTGGGAATCCAGGCATCGATCCCCACCAGGCACCCCACTGTGCCAGCCCAGATGGCTGCTGTTGCTCAGGGCAACGTTAGCTCTGGTGCAGCTCCATAAAATACAGAGAAAACTGAGAGCCTTCTCAGCAGGCATGCTGTAAGGTGGAGCTGCTCCCACCAGACACACACACCCCTTGGGAAGAAGGTTTTCTGTCTTACAGGAAAAGCCAGACCATAATCGTCTACTGGAGAGGGTCCAGTGGAGGGTTACAAAGCTGCTGAGGGGCCTGGGGCATCTCTGTATGATGAAAGGCTGAGAGCCCTGGGGCTGTTAGCATGGAGAGGAGCAGCCCCAGAGGGGAGCTGATCAATGCTCAGCAAGAGTTAAAGGACCTGTGGAGGGTAAGAGGCTGGGGCCAGACCCTTTACAATGGTGCCCAAAGAGAGGTCAAGGGGCAGTGGCCACAAACTGGAACCCAGGAGGTTCCATCTGAAGACAAGGGGAAATCTCTTTGCTGTGAAGGTGCTGGAGCCCCAGAGCAGGCTGCCCAGGGAGGCTGTGGAGTCTCCTTCTCTGAAGAGATTCCACACCCACCTGGATATTGCAATCCAGGGCAAGCTGCTGTGGGTGTTCTGCTTTGGCAGTGGCCCTCACTTATACTGAGAGTCTGTAATCATAGAATGGTCTGGGTTGGAAGGGACTTCCAAAGGTCATCTAGTCCAACCCCTCTGCAGTCATAATTTCAGCTCAGATTTCCCTCCCATGGAGGCTGTGTGAAGCTGACTCGTTCATAGCCATGGAAATTCTCATTCCTGTATTGAGCTCTTGGTGATCGCTGATGAGGACAAGCTACCAAATGGCACTGGCCACATCCCTCTGCATCTTGGTTACAAATCAGCTGAGTGCCAGTTGAATGCACTGCATACATGCTGTTATGGACAAGGCTAAGGGAACTGAGAAAGGGAAAATGTCTGGGGCTAAAACATGAGCTAATTAATCTTAGTGCCTTGTGAGCCTCTGCTTCTGTAAGAGCAGTTACACAGCTGTGCCTTTTAAAAACCAAAAAGGCTCCCTTTGTAGGGCAGTGAAGGGGATTGCTCCCAGCTCATCCAACCATCCAGGGAAGATAAACCAGACAGTGCCACTGAAAGTTTGGTGAGACTCCTGTCTTGTCCAAAGAGGCCAGAGCGTGTATCCCAGCTGCTGCTTGGAGCCATCCTCGTGTTGCTCATGAGGTGCAGGCTTCTGCTGACCTGCCTGAGGAGACAGGCTCTGCATGCTCCTTACAGACTCACTCCACCACCTGGGGTTTCTGGTAAATGCTCCCAGATTTCCCTAGGAAAACCAGAGGAGTAGTCCAGCACATGCTGTGATAGTGTGATGAACTGGGTAGAGATGGATATTGTCTACCTCGACTTTCAGCAAGGCTTTGGGCATTGTCTCCCATCACATCCTCATAGGTGAGCTTGGTGGTAAGAGTGGACAATAAGGTGGATTGAAAACTGGCTGAACAACAGAGCCCAGGGGGTTGTGATCAGTGCTGCAGAGTCTAGTTGGACGCCTGTAGCTAGTGGTGTTCCTCAGGGCTGGGTCCAGTCTTGTTCAGCAACATCAATGAAGGGACAGAGTGGACCCTCAGCCAGGTTGCTGATGATGCCAAACTAGGAGGAGTGGCGGATACCCAGTGCTGCCATCCAGCATGACCTGGGCACGCTGGAGAGCTGGGCAGAGGGAAATGTCACAAACTGCAACCAGGGCAAGTGTAGATGATGCTCAGAGGTCCCTCACAAGCCCCAGCACGCTGGGATTCTGTGGCATTCCTCCCATTTCTCGCCTAACAGAGTAAGTCTTTCCCCATGACCTGCAGAAGAGGCTGGAGACTGGTTTTGAGTCCTTCCTTTGTCCACTTTAAAGAGCAGTTTGTAAAACTGGGCAGAACAGCAAACACAGCAAGGATGGTTGGTGCTTTTGGCTGGAAGGTGTTGGTTTCATTTGTCCCTGGAGAAATGGGATGGTCTGTGCAGCCTGGTGTGGGTACTGGGGCAGCCCACCTGTGCTCATTGCTTGCCACCACGGAAGGCGGTGAGCGGGCTCAGCCATCAGAGACAGCAGCAGCTCAGCTGTGGGGGACATTCAGGCACAGAGATGAGAGCCTGGGGGTGTTGATTTCTTAGGTTAAGCAAGAAGTCAGGAGCTGTGAGCTGCTGTGGGTTTGTGTTGCCTGCAGCAGGGACGCACAGCGCGGCACAGACTCCTCTTTGTTTGCAGGCGAGGCTTTGTCTGCCTGACGCCGGCTTTGGGCGGGTGCCCTACTTCATACTCATCTGCTGCTCAGCTCTTACATAAAAGATTTTATAATTGCTCCTGATAGAGGCATAAAACAAGTGTCACATGCTGAACACCCAGGGCCCTGCAGCGCACCTCTTTGATTTCTGCCTGTTGCCTGCTAATGATAATAATCATGTCTTATTTTGGATTGTAGGACAGGAAGCTGACAAAAGTGGAGAGGCAGAGATTTAAAGAGGAAGCAGAAATGTTGAAAGGTCTGCAGCATCCAAATATTGTGAGGTTCTATGACTTCTGGGAATCCTGTGTGAAAGGCAAGAGATGCATCGTGCTGGTTACTGAGCTGATGACCTCTGGAACACTGAAGACGTAAGTGCTGCGCCCCTGCCGAGTGAGCAGCCTAAGAATAGCCAACGCAATTTTTAGCAGAATCCTACTTTCAAGCCCTGAAATGAGGCATCTCTGGATAAAAGGGGAAGTGGAGCTGTTCTCTGGTGTCTGTCATTTGTGCCTGCGTTTGAACTGCACTGATCTGACAGGAGGAATTTTGGCCTCCATCTCTCTCCCCTGCTCTGCTGTTTCACTTATGCAACTCGAAGATGCTTTCCGTGCATTTCCTCTTCTGCCTGTGACGCTTTAATTTGTCAGGGCGTGCTCCCCTGGCTGCTTTGGTTGCCTGCATTTGCATGTTTTGCTAGAAAATTCAGACAGAGCCACACTGGAATGGTAGAGTCTCTCCTCGAAGCAGAAGGTGCTCTGGGTTATCTGCTAAACAACACTAATGAATAGCTTTTGGTACGGACAATCTTGTTAAGGTTGATATAAAGCACTTGGCACGAATTCTGGAACAGATTTCCATCCCCGATGGGAGCTGTGCTCATCGCTGCACATAGCCGCTCTGCTACCCTGGCAGTGCATTAGCAGGTTCTCCATTCTCTCCTTCCAGTCAGTGTGTTAGGTAAATGGAGGAATGCAGGTGCGTGGTGCAGAGGTCAGAGTCTTGTGGTTAAAATTAAGCCTCCGCGTTCTCCCGATTCAGATCTGTGGAGCAGTTTCTGAAGCTCTTCTCTGCGTGCAGCCAATTGCTGTGCTATTAGACTTGCAAATATTTGGTTGTATTTGCACCAAAAATGCTTATTATCTTCCTCCCTAAAAATGAATGCTCTAATTCCTCCTTTGAGGAGATCTATTTATTTCAATTTGGTGATATTTCTGAGCTGCTATTAGGGCCTTTAATCCAGCGTGGAGTTTCAGCTGTCACAGCCCCTAGAATCCCTAATAACACTCCACACTTCTGTCTTTGTGCTCTAGGTACCTGAAGAGATTTAAAGTGATGAAACCAAAAGTCCTGCGGAGTTGGTGCCGGCAAATCCTGAAGGGTCTTCTTTTCTTGCACACAAGAACTCCACCAATAATTCACAGAGACTTGAAATGTGACAATATTTTCATTACTGGACCAACTGGATCTGTGAAAATAGGAGATTTGGGGCTGGCAACCCTCAAGAGAGCTTCGTTTGCCAAAAGCGTGATAGGTAATGCTCCTCTTCTCTTTGCCTTCCTCCTGTTTGTGTGCTCTTTGGTTTTTCTAGCATCTTTCCCATTTGGCATAGTGTTTCTTACCTTGTAGGCTGGTACCAGAGATGAAAGTGGTTTTGTGACTGTTCCCTTTATACCGCATCTCAATCGGTGGCTAACGGTCTCAGGACTTCCCTTTCCCTTCCTCTCTGTATCACCATGGTAAAACACTTTTTGGCTTGTGTTTTAACTGAAGTATTGCTTAGTTGGTACAAATCCTTCTCTCTCTCCATCAAAAGGTGCAGCTGGTGGGCATACTCCTCCTGAGAAACAGGCTCAGTGCATGGGGGATGGGGGAGCAAAAAATGGAGAGGGGAGGGGGCGAGAGAAAGGATGTCTCTTTCCAGAGAGGGAAAGAGATTCAGTTCTTTTGAATATCCTGTGCTAGGAAATTAGAAGCACAAACGAGGCCAAAATATCAACAGCCCTTGAGGCTATTTATTAACAGAATCAAGTGGATGGAACAGAAGGAGAGAGAGAGAGAAAACAGTGAGAGAGAAGAGGGAAGGAATTATATTACCACCCCTCCCCAAGACGGTTTGGGTCTGTGGAGGAAGGCTGCTGCCTTGTTGGCTGTGCTCCACTGGAGGAGGGGAGGGAGAGATCCCAAAGTCCAAGTCCTTCTCTGAGCAGCCCTTTAGCTCCATGAGTTGCAGCAGGCAGAACTTAGGACATGGAGAGAGGGCTCCTCCTGGTCTGCTGCTTCCAGGCTCCATGGTGATGTCTCTGTCCTTTTCTCTCCTGGTATTTTCTTTGGTTTTCTTCAGAGCTGCACTGCCCAGGTCTGTTCCTGCTCCTGAGCCAGTAGCTGCTTAGGTTTTTTTATACAGTTTTTTAGGCACGTGTCCAGGTGGTGAATTCATTGTCCTTTCACCATCCTCCCTTTCTGGGGTAGCTGATGGGTAGAGATGATCTTGGCTATGCACATTCCAGAGAGTCGTTATCCAGTGGCCTCTGCCCAGTACACATCAGCTATTGTCTGGGCAAGGAGCAAAGGTGATTTTATCTTTGTTGAGTCACATCGAGAGAGACAAGGTTTAGTCTCTTACACAAGGGAGTGCTGCAAATGCCTGGGAAAGCCCCTGGGAAGTCTTCTGCTTCCAGTGGTGCAGGGATAGGGATGGTTACTTTAGCAGAAGGGTGAGGCTTCTCTCCTTTGCCAAGAGGTCACAGAGAAACTGGTCTGGCTGGAACACCTTTCCCCCCATTTCCTGGGGCATCAGCAGAACAGGCTGTTTCTGCAGACAACTGGAGAGCTCATTCCTGCCTCAACACTGTCCTGGCAGAGTTCTGCTGAAACAACATCTGCAGCTTGTTAATAATCAGTAGGTATGAAATGAGAAGAAGTTTCCAGTAGGATGTGCAATCACTGATACCCTTAGGTGGTGCCCACATGAGCTGTGTTAGAACTTGAGTTTGCTGGACCTGGGAGGATGTTTTCTGAATGGCTGTGGAAGGAGACAGCTCCCTTGCAGAGGTTGTGTAGCCTGTTTCCTGGGTAAATGTAGTGTTTGTCTGAATTCTCAGGCACTTTGTGTCTTTAACCCAAGCTTCCACAACAAATCTCCCTTGTTCAGATCTGTAGGTGATGGTTCAGGGAAGCTACAAATTCCTGGTGCTGTAAGTGGGGGAAGCTGTCATGCTCCCAGTCAGATTTCAGTTTACAATGGAAATGGAAATGAGATGCCAAGTTAGCAAACTGCTAGTGACAACCATCTGCAAGAGCAGCATCCTAGCTTTCAAGCACTAATTGCTTCAGTAATTATTTTAGCCTCTCAAACATTCAGACATTATAATTCTTCACCATTATTTGTACAAGAAGATCAACCTCACTGCTGGGGGAGCCCAGTGTTGTTGAAGGCAAAAGGATATGAATCTTGGACATGTCCTTGGTTACTGTGGCTCTGCTGAACCTTGTTCATTGTAGTGAAATGCTGTTGGCTTCTCTCACTTAAGTTTCCCTGGTTTTTGACTTTGGATCACTGGTGTGGTGTTGGGGTTTTTTCTGTTGAGGGTCAATATTTCTTCACCTTTTTTTTTTGCATGGGACATAATGGGATCATAGCACACTGAAGGTTGGAAGGGACCTTCAGAGATCAGTGACTCCAACCCCCCTGCCAAAAGCAGCATCACCCAGGGCAGGGCACACAGGAATGCATCCAGTAGGGTTTTGAAAGTCTCCAGAGCAGGAGATTCCACAACCTCTCTGGGCAGCCTGCTCCAGGGCTCCAGCACCTTCACACTGAAGAAGTTTCTCCTCATGTTGAGCTGAAACCTTCTCTGTTCCAGTTTGTCTCCACTGTTCCTTGGCTTATTGCTGTGCACCACTGAAAGGAGCCTGGCCACTTACTTGACCCCCACCCCTCAGCTATTGATAGACATTGACCAGATCCCCTCTCAGCCTTCTCTTCTCCAGACTAAACAGCCCCAGGGTTCTTAGTCTCTCTTCACAGGGGAGATGCTCGAGTCCCTTAAGCATCCTCCTGGCTCTTCCTTGGACTCTCTCCAGCAGGTCTCTGTCTCTCTTGAACTGGGGAGCCAGAACTGGACACAGGATTGCAGCTGTGGTCTCAGCAGGGCAGAGTAGAGGGCCAGCAGGCAACCCCTTGCCCTGCTGGCCACACTTTTTTTGCTGCACTCCAGGATCCCATTGGCTCTCTTGGCCACAAGGGCACATTGCTGTCCCATGCAGAACTTGCTGCCCACCAGCACTTTCTCCATGGAGCTGCTTTCCAGCAGGGCAGCTCTAACCTGTCCTGATGTCTGTTATTATTCCTCCCCAGATGCAGGACCCTGCACTTGTCCTTACTGAATTTCATGAGGGAGGTGGTAGAGTCACCATCCCTGGAGGTTTTAAGAGGAGCCTGGCTGAGGCACTTGGTGCCATGGTTTAGTTGATCAGATGGTGTTGGGTGATGGGTTAGACTCAATGATCTCAAAGGTCTTTTCCAACCTGGTTAATTCTATTCTAATATGGATGACATCAGTGCAAGTTTTTGTCAAGCAGTAGTAAGCATTAGGGTGCTTATGTCCTAAAGAAATTCCAGAGTGACAAGGGCTTCAGGCTGCTGGCGAGGTGTCTGTGTTGGTTATGGCCAGCTAAGCAAGCTTATCTTTGTGATCAGTAGTACTGTTCCAAGGGAAGAATGAGGAGGGCTTGGAGGCACTGCTGAGATAAGTAATTCTGCCTCTTCATAGCTGTAGCAGCTTTAAAGCAGTATTAGTAGCTGCAGTTTTACATTGGCTGGAAAGCAATGAAGTCAGCATGGCTGAGGTCCAGTTGTTGCCATGGCTAATGCTGCTCCGACCTTGCAGTGTATCCCTGCAGGGAGCCCGGCCCGGGCACAGCTCCCTCTGTCAAGAGGAGCTCAGTGAGTGCTGAGCAGCTTTACATTGAGGTGCTGCGCTGTGGTTAAGGATGCATGTGTTCCTCCCTACCACAGGGGATGGGGGGGGAAGATCATTGCCATGCTATTTTAGAATGGTGTCAAGAATTTAATTTGCTGCTTAGACTTTTGCTGTCACTTTCTTCTATTTGCTGTAAATGCTCTGTAATTCATCAGATTCATTCCTGCCTCTGAGTCTTGCTCCTTCTAAAACAAGGTAGCAGGTCCAAAAGAAAATCTCTATAGCAGTTGCTAACTGTTTCAGAGCAGCAGCCATGGCCTGTGTGACAGCTGGGAGAGAAACCCAGGAGCAGGTGTTAAGTTCATTCTGGCCCCAGCCTCTTGCCCCTCACCCTTTAGCTGTTGCTGAGCATTGAGCAGATCCTCTCTGGGGCTGCTCTTCTCCAGGCTAAACAGCCCCAGGGCTCTCAGCCTTTCCTCCTCTCAGAGATGCTCCAGGTCCCTTGCCATCTCTGTGGCCTCTGCTGAATGCTCCCAGCAGCTCCTTGTCTCTCTTGAACTGGGGAACCGGGAATTTGATCCAGTACTGCAGATGTGGCCTCACTAGGGCAGAGGAGAAGCAGAGAAACTCCCTTGACCTGATGGCCACTCTCTTCTTAATGCAGTATTGCAGACAGTTTATGCCAGGGCTTGCCATAAAGCTGCAACTTGGCATTCTGAAGCATTAAGCACAGTGCTTCACTTATTACTTATCCACTTGCATTAGATTCCTGACACCCTAATCCCCATTGAGTAGGACCTAATTTTGTGAGGAGCCTCATTGATTTGTCCCACTAAACCAGTGACAGAATTAGGTTTGAGGTGTTTGATGTGTGTGACTTGGGAGGTGATTTGCAATACTACTTGCGTTCAAAGTGCTGTCTGCCTGCCAGGTGGTTGCTGTGTGTCTCTGGAGGAAAAAATAACCTGCACATTTGCATTGATAAACACAAGTGAAGGCTCTTCATTCCTCTCTTCTCTTCACTTCCAGAAGCCTGTACACATCACTCTCTCCAGCCAGAAAAAGAAATGTTTCCTGACCTGCAGTATGGTCAGGCACTGCACCATGACTCAGGATCACAGATCCCAGGATGTTAGGGGTTGGAGGGGACCTCTGGAGATCTTCCAGTCCAACCCCCTGCCAGAGCAGGACCACAGAATCCAGCACAGGTTGCACAGGAACACATCCAGACAGGGCTGGGAAGGCTCCAGAAAAGGAGACTCCACAACCTCTCTGGGCAGCCTGCTCCAGGGCTCTGTGACCCTCACAGTCAAGAAGTTCCTCCTCATGTTGAGGTGGAACCTCCTGTGCTGCAGTTTCCATCCCTTGCCCCTTGTCCTATCCCAGGGGCAGTGAGCAGAGGCTGTCCCTGTCTTTTCCTTCCTGACCCTCAGCTATTGATAGACATTGATCAGATCCCTCTCAGCCTTCTCCTCTCCAGACTAAACAGCCCCAGGGCTCTCAGCCTCTCCTCCCCAGGCAGTGCTGCAGTCCCTTCAGCATCCTTGGAGCCTCCCTTGGACTCTCTCCAGCAGATCCCTGTCCCTCCTGAACTGGGGAGCCCAGAGCTGGATGCAATATCGCAGTCTCTTGTTTGGTTTTGAAGTTGTGATACTTTGATTTTGTTGGATTTGTTTTGTTCCTCTTCCTCCTTGAACATTGAAACTCTGGTACCAGTGGCTTTGGGTTTCTTTCTTGGGGTGTGCTTGATCTTATTCTGGTTGCTTGCCTCTTTGGAACTGACCTTGCTCGCAGCCACGCATGGCTGTGGTGGGCACGCCTCCTGCGGGTGACGACGAGCGTGCTGGAAGCCTTACCCCAGGGTAACCTTCTTGTTCTGTCTGTCTGTGTAGGTACACCAGAATTCATGGCCCCAGAAATGTATGAGGAACACTACGATGAGTCTGTGGACGTCTATGCTTTTGGAATGTGCATGTTGGAAATGGCTACCTCAGAATACCCTTACTCAGAATGCCAGAATGCTGCTCAAATCTACCGGAAAGTAACCTGTGTGAGTAAAGGCCCTTCTGCTCTGGGGGGGGAGGCTTTAAAAGCATTTCCATGAGGGGTCAGTACTGGTGATGGTGAAGTGTGTGCTGGAAGCTGAAGTATCTGAGCTCTGGGTTACACAGACCTGTTGCAGGTTCATTTGTAAGCTTGAGGTTCCACAGCTGGATTGTCTTGGTCCTGTAGTTGCATAAAGTATTTCCAGTAACCTTTGCTGCTCCATCAGCCAAAAATACATCAAACCTGGGCATAATGAGCAGGGCACTGCCTTTGCTCTGGTCTTGCCTCCTAAGCAGGGATTTTTTTCAGAAGCTAGAAGGACTAACTGATATTTATTTATCCAGTAGAGGATGCTTGACTCAGATTTCTAGCAGAGACTTTCTCTCTTAGTATGTCAGAAATTATCTGAAGAGAAGCGAGGTTTAGTTTTGGAGTCAGCCAGAGGAGCTTTGTATCCTCATTTTGAAGCTCTACAAGGTCTGCTAATCCCCAGGCAGGAACCATGGAAGTGGGTTTGCTGCATTTTCAGGTGAGGCTGGACTGGAGCAAAGTCAGTCTAAAAGAATCTCTGCACTAACTAAAGTGCCCTCTCCAGCGTTCTCACCCCAGGTGATGAATGTGGTTGTCTGCAAAAACTGTACTGCAAATGCCTGAGAGAGCTCCTGGGTCTGGTAGATGCTATCAGATTGCAAACCACTGACTGCAGAGCAGCCAGACTTGCCACAGGCTTTGGCAGCTGTGGTCAGATTCTGCTCTTTGGTTAAGTGAAACCAAGGGTTGCAGGAGGCTTTTCTCAGGATGGATTATGTTAACCAGGCTGCTTTGGCTAAGGTTTTCCCAGGTATTCTTTCCATCTGCTTGCTGCAAAGGAAGATTGTGACCTCTTGTCATTTGTAGCTTGGGAAAGCTGCATCTTTCCCAACAGACCCCAACCCAGATTCCTGGTAGTTTAAGTCTCCTTAGAGTGTTGATTTCAACCCATAGCTATGCAGAAACAATTAGAGGTGCAAAGGGCAGCAGAAGCTGCTGCTGCTGGTAGCTTCATGGCAGTTGGAGCAGCTCTGTGGCACTGTGGGGGTGAGAAGAACTTGCTCTGGTGCTTGACCCACTGCAGGCCCCTGTGCTCCACACCCTGGGCTGGCTGGAAGCATCTGCTACAGCTGCTCAGAGGACTGAAGAAGGTTTGATGGTCAATGGAGCTGCTTGCCTGCATCCTTAGGAGGGGGGCTGCCTGTTGTGGAGGGCTGTCGGTGGTGCCGTGTTGCATGGTTCTTCCACTCGCTGCTCCTGCACCACAGTTTTTGTTTGGCACACTGAGCTGTGTGGTCCTTTGGATGTCCTCGAAATGCCATCCTTGTAGGTAGCTTAGGAGACACCTCCTTGGGCTCTAAAGCTTCACCTGGGGACAGCAGGAGGCTCTGGAGCCTTGTCTCCTGAGTGTGATCCTGGTCTGGTAACCCTAGATACTGAATGGCTTCCAGGAGCAGTGTGGGGTGTGCTGCACCTTGGACAGGTGCTGCCTGAGCAGTGCACCTCATTTGTTCATGGAGCTGCCAGCCTGGTTAGCTGGTGTTAAGGTGACTTGGCTGTGTGGGTGCCTTCAGAGCCACAAATAGTAAAGATGTCTTCCACTGCTCCACAGACCCAGAGAAACCTGGGGTGCAACCCTTAGCCATCTGGAGTAATGGTAATGAGGACTCCCTAAGACTCCTAAGCCTCATTTATCACAGATTTATCCAAGATGGCAGAGAGTAATGATTCATCAGAGGGTTCCTAATTAGGTGTTATGTTTCAGTTTGCAGGCTCAGGTAGTCACTCTTTAAAGCAGTGGTGGAAGCCAGAGCCAGCTCATTTTCTGTGGCAGTGACTTCCATAAAGCTCAGGATTGTGTGGTGAATTCTGAGAACTTTGTAAAGCTGGCCTTGATGAGCAACCTTAGGGAGGTGGCAAATAATGCTTGTTGGGAAGGACTGGTGGTGGTGGAGAAGCTGTTGAAAGGTCACTTGGTTACTTCTAAGGAGTGTTTTTGGAACAGAACTGCCTAGCAGGGGAAGCTGAAGCAGAAGGCATCAGGTACAGGCATGGAGGATGTGTTTACTGTGTTCCTCAGATGGACTTGGGGCACTAGCAGCAGAAGCAAAGGCACCAGGATTGCTTAGATGGAGAAATCGTTTCTGTGGCTCCAAGGAAAGGGTTAACTAGCTCCCTGTGCGGAGGAAAAAAGCTCTGTCGAATGCTATGAGCTGCATGAACTGTCAGGCAGGGAGGAGGAGCAGGGGGTGGACCTCTTGGTGACTGTGCCAGAGGGGCAGCAGTGCCCTAGGGTAGATGCTCCGTCCCAGAAGGAACCTCTCTGTGGGCTCAGCAGCTTCTCTGGAGGAGCTGCATCCGCAGAAGCGCTGGCGACAGCAGGGGACCCCACCTCGACCCACGTGAGTGGCCCAGCCGGCGCCACGGGGGCTAAGGGAAGCTGCAGCTGCTGTGGAGGTGCAGGGATGTAGGGAGTGGGGTCCTGAGCCGTTGCCCAGCGGTGAGGTCTGCCCTGTTAGCTGGGTTGGAGATCATTTAGAGCACAAAACCCTTTCAGCTCCCTTCTTGTGGGGGGTCAGGGCTGGTCCCGCAGCAGCCGCTGCTGGTGTGGGGTTTGACTAGGCTGAAACACGGCACAAAAACGGACCCCAGATTGAACCCAAGAGGCTGCACTGGGCTGTCTTTCCAGCCTGAGCTGAGGTTTGGGGCTCTCACTAGAGCAGAAGGTAGCTGTCACCTTCTTGGGTGGAGGGGATCCGTGGTGCAGCGCTCCTCAACGCTGTCACCCATTTCAGCTGGTCAGGTTTTGACCCAGCTGGGCTTTCTTACCCCAGAAATGCAGACACCATTTGTGTGGTTGAACTTGGGAGCCAATGTGATGTGCTGTGCCAGTGCTGTGCCTACCTTCCTGCTGCTTTTATTTTTAAATTATGAACTAAAAGAGCTCATCCTTCCTGCCCTGGGCTCAGCACTGTGGTGGCAGCCACAAGAGGTGCTGATAACATCTGAAGGGGTTGGAGTTGCCTCTGTAGTGCTTGCATCTGGGAAGGGATTGCTTGCTAGTGAAGGCACAGTAGCCACCTTCTTCAGGTAGCCACTCACCTGCCTGGATGATGCTGGGCTGCACACTGCCTGATGCCCAGCACAGCCAGGGTGCCCCTCTGCATTTCCATCATAATGGCTTTGCCACTGGTTTCTACTCTGTGTCCTAGCAGCCTCAAACTCCTGCCTGCTGACAGGATGCTTTCAGACACATCTGAAGTCGTAGCTGTTCAAGTCAGGGCACTGCCAGTCCTTCCTGGTGCAGCAACCAGAACCAGCAGCTTGCTGAGGCATGACTTGGGGTTACTGTGCCATGTGTAAGGTTACTACACCCATTTATTTCAGAGGCCTTCTGCCCTGCCTGGTCATGTTCTCATGGCTGAGCTGCCCCTCCCGTTGTCCACCCTTTAGCTGTATGCAGGGGACAGGCCAGGATAAAGGGGCAGTGGTGTGCCAAGCACACGGAGGGCCTCATTTCTTGGCCAGGTGAGAGGTGTTTGTTCCCTGACATCTCACTCCACACTCTCAGCCTGACTTTATGGTGTGAACTCATGATCAAAGTGGATCTGTAGCCTAAAGAGAAAATACACATTTTTGAAGTAACAGGTCCAAGCCAGGTTTACTGAGGTAAACTTGGAAGTGATTTCCTGGTCAGCACATTTGCCATGACCTTCATAATCCCATTTGTCATGCACAGCTTGATGGGTTTTCCGAGTCAGATATTTGTTGTGTGTGTTTAACCATTCTGCCAGGCGAGTTTGAGGCAGACAATAGTGATGAACCATCAAAGCCTGTGACCTTCCCATGCAGCTCCAGTGCGATGTTGTCTTACTGATGCAGTGCAGAATGTGCAGGGGATGAGCTGTCTCTGCAGGGGGCTCCTGGGGTCCTGGCTGGGTGCAGCACTGTCAAACAGCCCATGTGTTCACAGCATTCTGCTTTGCCTTTTAAGCTTTTGTATTGATTCTCTCCTACAAATGTGTGGAATGTTTTCCTGGCATTCTCAAGGCTACGTGCAGACAGAGCAAATGCTCAGGCTGCAGCACAGCAGCAACAGGTATGTGATGTCAGGAGACTTTGTGTACTTCAGATGTCTTCAAAGATCTGCAGATAATCTGCCTGGATTAGCATTAGGCTCGAGTGCCGTTGTGGAGTGGAACAGAGGTGGTTTATAATTGCACACAGGGGTCTCACTGCTGAATGTTGTGGAACAAACTCCTGACAAAACTGAGACCTTCACCTTCGATGTGCTGACTTTGGAGAGGGTGGGGTAGGGTGGGATTTCAGCTGGAAATGTGAGGTCAGCTCCTCTGGAAGAAGATGGGTTTTTGTTGGGTTTTGTTTTAAATTTTCTAGGAACTACATAAGTCAAGAGACTGCTTTCAGGTAGAAGGTGGAGTTTGAGTCCCAAGTGGACTGTATCTAGACTAGGAAGTCACCTTCTAGGGAAAAGGAAAGCCTCCAGGAACATTGCTGGCTGCTGTGGGTCAGGCTGGAGGGTGGCTTGTCTGCCATACATACCATGACATGGCACTGCCTCCTAGAGTGCTCTGCTAGTGGCAAAATGACAAGCAGCTGCTTTTAGACCTTTGAGAAACAGCCTTCACAGTTTTGCCCCCAGCATGGAGGTCCTGTCTGTGCCTGGCTGTAGACTCCACTGCCTTGTTCCGGAGTGTGATGTATTTTGGATCTTAGTGCTTCAGAAGGAATGCGAGGAGGTGAAGTGGTGGTGAGGGATTCAAGGCAAATCTTCCTGCTTGAGACAGAGAAAGTCTCAAAAGGGAAGTTATTTGGTTTTGGATTGTATATAGCATTTAAAGAATTAGTGTGAAAACATCCCTAAGCACCTCGTTTCAACAGCTGGCCCTGCCTTTCGGATCCAGTGGTATGGGACTGGCTTTTGTTTACCAGGCAGCTGTACAGTTTCCACCCTGTGGTGGATGATTCCCTAGCTAATATACTCTGAGTTTTGGTGCCATGTTTCCTTGGGAGTGCTCAGGAAAGACAGATGGCTTCTGTATGAATGAATGAGATGAGTCCTTTGGTGGCAAATGGGTACTCCATAAACCCCTTCTATTGTCTGGAGGCTTGTAAAGCAGCAGGGCACAGCGCTGTAGGGAGGGCTTGCAGCATTACAGTAAGGTGGCCTTGGAGGTTGTAATGAAGGGTGAGGAGCAGAGGAATGCTGTGGCATATGGGCACTGGGGAGACACTTTGGCAAAGCAGCTCTGTTCAGTACTGCACAGAGCATATTTTGTCCTTGTTTGGTTTAGTCATCTGTTCCTAGCTTAGCTGTTCAGTAGGTTAATACAATAGATGTTGAGAGAGGAGTCAGTGCTCTTTCCAAAGGTGGTGAAAGGGAAATGGTGTTGGGAGGAGTTGCTGACTTTTTGTGTGGAAGAAATGTGTGAGGTCAAAAGTCTGGGATCAGTTACCAGGGATCTGCCAAAGGACCATTTTCAAGCAAACCTCATTTCTAGATGCCCAGCATGTGCTGCCCTGCTCCATCCTACTCATGTCAGCATTCAAGCTGAGCCACGTAGCTGAAGAGTGTGTGTGAGTCTGGGGAAGAAAGCGACACAGAGAGCTGCTGTGCCTTGTGCCATTTGTGTCTCTGGTCCCTGCAGCTGGAGCTGTGCTCCCCATCAAGGGCTCAGCAGTTGTATAAAGCAGTTGGCAGGCTCCCTTGGCTGTGTCAATGCACAGGCACTGTATTCCTCCAAGCTGCTGAGAACTCTTTGGGCAGTGTGGTCACAGCTGACTCGAGTGCTTGGCTGGGGGGAAGGTTCTTGGTGTGTTTTGGGGTGGTTGTTTTGTTTGCCTGGGAGATTTTTTTTTTTCAGTTAGATTAGCATTGGTGCACATCTGAGGATGCTTCTCAGTACACATGCTCAGCACAACTTATACAGCAGATGATGGTCAAAAGTACCTTTGCACCTGAGCAGTGTAACTACAGTGGGAGGCAATACCTTCCTTAGCAGACATGGAGGGTTTTTAACATGTAGTAGGTATTTGTCCTATTGCTTTGCATTGTGAATTACCAAAGAGTTCTTCAACCTCTGCTCCCAGTAAGCTCCTGTAGCTTTAGGCTGTACCAGAGTGTAGAGGAGTCTTGCTAAAAGTGTACTAGTTAGTTTTCTTTCACTTCTAGTTCAGGTGTCAGAGCTCTCCTCAGAAGCACAGAGGTGTGCTTGTCACAGAGTCATTCAAGCTGGAAAAGACCCTGAAGATCATCGGGTCCAGCTATTAGCCCTGCTCTACCAAGCTCACCACTAAACCATATCCCCAAGCACCACATCTAAATGACCTTTAAAAACACCCAGGGATGGTGAGTCCACCACCTCCCTGGGCAGCCTGTGCCAGTGTGTGATCACTCTTTCAGTGAAAACATTTTTCCTGTGTCCAGCCTCACCCTGCCCTGGTGCAGCTTGTGGCCATTCCCTGTCGTTCTATCACTGTGAGAGGAGACCAGCACCAGCCTCTCTCTGTCCTTTCAGGTAGTTGCAGAGGGCACTAAGGTCTCTCCTCTATCAAAATAAACAGTCCCCTCAACTGCTCTTCATCAGCCTCATTCTGGAGGCCCTTCACCAGCTTAGCTGCTCATCTTTGCATCTCAGTGCCCTTGTTTGAGGTGCCCGAAGCTGAACCCTGCGCTGGCTTGGAGCACGCCATGCTCTGGCAGGCCAGGCACTCCCTGTCACTTCGACGTGTTCTTCTAAAACACAAAACTTGAACCCTTGTCTCATCAGTAAGATTTAGGTTTGCTTAAGCAAATAATTCTTTTTAGTGGGTCACAGCCAGCCACGTGAGCAGATTATTTTGTTTTGTTCCCACCAGAAGGGATTTTTCGCCCCCCCCCCTGAATCTCAGCAGCTTTCTGCAGAGGCAAAACCAAGCAGCTGAGCCTTTGTGGGCTTGTTCCATCCTGGCATTTATCCTTTCCCCCCAGCATTTATGAATCACACATTTAACTCTGGAGTTTTAACACAAAAAGGGAGTGATTAACCTGAAATAAATGAATGCATCAGTTCAAGCTGAAGGTGGAATCTGAGGCTTGAGTGGCAACATGGAGTTACAGAAGTGTCCTCTGATGGTGTAGGATATACAGAAAGTCTCTGAGAGGTGCCAGCTGACATTGAAATTCACCCGTCAAATTTATTCTGAAGACTGAATTTGGTGAAATACTTGCAGACACTTTCTGAAGTACATCTTTTAGCCTGGAGAAGAGGAGACTGAGGGGTGACCTTATTACTCTCTACAACTACCTGAAGGGAGGTTGTAGACAGACGGATGTTGGTCTCTTCTCCCAGGCGGCCAGTACCAGAACAAGAGGACACAGTCTCAGGCTGCTCCAGGGGAGGTTCAGGCTGGATGTTAGGAAAAAGTTCTATACAGGAAGAGTGATTGCCCATTGGAATGGGCTGCCTGGGGAGGTGGTGGAGTCACCATCACTGGAGGTTTTCAGGAGAAGACTTGATGGGGTGCTTGGTGCCGTGGGTTAGTTGCTTGGGTGTATTGGATTGGTTGATGGGTTGGACGCGATGATCTTGAAGGTCTCTTCCAACCTGGTTTATTCTATGTATGTATGTATGTTTTTTTTTATCTTTTATCTTGTGGTGTGTTGAAATTGCCCCCAACAAATGGGAGAATTCCCCCCAAAATAAATCACCAGACTAGGTCAGCAGGTTTGGAAGCAGGATGAAGCTGTATTTACAGGGCAAGCAGAAATCCAGGTATATAAACTGCAGTGAATATGTACTCTCTATATATGCATAGATATTTACAGTTTAGAAACAAGACAAGGACCCCCTTGAATTGTTCCCAGACTCCTCTGGAGGATCCAGGGGGCTGCTCGCGACCTCCCCTCTCCCCCTTCCTCCCATCCCCTTCTCAATACCTCCCGGACACAACACACCAGCAACAGGTCAGGAAAGAGCTAAGGGAGCAGTGTGAAAGCAGAGGTCGCAGAGAGGAGTGAAAAGAGAGAGAAACGTTTCTGGAGCTAGCTTTTATCCTCATTAGCAAACCAATAGGATTATATAGACCTAGCATCCCTGATCTTTTGTATCCAATGGCCAGTTTTATTTACCTTGTACTCAAAGATCTCCAGAAAGTTCCTATTCTTTGTTTGTAGTTAGGACAAGAAGCTAAGGCACTTAGCTTTAAAACTCTAACATAACCCATGGCAGCATCAGGTGAGGCCTCCCTGTCTCCCACTGCTTGAGCCACTGTTTACTGCTCTGTCAGGGTGGAACTTTGAGTGGAGCTAAATGTCCACATTCTTTTTCAGTTCTGTACTTAATCACATGTTCTCTTTTAGGTAAAGGAATCCTGCTTTCTATTACCTCTGCTTCTTGATTTAACTGGGAATTCTAAGTTCTTTAGAAAACAGGATCCCCCTGCAGGATCCTGAATTCCCTTTGTCAGATTTTGATCCACACACATCTTGGTTTAGTAGCTGCAGCTGTTACATGGGTTTAAAAAGGAACCATGTTTGAGCTGGTTTTAATTTTCATTATTGATTTTTATTTGATATTTAAAATTATTATTTTATCACCAATAAAAAGGGTAAATTCTTGCTTTGCCACTCTTTTCACTGATAGAATCATCATAGAGTCACAGGATGGCTCAGGTTGGAAGAGACCCCAGAGATCATCTGTTCCAATCTCCCCACCAAGGGCAAGGACACCTCTCAGCTAGACTCGGCTGCTCAAGGCCTCATCCAATCTGGCCTTGAACACCACCAGGCAGGAGGCATCCACAGCCTCCCTGGGCAGCCTGTGCCAGAGTCACACCACCCTCCTACTGAAGAACTTTTTCCTCAGCTCCAGTCTAACCCTGCTCTGCCTTAGCTTCAAACCATTCCCCCTTGTCCTGTCTCTAGACACCCTCAGGAAAAGTCCCTCTGCAGCCTTTCTGTGGGATCCTCCCTTCAGGTATTGGCAGGCAGCTCTAAGGTCCCCCTGGAGCCTTCTCCTCTGCAGGCTGAACACCCCCAGCTCTCCCAGCCTGTGCTCACAGCAGAGCTGCTCCAGGTCATCTTTGTGGCCGCCTCTGAACTCTCTCCAGCAGCTCTGTGTCCTCCTGCTGGGGACACCAGAGCTGGAGGCAGGATTGGAGGTGAGGTCTGAGCAGAGCCAAGGGGCAGAATCCCCTCTCCTGCCCTGCTGCCTACCCTGCTCTGGCTGCAGCCCAACTGCATGAAAAGGACTCACAGGAGATATTCTGCTAAGCGAATGGAATGTGGCAGCAGCCTTACGGGTGCTGGGCATCTCTTAGCTGCTCCTGTGGCACTGACAAGGGGAGAGGTATGGTGGCCACCATGACAGCTGCTCCTGAGGGAACATCCCATCCTGCCTGTCTGGCACCAGGAGAAATTGTCAGCCTGGGCTGCGCAGGTGCAAAGCTGCAGGTGTGTGGTGACTGCCCCCAGTGCTCTGGAGGTCTGCTCTCGGTGTGCCTGGTGCCAGTGACGGCAGGGTGAGCTAATATCTGATCTCTTTGGTAGCCTGAGAACTTGCATACTTGCCTCCTGCACTCTCTCCTGCTGTTGGTAGGGTGGATGTGAGTGCAATTAAGGGGCTGCATGCCCTGAGGGGCATCATGCTGAGTGAAGATCTTGTTCCTGAAACATTAGAAGGTAGGGACAGATGACCTGCAAGGGTGTGTGTCTGTTTGTGTGTGTGGTGTGTGTGTTTCCTTTAGAGTCTTTCATCTTCTTCAGACAACCCCATCCAACCAACAGAAGGGCAAAACAGCTCCTCCTGTGCCCACACTGAGCTCCCAGGGTGGAGAACTGGGTTCTGCTTCTTGTGTTTTCTCCTTGAAAGGCTGTGCTCAGGGTTGGCTGTTCCAAGTCTGGAGCTGCAGACTATTCTCAGCAAAACTGCCAACGTGTGACAGATTGAACTTGATTTACAGATTGATTTGTAAGTGGCACCTGCTCTGCCACTCCTTCCTGCTGAGATTCTAACATTGTGCTGGGCAAGTGCTAGAACAGCAAAGAGCTGCTGGCATTATTCTCCTGCTCCCTGCTTGGTTTGGGTTTTTTTGGGGAGGAGCAGGGGTCTTGGGGTTGTAGAAATGGAAAAGACTTTGTGGGAAAGTGGAATATGGATTATTGTAAGGTAATTATGAGTGATTCTTGAAACTGGCTATCTGAAAAAAAGAGAGTGGTGATTGCTCTGTGTTTAGTGTCTTGAGAGGCAGAAAACAGAAAGGGAATAATTTCAGAAAAGAGTTGTTTTGAAAATTTTGCATTGCCTGCTTCAGAGTCCACAGGATCTAAAGGTAAGATTGGCAGAGATTGCCCTGTGCATGGCTCAGGTCATGTACCCAGCTAGTGTGGTCATTCTGAAGTGCAGTGGTACTTGGAAATACGCTGTTCCCACAGCTTCAGTTCAATTTTGCATCGAGACTAACAACTTCAGAGTGTGGGGAATTGACTGTGAAATGGCCTTAGCTGAGAGGCCTAATGTTGTTATTTCTCAAACTAAGTTGTTTTTCTCTATCCTTTTCAGGGTATAAAGCCAGCAAGCTTTGAGAAAGTAACTGATCCTGAAATCAAGGAGATAATTGGGGAGTGCATTTGCAAAAATAAAGAAGAAAGGTTTGTTTCAAGTATCAAGCTTTGTATTAAATAAGGTGTATGCAGGGATTTCAAAGCTGTCTGTGGAGTTTTGCTCTGGCCTCTGGGTCTCCTCTGTGCAGGAAAAAACGCAGGAGGAGAATAAATATCCCTGCTCTCCTGCCGTGTAAAGTCAAGGTAGAATCACAGAATTGTCAGTGTTGGAAGGGGCCTCAAGGATCATCCAGTTCCAACCCCCCTGCCATGGGCAGGGACACGGAATCACAGAATCGCCCAGGTTGGAAGAGACCTCCAAGATCATCAAGTCCAACAGATCACCCAACCCTAACTAATCAACCAGACCATGGCACTGAGTGCCTCATTCAGACATTGACCCCACCCCCTCCCTGGGCAGCACATCCCAAGGGCAATCTCCCTGTCTGTGAAGAACTTCTGTCTAAGATCAAACCTAAACTTCCCCCTGCACAGCTTGAGACTGTGTCTTCCTGTTCTGGTGCTCGGTGCCTGGGAGAAGAGACCAACCCCCACCTGGCTACAACCTCCCTTCACACCTCACACTGGATCAGGCTGCTCACAGCCACATCCAACTTGGCCTTAAAAACCTCCAGGGATTAGGCTTCCACCACCTCCCTGAGCAACCTGTACCAGTGTCTCACCACCTTCATGGGGAAGAACTTCTGACATCCAATCTGAATCTACCCCCTTCTAGGTTTTTTTCTTCATTCCCCCCAGTCCCATCCCTCCCTGACGCCCTCAAAAGTCCCTCTCCAGCTTTCTTGTAGCCCCCTTCAGGTACTGGAAGGCCACAATAAGGTCTCCACAGAGCCTTCCCTTCTCTAAACTGAACAACTCCAACTCTCATAGGAGAGGTGCCCCAGCTAACTGCATTTGTGCTGATGTTGTGCCTCTCAAGTTCTCAGCTTCAAAGAACAAGGTCAGAAAGCATCCACCTCTGCATATGGAGACAAACTCCACCTTGTTTCCAGCTTTGGTTTTAAAACCTAATCCTCTTAGGCTGGCCTAAAGGAACGTGTCTGCAGTCCAGTATCTCACAGTTTTCACAAATACAGCTTTTAGGAACCTAAACTGACTACCTCTAGGGAACCTCTTTTTTAAGTGGGGTTTAAACTGAGATACTCAATGAAAGTTGAGCAAAGCCATAGTTTTGTACAGGCCTATGAACATTGCTGGAGCTTTGTAGAATGGGCAGCAGTCCTCAGTGGCGGGGGCAATGCCATCGCTTCTTGCTGAGAACACTGATTTGTTATGGCTCAACACCAAGCATACAGGAAATGTTTGTGCCTCTGACAGCAGTTTCTTGTCACAAAACTCTTTGAAATTGCTCAAAGACTTGCAGTATTTGAATATTCTTTCTATCTGTTGCAGATATGAAATTAAAGATTTATTAAGCCATGCCTTTTTTGCTGAAGATACTGGGGTAAGAGTGGAACTAGCTGAAGAAGACCATGGTAGGAAATCCTCTATTGCCTTAAGACTCTGGGTAGAAGATCCTAAGAAACTGAAAGGAAAACCCAAAGATAATGGAGCCATTGAGTTTACTTTTGACCTGGAGAAGGAAACTCCTGATGATGTTGCACAAGAAATGGTAAAATACACTTCTCCTGACAAAAATGGGTGTAGCTATATCTCTCTATGTATGTATCTGTGGTGCACAAATCTGTAGATGTAGTGCACAGATCTCAAAGGACAGCAGAAAGGAGTCTGGTAAAATAACACCCACTGAACCCATTCCAGGTGTCTAGTTTAAGCAGTTTGCATGGCTCTTAGTAGTGTGCATGAAAGGGCTGACTGTGGCAGAGCTAAACACTGACAGATGTTGCTTACCGGGTATGAAAGCAGCTGGGTGAGTTGCATTTCAAAGAGCTCAGGGCCCACAGAGGTTCTGTTGGCTGATGAGTGTTTAAATTTGTTTGGGATTGGCTTAGTTTCAGACAGCATCTTGAAATAAGTGAGAGGAGTTCAAAAGTTCAACGATAAAATATTCTGCACTGAGTTCCTCAAAACGCTGCTTTCCATCCTTTCTGTTGGTGATAGACGAGGACAGCCTATGGCCAGCACTCTATCACCAACCAGGAATGGCAGCTGGAGTCAAGGCCACTGCACAACTCTGGATTTTTCAACAGCTAAATTTAATGTGGAGCATCTCTGCCTCCTCATAACTTGAGGGATTTTGTTAGGCTATTTTGTTTCCCAGTTTCACTCTATAACCCTTGAGCTCGTATTTTAATGTCTCTGCTGCAGTTGTTTAGGTTTTCAAATGTCACGGAGACACAGAATCAGTCAGCACTGAGTCAAGGGCTTGGATTTTCTTGTGCTTGCAGAAATGTCCCTATTATAATCTAGATCCCAAGGGATCCCATTCAATGATGTTGTCATCACCATTCCTGCTCTGCTTAGGAGGCACTCACTCTGGCAATGTTGCCTTACTGTGCTTGGGCTTCCACCATAGACCAAATTTAGGGGGAGAAATTCAGGCTCCTCTGTCGTCTTGTTAGTTTGCAGCAGGTCCAGATTTTTGGGGGCCATGTACTGAATTAGAGTTCATGTAACTGGCAGATGGCTCTGGTACAGTTAATTGCTCTCATATTTTGCATATAAGTATTTATGGAAGCAATTGGAGTTCTGCAGTTCTGTGGCTTCCTCTCGCCCTGTAGCTGTGGTATTTGGGTTGAAAAAGGAAATAATTTGCATCAAAAATGTATTTGAAAGGATAACCCCCAAGCTCCTGTGATACTGCAACCTTTCCTTAATAGTGCTTAAACCCTGTGTTTTGCTGTCACGTTAACAATTCCTGAAGTGGTTGTTCATGAAATGCTTTGGAAGCTGGGGTTGTTGTGGGGGTGGGCAGAGGCAGGCATTTATTTCCAAGTGTCTTTTTCTAGCCTTTATGAGGTGTGGAATGCCAAAGCCTTGATGTGCTTCCATCCATTTGGGTCACTTTGTATGTGTGAGAGTGCAGGAGCCCTTCTGAGCACAGGGAGTTTTTATCATCACTGATGGGTTTTCAGGAGTCAGCCATTGCAGCCTGTCCAAATGGTGTGGGCAGAAGCAACTTGAAACATTCTGGAAGGTTTGTAATTTAAAGTCACCTTTCACAGCTGTAAAAACAGCATGTCTTCATTAGGCTTGAACCATTCAGAGATTCATAGCATACAAGGTTGGAAGGGACCTCAAGGGTCATCCAGTCTAACCTCAGCGGCTAAGAACAGAGTTGAAAGGAGCTGGCCCAGCACCCTGGCAAGCTGGGCCTTGAAACTGCCTCGTGTAGGGGAGTCCACCACCTGCCTTGGGAGTTTATTCCAATGTTTGATAGTTTGAATGGTGAAAAAAATTTCTCAGGTATCAAGTCCAAATCTCACCAGCTGTAGAAATAAGAATTGTTTGATGAAAAACTAGTTAATGTGGCTGGTTTTCAGAGCCTTCCCGTCGAGCTCTGTCTTGGAGAATCGACTGGGCCACATTAGTGAACACCATGCAAAGTTCTCTGGACCTGTGTGGTGGTTCTCTGGAGTAACTCCCTTCTGCTGTCAGCATGTGCTGGATCATCAGTTCAGGAATGTCAGTGAGGTCTGAGGGCACAGGCAGTGGAAAATACCCATATCCATCTGCAGCTGTATTTTAAGCTGCTTTGCACCTATTAATTTTGAACAGCCAAAATCTAAGTTGTCACAGGCTGGTGTTTGGGCAAGAGCAAAGAAGGAAAACCTCTAGAATTCCTCCCTGTACAGAAGGGCTTCCCAATCCATAGAGTATGCATGTTAAGAAGGTAGGGTGAGCAAACAAATCTCTGCTAGGTCATTCTTAGTAATAAAACTCATCCCCTGCACTGCAGGAGATTATGCAAACCAGCAGCACAAAGATGAATTTTCATTTTATCTGTGGAGCCAGGGAACTGGAGAAGGCCAAGATCCCCTTTGCAGTCAGATGTGACCAGTCTTCATTTGACTCCATGATAGGCTGCTGCTTGATAAAAGTCAATCAATACTGACTGGCTTTAGCAATTAAGAGAAGTTAATTTGAGATGAAGTTCTGCTAACATCTTTTCCCCCGTGGCTCGCTGTGATACTGAGCGCAGCAATTTGGAAAGCTGTGTGTGCTGGGAGGATGGAGGCAATACATCTGATTTGGGGGTACTATCATTTCCTCCAGCTGCATTGTTCAAAGAGCATTTTTCAAAGATGCCTTTTCCCTCTTTTGACTATTCTGTTAAGTCTTCAAAACCAGAAAAAAGAAGGAACCCATCTGCAGTTAAACTTGCGCTCTCCCTAATGGATGCTAAGTGGGCACTAAATTGACCTAATATATATTCAGGTATTAGATATTGCATTTTAAAATGCAATAGGGATAGAATTTTAATTCACACCCCTGTCAAGCTCTGGAGTTCCTGTTCTCATGAGGGATGAAGCTGCAGCTCCTGTGAGCCTCCAGCTGGTGTTTGCTCTGGTTAGGGAGAGCGGTGAGCATCAGGCGTGTGCGCAGCCCTGGGCGCCTAACCTCGCTGGGCCTCTGCTTCCTCTCTAGATCGACTCTGGGTTCTTTCATGAGAACGATCTCAAGATAGTTGCCAAGTCCATCCGGGACAGAGTAGCACTGATACTGTGGAGAAGAGAGAGAATTTGGCCTAGGATGCAGTCCGAGGAGCGCCGCGACTCCGAGGGCCTGGAGAAGCTGAAGCTGCCGCAGGCGCAGCAGGTCCAGGTCACCTACCTTTCCCACACTGGTCACCACATCCTGTCCGAGTCGGAGGAGCCCGAGGCAGACCAGCATCCCTTCCAGCAGAACCTGCCCACCAGCGTCACCTCTGTTGCATGTAAGTCTGGTGCTGGTTTCTGTGTGCACAGGGGGAGAGCTGGGGCTGAGCAGGGAGGTGAGCTGCTCGGCACCCTCCTGCACGCTGGCTCAGAAAGACAGAGTCTGGGGCAGCTGCGTAACCCTTCGGAAGGAAACACAGCTTCAAGAGCTGGGTGCTGTAGGTGCTTCTTCTGGAGCTGTGGGAGGCATCGTGCAGTTGTAAGTGAAAAAGCAAGGAGGCCTGCTGCTGGACGCCAAAAAGCCATCTTTGGTGTGGCAGATGGTGAGAGCAGCACTCAGGAATTTCAAGGCCTGCAGAAGCTGGACTGGCACCTACTGACTGCTGGCTTTGAAGTTGGCAGTGTGGAGATCTTGGTTCACTCAAAAGCAGATCTTGCTGAAAACAAAGTGCTGCTGCTGGCTGTGTTTTGTGAGTTACCCTTGATTGTTTGTGTGCAGAGGTCTCCACCAGAAACAGAAGAATCCATCTCTGAGCACTGCAGGTTAGAATTCAGGATTGCCCTGTGCTGGGGGACACGGCAGCTGTGCTTTGGTGACACATGGTGGGAGCACCAGGCCTCTTGGGTTGACACTAACTATTTTGGAGGTGCCTGGGTCGCGATGCAGGTGCTCTCTGTGTTCCTCCAGGCTCTCTGCAGTGTCCTGAGCTTGTGCCTGGAAGGAAGGGGGTTATTTGGTCTTCATTATGGCAGGTCCCAGGAGCTGACTGCTCTTGTTCATCCAGATTCTGGTAGCTATAAGCCAAGGATCTGCCAGTTCTTTAGATTAAGCTAGGGACTGATTCCAGACTGATCACTGCTCTGGTTCAATACAAGGAGAACTTACACCTCCTTTCTTAATTGCAAGCACTGGCTTTGGTCTATCTGAATTAGGAGCTGCCTGGGTTTGCTGGCAGAGCTTGTTGTTCTATTGTTTATTTCAGAGCATCAGACATCTCCAGCAAAGAGCAAGGCAGAGGAGGTGGCAGTTTTATTTCCCTGAAGTAACTTGTCCCTGTCTCTGTCCCCTCAAATCAATCTTTGATAGCCAGTCAAACTCTGATATTGAAATCTTAATGTGTTTATGCTTCTAAGCATCTTGAAGGAAACACTGTCAGTTGGAAGAGTTGAAATTTTATGAGTTTTGGGTTTGTTTGGGGTTTTTGTGGGGTTTTTGTTTGGTTTGGTTGGTTGATTGGTTTTGGGATTGGGGGTTGTTTTTGTTGGCCATCTACATTCTGATAAAATCTGGTTGTAGATATTTTGCTACTAAACTACTGTCATAATGCTTCTAGTTTGCTGTTCTGGACTTGTATGTAAATGTATTTAAATTAAAGCTGCATTATCTTTAGCAAAGAGACAGCTGCTGCCTGAAGTCAGGTATTGTATACACTGCTACACAGAGGTCTGCTTTGAATGCTAAAACCACCCAGCATTCCTGGAGACGGGAAAGCAGAGCTCCAGGAGCTCTGAGGAAAGACCCCCATCTGCACAGCACTCAGAGTCCTGCAGTGTTTAGAGCTTTATTCTTCTGAAGCTAAATTGATCTCATTTCATATATTTTAAATTTTGGAGGATCTTACACCTCATGCTATCTAATTCCTCTGAGAATCACTGTCATTATGACTCCTTTTTGTCTCCAGTGCTACAAGGAGGCTACTCGTGCTCAACCTGAAGCTGCAGAATTTCATCCTGAATACAACCCCACCAGTTTATTTGATAGTCCTCCTTGACTTTTAACCAGTGCTTGGTGTTATTTGACCATTTGCTGTCAGATGTCTTTGAATATTTTCTTAGTGGTGTTAGGCCTGAGACCTCTATAAATTGCTGTGAATCTGAGGTCGAACTCAGAAATGGAGAGGAATAACTTACTCTGTGTAGTGCATCTTGCTCTGTAAAAAGCTGAGACTGAATCAGCTTTTCCTGCAGCACTCTGCTGCCATACTCTTGCCTTTTTTTCCCCCTCTTTGAGGGGAAATAAATAATTGTTTGTAACAAACTGGAAGAGTGTATGTGACAGAAATCTCTGCTGCCTCAGAGCAGGGCCCTGGTGACTCCATTTAGAAATGAGCTGAGTCAATAGAGAGGGGAGTTCAGTTCTGCAGAAGGAGACACTTGGGAGCACGACAGAGAAATGTCAGCTCTGGTGCTATTAAAAAATAATTCGTTATTGTAAAGCCAGATAGCTAAAACCTTGTTTGGAATATGGAAAGGAGAGAAGATGGAAAGTGTTGGCAAAAGAGCTAGCATTGAAGCTTAGCTGTGGTTTAAGCCTTTTTTTTATAGGAACTGCATTACAGTTTTCTTTCAGTTTAGAGTTTGAAGTCTATTACAAATTAATTTTCTCTTGGATACTTACAGTTACAGTCTTGGGGGCCTCATTCCATTTCTCAAATGGAGAAAACAGTGGTTTATGCTCAGGAGGAGCCCCAGTTCCACTTTACGAGCTTCAGCGTTTGTGAAAAGCCATTTTAACATCAGCAATGCTCAATGGTAGTTTTATTTCAGATGGACAGAAGAAATGGTGGGTGCCAATTAGCCATGGCTGTGCAGTTCTGCAGGCCAGCTGGGCCAGCACTGCATGAGGAACACTGAGAGCTCTGGGTGGTGCTCCTCTATCACTGCAAATCTGCAGTTCTTCATCCTGAAGCATTGCTGCACACTCAAGTAGTGTATGATTTGCTGAGCTAATGAAGTGTGCAAGACAGAGAATGTTGCCATTTTCAGTGCTACCAATCAAAACAAAACACACCACAAAGGAGAGGGGTTAAAGCCAGTAAGTCCTGGGGAGATCTGTCTCTAAAAGACTGCATGGTCTCCATGAGCACTGCAGCTGGGAATCCCTTTCCTTTCACCCTACACATCTCTAAATGTCTGCAGTTTTTAATATCACCCTTATGCCCTTTAAAGGAAATATCAATGTGCCTAAAATATCATTGTGGCCAGAAATCCATGGGGATGGGTTTTGGCTTCAGAGCAGCAGCATGTGCCTGTGGTAGAAAATAACATTTGTGTTGTATAATTTATTTATATAAGGGAAAGGGCCAGGGTAGTAAAACTGCTAATTGCATAAACCAGCATTGACCTTGCTCTAAAATCATTACTTGAACATTTGGAGTTGTTGAGCTTTTAATAAAAACTATTGTTCTTGCAGCTGACAGCACATTTGACAGTGGCCAGGGGTCCACTGTTTACTCAGACTCCCAAAGCAGCCAGCAAAGCGTCATCTACTCGTCTCTGCCTGATCCAGTCCCTCCTGCTATCCAGCGGGTGTACAGCCCGCCTCTGAGCGAGAGCCAGCCTGTGCCCCACAGCCTCCCGCAGCTGGGGCACTACCAGCAGCCCTCAGGAGTAAGTCTGCAGCTTCTTGAAATTATTTTGTGTCCTAGATCATGCTCAAGGTCTCATTTATGCTCTTGGTTTTGGTGGGTATGGTGGGGACCTGCTCAGTAATGCATTTCTAGTTGATCTGGAATCATAGAATGGTCTGGGCTGGAAGGGACCTTCAGAGGTCACCCAGTCCAACCCCTCTGCAGTCAGCAGGGACAGCCTCCACTGGATCAGGTTGCCCAGAGCCCTGTCCAGCCTCACCTTGAATATCTCCAGGCCTGGGGTCTCAACCACCTCCCTGGGCAACCTGTTCCAGTGTTCCACCACTCTCATGGTGCAGAACTGAGTGGTCCCTGGCTGGGCTGAGGCTGTGGTTGCCATTCTGGAGAAATGCTTCCCTGGCAGCTGTCAGGCTTTCAGCAAACAAGCTCCTTAGCAACCCCTTGGTGCTGAACTGCAGTGGTAGCTTTGCAATATTAGTTTAAACTCAGGCATGTGGTGGAGAGCTGTGTGGTTGGTTTTGTTCACTATCAGTAGAGCCACACATTATTGTTCCTTCTTCAAGAGCATCTTGGGCCTGTAGCTGCTTCCAGCTGTGACAAAGGTCACCCATCACGCATGACAGGCAGCACTCATGCTGCTTTTCACCACCACTGTGACCTTGTCATGCCTCTGACTCCAAACTGAGCATCCCTTCACTAAGAAACCAGGAGAGGAAAAGGCCTCCCTGCAGTCTGGAGAAGAGACAGCAGGTGCACCAGCATGGATGGAGCTGGGGACCTCTGCAAACCCTGTGGAGCCAATGTTTCCTCAGCAGGCTCTCAGACACCTTCAGTCTGGCTGAGGTCAAACAATGTCAGAAGTCTTGATGCCTGCTGAGAGTGCTCCCTCCCCAGGCAGCCACCTCCCAGCACACCTGGTGTCTCCACCTGTTCCTCAGGTGGCAGAAGTTTAGTCCTGCCTCTGTCAACATGAATCTTTACAGTAAACCCTTAATGGGCTTTTTGTTTCATCCTATTTGACCTAAGAAGAACTGAAACCCAGGAGCAGTTTTTTTTTCCTGCTGGACTCAGATGTATGCAATGTACTTGGGAAGTGCATCATTTTCCAGAGTGCCTGCAAGAAATGATGAAGTGTCTTTGTGAATGCATTGAATCATACAATGGTCTGGGTTGGAAGGGACCACCAAAGGTCCTGTAGTCCAAACCCCCTGCAGTGAAGCATGACTCCAACCGGATGATCCTCAAGGTCTCTTCCAGCCCTGACTACTTCTGTGCTCCTGTGAATTTGCTGACACTTCCCCAGATGTTCAGGTTCAGGAGCTTTCCCTTCCTTGCAGATGATGTTTCATGTTTGTTTCCTGTCTCCTTTGAACCAAGGGCCAAGTAGACTCTCTAGTTGCAGTTCTCCTCTGGATGCAGAGCAGCAGAGGCTCTGAAGACGGGGGCTGCTCTCCTCTAAAGCTGTGCTCTCCCTCCCACAGGCTGGCCTCCCTGCCGTGCCCCCCGCGCCCGCTGTGGTGCCCCAGCGGCCCCAGCACTACCAGGAGCCGGCGATGCCCTTCCCGGTGGTGCAGCCCACGACCGTCGCCTCGCTGCCGCTGGGGCAGCCGCAGCCGGTGCTGGCTGGACAGCAGGTGAGGCCTCGGCTGAGGCAGCTGCTGCTTTGCTCGTCCTCTTCCCTACCACCTGCTGCTCCAGGCCGTGCCTCCAGCGTGTTTGAGGGGTTTGAAACTCTGAAAAGGTTGTGAGACACAAGGGGTGGGACACAGTCATGTCTGGCCAGCCTGCTAGCCGGGATGGGGACAGCACCGGGAGGAGGGATGGCTTATCTTGGTCTCACTAAAGCATCTGACACCATCTCCCACAGCACCCTCACAGCTACACTGGGGCAGTGTGGTCTGGGTGGTCAGGGAGTGAGGTGGATGGGAACTGGTTGAAGGAAAGAGAGTTGTGCTCAGTGGGATGGAGTCTTAGTTGGAGCCCTGTGTCTAGTACAGTTCCTCAGGGGTCAGTACTGGGACCAGCACCATTCAATATGTTCATCAAGGACCTGGAAGAGGACTCAGAGAGCACTGTCAGCAAGTTTGCTGATGACACCAAACTGGGAGCAGTGATGACAGCCCTCAGGCTGTGCTGCCATTCAGCCAGAACTGGACAGGCTAAGGGTTGGGCAGGGAGAAATGGAATGAAATCCAACAAGGGCAAGGGGAGAGTCTTGCACCTGGGAAAGAACAACCCCATGGACCAGGATAGGTTGGGGCCTGACCTGCTGGAGAGCAGTGGAGGGGGAAAAGACCTGGGGGTCTTACTGGATGGAAGATTGACCATGAGCCAGCAATGTGCTCTGGTGGCCAAGAAGGCCAAGGGCATCCTGGGGTGGATCAGAAGGGCTGTGGTCAGTAGGTCAGAGAGGTTCTCCTCCCTCTCTGCTCTGCCCTGGTGAGGCCACATCTGGAATATTGTGTCTAGTTCTGGGCCCCTCAGTTCAGGAAGGACCTCAGGGAACTGTTTGAGAGAGTCCAGCACAGAGCCACAAAGATGCTGCAGGCAGTGGAACATCTTCCTTAGGAGGAGAGCCTGAGGGAGCTGAGGGCTCTGTAGCTTGGAGGGGAGGAGCCTGAGAAGTGACCTCCTTGCTGTTGCTAAAGATGTGCAGGGTGAGTGCCCAGAGGCTGGAGCCAGGCTCTGCTGGGGGATGCCCAATGCCAGCACAAGGGGCAGTGGGGGAAGCTGAGGCAGAGGAAGTTCCATGGGAACAGGAGGAATTTTTTCCCCTGTGAGGGTGACAGAGCCCTGGTACAGGATGCCCAGGGGGCTGTGGAGTCTCCCTCTCTGGAGATGTTCAGGACCTGCCTGGCTGTGTTCCTGTGTGACCTGCTCTAGGTGACCCTGTTCTGGCAGGGGGGTTGGACTGGATGAGCTTTCAAGGTCCCTTCCAGCCTCTCTCATTCTGTGGCTTTGTGACAAAGGGCATTTGGTTTAGAGGATGGAAGGCAATCACTGTGTGGTATGTTGGGATATTTCCATGTAGTTTAAGACTTGTCTTCTGTGGTGGTTTATCAATATGAGCTGAAAGCCTTG
The DNA here is from genome assembly GCF_014839835.1 of Dryobates pubescens. Classification (NCBI taxonomy): domain Eukaryota; kingdom Metazoa; phylum Chordata; class Aves; order Piciformes; family Picidae; genus Dryobates; species Dryobates pubescens. The sequence goes on along the minus strand of NC_071612.1, from coordinate 18,689,349 downwards.
CATTGATTTCAGTGCACTATCTTGGCCCTTAAAAAGGCAGTAGTTGTTTATTAATTCTGCATTATGCTTTGGCAGCCCTTTCTAAAAGGTCAGCAAGAGGCTCTGTTGCCTGCTGTCATTTGTCTTTAACTCCTCAGCAATGATGCTTTGTGAGGTGTGCATGCAATGCACTTACAGTCCAGTACAGTCAGTCAGGGGCGTTGTCTTATAACCATACAATTGTCTTGGTTGTGAGACCCCTTCCAAGTCCTCAAGTCCAGACATTTAACCCAGCACTGCCAGGTCACCACTAAACCATGTCCTTCAGCACCATATCCACAGCTTTCCAATCCCTCCAGTGGGATGACTCCACCAGTGCCCTGGGCAGCCTGTTCCAGGGCTTGGCAGGCCTTTGGGGGAAGAAATTTTTCCTACTACCCAATTTAAAGCTCCTTGGCATAAGCTAAGGCTATTTTCCACTTCATTTATCACTTCTTTCTTGGGAGAAGAGATTGACTTCCCCTGGCTCCAACCTCCTCATAGGAGCTGTAGGGAGCAAGAAGGCCAGAAGCCTGCTTTTCTCCAGGCTGAACAACCCCAGTTCCCTCAGCTGCTCCTCACCAGACCTCTTCTCCAGACCCCTCACCAGCTTCATTGCTCCTCTGCAGACATGCTCCAGCACCTCAGTGTCCTTCTTGGAGTGAGGGGTCCAGAAGTGAACTTGGTGTGGCCTCACCAGTGCTCAGCACAAGGGGGCAATCACTGCCCTAATCTTGCTGGTCACACATGTCCAGGCCGGGATGTTGGTGGCCTTCTTGGCCATCTGAGCACACTTCTGGCTCATATTCAGGTATCTGCCAACCAGCACCCCCAGGTCCTTTTCCATCAGGCAGGCTTCCAGCTGCTCTGCCCCAAGCCTGGAGTGCTGGTTGCATGCATCCTCCAAGAGTTGGTCTCTCTCTGAATGGTCTGCAAACGGTAACTCTGTGCATTTTGTATTATCAAATCCCCTCCAAACCTGTGTTCCTTAAAGGTCTTAACAGAGCAGCTCCATGGTGGCTGAGGGGCAGCTGTGAAGCTTCAGTTGCCTCTTCAGGCAAAGGTGCTGCCAGCCTGTGAGGAATGCAGCCATGGGCCTATGCAGCCATGGCTTCAACCCTAGAAGTGTTCAGAGCTGGGCTGGATGGGGCCTTGAGCAACGTGGTCTAGTAGGAGGTTGGAACTAGGTGCTCTGTAAGGACCCTTCCAACCCATGCAATGATTTCCTGACCTGTCCAGTGTGGTTATGTTTCTGTGATTCTACCAAAAGCTTGGCTTCCTTGGAAGGGACTCTCAAAGGTCATCTTGTCCAACCCCACTGCAGTCAGCAGGGATAGCTCCAACTAGAGAAAGCTGCCCAGGGACACATCAAGTGTGATCTTGAACGTCTCCTGCAAGAAAGGTGGGACCAGACTTTTCAGCAGGGCCTGTTGTGATAGCACAAGGGATGAAGGGTTTAAGCTGAGAGAGGACATATTCAGACTAGATAAAAGGAAGCTCTTTGTTGTACTGAGTCTGGTGAGAGCCTGGCCCAGGTTGCTTGGAGAGGTGGGAGATGCCTTGCCCCTGGAACCATTGCAGGTCAGGCTGCCTGGGGCTCTGAGCAACCCGCTGTGGTTGGGGATGTCCCTGCTGAGTGCAGGGGGTGGGCTAGATGATGTTGAAAGCTCCCTTCCAAGCCAAACCACTTTATAATTCTGTGATTCCTTTGGTATAAGCCTGCTGGTGGGGCTGGGCAGTGTCTGTGGACCTTGGGGCTGGCCTGTGTCACACCTTTCCAGCCCATTTGAGTTCCCAACATTTATCTCACAGGCTTTGTTTTTAATCAGGCCCTCCTTTTCTGAGAGTGTCAGTACAGGACCAGTGTCATTTGGTCTGCTCAAAACTCACAGGCTGCTGTGAGGGCTGGTCATAGGGCAGGGCTTTTCCTGGAGGGCAGGGATGTTATGGATCTCTCAGCCAAAAGGTTACACTTCTGCAAACCTAGGGCTCAGTTGGACAGATCTCTCTATTGGCCTCTGGAGCTTAATGCTGACAGTTCAAAGTCTGTTGTTTATATCTCCCCATGAATAGCTGCTGGTTTGGGATAGGCTATTTGCCTGCTTTGCTCAGTTTCTTTCACATGCCCTTTCACAGAATCACTGAAAACATCTGGTTGGAAAAGACCTCCAAGCTCATCCAGTCCAACCCTTGACCCAGCACTGCAGGTTCAACACTAAACCATGTCCCTAAGCACCAGCTCCACACTGCTGCCCCAGGGATGGTGACTCCAGCACTGCCCTGGGCAAACCATGCCAATGTTTGAGAGTCATAGAATCAACCAGGTTGGGAGAGACCTTCAAGATCATCCAGTCCAACCTATCACCCAGCCCTATGCAATCTACTAGACCATGGCACTAAGTGCCTTAACCAGGCTCTTTTTAAACACTTCCAGTGATGGTGACTCCTCCATCTTCCTGGGCAGCACATTCCAATGGCCAACAGCTCTCTCTGTGAAGAACTTTGTCCTCACCTCCAGCCTAAACTTCCCCTGGAGCAGCTTGAGACTGTGTCCTCTTGTTCTGGTCCTATGTGCCTGGGAGAAGAGACCAATCCCCACCTGGCTACAATCTCCTCCCTTCAGGGAGTTGTAGACACCAAGAAGGTCTCCCCTGAGCCTCCTCTTCTCCAGGCTGAGCAACCCCAGCTCCCTCAGCCTCTCCTCACAGGGCTGTGCTCCAGACCCCTCCCCAGCCTTGTTGCCCTTCTCTGGACACCTTCAAGTGTCTCAATGTCCTTCTTAAACTGAGGAACCCAGAACTAGACACAGGACTCAAGGTGAGGCCTAACTAGCGCTGAGCACAGGACAGAATGACTTCCCTGCTCCTGCTGGCCACACTCTTCCTGATGCAGGCCAGGATGCCCTTGGCCTTCTTGGCCACCTGGGCACACTGCTGGCTCATGTTCAGCCTATTCTAAACCAGTACCCCCAGGTCCCTCTCTGCCTGGCTGCTCTCAGCCACTCTGACCCCAGCCTGCAGCACTGCCTGGGGTTGCTGTGGCCAATGTGCAGAACCTGGCACTTGGAAGTGTTCAGTCTCCTGCCCTTGGACTCTGCCCATCTGTCCAGCCTGTCCAGGTCCCTCTGCAGAGCTCTCCTAGCCTCTAACAGATCAACTCCTGCCCCCAGCTTGGTGTCATCTGCAAATTCACTGATGATGGACTCCATCCCCTCCTCCAGATCATCAATGAAGATATTGAACAGCATGGGGCCCAGCACTGATCCCTGGGGGACACCACTGGTGCCTGGCTGCCAGCTGGCTGTGGCACCATTCACCACCACTCTCTAGGCTCAGCCTCCAGCCAGTTCCTAACCCAGCTCAGAGAGCTGCTGTCCAAGCCAGGGGCTGACAGCTTGGCCAGGAGTTTGCTGTGGGGGACGGTGTCAAAGGCCTTGCTGAGGTCCAGGCAGACCTCATCCACAGCCTGCCCCACATCCACCAGGCACTCACCTGGGCATGGAAGGAGATCAGGTTGGTGAGGCAGGACCTGCCCTTCCTGAATCCATTCTGGCTGGGCCTGATCCCTTGGCCATCCTTCAGGTGTGCAGTAATTGACCCCAAGATGATCTGCTCCATGATTTTCCCTGGCACTGAGGTCAGGCTGACAGGCCTGGAGTTTCCCTGTGTCCTTCCAGGGCAGAATGATTTCCTAGCATCCAGCCTGAACCTCCCCCGGGGCAGCTTGGAACCATTGCCCCTCTGCTCTTGTCCCTTGCCACCAAGGAGCAGAGGCTGTCCCCTCCTCACTGCAACCTCCCTTCAGGGAGCTGGAGAGAGCAAGGAGGTCTCCCTCAGCCTCCTCTTCTCCAGCCTGAACACCCCCAGCTCCCTCAGCCCCTCCTCTAGCCCAGGGGCTCCAGGCCCTTCTCCAGCCTGGCTGCCCTGCTCTGGACAGGCTGCAGCCCCTCAGTGTCCTTCCTGCAGTGAGGGCCCAGAGCTGAGCACAGCACTCAAGGTGTGGCCTCCCCAGTGCTGAGCACAGGGGGATGGTCACCTCCTGCCCTGACCCTGCTGCCCACCCTGCTTCTGACCCAAGCCAGGATGCCATTGGCTTTCTTGGCCACCTGGGCACTGCTGTCTCATATTCACTCAACTGTCAACCAATATAGGGAACTAGGTAAAGTGATGAAGTTTCTGTGCAGAGCTTCCCAGAGCACCCTGGTACCTCAGAGGCATCAGTAAGTGTGGTGCTCCCAGAGTCTCCTGGCATGATGCCATGAGCAGTGGGAGATCTGCAGCCTTTCCTGAATGCATGGTAGGACAGGTCAACAGCAAAATGGGAAATCAGGGTGAGCAATGCATCTGCCTAGCAGGATGGACCCCACTGATCCTCTGTGGATATCCATTGCTGGCTCAGGCACAGCAGAGCAGGGCTTTGTTGCTTCATCTCAGCTGGAGTTTTGCTTTCCACTGTGGGAATCTGTGTATTTATAATGCCTAGGTTTTAATGAGGCAAAGTTAGCATAATTCACTGGGCTATGTGTCCCTCCCTCTGCCTCATCCAGTTCACAAGTGTTTTGTCAAACACCAGCTGGATTTCAAATGGGGGCTTTGAAGATGCGTAGTTCCATGAGCACAGTTTTTCTGCTTTTAGCTTGGTGAGCTCTGGAGTCAAAGGTAGGTCCAGCAGCCTGTGTCAGTGTGCTTAGGCTTCACTCATCTGTGGACAGCCTGTCTGAGTTGCAGATGAACCCAGCCTGTCTTTGGGTGCTTCAAGATTTGGTACCTCCAGCCCAGCACCATGTGAGGTGAATGTCCTGCCCCTGGCGTCAGGTCAGGTCTGGCAGGAGTTCCTGTGTTGCAGAGCTCAGGCTGTGGGATGAGTGGGGTCCTCCATGCCACAGGTGGGCTCCATCTCAACCAGTTGGCTCTGTCTCATCACTAGTGCAAGGCCAGCTCCTGCTGAGCCCCTGTGTTTGCCTCAGTGCTGCCACTCCCTTGAGTCTGGGACTTCAACTGGGAAAATGCCCCTGCTTTCCCAAACCTAGAGTGGCAGAAGCTGCAGTACAGAGCTACAGCACTCTTGTGTTCTGTAACAGGGACAGCCAGGCAGGACTCTTGAACACTGCCAGAGCTGTGCTGGTGCTGTGCAGAGCTCTCCAATGCCATCTCCAGCACCTCTTGCACTGCTTGTGGCATTCAGGGCATTGAGCCCCTGACCCACGATAACCAGCTGCCAAATGCTCTTTTGTTCCCTGGTCCTTGTGTTGTACCAGCTGTGGCTGAATTTTAGCTATGTAAGAGTGTGTGTGGTGGGTTGAGATTACCCCAACTAATTGGAAATTACCCCCAGAGTCAATTCCCCAAACTCAGAAGCAAAATGAAAGTTACATTTACAAAAGATAAGCTAAAATCTAGAAGTATAAAACGCAGTGAATGTGTACAGAATATATTTACATCTGTTTACAATTCAGGAAAACAAGGACAAGGATTCCCTTATATAGAGCTACACACACACCCTGCCCCAACAGCCCAGAGGGCTGCTTGCAGCCTTCTTCCCCACCCCCCTTTCCCTTCCCTGTACCTCACAGGCTCAATATGAAGAGAAGGCTGAGAGCCTTGAGACTGCTTTGTCTGGAGAAGAGAAGGCTGAGAGGGGATCTGATCAATAGCTGAGGGGCAAGTGGAAGGGGCCAAGCTCTTTTCAGTGGTGCACAATAGTAAGACAAGGAATAATGGATACAAACTGGAACAGAGAAGGTTTCACCTCAAAATGAGGAGAAACTTCTTTGGTGTGAGGGTGCTGGAGCCCTGGGGCAGGCTGCCCAGAGAGGTTGTGGAGTCTTCTGCTCTGGAAACTTTCATAACCCCCCTGGATGCATTCCTGTGCAGACTACCCTGGGTGATCCTGCTTTTGTCAGGGGGTTGGCCTCAGTGACCTCTTGAGGTCCCTCTAATGTACTGTGATACCATGTGATAGTATGAGCCAGCAGAAGGTCAGGAGAGAGATAAGGGAGCAAGCCATGCAAAAGCCCCAGGGAGAAGTGAAAAGGAGACAGAATAGTTTGTGCAGCAAGCTGTATCCCAGTCAGGAAGCCAATGGAATGATACAGACATGTCTATGTTAGTGTTTTGTATCCAGTCCCCTCCTTTACTCACCTTTTACTCAAAGGTGCCCAGAAAGTTCCTAGGCTTGTTTAAGACACTAAGCTAAAGTATCAGCCTCAAACCATGACAGAGTGGATGGCATCTTGCTTCCTTGGTGCATCTTCTACAGGTTTATTGTATTAATGCCTAAAAACTGTTGGAAGAGTCCTGACACTAAGGAAGTGCAGAGGAAAGCATGATGAAGGTGCTGTACATTGGTGAAGACGGAAGGTTAGGATGCTTGGCTTTTCATTTCCAAGTTCCCTGTTGCCTGTCTGTGCTGCAGAGTCTGGGGGAAGCAATCAACCTCCTGGTCCCAAGTAGGTCACACCAGAGCCAGCATGAGCCCTCAGTGCCATGCTTCTGAAACAGGAGATATTTTTAAAGTCCTTTCAGTGTTAATTAGGGGAACTGGAGAGAGAGATACCAGGAGCTTGGAAAATGTGAGAGCTTGTTACTGATTATTTTCAGCTTTAATGCAGCTTCTTATTTCTGTGGCAGGCTCATGGAGCACTGCTTTCCCTCTTTTGATTCCCACATTGTTACTACAGCCCCTCAGAAACAACTGGGATCCACCTTTTATCATAACATTGTGTTCCATTGGTGTCAAGTGTTGTGTTTTTCAGTGCCTGCTACATTGTGCAGTCAGCTTTTGAATGCCAAGATTAGCTTGGTAGGATCTGCAGGGTGGGAATGAATCTTTGAAGCTGTTAAGTGGGGATTTTACAGGGCCAGCTAGAACAAACTGGGGCTTACAGAGTCTGAGTCATTACAAATAACCTTTCCAAGATGGCTAGAACTTGTTTGCTCAGGTAATGGATCTCTTATTAAAGGTGTTTTAAACACAGGCTCATGCACAGTGTTTAAGTGAGAAGCCCCCTTCTCTGCTGGGAACCATCCCAGCTCTGAGTGAGCTTTCTGTTCCATGTGGCTTCAGCTAGAGGGACAAACTGGTGGCTGTGGCCAGGGAACTGCTTCCTTCCTGACGGACAGCCTGTGACCTGTTTTGTTCTTTTCTTTCCTAGCAGCAACCCATATCACAGCAAGCTTCTCTGCAGCAGGTGCTCGCCAGCCAGCCAGTTTGCCCAATCCAGCCTGCAACCCATCTGTTGCCCCAGTACCAACCCCAGACCTCTCAGGTGGCAGCTAGCAGTACCCCGCTGAAACCCCTGCAGATATCAACTGTGCCACCTCAGCTTCCACCGGTGGCTCCTTCCCAGGTAACACCTTTGAAATACACTTGAGTAAAGCTTCCCAGCTGGTCATTAATGTGGTTTGCAGTATTGTGAGGCTGTTTTGAATGCATGCCAGTTTAATTAGTCTATAAGAATATAGCTTTGTCCTAATGGCTGGATTGTTCTTTACCCTGGGTTTGTGTTTGGTGAAGCAACAGTCCCCTTTGAGAGAGCCTTTCTCACACCTAGAGAGTCAAGGGCAGTTACAAAATGGCATTAGCTGCAGTTAGTGGTTTTTCATTTGCACCTTCCCCTTGGCATATTTTCTTCCCTATCCCAGGCTTCAGGGCAGGAGAAGCTGCCCAGTTGTGGTTTTTTTTCTTTTTTTCTGAGCTCCTGGCTTCATCACTTCCCCCCCAGCCACCCCCTCTCTTGAACTCTTGGACCTGTTTCTGCCTTCAGTAGCAGGAACAGAGCCTTTCCTTGGCCTGGAGGGGTTGGTTGGGGCTGAGCGTGCTTGCCAGTGACAGCCACCCTGGTGTGAAGCAGCTTGCACCAAAAGGAAGAAGCTTGTGTGATGTCAGGGTGGTTGCAGTCTGCTGCGTCACCGGCAGGTTTTGACTGCGAAAACCCTTTCCTGGCTCTCCCACAATGCCTGGGTTGCAGCCAGCCTGCTTGGAGAAGAGGGTTTGGAATTGTCTGACTTCTCCATGAGAGAGTCTTGTGTTTTGTCTGGGCCAATTCTTTTCTGTTCCTGCTAAAAACCCAAGCAACTTCTAAGGGCTTTGTTGCTTGATGGCTTCAAGCTAGTGTTGGAAATAGTTTTAAGCTTCCAAGGTATAAAAATGCCTCCTCAGTGAATTTTTTTTCCTCTTCTACTAATGAGTTAAGCATAAATGGGTTTTTATTAGTGCTTATAAGCTTCAGGAAAGGAATGGAGGTGATTAACAAACAGACATAATGATCATTACAGCACAGGGGATTTTCACCTGCTCGTGTGGCAGATGAAACTCCTGTGTACCAGTGGAGCTCCTGCAATTTATGTGCTGTTGTATTTTTTCCAGATTCCTCAGTTTCCTGTCATTCCTGCAATCACTCCTCTGGCAGGACTCGACAGCCTTCCTCCCAACCTCTCCGACATACCTGCCGCAAACGTGCCCCCCATTCCTGCCCCTTCGCAGTATTTCGCTCCGGCCGTCATCCTGCCCAGCCTGCCCATGAACCCCGCTCTACCCATGGCACCCAACTCCCCTGCCCTCCCCATGCAGGCAGTCAACCTTCCTCACACCACCGTGGCTTCCCTGGTCCTGCCTTGCCAAACCATAGTGCCAAACATGTCGGCCGCTACCATCCCGCTGCTCGCCGTGGCCCCGCCAGGGGTGCCAGCGCTGCCACCCCACCACGGGGTGCCCCCGCTGCCCCAGCAGCAGATGTACCAGCCCAGCTTCCAGCAGCTGGTGCCCAGCGAGGTGCCCTCTCCCCACCACACACAAAGCACGCCCGCGGTGTCCCAGCCGCAGCAGCCTGCACAGCAGCAGCTCCAGCCAGGCGTCATCCACCCCCCGGAGCCGGCTCTGGCTGCCCCGGCCGCTGGCCACCAGGTAACCATTGGGCAGGGGGCTGCAGTGGTGCTGGGCCGCAGGGGGCACTGAGCGCAGGCCTGCCCAGGGATTGCTCCCTGGCAGCACAGGGCAGGGAGGGTTTTTTCCTAGCTCTTAAGATGTTTTGTTAACTTCTCTGCCTTGGCTCAGGATGTGGTTGCTGGAGCTGTGAAGTCAGGTGGAGCAGGTGAGATCTCAGTCCCCAGGGGCAGGTGAATGTCACAAGGATGTAGGCAATAATCCCAGGTGCTTTGGAAAAGGAGCAGCAGAGGAGTGCTTTGTGAGTGCCCTCTCCAGTGTGAGAGCAGCAGAACAGGCTGAGCTGGGCCAGCAGGTGCACAGCCTGCTGATGCCTTGTGTGGTGCCCAGGCTGAGGCATGTTCCTGGCAGCACATGGGAGAGCTGGAAGGGGTGGGAGTGTCTTGATGGAGAACTGCATTAAATAGTAAAGGGAAACGGCCAAATGACTCCAGGAAACTGCATGGGGAAGGCCTGTCAGACAAGAAGGAATTCTGGCTGCAGACACTTTTCCCCCTTAAAAGAAATGGAGCATAAACTGGAGCTTCTAGTATTACCCCTGTTTACAGCAGAACTGGTTCAGGACTTGCTGACAGGCCCTAAATACTTCTCTTGCCGCATCTGTGATATGACAACGTGAAATGCAGGCTGACCCCAGGGGGTCAGCACTAAATCTGATAATAATGGCCCTGAAAAGCTGCCTTCTACCGCATCACTTTGCCATAACACACTGATTACAGTTCACAACACCCCGTTTCAGCCTGCCATATCACAGCATCTTCAGAGTAATGCACAACGGTGGAGTTCCTCTCTTCAGAATGTGTTTGATACAGAAATTCTGTTTGGCAAAATGCATCAGCAGAGAGCCCCAGAGAGGAGCCACAGAGCTCCTCAGCTGCGGTGTTTCCAGGGGTTTGCAGGGCCTTGAGCTCAGCCCCTTACACACAGCAAGCATGGCACACGCCAGCACTGGAGAGCTGGTGCTGCCAGACCCTCCTGGCACACTCAGTGCCTGTCAGATTTGTGTGGAGGAACTGCATAGCCATATTGTTAGGATAAAAACATAGCTATTGCAAACCGAATGGCCAAGGGCAGAGGAATGGCTGGGCAGTGGGTGCTGAGCACCTCCCAGCTGAGCTTTGCCCAGGAGAGATGTCCATGGGAACATGCTGTAGATTATTCACAGAATTGTCAGGGTTGGAAGGGACCTCAAGGATCATCCAGTTCCAACCCCCCTGCCATGGGCAGGGACCCCTCACACTACAGCAGGTTGCTCACAGCCACTTCTAGCCTGGCCTCAAACACCTCCAGGGATGAGGCTTCCACCACCTCCCTGGGCAACCTCTGCCAGTCTCTCACCACCCTCATGGGGAAGAATTTCTTCCTAATGTCTAATCTGAATCTCCCCTCCTCTAGCTTGGGCCCACTCCCCCCAGTCCTATCACTCCCTGACACCCTCAGAAGTCCCTCCCCAGCTTTCTTGTAGCTCCCTTCAGATCCTGGAAGGCCACAAGAAGGTCTCCTTAGTGCCTTCTCTTCTCCAAACCGAACAACCCCAACTCTAGTTACATAAGGCTTTAAAGAAGAGCAGCACTGCTCTTCTGCCACAGCTGCTGTTTGTGCAACCTCCACTTAGGTAGCAACTGTTAGGTGTTGTGAAACACATCCTGTCTTTATTTTTATCCACATTAAAACCTGGAGTAATAATGTCAGCTCAGCTCCAGAGCCTGCAGAGAGCAGGCAGCAGTGGAGTTGTGTGGCCTAGTTCCCATCTGAGGCTTAACTTTTTACCTTTTTTAATACCTTCTCCCAATAGTCTGAATCTTCAGGTGAGGATTCCTTCAAAAAGGAGAAACTGGGCAGTTTTACCTGCTACTGAAGAGCCTTTTTTTCTTCCCTATTGTCCTTTCTTTCCTTTTTTTCCCCCACCTCTTCGCACGATTCCAGTCCCCTTGGCCACATACATCATGTACCTAAAAAAGAGAACATCCTGATCTGAAATGTACAGCTCCAAGGAAGTGTTCTGCAGAATCCCAACATGGTCCCTGAGGTAGCTGGCATCTGGTGGCGCCGGTTGTGTTCCCACAAAGCTCTTACGCACAGGAGTTATTTTAAGGCGCCGAAGCAATGCCCCCGGGAGAAGTGACCCTTCCCGCCCGCGCCAGGCGCGAGGGGCGGCCCGCAGGGCTGGGGGCTTGCCGCTCGGCACGCCGCGCGTGCAGGGGGAGTGAATGCTGGAGCTGGAGGGAACACTGTTTGTTGTTACAGTGGGGATTGAATGTTTGAACTAAGTGGAATCGTATTTGTCGTTAAACTGGGGGTGAAGCGTTTGAACTGAAGGGAATGCTGTTTGTTCCTGAAGACGCTGGTGGCTAGGCAGTAAGGGGTAGTTCTGTGGTGCGTGCCAGCTCCCGGCTTTTCACGTATAGCAGGGGTTTTGAAAGGCCCCATTTAGGTTATGGCTGGAGCGTGGCTTTCCTCTGCATGGACCTTGTGGTAGGCTTGGTGAAAGCAGAGCAAACTCTTCAGGACCATGAACTCTAATCAGGATGTTAACTTCTTAGCAAAATATGGCTTTGCTTCTAAAAACGAAACAGCGCCTGAGCAATACACTGTTTGCCATAATTCCATGGGGAGGATCCTCAGATCTTCGTTTGGTTGTTTCAAAGCAAGTTCAAGCCCTTCAGCAGTTCCCTTTCCAAGCAGAGACCAGGCAGATGCAGTCTCACTGCAGAACTAGAAGCCTTTTGCCGTCAGCCCTGGTGGCTTTAGGAGCTTGTCACGTAGGTGGCTGTAGGCAGAGCCTTGTTTTAACAGCTGTCTGTTGTGTTGCAGCTGATGCCTGGACACTCTCAGTATGCTTTGGAGGCTGGAGCCCAGGTGCCCGTGCTGCCTGTGCAACCTTCGATAGTCATGTCACCACCTCTGCAGCTGCAGCCTGACCTGCTGCCTCCCCGCGCCGCTCCAGAGGGCCTTCCCCAGCTCCATGGCAGCCTTGCTGCACCCAGTCCGCCTGTCCCCCTAGAGCACTGCCTGCCTCTTCAGCCTTCTGGTCTGCTGCAGCTCCAGCCAGAGCTTTCCCAGCCACTGGGCCAGCAGCCCCCAGCTCCCTGCTCAGCTGTCCAGGCAGTCACAGAGGCATCTCAAGAGGTAGAGCTGTTTCCTCTGAAGTTACTCACCAGCCTCACCCTTTACCTTCTCTCTTACTCCTTTGTGGAATAATGGGCTGTGGTGGGTTACCCCCCCCCCCAACATAAATTTGGATAATTACCCCCAAAATGAATCACCAAAGCAGCTCAGAAGGTTTTGGAAGCAAATTAAGCTGTATTATTTCACAAGGGAGATTGTCCCCTCTCACCATGTAGAGCCTCCTGTCCTAGATGCTAGCATCTCTGGGTCAGCAAATAATTAGCTACTGCGAGTGAAGCTAGAAACTGCATGTTCCTTGTGAAATGTCTCCTGGAAGTAACGAGGCAGCAGGACTAAGAACCTCTTTGCCCATAACTGAGCACAAATACACAGATATAAATTACTTTCTTCTAAGTGTTATGGGGCAGTAGGAAGTTGTTCTGTAGAGTTTCATCTGTGTTTTGTCCAGTCTTGTTTTAAATGTCTCAAACACTTGTGCAGCCAAGCATCATTTGCCTGAAGAAACTGCTTCATAATCTGATTCTTCACCATGTAACAGCCCTTCATGCTCCTCAGCCTGAGCCTTATTCCCATGTCATTCAGTGTTGTATCCTCCTGTATTGTCTGAATTCTAGGCCAGCCCTGAGATTTTTGTTTCTTCAGCTATTTGCAGACATTCCCAATTCTCAGGGGTCATATAAGCAAGATACATTTTAGTAGTTTTTTTAATAGAGCTGTCAGCTCCTCCTGTCTGCTATTTTCACTTTCCTTTCCACTCCCATAACGGTTTAACCTTCAGTCTTGACAGAATGTCCCAGAGAACATTTCCTTCTCTCTAACTCTTTACTGGGTAGCCATAAGCAAAGCCAAACAAAGCTTTTGGCATCTGTACCAGTTTTCAGTAAACTGATTTGTTCTCCACTTCTGAATGGAAGAAATGTTCCTCTTGAAGCGCTCTACTCTGAGCTACCTTTCCTCCCAATGTAACAGTTTCTGTCTTTCAAACTAAGTCTCTTTTTTCACCCCTGCTTTCCTGAAGTCCTCGCACACCTTGACTGCCCAGCCTACAAATCCTACTAGAGCTACTGCTTAGCTCCTCTTCCAGGAGATGCTCAGTAAGGATGCTGCCAACACTGAAGCTAGATTCTAGTTCTCCATGTCGCCTCTCCTAGTGGCAGCCTAATCCTTGTCAGATTCCATGCTGTAGAACCTTTCCTGGTGAATTAGCTGTGGCAGAAATGGTAGAACCTGTCTGTAGTGCTTTGCTTGCAGAAGCCCTGGGTAAAGCCTGGCTGTGTCAGGCATATTCCTTAATTAAGGTCTGTCTTCTGCAGCTGCCTCTCCTGTATGCTCCACTCATGCCAGGTTCAGTGCCAAAGCCACAGCCATCCCAGCAGAGTCAAACAAGCCTCACTGTTACTGAAAAGTGTGATGTGGGGGCAGGGGTTGTCCTACATTACCTGAGAAACCCATGCCCACTGAAGCACATGGCTGTGCTGTCAGCTTATCCTGTTCCCAGGGGCATTTAACCACAGTTTTGCTAAGTTCACTCTCATACTTCACATGCAAGCTAAGTCCCTTGTCTTCATTTTGTACCACCGGATGGTCAAACCGGTCAGCATGCTCCCCATGCTGATTTTATGACATACAGAGCCAGGGTCTTCCTGGCTGCAAGACGAGTTTCCTGTCTGTATAAATTCAGAACACTGCATTGTTGCTGCTCTGCCATAATGTTGTCACCTCTTGTGTTTCAACCTGCGGCAGTCCTCACATCCAAACCAATCCAAATGGATCAGGCAAATGAGATTTTGGAAGGGGCTTCATTCCCTGCCTTCATAAAGTTGGGATACATTATGTCTGTGTTCTCACACTTCATTAATTTTGCAACTTTATGGAAGCTGCAGTCAGGCTTGGCATGGCATATGTGTGGCATTACAAGCAACAAGGGGGGCCTGACTGGTCAAACACTCAGCTCGTAGCTCCAGCCTGCAGCTGCACTGCTGTGAAGGTGTAGTGATGGCAGCCAAGAGGCTTGTTGCTGGCTGTCCATAGGTGGATTTTGTAGGCATGCTTTCACAAATATATATATAAATATATATATCTAGGGGTGTGTATATATATTTATGAATGTATTTAAAGTGTGTGCATGTACCTGCCCTGGTGTGTGGGTGTGTGTCTGTGTCCATAGAGGGTAAGCACATAGGGCTGGTCACATCGTCGCCACACGTTCTGTGGCAGCAGGGCTGCCAGAGTCACACTCTGCTGGAACTGCAGCCTTTGGGGAAAATCTGTTACCTAGGGAGCAAGAGAACGTGTTGTGAGGGTGGTGTTTCCAAATGATGCATTTTAATTCTTTGATTTGGAAGCTCCCCAGAAATTCTCACAATAAGCCAAACTGCAAGGAAAATACTTAACGTGTTTCAGGAAACTTGCACAAAGCAGTGAAACAAATGAGCTTGCACTCTGGATCCATTCACAAATGGAATGAGGTAGATGCTGATGTGCATTTGTCCTGCAACCAAGTTTTTCCATTGTGGGGAGAGCTGTCTTGATTCTCTCACTCCCTCTTCTGCTTTAGAGACAGCAGAAGGGAACTAGCAGGTCAAGTGGCTCTGCCTTCAGAGGTGGTTGTGCACAGGTACTGATGATTTGGGCAGAAGTGATGTTGGGAGGGTGAAATAGGATGTTCAATTTTTACTGAGTTCCAAGAATTCCTTAGAGAGAGTGGTTTAGGACTACTGGTGTCTCAAGAACCAAACCTTTGTTAAAGGTGTTTTTCATCTGCCAATACAATGCATTTACTTAAATGACTTTTTTCTTTACATTTTAGGAGCAGGCAATGCAAGAGAAACTTCAAACTCTGTCACAGAGCTGTGAAAGGTATCATTATCCTCTCTTCGGCATAAGAAACATTTTCTTTCTGGAGGCTGTTTTTCCTCTCTTTGTAAGGCTAGGCCAAATGCCTTGCCTCTGCCTTGACTGAAAGAAGAGTGGCAGGAGCTCAGCAGAAGATGGAAAGCTGTGTGTCTAGGGAGAGAGCTGCCAGGGTTCTGGGTGCAATGTGCCTATTTTGGCTCCTCCAGGTCTTTTAATTCTTTAGTTTGGGTGCTGCATGCCAGCCTTGATGTATGTACAATGGCTTTTCTTTCAGCACATAACATCTCTTGTTTAAAGGCCCTGGGTTTGCTAGTGTTCAGTCTGTATAAGGCCATGGGTTTACTCCCTCCTTGGGAATAAACTGACTCTGCTTCTATCACCCTCTGGAAGAGCTTGTGGGGTATGGTGCACTGGTGAGAGATGAGTGCTGAGCCTCTCAGAGAACACTTGGCCAAAGTCTGTTGAGTGGCTTTGCAACATGCGAGGTCATACTCCAGCCTAGCAGTGCTCATGGTGGAGGTAACGGTAAATAACCTCCAGGGCCAGCTCAGCACTCCTCAGAAACAGAAGCACATTTCAGTTTTTGCAAGCCCTCACCTGCCTGTGTCTGTACTCAAAAGCAGAAGGGAAAGCAGCGAGATTTGGTGGAAGCAATGAGGAAGAGCCCTGGCGAGGAAGGTTGGCTGCCGGACTGGAGTTGGGGCAGTGACTGCTGCTTCAGGGGCAGAACTGCTCTCTCCAGGCATCTGTTGCTCCTGTGCTGTGGCTCCTGCTGCAGCAGCAGCAAGCAGGTCTGTTGTCAGGGTGAGTGTATGACAAGGGAGATAGGAGCAGCGAGTGCTCACAAGCAGCTGAGTGCCTCGCCTGCTGCAGGAGCCAGCACCACAGCACTAGCTTCATCAGTACTGAGTACAAACCTTTGGGGTTAGCATTTCAGTGACCCCTTTCTGCTTTCCTGAACAGACAAGACGAGTTCAGGTTATGAACTTGGAAGATGCTTCTCTCTGAACTGTTTTTGCTCTGCCCCACCGAAAGAGTTAGCCTGACACAAGTCAATGCAACCCTGCAGCCTGAAAAGAGGACCTGTTTTTGCCCAAGGATTTGGCACTTCAAAATACTGTTGAAAAGTGAAATTTTTGGGGGGTTGGTGGTTTTGTTTTGTTTTGTTTTTGTTGTTGTTGGTTTTTTTTTTTTGGTGACTCTAGGTTAGTTGTGGCTATAAACAAGACAAAAAGAGTTCTTCTTGTCCATCAAGTCTGTTTGGAAAGACACACCACATTTTCAGTCATATTTTGGATTCTGATTTGCCAGTTCCAGAACGGTGCCTGCCAAGCACCACAGTGAGTCAGTGCCAGCACATGTCTGGCAGCCACAGAGGGAGGCCTCCCTGTCCCAGGAACATGGGGCATTCAGCACTGGAGCTGGGTTCTGCTTTTGAAGGCTGGAGGGGACCAGGCTGTGAACCAAATGGCTGTCGATTGCAGTAGAGATGTGCTCTAGAGCAGAGCCTGTGCACAGAGTGTGTTCACTTCCCTCACAACGTGAGTTACACGTACAGGGTAGCTGCAGAGAGAGCAGCAATAAGCTGTTCTGTGCAGCTAGGGCAGGACCAGGAGTGAAAGCCTTACGTTTAAGAAGGGGATCCATGGGTTAGACTTAAATTCTTCCGTGCCTGTGGGGCCAAATGAGCACAGGAATAAATTGTCCAGGAAGGTTATGGAACCTCACAGGAGCTTTGTGAGATCAGTTTACACAAAGCTCTGTGAGGACTGGTACAGATGGAGCTGATCATACCTTGGGGTAATAAGTAGGCCAAGTGGTCTCCTGAGGTTCCTTCCTGACATGGTTTTGATGAACCTTTGAACATTTCCTGCAAATTACTTCCCTGTTGATGTTTTCTGCACGTGTCCTATTGCAGTAAGGTTGTTAGCAGTTACTGTGTGGCTGCTAAAAATAAGGTACTGTTGCTAGCTGGTCATCAGGGATACTGTAGCATGAAACCTTCTTTGTGATGCCTGAGAACTGCAGAGGAGAAGCATCTTCTCATGGGATGTTGTGCCAACTCCTCGCTCTTCCTTCATCTCTGGCAAGCATAAACCAATCCGGCTTAGACCTTCTGCTCTGAGTGCAGACAGGCAGGAGCTGAGAAACCAGGCCTTAGAAAGGGAGGAATTTGAGCAGTTCAGAGAGGGACAGTGAGGATCCCTGAAGCCAAGGGATTAGGGGCTTGCAGTGATGTATTAAGAACGCTGAGGCTTTCCCTGTGGGCTTGGCAAAACTGTTAAGATCATTTCTTAGTAGCTGTGGTAGCCAGAACAGACACCTGTCCTGGAGCAGTCTCCTTCATTTAACAAGCACCTTCCAGTAGCTGGCTCTGTTTGGGCCAAAAGAGTGTCCATGTGTAGGTGGTTTTGCAGGCTCTGCGGTTGTGTATCTTCACCTGTCACCATGTGTGACAGTGCCTTTATCTGGGGCTTTTCTTCCTTTCCCTCACAAAGCTACATGAGCCCAGATGTTGCTTCAGGTAAAGAGCTGAGTGACAGCTTTGAAGGAGCACTGGGAAGTGGCAAACCGGAAGGAAAGGCTTCAAAGAAACACAAGAAATCCACACGCGCCCGGTCCCGCCAGGAGAAGTCCAGCAGGCCCAAGCTGACCATACTGAATGCAAGTACAGCCTCCCTGAGGGCAGCCTTGGGACTCCTCTGGCCTTGCCCACGATAACCGCCCGTACCCTTTGCCTGCAGGTCTGCAACACAGGAGACAAGATGGTGGAGTGCCAGCTCGAGACACACAATCACAAAATGGTGACTTTCAAGTTCGACTTGGATGGCGACGCGCCGGAGGAGATCGCCACTTACATGGTGAGGCTGCAGCCGGCTGCTCCTCCTCTGAGCTTGCTGGCCAAGCTTCCCGGTAGCTCTGAGATGGGACATCAGCTGAAACGCTGCTGTGGTCCTCTGTGTTTTGGTGTGGCCCTGTAGGTAGAGAACGAGTTCATACTGCAGAGTGAAAAGGAGACATTCATTGAGCAGATGAAAGATATCATTGACAAAGCAGAAGATATGCTCAGCGAAGATACAGAGGGAGAGCGAAGTTCTGATCAGGGAACGAGTCCTCAGCAAGATACTGACAGACTGGAAATGAATGAGGTAAGAAATGTGAAAGAAGGATTTCTGGTTGGATTCCTTTTTCTTGACAGTCAGTTACTGGAATTTAGTTTTACATCCTGTGACAAAAAAGTAAGTTTTTTCATAGCTGGAGAAATCAGACCTTTACTCCATTGGACTTCAGAGTGCTCCTTGGAAAGATTATTCAGTCATAGACTCATTAAGGTTGGAAAAAACCTTAAAGATTGTGGACTCCAACCATAACCCTGTTCCCGTGACTACTAAGCATTATCCTGAAGCACTACATCTCCACGCTTCTGGAACACCTCCAGGGATGGGGACTCCACCACCTCCCTGGGCAGCCTGTTCCAATCCCTGACCACTCTTGCAGCAAAGAAATTGTTCCTAAATATTCAACCTAAACTTCCCCTGGCACAACCAAAACCTGTTTTCTCTTCTCCTGTAATTCGCTACTTGGGAGAAGAGACCAGACCACCCTCAGTCCAACCTCCTTTCAGGGAGCTGCAGAGAGCAATGAGGTCTCCCCTCAGCCACCTCTTCTCCACACTAAACACCCCCAGCTCCCTCAGCTGCTCCTCACATGATGCCCTCCAAACCCCTCAGCAACCTCACTGCCTTTCTCTGGACACCCTCCAGCCCCTCAATGTCTTTCCTATGCTGTGGCTCCCAGAACTGAACCCAGGACTCAAGCTGTGGCCTCACCAGGGGTATAGGGGCATGGTCCCTGCCCTACTCTGTTTGTGATCCAGGCCAGGAGGCAACTAATTCTTCTGTTACTTTGGTTTTGCTTTTGTTTTGTAACAGGAGAAGCGGCAGTCTCAAATGAAGACACCTGTGTATCAGCAGAATGGTGAGTCTGCCTTGGAACCCAGACTTCACCTCAAGCTTCAAAGGCAGTGAGGAGTTTTTGCGGGAGTTGGCTAGAGTCAGCAAGAAACCCAGCAGTTAGTGGAGACTGGAAATAGATCTAGAAAGATGAGAGGCCCCTGGGAGGTGGGAGGTCTAACCTGAGTGCTTCTAACCTCTGGGGGTGTTTGGGGATGTCCTGAATCACACAAGCAGTGAAGTCAGGAAGGTGAGGCAAGCAAATTGTTTTCACAACTTTAACTACACTTGCAAGGAAAAGTGAACTGTTTGTGTTAGTTACACAGTGGAGACCTCTAACTCAGAGGTCTTCAGCTGCTGCAGTATTACAGGGAAGGTCTTGGCCATGAACACTATGACATCTTAGGGGGTTCACAGGCAAGTGGAAGGGAAGGGCACCAGCCCTTGATTCTCTGAGCATGCTAGTGGGGAAACCAAAACCACTGTGGAAGGAAGCATTTCCCACATCCTTCTTGCTGCATGTGGCATTGTACTCGCTGTGCTCCCTGCTTACAGGGCTGAATCAGGGCTTCTTTGACAGGTGCAGCAACTGGGAACATTCCAAATCAGACTTTCTGCTCAAAGGATCTGGTTTATTAGTTGCCTGTAAATACCACCTAATTTTCTCAGTGCACCTTTTTTAGCATAACATTTCTCTTTCTACTAATGAAAGTTACAAAGTGTGGATAGTTCTGGTTTGCCATTCACACGTGAGATAAGATGTGGACTAAGAAGCTTCCAATGTGGAAAAGTTAAGCTGGATAAACCCTACAAAATGAACAAATTTTTCACTGTGAGGAAACCATCACAGTGCTGCTAATGACATTTTTGTGTATATAAGTATCACCCTTCTAAAAGTATTAACACTTGAATACAAAGCAGCTTAAAACGTGTGAAGGGGAATACAAGAATAAGAGGCAATGGCTTCAAACTAGAGCAGAGCAGATTGAGATTGGATGTGAGGAACAAGTTCTACACCTGGAGGGTGGTGGAACACTGGCACAGGTTGCCCAGGGAGGTGGTTGAGGCCCCATGCCTGGAGATATTCAAGGCGAGGCTGGACAGGGCTCTGGGCAACCTGATCCAGTGGAGGATGCCCTTGGTGACTGCAGAGGGGTTGGACTGGATGAGCTTTGGAGGTCCCTTCCAGCCCAGACCATTCTGTGATTCTATGTGGTAGGATCAGGAGGCATCACTGTCTTGCTTCTGGAAATGCAGAGAATCAAATCGGGAGCCACCGATTCCGTCTTGGCTACTACTGTTAGAAGAGTTTTTCTTCTTAAACATGAAACTTAAGACTGGAGTTTGTCAGATGATGTGGAATGAATGGCAACTATGATGTTTGGTTTTGATTTTGCTTTTCTTTTCATCTCTAGTCCTGCATACTGGGAAAAGGTGGTTTATTATCTGTCCTGTTATGGAGAACCCCACTACTGATGTGCCAGAATTTTCTCCTCCAGTACCTCAGAGCACACAGCAGCAGTCGGAAGGGCCAGGTATTGACAAACTTGATAGAAAATGTTTCCTTCTCTGAAGGTGCTGTGTCATCTCTTCTCACCTTAGTTTTGATTGTTTCGCCTCATTTAGCTGGTGGAAGAAAAAGATGAATGTTGTGAGTTTGTGGATTTTAAGTGTGTTCCCGGTGTTGAACCACCAGGAATATTTGAGTTTTGGGAAAGTCTGTGCTGTGACTCTGCTCTATGCTGTTAGGTAGCTGAAGCTGCAGTCACTGCTGGTTTAATATGCAGTGTCCTTGCAGTGAAATACTTTTGCATAGTCTGCAGTTTTGGGTTCTAACTGATCTTCTTTAACAGTTATTATCTGACTGGAAGCACCATTGGGTTATGGCAAGCTGTGGTTATCGCTGCAGCTGGCCAGGGGGTTCTGCTGTGACTTCCATCCCCTTGTGGCTCAGTGAAGTTTTCCTGATGTTTGTGTTCTTCCTAGACCTGGAGCAGTCGGATGAGCAGCAGACGAGCTCTGTGGTGACAGACCCGCCCGGTGTCCTAGCTGCTCAGCAGCTTCCCCTGCCAGCAGGTGTATGTGACAGCCCTATGGGAGCCTCTCCATCTCTGGCACAAGCTCCTGCCGCAGCACCTTCCGCCGGCTTACCGAGCCAGGTGGAGTTCCCAGCTCCGGCACTCCCGGGATGCGCTCCAAACGCGCAGGAGCAGGCGGCCGCGGGCGGCACCCGGGCGGAGCCTTCTCCGCTGGCGGCGGCGCTGCCCGCCCCGCCGGGCGCCCCCCGCGCTGCCGTGCTGGAGGAGCCTTGCGCCGCTCCCCCCGCTCCGCAGCGGCCGCCGGCCGACGAGGCCAGCTGCGTGCCCGAGGTGGAGATCGCGTGTTGCAGCGTCGGGCCGCACCAGGCGGTGCCGCCGGCTCCGGCGCCGGAGCCCTGCCCGCTCCCTACGCTCCCGGACGCCGTGGTGCTGGAGCGGCAGCCCGCGGCGCAGGGTCCTCACCTGCCGGAGGCCGGCCCGCCCGGCGCGGTGCAGCACGCCTTCGTCAGCCAGCCCTTCCCCGCGGCCGCCGTGCCCGAGCCCCGCGCCCCGGCGGGCTCTCAGCTCCAGAGCCCTACGCAGGTGCCGGCGGCCACCCCCCAGCAGCAGGCGACGCTGCCCCAGGCGCAGCCCGCAGCCTGCGCGGGCATCGGCCTGCTGCAGCAGCAGCAGCAGCAGCAGCAGCCCAGCACCGCCGAGTCCGACGGAGAGGGGCCACCCAGGGTGGACTTCGTCGACAACACGATAAAAAGCCTTGATGAGAAATTGCGCAATTTACTTTACCAGGAATACGTTCCTACTTCTTCTGCATCAGCAGGCACTCCAGACACCTCTGTCCCGTTAGAACAGGGCGACAGTGAGTTTCACTTGCCGCCTTTTGCTGAAGACCAAGTTCCCACGTTGGCGTTGGAGTTGAGAGAAGCAGGCCATAGTGTTGCAGATACCAGCCAGGAGGTGAAGGCTGCTGCCGAGGCCCAGCCGGCGCCACTCATACCATCCGAGATCTCACCCCACCCAGCACTGGTTAGTCCAGCAGCGACCCTGCCCCTCGTACCCCCAAACCCAGCCGTTAGGGACAGCACCAAAGCAGAGCTCGGAACCATTGAGCCTGTGGTAGGACACACAGATCCCTTGCTTCTCTACACATTCTCTCTTTCTGCTCTTATTACCCTTTTGTCTGTTGACTGCTTTCCAGCCTGCGAGTCCTCTATAACTGCTACCGTCAGGTGCGCTCTGACTCATTTTACATAAACGCTTCTTAGTAAAAGCCAAACCTCGCCTTAGGGTTTCAAGGGGGCACAGTATCTCACATCATTCTCCTCCTCTTGCATCCTTTTCCTAAAGCAGGCAGAAATTTGATCATTTGTTTGTAGTTTCACAGTGTGAAATAGGTGAGGGCTGTAGGGTGGTTGGAGTTCAACAGAATGATTTTTTCACTATCAATTATTAAGTGATTAGAATCCCAGCCTGAATGACAGCAACACTTTAGGAGCTTTTGCTTTCTTCAAGTGCTGCAGCTGAAGGAAGGAACTCTGTAGGTAGAAGCTTGCTCTGCTTCCAGTAATGATTTCTTTTGTCTTCCTCTGAACTTGGCAGAGCAAGACTTCCCTGGGAAGCCTCTAAGGAAAGCTGGAGCAGGTGGTCTGGGTTGTTATCTACTCCATGTCTCGATTGTGCACCTGTGTTGCATTCTTTCAGATAAAACCCCGAGTTTATGACACTCAACAGATTTGCAGCACTTTCTGCTAGAAGATCAGCGTATATCTATCTTGGAAAGTAGCATTTCTGGAGATAATTGCAGCACCACTAGCAAGGATGAGGCTGTTCCGGGTAGTGTCAGCTGGATGAACTGTACCAACTGCTTGAAAGATGCTGTGTGTTACAGGAGAGACGGCGGCACTTGAGTAACTCTTGAGAGCATGCTGTGTGCAAGGATAAATGACTCTGCAGCAGAGGAAGTTCGCTCTGTGTGAGAGGTGTTATGTCTGTCTTTGCCCTGTGAAAATCTGTGCCAATAAGAAAGGAGAGACCCAGAATTTCTGCAGACAGAGATCCAGATGAAGAACGTGCAGTCTGGAAAAGCAAACCAGAACACCCCCCCAGAATGAACATGCAGATAATCCAGTGCCCAACTTTAGCAGCTTAGGCTGTAGTTCCCTCTGTGACACTGCTTTTTCTCTTCCAAGGGAGGAAAAAAGAATGGAGGAGTTGAAGGAAAGGCTAGAAGGCCACCTCCACAGAGGTGTGGTTGTGTTCCACAATAGTGTGAGGGCAGAGAGGGAGAAAGGGAAGGAGAATGTGTTGCCTCTGCTTTGTGTGTGAGACTAAAGTCCTTTTTCTTTTCTCTTTGTGTTGAAAGTTTGAACCATCGGAGGTCACTGGCATGAGTGCTCATCCCTCAGAAGCAAGAGGTGGGTCAGCAAGCAGAAAAGGTAATGCTCCTTTCAGTGATGAATGGCAGTGATGGATGTGCTAGAACCTGGTCCTCCTCTCCACCTTCCCTTCTAGTTAGCTGCAGGGCAGTGCCCAGCAAAAGGCTGTTCTGATCCTGTTTGTAATATAATGAATATGAAACCTCACTTGTGTCCAGCCTCCTGCAAAGCAGTTGCCTCACAGGTGGATCTATTTGAACCATCAGTACATACCACATGTCTCTGCTGGAGGTATGGGGTATGCACACAGAAGGCTGCCTTCCCAATCAGAAATTTCCAGGGCCCTTAGAAGGTCCAAACAGAAAGTCCCTTGGATTTCCTGGATTTCATCAGCACACAGTGACAAAAATGACATGGTTGAGGAGAGCCCCTGTGGGGGAAGCCTGCAAGGTGTTCACAGACTCACAGAATGTTAGGGGCTGGAAGGGACCTTGAAAGCTCATCCAGCCCAACCCCCCTGCCAGAGAAGGGTCACCCAGGGCAGATCTCACAAGAACACATCCAGGCAGGTCTTGAGTATCTCCAGAGAGGGAGACTCCACAACCCCCCTGGGCAGCCTGTGCCAGGGCTCTGTCACCCTCACAGGGAAGAAATCTTTCTTCCTGTTTCCATGGCACTTCCTCTGCCTCAGCTTCCCCCACTGCCCCTTGTGCTGGCATTGGGCATCACCCAGCAGAGCCTGGCTCCATCCTCTGGGCACTCACCCTGCACATCTTTATCCACATGAATGAGGTCACCTCTCAGGCTCCTGCTCTCCAAGCTACAGAGCCCTCAGCTCCCTCAGGCTCTCCTCCTAAGGAAGATGTTCCACTGCCCTAATCATTTGAAGAAGTCCCACAAAGAACTAGTAAAGAGCACTTCTCTTGAGGCACTTGTAGCTTCTGCAGCACTTTCTGGAATAACATAGCAGGAGCCATAATAAGAAGCTGGGTATTTAGCACTCCCCATTTACCTGTCTTGCAGGTCATGGGAAGTTTGAGTGGCTGGGAAACCCAAAACTGCTCCTGCTGTCATGGGTGGGCTTGAGCAGGACTTGTATATTCTTTGAATATTGTTGTGGCAAAGCTGGCTACTAGGTTTGTGTGCCAACATGGATCATTCTGGTCCTGGTGGACACAGACTGTGCACTGCTTTGAGGCTGGTGTGAGAGGAGAGAGCTTTGGGTGGCCTGCACTGACGTGCCTTGCTGCGGATGAGAATGTGCAGGTGGAACACAGCATTCTAGTAAAATGAGTGTATCTTGGATACCACCAAGCAGCGATGCATTTCACCAACTCAGAACTGTGATGTGACAGATTTCTGCCTTCTGTTCACTCTGCACAGTGTGCCACAAGAAAGCAGCTTTCTGGAAGGCTTTGCCGTTAGTGGTTTAGCTTCAAACCCAGTCTCCAGGGTGTGAAATGATCAAGTCTTGCTTACTGCCACCACTGTTTCTCTTCTCATGTGATCCAAGTGGCCATCTTTTGAGCTTAGAATTTCCCCTTCCAGCACTGTGCATTTAGCATCATTTTGGGCACTTTGAATTGTTGCTGTCACCATCAAATAAAGGGTGTGCAATACCAGTCCCTGTATGGTCTCCTGCAGCACTTTGTACACAAGAACAGCTGAAGGTACTTGCATTTTCAAGACACCAAGAACACTGCAGTAATGCAGACCTCCTGTACCATACAGGTTTCATTCTGCTTGCACATCTCTCCTTAGAAATATTCTATGTTGTAATGAAATTCCCCAAAACAATAGGCTGCCTTCATGCATTTTATACTGCCTTCTGCATTCATGATAGGACAAGGTGGAATGGCCTCAAGTTGCTCCAAGGAAGGTTTAGGTTGGACAACTTCTTCCCCAAGGGGGTTGTCAGGCCCTGGATCAAGCTGCCCAGGGCAGTGGTGAAGTCCCCATCTCTGGAAAGACTTAAAGCTAAACAGGTGTGGTGCTGAGGGATGTGGTTCAGTGGTGACCGGGCAGTGCTGGGTTAATGGTTGGACTTGATGAGCTTAAAGGTCTCTCCCAAGCAAAGTGATTCTATGATTCTAGATCCTGTATTACAGAGACTATTTACATTATTCTTTAGTGCTCCACTTCATCATGTTTCCATTTATCACAGTTAAGATGTTGACTTTTATTATACTACAGCATTCCAGACATGAATTTTAATTTCTATTTCCAACTTGTAAACCAGGTTCTGCTGCAAGCATCACTTCAGCTCCTGCTGCTACAACTAAAGGCCTCCTTCAGGTAACCAGAAACTAGGAGTAGTTTTATGCTTGATTGCTACAGTTCCTTTCAAAACTAATCTCCATTATTTCCTTCAGGTTGCACCTACGTTGCCAAGCATCACTCAGCAGATGGGAAGTTCTAAAAGGAGCGAGAAGGCAGAGACTGTGACTTCGTCTGCACGCACAGATAATGCGATGCAGACACCTACAGCAGATGGGGTGATAAATAACCTTCAGAGGAATGACTCTCTAGACTCTGGTTCCTATGGAAAACAGGCTCAAACTCATGAGAGCGGAACCCCAGCCAAAACTATTGGCAGGTTTTCAGTGATCAGCACGCAGGATGAGTTGACTTTAACAGCGCCGCACTGCTTGCGGTTCTCAGCGCCCCCGGACGTCTACTTGGATGAGCTGCCCTCCAGCCCCGACCTGAAGACAGCTGTCCGGAGGGTGCAGACAGCCTCCTCTGTGGACGTCCTCTGCGACCAGGCTTCAAGTGACTCTGCGGAGGAGCCCTTCCGCCGGCAGCCGGCCGCTGCTGCCCAGCTGTCCCCCCCAAGCAGCAGTGTGGCCACGGACTTGATTAAGAAGGCAGCTGCCTTCCTGCAGAGGTCCGGCAAAGCCGGCACGGCGGCGCCCGAGCCGCCCGGCGGCCCGGCCGCCAAGATCCCCACCATCAACATCACCTCCTTCCACTCCCAGTCGTCCTACATGAGCAGCGACAACGACTCGGAGTTCGAGGACGCGGACATGAAGAAGGAACTGCAAAACCTGAGAGAGAAGTACGTCAGGATTGGCAGCAGTGCTGTGGGGTGCTGCTGGGGCCCGGGCAGCTCCTCCACACACGATGATGTTGTAGCTGAACCTCTCCCCAGAGTCCCAAAGCCCAAAGGGAACAGATTTGGCTTGTCTCCTCTCTCCCTTTTTTTCCCAGTAAGGTAAAAGTGAATCAGGGAGGAGAAAGGAGAGTTAAAAATCGCGAAAGAAATGGTCTGGAATCAATTGGAAGTAAAAGGGTAAATTTTCAGCAAAGTATATGCAGCCTTTGAGGAACAGGGAAAGTTACAAAGGTATAAGGAAAAGGGTAAATAGAAAAACATACAAACCCAGGCCCAGCTGGCATTGGATTCCCGAGAGGTCTGTGGAGCAGTCGATGTGCAAGGGAAAGAGAATGATCCAAGAAAATGGCCCCACTTAAATAAGCTTTGCTGGACAGGAGGAGGAAGTGGAATAGACCTTTGACCCAGGGAACCCCTTGTCCTGGGAGGGGGAAAACCAAATCTCTCTCTCTGCCCAGCTGGATCAGGTTTCTTTTGTCCACTTGGGGACTGGGTTCTTTTCAGCCCCCTCCAGGATGGGTATAACCTGGCACAGATGAGCACATGGGTGGTTTTCTGAGCTGGAATGGGTAAAGTGGTTCAAAGTAGGCGTTGCCAGGACATTCCCCCCTGTCGTGCCCTATCCTTTTGTGCATCATTCTGTCAATTCCATCTAGAAGAACAACTCAGTAACAACATTCCTGCTGCCATGTCCAGTTTCCTACTGAATAGCCACGTTGCCATGGTAGCAAGCAGTGGCACCCACAGTGTGTGTGAGAGCAGGTTTCTGTGTGGACATTACTTAAGACGGCATAAAATAACCTGCCTGGCTGCAAGGACAGCTGCTGCAGTGTTCTCTTCACACCCTTCTTTGCAAGGCTGCCTTAGACTATCAGGTCTACAGACCCACCCCTATTCACAGACTCTTTCTTACAGTAGATAAGCTACTGTCTGAGCTAGTATTGCATGAGATTTCACAAGGCCACGGGCCAGCTCCTGCACTTGGGTCACAACAACCCCATGAATGCTCCAGGCTTGTGCAAGAGTGGCTGGCAACTGCCCAGTAGGGATGTGGATCAGCAGCCAGCTGAATTGGAGTCAGTGTGTGCTTAGGTGGCCAAAAAGGCCACCAGCATCCTGGCCTGGATCAGCAATAGTGTGGCCAGCAGGAGCAGGGAAGTGATTGTCCCCCTGGACTGGGCACTGGTGAGGCCATGCCTTGGGTACTGGGTTCAGTTTTGGGGCCCTTGCTGCAAGGACCTTGAGTTGCTGGAGCAGGTCCAGAGAAGGGCAGTGAAGCTGGTGATGGTTCTGGACAACAGGCCTTCTAGGGGAACTGGTAATGTTTAGGCTGGGGAAAACCTGAGGGAGGTTAGAGTGAGGCAGGGATTGGTCTCTTCTCCCTAGTAACAAGGGACAGGACAAGAGAAAATGGCCTCAACTTGCCACAGGGGAGGTGTAGGTTTGACATTAGAAGAAACTTATTGACTGAAAGGGTTCTCACACCAGAACAGGCTGCCCATGGAGGTGGTTGGACCCCCATCCCTGGAGGTGTTTCAAAGACACAGATGTGGTGCTGAGGGCCATGGTTTAGCACCATACTTGGCAGGGTTAGGGAATGGTTGGATTCAATGACCTTAAAGGGCTTGTCCGGCTAAAACAGTTCTGCGACTCTACCTGTTAGGCAGGTCAGCCCCTTGCTTTGCCTCCATCAGATCTCACATGAAGTCACCAGTCCAGCCTTGGCAGGAGGCTGGGTGAGCCTGTGCCAGCAGTCCTGAGAGTTAGCTTCTTTACCTTCAAGCATTTTCTCTCTTTGTGGCAGCTGATGGGTAAATGGCAGCGTTCCATGTGGTTTAACCACAGCATTGGGAGCTGTGTGGAGCTGTAATGGTGTTACTGAGCACAGGTGGTGCAGCCTTTTCAAACACAACTGCGCTAACACAAAACCTTTGCCCTGACTCGATGGCATCACTAATGAGGTAATGACTCATGTGCTAATGGGGGCTTTATGGAAAGCACTTCTGCTTTTCATCACATAAAACCTCAGACTGATGCATATGCCTCAAGAGGTAACTTTTTTGAAGCCACTGATTTGCAGAGAGGAATTCTGAAGTAGATTGGAGTTGCAGACAGATCTCCTCTCAAAAGCAGGGGTTTTTACACTTTAACTGTCTGGGATTCTATCTTAAAATGAGTGTTTGAGACGTCAGTCACCACATCTGCCAAGCAGATTGGTACAACTTCACGAGCTTTTGGGGGAGCGTTGGATTGTTTGATAACCAAAGACTCTTCTGTGTCTCTTGTTTTTTTCCGTAATGTGATGTGATGCTCTATCAAATACATCACCTGCAGAATGCTTTGTTTTTGTGTCTAGGCATATGAAAGAAATTGCTGAGCTTCAGACTCAGCAGAAGAACGAGATTGAGGCGCTGTACATTCGGCTGGGGAAGCCTCTCCCTCCCAACCTGGGCTTCCTGCACTCGGCCCCGCCGAGCGGCCGGCGCCGAAGAACCAGCAAAAATAAGTTGAAAGGTGGAAAACTCTTAAACCCTCTGGTCCAACAGCTCAGGAGTGGAACATCAAGCACAAGTAGGTACACTGGGCTGCTTTCTGTACTCCTGTTGCTTGTGTCAGTTAGGGTTATGCTGCGTAGGAGCAGGGAATGCTGGAAAGGCTCTGGGTTTGAGTTGGGTTTGATATCCTGACTCAGGTTTGCCTACTGCAAACTGGCTTTGAAGTGACACAGGCACGCTGCAGCTGCCCAGTGCTGAACCATCCATACCTCCTCTGCAGCAGTTACAGTGCCTGGCAGACAAGCAAGGTTCCACTTCAGTTTGGAATACAGCCTGGTTGCGTTTTCTCATCCCTTCTCCCAGTGCAATTTATTGATGTTTGTATTCACTTCTGAGGTGCTGCTATCCTCTACTGATTAGGTGCTGTATCTTCTTGTGGTGGTTTATGTTTTCCTACAAGATGCCATATAAATATGACTGGATTGCATTTGCTCCCCCCAAAGGATGGGAGGTATAAACAGTTACAAAACTGATGGATGCTTTGGCTAGCTGAAGTGGTTTGGGATTGTTCAGACCCTAGTGCAGTCTGTAGAAAGATATAATCCAGCTGGGAGTGCTGATGTATCCCAGTACCTATTTCTTCAGCAAAATGTGGAGTAGTATATGAACATTTTGCCTTCCAGTTGCTGCTGGTTTCCAGGGAAGAAGCAGCAATTCCAGCACTAACCCTGTCTTTCAAACCTAGTAGCTGATTTGCAAAGGCACTGCACCGTAGGCCTGCTTCGAATTTCCTTGCAACGATCTTAACGATAGACAAAGTGTTTGGGTGGGGTTTGCTTTTAGTTAGGGGTTTCAGCTGAGATAGGAAAGGCAAAGATTCAGAGGCAAGACATTCAGTAACTAGAGCAATGGATGCATTCCCCTCTGGAGCTTGGCTGATGTGAACAGGCTTTACCTGCTTCCATGTGATGAGTTACCTGCATGTCTGTTATCCTTGCTCTGCTCATTTCCCAGGTTGTTCTTGGCTTCTCCCTGGCCATTTTCCCCTCAGTCTCAGTGCACAAACCCCATATCTGTCTCCATTCGTTGATGTTGGCTCATATCAGTGTGCTACCCTAGGCCAAAGAATTTAAGCTCATTTATGCATAAAATGTCCCAGTTCTTTCCCCCACCTTCAGTTAGAGAGCAGAAACCTGCTCAGCAGGCAGGCTGCCACTGGGGTGGACATTTGCTTTCATTTCTTCTGTGTCATTGTCCAGTTTTTTGAGGCACTGTGTAAAGTCCACATCATTTTTACTGCCTGTATTCATGCCTGAGCCTTCTCAACCGTGACTATGTAGATTCCTGATGGTTGGGCTTCTCTAGGTCCTTTCTTAGGGATCAAGGGCAGGCAGTTTCTGACACAGTTGCTGGTGTGATTATCATTTCCACTTTTAGCTGCTTTTGCTGATAAATCCATGTAACAAATGCTTCCAAAGGTATGCTGGTGGTAAAGTCTCTTCACCTGACACAGCCATGCAGATAAATCTACAGGACAGATATTTATGTACAGACCTGGATCTATCTATAGATAGCTATAAATAAAATGTTCCTCATGTCTTTGCAGCAGCTTTTTGTTTCTCTCCATTTGCTTGCTTTCACCTTTCACGTTGAGAGCAAACCTACGTGTTCTGTTCAGTCACTCTGTGCCTCCCTCCTACTCAGGCACTTCTGCAGCCCTCACTTTCTTTCAGTAGTGAGCACGTGAGCTCCTAACTCCAGCCTCTCTGGAAATGCAGAACAAGAAACTGCAAAAATCAGAGGCACAGAACAGTAGGGGTTGGGAGGGACCTCTGGAGAACATCTAGTCCAAAAATCAAACCTCCTCTATAATCTTCTTGGAGAAAGGAGATCAGCCTGTGCAGCTGATATTGAGGTGCAGGCTGGCTGTGGAGTCTGTGTTGTGTCCAGTGCTGCAGAGCTGCAGGCTGTGGCTCGTCTGGCAGCCACAGCGACCGTTGTTTGGAGACAGGCCCTTGGGCTCCCTTGGGCTCCCTTGGGCTCCCTTGGGCTCCCTTGGGCTCCCTTGGGCTCCCTTGGGCTCCCTTGGGCTCCCTTGGGCTCCCTTGGGCTCCCTTGGGCTCCCTTGGGCTCCCTGGTTTCCTAGCTTCTGCCATTGCATGCCTGTTGTTTATTTGCTCTTGCAGGTAATCTCTCAGATTCTAAAGACTCACCCCAGAAAGAAACAGCTAAAGCTCAGCCTGGATCCCCCGAAGCAGCAGCAGTAGCGTCCCCTGCCTCGGCCAGCTTCGGGAAGGCTGTGCAGACGCAGCAGCCCTGCTCTGTCAAAGCCTCCTTGTCTTCTGACATCTGCTCCGGCCTAGGCCCCGAAGGAGGTGATGTGAACGCAAGCTCTGGCCAAGGTGATTTTTAACTACCAGCTGTTGGAGAAGTCTTCCAGCACATGCTGGAATTAGCTCACTTCCCCTGTGCTTGAACTTCTTAGGAGTGGATTTCACTTCTAGGGATGTAGGAGCCTTTGACAATCCAAATTACTGCCTTATCTTTAAAGAGATCCTTGCACTGTTGTCAGAAGAACAAAAGTAAATTGTCTTAGCAGGTGTTGAGTCAACACCCAAGAAGGGATGCTAATTGCTAGGAGGGAAAGACCTTTTACTTTTGCCAGCAGTGGCTTTATACTAAAACCTCTTCTGGAGTCTGCCTGAGATTTCTTAGGAAAAAAGAGAAAAACCAAATGGAGGGATATCAGATTGTCTCCTGGACTGCATTTGGGGCTTGCTTTCTAGCCCCATGCTGCTGGTAGACCCAGAGTTCCTCACTATAAACTACCAAACCATCCTGGGCTGGGGGCTGGGGGCGAGAAAAAGCAAAGGGAAAAAAAAAAAAGAACCCCCCAAGAAGCAACCCCTGTTTCCTTTATCTAAGGAGTTAATTCTGTGTGGGCCTGGGAGTCCCAGCTAAATGGCTGTAGATTGGCTGTGTTCCCCAGTCCCGACCTCTGGTGCCTCTGTGTATTGCACAGCTCCGTAGGCTTTGACTGACCTTGTTGCCATGCATAGTGGAAGTTATAACGATGATTAAAATACCTTCCTCTCATTGCACATCCTGCCAAACTAATCTGCAAAATACCTATCTGTTCTCTTCTGCTGTTATTACATCCTTTGTGTATGGTCAATGAACTTACTCCTCTTGGCAAAGTTAAAATGGAGGTGTGGATGTTTAACTGACAAAGCTGATTTGACTGATGGTATAGGACATCTGATCACAGCTACTTGTACTTTATAAGTGTCTTTGTTTTCTTCCCTTTATATTCATTTGCAGGCTGGACGGTTTTCCACCAAACGTCTGAGAGAGTGACCTATAAATCTAGTAGCAAACCTCGTACCAGATTCCTCAGTGGACCTGTGTCTTTGTCCATCTGTTTGTATTTGTTCTTTTGTATTTTATCACAGTCCATCTTTCTTTTAGCCCCCTCCCTCCCCGCCCCCCCTCCCTTTTCCAATCCCATGTGTTATATATCTCTGACATGTTTGGCAGGATGCCCCTTTTTTCTGACCCATCTTTTCTTTCTTTTGTTGCCTCGTTCTTTTGAGTAACCCTCATCCCCACACCTCAGTTACGATTTCATTTGCCATACGGAAGCTTTTTTTTTTGCACTGCTTTTGGCTCATGCCTGGGCACCAAAAGCATGTGTGGAAGATCTCATCATTTATTATTATTATTAGCCTTATGGTAAAATTTTATCCTGGACTTACCAAAGCATCTGTACTTTGTGCTTTATGTTGAAGTTAACTTTATTTGCGATGTGGCAAATAGACCTTGTCTGCTGTCCCAGCTCCAGCGGCAACAAAACGAAACCCACCCTTCTCTAGACGAATGGTCTCTTTCACACATGTTTGGACTCTGAAGACATGCATGTAGCAAGCTGATACAATACTAGAAGGTCACTGAAGGGTATAACTTCCATCCAAGGGCTGTATTAACACGATATACAGTACTATTTATATCCACTCTGTTTTTCTTTGATTTTTCCCCCCCCCCCCCCCCTGCTCTTTGCATGTGGAAATGCTGAGGAAACAGTGCTCCAGCTAGTTCTTCCAAAACCTATCTCCTAGGTGGGGCTTTTCCCCGGGCATCCACTTCAATTACCCCAGCTGAGAGATTTTTCTGTGCTCACAAGCAGCAGGGAGATCTGGTTACTCCCAGGGAGAGTGCCATCCATTTTTGTTGTGTGTGTAAGCTGAGCTGGCTGAAGCACTTTACTCAGCTTATTTTCTTATGACCTTATGTGACCTCAGAGATGAAGTCAATTAGCAGTTCATCAAAGCATAAATCAGTAACAAAAGCTATATCAGATTTTTCAGCTGATCCTTGGAAATGGATTGCTGGGATCCAGGAATTTTTTTGTGTGTCCAACCATTGTGCACCTGCTATATTTTTGTACCGTATTTGTATGACTCCTAAAGTAATTGGCAATTCCACCAATCGATACCAAGCTATGAAATTGAACAATTAGGACTCTCTTTTATTTTTCCCCACTCAATCATGCATACGCTGCTTTTTAGGCAAACAGATTTTGCTTGTACAATAAAGATATGTTGTGCTGAACAGGTACTATAGGCCACTTGCATACAGCCTTAGGAAGGCTGAGAGTGTTCTTGAGAAGATGTTTGGTTACCAGACTGTTCATTTGCATTGAGACTGGATCTCCCGTGGGAGTTCTGCCTTGCTCAGCATTATCCCAGTGGTACAGACCAAAGGCACACCAGGCCACTCAAAACACACTGCTCCCAATCTGATGAACAAACAGTATTTTATAAAATCCTCTTGATTTTTTTTTTTCCTTTTGGTCAGAGGGCCCTAGAAGTCCAAGCACTCAGGTTCTTGAAAGCTGCTGCTCCCTGCTCGGCGTACTGAGTTTTTATCATGCAAGTTTTTAACCACTCTTGAAGTCCTGAGACAATTTTGCACCCAGGGATTTTTTTTCCTTTCCTTTTCTGAGAACTTGGAGGGGGAACTCTCAGTTGACAGATTTCCCCCTTTGGCATGCTAAGGGCCCCAGTAGTTCCTTCCTCTGCACGTGTAATTCCCAGAAGTCGTTTCATTAGTCTTTCACAGAACTGCTATTCAGAGCGATGCAAAAACCAGGCTGGGAGCATGGACACTGAAACCAAGGGAAGATGTAAACCCTTCAAGTGGTGAAGCTGCCCAACGCTAAAGAACTCAGCACGACTAATTGCTTTCTGTTCTCAGCCCATATGCTCTCTTCTTGGCTTCTTCTGGGCACTGTGTTCGGAGAGGAGATTTGCACTCCCCCGTTTCTGAGTCATGCCAGGAGGTGGACTGATCTGCAGGCACTTAACCTTGACACAGCCATCCAAAGTCACTGCTGCTTGGTTTCACATCCAGCCTGTTGCTTGAGTTGCTAGGCCGTGCTCCACAGCTGAATTGCTTGTAGGTTTTGGAGGTTATTTCAGCTGGTTTCCCCAGTGGGTCCAGCTGGTTGGTAGTGTGCCTGCGGAGGGGTGAAGATGGGGCTGCATGTGGCCCCATTGTTCCCTAAGGGCAGCTGGGCTGGGACTGCTGCTGGAAGGATGTTCAGCTGGTGGTTCTCTCAAGCTGCTATACAGAGCAGCCGTGACTATGCGCCACAGGAAAAACAGTGCTAAATGCTGATGGTGATGTGAATGCAGCTGGCCTGTGCTGCATCCCCTCTGCAAGGACTGTGGGGTGATGCAGGCAGAGCCACATGCTCAGATTAAGTGCTGAACACATCTGCATCTCACCAGGTTAGACAAGGCTTTGAGCAGCCTCGGCTGCTGGGTGTCCCTGCCCGTGGCAGAGGGCTTGGAACTAAGTGATCTTTAGGGTCCCTTCCAACCTAAACCATTCTGTAGTTCTATGATCTTTGCTGCATGCCTGAGCAGGAGGAGCAAGTGCTAGAGACAGGCAGTGAGAGAGCCCTGTGGGGCTGGGAGGTGCCAGCCCAGTGCAGGCCACTCGGTGCCATGCCCCCACCGCTCAGGGTCCTGAGTCTGTGCCACGAGTGGAGGTTTCCCTAGGATTTCTCGCTTGTTTGAGAGCTGTTGGGAAAAGTTGTGCTGGATTTTCAGAACTACTCTGAATCTGTGTTTGCTGAAGGCAAACCAGCCCTTTGGGGAGCTTGACTCTTCCAGTGAGAGGCAAGGACTCTATCAGCAGGCAAAGCAGCAGCATGTTGTTAAAGAGAGATGGTGAGAGTTTGGCCCAGTGTCTTGCCCTGCTTACAGGCTCCATCAAACTCGAACACAATTCACTGTGTTCTGCGAGATCTGGGTTTGATCTGTTCCCTGGGACTTAGGCAATGGTTGGACTTGATGATGATCTTAAGGGTCTTTTCCAACTGAAAGGTTTCTATGATTTTATGTCCAGTATTCACTTTTCCTTTGTACTGTTTGTGGAATAAAGGATTTTCCTTGGGCTTCAGCATCACTGTAGCCTGAGCTCATTCCCTGGATTAAATTGCAAGGGCGTCTGAGGGAAGAGTTTGTGTAGCTTGTGAGTGGAATGTTCACCAGCTCCTGGCTCAGAA
Source organism: Dryobates pubescens (assembly GCF_014839835.1). Classification (NCBI taxonomy): domain Eukaryota; kingdom Metazoa; phylum Chordata; class Aves; order Piciformes; family Picidae; genus Dryobates; species Dryobates pubescens. The sequence goes on along the minus strand of NC_071612.1, from coordinate 18,653,858 downwards.
TTGTAATCTTGTGTAGAGTGAGTGGCTTTTGCCAAGCTCAGCCATTAATACATTGCATGTGCAGGTGTGCTTATGGAAGTGGTCTGACAGCTTCTTGCCATTTCATTGTTTACTGTAGCTTTCAGGTTTTCTGGCACTTGTCAGGGTGCACATATGGGACAGGGTAGCTGTTTTTTATGTCCTGTATGACACTTAATTTCTCAGATCAAAAATCTGGAACCGAGATGAGATCTTAATGATGATTCATCTCCTTAAGCTTACAGCTATTGAACACCTTGCTTGTAGGAGTAATGCAGTTAATTAATCTGGTGAATTAGCTTTGCCCAGTGCATTTTTAATCGAATTTAAATTTAATGGCAGTTGAAGCCCAGGGCTGTCAGTCCCTGCTTCAGGCAGTATCTCTACTCAGGTGATGTTTCTCATCTCCCAAGCAGCATACAGGAGTGATAGTGCTAGGAGAAAACAGCTCTGTCCTTGGTGATTGACTCTCCTCTAATACCTTCCTAAAAGCAGCTCCACACACGTGGCTATTTGTGGATATCTGTCGCTGTTTGCTGTCGCTTCCCCAGGAGTGAGTTGGCACCCAGGGTGCACGTGAACTTGTGCCTGGGTTTTCAGGAAGCAGAAGGGTTGGTAATTAAGCTTTTTGACAGGCACTGGAGCACGTACACCCCCCCCACCCCGTAGTCAGCTGCCCGCTTTTGTTTTTCGAAGGCAATTGCTTTTCATTTGCGTACAAATTGTGCTGAATTCTGCCTGTAGCTGCTGGGGGATAGGTAGGAAAAGAGCATTCCCGTGTTACTGCTGCTCCTGTTTCCATCATGGGAGTTGCTAGCTAACTTTGAGACAGGCAAGGTAAGGTATATCTGAGCGGAAAGAGTGGAAGGCATTTCAAACTACGCTGCAGACGGTCGACTAGTAAATGTCTTGTATTTGTGCTCTAGGCTTTGAGATGAGAGACTGAACTCGGTCGTGCTTGCATAAGACATTACTGTAGTCGTGTCCTTCTGATGCTCCTGGAATAGAAGCCTCACTAAACTATATGAAATCATAAGAAAATCTTTCAAAGCAAATCCTTCTGTCCCTCCTCATGCCACCCATATCAAAGCACAAACATTTCTTCTCCCTTTTTTTTCCCCCCCTTCCTCTTTTCTTTACTCTCTCTTCCTCAGTCTCTGACTGATGTCTTTCCTTTCTCCTTTGAAGACTCATTCAGAGCCTCTGTCAACCCAGACCTGCAATCTCTGAGTTTAAAGCTGCATTTCTGGCACAGTAACATAAACTGTCCAAGCTGGTTTGCTGTAGAGAGAAAGCTCATCCATCCTGTATCTTGCTTGTTGCCCCACACCGACTTTGCTCATGTTTCAAGTGCTTCTTCACAATAAACTTGCCATGCCCCATGCCAGATACTCATCTCCTCCCATACCATAATGATACTCTTCTTACCAAGTCCAAAATACCTTTCAGGAAGCTTGGCACTCTCAACAGAAATGGTGCCTGGGTCTGGCAAGATCTCAGAGTTGAGCAGGGGTCTGGGTACGCTCCTGGCACTAATGATCTATCCGACAGAATGTGTGTAGTCAGCGTGGAGGATGGAGTGGGAGAATGCTGGGAAAAACACCTGCTTGGCTTAAATGAAAGCTCAGCTGCTCTGCTGGATTGTTTCTCTGCACTTGGACAAGGCATAAGGGGAACTCGTTCACAGTTCCTGCCAATTGAAGTTCAGAACCTCACATTTAGACACAAATCCTGCTGAGAACGTATTTGGAAATGATTGGCCTCAGACCTGCAGAACAATGTATCTTTTTGGACTGGTAAAACAGGACGTGGAGGGTTGTTTCACAGTTTGTCTTTGCAGCCAGACTAGCTTGACCTGTTCCTGAAAGGAAAGCATTTTTGGCCTCCTGTCACAAACTGAATTGACATCGCTTCCTGCATCAATAGAGTAGGAATCAAAACCACCTGTGAGGAAGCCAAGGAATTTGGGAAACAAAACAAAAACCCCAAAACCTGAAACAACAAAAGACCAACCAACCAACCAAAGCCAATAATTAAACCAAACCCGCCAAAACTTCCCCACCCCCCCAAAAAAAAAAAAACCAACCCCAAACAAACGCATCTTTAAGTGCCGGGGCCTTGCTTTTGGCATGCTATTGTACTTCTCAAAGCTTCTGAATGGCTGCACATTAAGAAAGGTTTGAGCTGTCCAGTGATTTAGACTTCCTTTACTCACCTGAACTGCTGACTTTGTCTGTCCTTTCTTGCATAATAACTAATTTCTGATTGCTTAAAAGTGCAGAAGCTTGTCCGTCAGGTCTGTCGTGTTCAGTCTTACCTAATTCTGTGTGTCTTGTATTGTTTTACCTTGTAGGGTCCACCTTGAAACGACTATGTCTAGGCAAAGATCACAGTAGTAGTAACTATCCCATTTTTGTTTCTCAGTATTTTCTTCATAGCATGGGATGTCTGGTTTTATTTTTTTTGCTTATTTTATGGTTTTTATATGTTTGGTTTTTTTTTACTGAAAGCTAGCTGTTTGATTAAGTAGAGCTGATGCACTCCTACTGGTATGAAACTAGAGCGTGTAACTGGTGGTACTCTGACGCTAGTGCATGTGCTGTGATGTCTTGGGAACCACGCATGCCTCAAGCCAGTGGTGGTGTTCTGTCTGTGTGAGACTCTGCACGCATGCGGCCAGGAAACTGGGTCCAGTGTTTTGTCTTTCTGAAATACACACCTTTAGATGACTGCAGTTCACTGCTGGAGGGGTTTAGAGCTTAAAACGATCTCCTTCCCCTTGAGCTGCATGAAACAGTAAACACTAATTGAAGAGCTTTCCTGTCAAAATGCTGATCTGTTGTTTTCTCACTGGTCCCTTTCCCCCCCGAGCAAGAGAAAAGGAGTTGAGCATTATCCACTGAGAAGTTACGTTGCAGGGTGAATGCATGATCATTTAAAGGTTATTCATGTGTTTTATAGAACAATAGGACTAATTAGGTGACTTGGTTTCCTTGACTGGTAACTGATTAACAGAAAAAGCAGAAGACTGAATGCTCATGTTTACTCATCTCCTAATTTTACTGCAGCTGTATGAACCTTTTGCTTGGAGAGATGGTCTTCATTTCAAATCTTTAGCTATATCAAATGACTTAGCTGAAAAGTTAACTTTCTCTTTTCTGCTGAGGTCAAATTCAGGCACCTTCAGCTGCTGTTCCCAGCTGGTCTTGCTGTGTCAGACTTGTAGTTACCTAAAAACTTGCAGTACATAAAAGGACAGATTTCCCCTCCTCCCCCCAGTTCTTCTAGAAATAAGTGAATACATAAAAGTAAATCTCTGTCCATACTCTTCCTGTCTGCTTTTATCTATACCAAAAGTTCTGTATCTTTATCTTTGTCTCCAAAACTGACCTACCCACTTGTGTCCTCCTTTCCCCTCTTTCTTCTGTACATTCATGGTCATGATGGGGGGGTTTAATCAAAAATAGTTAAACAAATGAAATGCAGATGGGAGGGTAAATTCTGCTCCCATCATCCATCACCGAGAGAGATGGTGAGCTCTGAGGCTTAGTAGGCAGCCTTCCTTCTGCCCTGTAGGACGATTGTTTTTCTAGGAGGACAGTAAACCTATGCAAGTGAAATCAATGGTGAATTCCTTTTTTAAATGCCTGCAGTTCAAGCAAGCAATGCATCCTGCCTCCCACTCTCTGCAGGCAGGCTCCTCTGAAGGGGCTCCGTAAGCCCTGGGGTGCCAGCCTAGCTGGGGCTGCATTTGGCTCTTCTCTGGGAGCATTCATTTCCCTGGAGAGCAGCTGCAGGCTGAGCTGACAGGATGGGACAGAGGATGCCAGCACCTCGCCTCGCACTTCAGACCATTTCTTTAAGCAAAGTGTTCTGTAGAGAGAAGGGGGTGGGTTAGGAGCCTGAAAGGCACCGCTTGAATTGCAGTAGGTGAGAAGCTGTTTGAGCAGCAGGGTGGTGAGGCAGAGATGCCATCGTCAACTTTCTCTGTGTGTGATTTTCCAGGATCCTCCACAAACAGTCTTGTAACGTGTCCTGAGCCCCTCCCGCAGTCAGCCCTGCAGGTTCAGGCCAACAACAGTAACAACAAGAAAGGGACCTTCACAGACGACCTTCACAAGCTGGTTGACCAGTGGACAAGCAAAACTGTTGGAGCTGCACAGACAAAGCCTTCCTTAAACCAACTGAAGCAGAACCAAAAAAGGCAAGACATGGAGCCCAAAGCTAACCCCATGCAAACCCAGAATGAGACATGTGGAGTAAGTGGCACTCCTTGAAGAACCTTTTGCTATGTGTCTGAAAGCCTTTGCAGAAGGACATAGACTAAGATTACTTCAGATAACTGCTTCCTAGAAATGTCTGTCTCTTTTCATTAACTACCAAACCAGATGATGATGATTATTATTATTCTTTTGTTTCTTTTTTAAATTGTCTTTTTGGAATAACCTTAAGGGATATGTGGGCTGCAACATAGAGATAAAAATATATATTTTTTAATGGCAAACTGCTTGTGAACAGCACTCTACAGCAATACTCATACCCTTAACCATATGTTGCTCATGTTTAAACTGTTCCTAAAGTTTTCTTCTTTTTGATGCTTAAACTTCCTTAGGCAGGACAGAGGCTGGGCTGGAGGATTGGTGGTAGGGAGCCTTTGTTGTAGTGGAAGCAGAGCGAGTGCTGTGCTGAGACAGGGTGACAGCTGGGTCTGTTTGTGACCCTTGCTGGTGGGACCGGGCATCTTGGACGCTTGGGAAAAGACCACCTTCAGAAATGCTGGGGGAAGTAAATTACAACTGAATGGAATGGGAAGCTCTCCCCATTCATCCCCTCTTGTTTTCAGCAGCAGGAGAAAAACGTTGTGATAAGCACTCGTGTCTGTGTCCCGTGTTTGTATTCACGGCTGAGTGATGCTCTGGGTTTTCAGACTTCCTCCTCCTCACAGTTGGGTGATGCTTTGACTAGTAAGTTTTGCTGGATTCGGTTTTTTTGGAATTTGAGCCAAAGTAGAGGAAAGTAAATTAATTTTAAAGGCAAACAAAGAGTGAAAACAAACCCAGTCAGAGACTTTTTTTGTAATCTCTTAAAACCAAGATCCCTGGATCTGGGTAGTGAGCCTTTGCCCTTATGGCATGTGGAAGTTAAAAACCAACTTGTATGCAGCAGTGGTAGCTCTTGTGAGGTACTTGTGAGGTGAGACCTGCCAGAGCAGGAACTGTGCTAACACCTCTGTCTTGGTACCTGTTGCTTTTGGAGTCAGTGGGGACTTCACAGGGAAAAGCATTTGTGCAAGTTTCTTAAGCGATTTGATGCCAATTCTTAGTTGCCATGAATGAAGAAGAAAACAGAGTAAATAAACCTTCTACACAGGGATGGTTTAACCAGTACTGATCTCTTCTACTTGAGACCCTATTGGCTCTCATAAGATAAGTCAAAGGAGATGCCAGTAAACATAGTGAAGATCTCTGGAAAGTGATGGCGAGGGCAGAGACTTTGTTCTCTTAAGCCACTTCTGGTGTGCATTTTGCAGCTCGGTGTCCTTCTCCCAAGACTCCTGCAGCAGTTTGAGGCATTTGGTGGGGATATTTTGCCCACCTCTAACTCTGGACAATAAAGTGGTTATTTTGTGTATTTAAAGTCACCAGTTAACATCAGTTTAGGGTTACTTTTACCTTCTGCAGTTTGGAGTCTCTGATCCAAAGCCTGTGGAGAAGGCAGAGTACTGCTGTGAGAGACACTGGAAGGTCCCCGTCTCAATACATTGATTTGAGAGGGTTTCTTTCTTTCTTCCTCAAATGTGGTAGTTGTTCCAGGGAACTAACAACACTGATGGAAGCCTTCTTGGAGATCCCAGAGAGGCTGGGGTTCCCTGCTCTTCATTTCACATCAGTTCTCATTGCTTGGAAGGGTGGCAGTTGTGCAGAGACCTTGCAAGCCCAACACCAGCTTGCCCCAGGGGGTTCTGTTCGTAAAGTTCTCATAGGGGCATGGAGGCTGCAGAAGAGACTCAAAGGTACATGGCAAATATTCCTTATGTGGTTACTGCTGAGAGATTTTGGCCTCCAATACGGCACAGCTTGCTGCAGGTGGTAGAAAACAGAGTGATGGGCATGACATAAAAGACTTTTACAAGGTTTGTTTTGGGAGTTGAGCATCACTCTGCTGTTTGTACCTTTTGAAGTTCACCCTAAGGGGGAAATTGAAGTTCAGTAGAGAGAGGGCTTCACGATGTAGGGAGAAAGGCTCAAAAGAGGAGGAAGGAAATTGTGTGAAAGGAGCCTTAGTCAGAGCAGCTAGACAGGTGAGCCATAGCATCAGTGCCTGAAGTGATGAGCTACACGAGGAGATGTTCTGTCTGCACTGAATCACCTTTGAGAATGGGATTGAAAAGACAAAAACAACTCAGGAAATGACATAAGTGATGGCAAAAATAGCTTTCTCCCAGGGAGCACAGTAAAGCTGGAGCTGCACTGCTCCAGCCCATCTGCTAACACCAGCTCACCAGCAGCTTCCTCACCCAAGCCAAGAATGCTTTTGCAAGAGGGGAGTTGGGAGCACCAAACAGCCTTGCAGCCCATCAGAGAGGGTTCTAATAAGGGTTTCTGTTGGAAAGAAAGACTAGATACGTTGGAAAGGGGCTGAGTTTGCCTTTTTTGTTTTGCCTGGAACAAGCCAGCAGGAAGCTGTTAGGGCAGGTTGTCTCCTACCTGCAGACTGAGGAGAAGCTGTTGTTGGCCCTGTCCAGTGGTTGGCAATGAGGGCAGGAGGGAGGCAGGCAGTATTTGTTCCGTCACCTCTGAATCGTCTCTGGAGGCTACGGGGCAGAAAGATGTTGCCTTGAAGGGTTTGCAAACAGGAGGAGGAGTGATGTGAGTTGTGCCATGGTGCTCTGTTGGGATGAGCACCACACAGAGCTCCTGTAGATGGCATGGAGGATGCAGAGGCAATGAGTATCCTCCTAGAGTAGAAGCCTAGGGCTCCTCTCACAGAAGGTATGACAAAGGCAGCATCAACCCAAATGCCCTCTTCCTACTCTGTGTTTGGCCACAGGAAAACTGCAACAGATCCTTACTGGGTAGGGTGGGGGAGCTATTTTTATATACATATTATTTTTTGTTTGTTTTAATGTGTTGTTTTCTGTTGCTGTCCACCCACTGGTATTAGGGTTTGCAGGGTGGTTGTGTTGCTGGCTTCAAGTCTTCCTTTTCACCCTGGAAACAGAGGACTGGCTTTCCTGTTGGTTTTTTTTCTTGAGATGCTTCTACCACCATCAGCAAATTGCTGGCTGCTGTCGGTGCCTTTTTCAGCTAAGTGAGGGCTACTCTTGAAGGTTGGAAGTCAGCTCAGATAAGAAGTTGGTGGTGTGTTTGATAAGAGTTAGTGGGTTTATTTTCATCCTCTTTATCAGCAGAAGTCTAGAAAACAAGAAAATAATTGGGATGGAAAGGAAGCCTTTACATTCTGCTTTGTTTCTGTGGAAGTGGTCTGTCAGGTGGCTGCAAATCCTGGTTATCTGTATTAGAAGATTAGATCCCTTCAGGTGTCCAGTAATGGCACAGGAGCCCTGACATGACCCTTTTCAAACACTGGGTTTAAACATGGCAATACAGGTAGATGCTTATCACCTATCTGGAGATAGGAGGTGTTAGGAAGAACTGTTCAGCCTAGAGAATAGAATAGACCAGGTTGGAAGAGACCTTCAAGATCATCGCGTCCAACCCCTCAACCAATCCAACACCACCTAAACAACTAACCCATGGCACCAAGCACCCCATCAAGTCTCCTCCTGAACACCTCCAATGATGGTGTTCAATCACCTCCCTGGGCAGCCCATTCCAATGGGCAATCACTCTCTCTGTATAGAACTTCTTCCTCACATCCAGCCTAAACCTCCCCTGGCGCAGCCTGAGAGTCCAGGGGGACTCCAGGGAGTTTTCATGAGGGTGTCTGGATACTGGACAAGGGTCAATGGTTTAGAACCTGAGGCAGAGCAGGGTTAGCCTGGAGCTGAGGAAGAGGTTCTTCAGTAGGAGGGTGGTGAGACTCTGGAACAGGCTGCCCAGGGAGGCTGTGGCTGCCTCCTGCCTGTAGGTGTTCAAGGGCAGATTGGTTGATGTCTTGGGCTACCAAGACATGGGAGGTGTCCCTGCCCATGGCAGGGGGTTGCAGTAGATGATGTCTGAGGTCCCTTCCAACCTGAGCCATTCTGATCACGGAAGATTTTCCAGCTTAGGTTCAGACACCAGCTGAAATGAAATGAAACTGAAGTCAAACTTCCTGATAAGAGCTGTTTCTTGTGCTCATCTGATGGCAAACTAACCCTTCTATACAGGTAACCGTGGCTATTCCCAGCCGAGGAATCCACCCCGCAACCCGAGCTGCCTTGTGTGCAAAGTGCTGAATGTTGTGTACTTAAAGGCATTGTTTGAAGGTGCCTGGGAATAAAGGGCTTACCAAAAATGTTTTCTGTTCTTCATACTGCTACCTCAAGGGCTTGACAGAAAAAAACTATTGCCTCAGGAAAGCTGGAAATGCCTCCTGCGTCCCTGGTGAGGTGGTTTCTGTGTCAGCTGGTGACACCAGCAGAGAGAGCTGCATGGCTGTTTGCATTCAGGGCATCTTGACTCTGCTGAGCTGGCTGCCCAGGAACAGCCACTGGTGAGGGATGGGAGCAGAAGGGCTGGTAGCACCTTGTGCTGTGCCTTCCATCCCTATGGGGTTGGGAGAATAATTAAAGAAATGGGCTGGATTTGTGCTTGAGGCTGTTCAGCACTGCCTCCTCGGTCTGAATGCCACAACAGCCTCTCAGGAACTTGGAAGAGCACAAACTTGTACTGAGCTCTGGGCTCCTCAATCCAAGAGAGATGTGAAGGTGCTGGAGCGAGGGCAAGGAAGCTGTGAGGGGCCTGGAGAATAAATCTGGTGAGGAGTGACTGAAGGAGCTGGGAATGATTAGTGTGAAACAGAGCAGGCTGAGGGGAGAACTAATGGCTGTCTACAGCTCCCTGAAAGGAGGTTGTGGAGAGGTTGGTGCTGGTCTCTTCTCCCAGGTCATTAGTGTTAGAACAAGAGGGAATGGCCTCAAGCTGCAGCAGGGCAGGGTGAGACTGGACAGTAGGAAACATTTTTCCTAGCAAGAGTGGTCAGGCACTGGCACAGACTGCCCAGGGAGGTGGTGGAGTCCCCACCCCTGGCTGTGTTTAAAGGTGGTTTGGATGTGGTGCCTGGGGCTTACGGGTGACCCTTGTAGAGTAGGGTCAGTGGTGGGACTTGGTGATCCTGAGGGTCTCTTCCAACCTGACTGTTTCTGTGATTCTGTGAAACAAATCTTTGGTAGCACCTAATAATTTTTGCTTTTTAGGAGACTGGGAAAAGGTGGTAAAAAGGATGAATTAGCATCCTCCCCATGCTCACTTTGGCAGCCAGCTCTAGCCCTGTCCTGTGATTTAGCTTTGTTTCAGCGGTAGCTGGATCATACAGAAGTAAAGCAGTAATGCTTGTAAGGGAGCTGGAAGGAAAGGACTCTTAAGTGCTGCCTTTTCAGAGTGGCTCGATGGCTCTCAGCTCTCACAGGAGGGTGCCCTGGGTTTATCTGTTCTGGTGTAAAAACGTTTGTGACGCTTAGAAGTCAAACGCAACCCTTAGCTATGTACTGTCACTGGATTGTAGCTATGAATATTGCTGGGTAAAGCACAAGAACAAAGCAGAGAATGAAACCAAGTCCAAAACCAGATAGGTTCTTCCTGCGCTGCCACAGCCTTTACCCAGGGGCTTTGCTTCATTTGCACAGCTGGGTCTGTGTACATTCTTCTTTCTGTAGGTATCAATCTTCTTCTCCAGAGCAGTAGGTGTGATCACTGGGGGCAACAGAAATCAATAGCAGCCAGGGAAAGGCTTGCAGTAGAAGTCAGAAACTTGGGGAGGACTAAGTGAGAGATGGATCTTACCCAACAGGGACCTGTACAAGCCCTCAGGGCAGAAGTTTGTTAATGCAGGGAGAGTTTGGCAAGTGCAGGAGATGAGGTGGGAAGTGGAAGTAGGAAAGCAGCAGGCAGAAGCCACCATAGGTAGTGTTTCAGTGAGTGTATTGATTGCTTCTACAGAGGAGGCTACATGAGAGAGGGAAAGAGGGAGGGGCGAGATTGAACTTCCTTCCCATAACATATAGAATACAGTTTAGGATGTCAATCCAGTCTCCCCTCCCCCCCCCAAAAAAAGAAACGCAGTCCCTGTTCAGCATCTCCAGCAGGCAGCCTCTGACCTGCTGATGGCAGCTGTCAGCACTCCAGTGTGGCTGTTAAATCCACTAAGTTTGAGACTGGTTCTACCTTATCAGCCTGATTAAGGTCAGGGCAGCTGACTTCACTAGGCTCTAGACAGACAGCAAACCAGAAGGAAATGAATGTTGTACTGCTAAAACCAAAGTCATGCCCTCCACAGCTGGCCAAGTTTTGTTCCTCATTACTAGTGGTGCTTTGCCTAAGGTTGAACTAGGAAGGGAAAAGCCCAACGCTTCTGTACACTTCTCCAGAGAGGTTCCAAACCCACCTGGACATTGTGATGCTGGGCAAGCTGCTATGGGTGCCCTGCTTTAGAAGAAGGGTTGGACTGGATGATCTCCAGAGGTCTCTTCCAACCTCCACTATTCTGTGAAAAGAAGATGATTAAAAAATGGCTTTGACCAAGAAACTTCTCTCCAGGGAAAGACACAAGAGCTGTATGTCTTATTGTATCTTAAAGTGTGTGTTCTGCCCCCTCAAAGCTCATAAAGGAACAGGAAGCAGCTTAAGTCATCAACGTGTGCTTGTCACAGGCTTAAAGCAGGGTGTAGTGGTTGGGTTTGGAGCATGGTGCAATTCTATTCCCAGTTGCAATTCTATTCCCCTCAAATACAGCTGCTGCTTTACTGAGGGATTTAGCTGCGAACAAAGCAGTCAGGAAGCATGAACTGGGTAGGAGTAGATCTCTATTTGAAAGGACTAAAACTAGGCATTTTCAAGCCTAATAATTATTGCTTGTACAAGAAATTCTCTGTTTGGGGCAGCTAATCCCTTGTCATCCACATACAGTTGTGCAGTTGGGTGGAAACCATCGTTTTGAGGATGTTTAACCAAGGGTCTAATAACAGCCAGCGGTCTTCAGGTCTTAACAATATGTCCTCAGTTCCCCTTTTTGTTGTTCTTTGCTTTCTGCTGTTAATTGTGACAGATTTTTTATACATCACTAATGTTACATTCATGACACCAACACAGCTGTTTCTCCTGGTTCAGTGCTCACCATCTGACCCAGGTCAGACCTAGGGACAGTGAAGTCAAGGAGGACATTGGGGTAGTTCTGTATTGTTCTAGCATTTGCTTTGGCTAATGCTCCAGAGCAGTGACTCATAGAGTGGCATTGCCTTTCTTACTCTAGTTGAGAAGAGATGCTGAAATCAGACCCCATTAACAAACCTTCCACACAGGCTCATCCAGATACTCCTCTTTCCCTCCCAAATTTCACCATCATACCAATTCTATCAAGTTACTGTGAACCATGAAATGAGTATTGAATGATGAGATTGCCAGACTTGAGCAGTACCCTTTTTTCTTGTGCCACGAGTGGGAGGCACAGCAAGGAGTTCCAAATCCTGTGAAATGAAACCCATACAGGAGCGCTGTCCGCAGAGGCAGCAGGGAGCGCTCCGGGGAGCTGCCATAGCGCTGTGCGCACTGCAGCCTACATCCGGGAAGGAGAGCTCCTTCCCTGCCCTCACATGCAGAACCTGAATAACTGGGGTGGATATTAATAGAATTGGAGAAAAATAGCTGGAAGTGGTTCCAGCAGCCCCCGAGGCAGGAGCAGTTCCCACTGTCCTTGGCTGGATTGCATCACCCAGTCTCAACCAGCAGCGGGGCTGGTGTCTCACCACCAGGGCAAAGCTCTCTCTGTTCTTCACTGCCCTTAGCTCTGAAAAACTGTGGTCAGAAATGTGTGCTGGAATTTTTGAAAGCCTGCTCTGAGAGTGGCTGTGAGAGTATGAGCTTTGGCTTCATTCTGCATTGAGTTTAGTCATTTTCATGCACAAAGCCGAGCACAAAAAAAAATACTTGGGTTCCTTTTGGGTTTTCATAGCTTTTTGTGGCAGGCAGTTCTCATAGTGATGCTTCCTGCCTCCTTAAATAGATTATATTCAGGCAGCCTTCCCCTCCTCCTTCTAGCAACCTTTCCTATTAACTTCCTTTTCTTTTTGATTTCTTAAAAAGAGAAAAAAAGGTGGGGGAAAAAAAACCCCAAACTAGCAAAGAGCCAAAAGCAATCCCCAGCCCACAAGCTCCGAGGATGCTGTGCCAGCCCTGTGCTGCCTCCAGCTTGCAGGTGCCCAGCCGTGGGGCAGGGTCGCTGGGGGCAGCGGAGTCTGGGCTGCTGCGGGGAGCAGTCGCCGTGGCCCTGGCTCGGCACGGGTGTCCTGGCACGGGTGTCTAGACACGCTAGTGCTGCCTGCGGCAGGCAGGGAGAGAGGAGTTTAATGGCAACGCTCTTTGTATTCTTCTTTTTGTAGGTTAATTCAGTAAGAACGGGCCTGGGGGGAAGGGGCGTCCTTCCGGTGTCTCGCCCCATGCCCGCTGCGTTAGCTCCTGGAGCCTCGCCGCCCCTGCCGGTGCCTGTGCCGGGACCTGCCCTCTCTGGCCCGGTGACACCTTACGTGATGCCTCTCTGTCCGTACGGAGGAGTTTTCCCTATGGCCGTGTACGGAGTGCAGTGGCCGGGGCCGGCCGTGCCGCCGGGGCTGATCCGCGCCCCGAGCATCGGGCGGTTCTCGCCGCTGGGCAAAACCTGCCTGCAGCTGTACCCGGTGCCGCTGCAGCGCCCCGGGGCCGAGCCGCCGGGACCGCGCCTCCGCATGACGTAGCCGGGGCGGCGCGGGAGCCGCGCAGGAGCCGCCGCTCCGCTGCGGGTGCCGCGCGGTGCGCAGGCGGAGCGGGCGGGGGTCGGGGCGGCCTGCTGGCGCGCACAGCCATACTCTGCATCCAGCGATCACTGTGAGAGGGTTCACACGAGGTCTGTCCGTTCCGGCGGTAGCTGCTTGTATTCCATTGCTGACGACACTTTATTCCTTGTGTTCCGATCTTCTACACTCGCGACCCTTGAGGCCGATGTACTTGAATTGATGGCTAGCAAATTGTACTAACCCTGCAGGAGTATAGTGCCTTGAACTTCAGCTGTCCAGTTCCAGCTGGAAAGACACGGAACGCTGTCTGGAAGGTGTGTTTCATTTGCAGTCTGCTCGGGAGTGGGAGCTCTGTTTGCAAAGATGTGGGAGGTTTCCAGCTGGCGTGCATCGCTTTCACTCTGCTGCAAACACTTCTGTTTCAGTGCACAGGTGGAATGTCCTTTATTAAAGCAAAAAAAATGCTTGTGAGGTGAGGTCTGTGTGGGATGCTGGTCACACCCTTGTGCTCCCACAAGGAGCAGTGGAATGCATGCTTTAAATCGGGAGCCTTTCCAGAGTGATGCTGTGTGCAAGGGCAGGTGATGGCTTTGGGCAGTGCAATCCATTCTCTTCCCCAGCCTTTGGGCTGAAGCGGTTGTATTTGGCAACTTCTCCAACAGGCAGGCAAATAACTGTTTTCTTCTGGGCCAGCAGCAAACTGGATTTTGTTGTCTTCCCCCTACTGGGCTTTGATAGTGTAGTTCAATTACAAATTCGTGCATGTTTCCTACGTGAAGAAATGTAAGTGAGCTCTCGGTTGGAGGAGAACACATCTCCAGGTCACTGTGAGAGCCATCCTAAAGACAGCACTCGGTGCGGCCGCTGAGGTTAGGAATGGTGACTTGACACTGACCTGCCAGCAGTATTCATGCTGAAACAGAAAAAAGGGAAAAAAAGTGAAGCTATTCTTCTTCATATCTGATACTTCAGGTTTGGAGCCTCACCCTTTTTTTGTTTGGAAACCCTTCTTTTTGGAACTGTGTTGATTCATTTCTTAGCGGAGTCTGCACTCCAGGTGGCACAGACACCTCTCTCCGGGGCGGGGGGGAAAGTTGCTTTTGGCCCCTTCTACCCTGCGGAGAGTCTCCACCTGCACCTCTCAGTCTAAAAGCACCAGACAGCCGCTCACACTGGGGTGCTGATGGTAAGTCTCCTTCCCCTGGGAAGCGCTGGGGGAGAGGCCGTGAAGCGCGCGGGCGCATCCGAGGGCACGTGGCTCCGATCTCTCCTGCCGTGGCGTTTTACACTGCCCGCTGCCGGGCAGGGGTGTGCTGCCAAGCTGTGAATTGTATAGTTCTATTGTACTTTGAGCATTCTCTCTGTCTTAAATGATTTGGTTTGTACCCTTTGAATATATTATTCCATCAATTCAGTTAGAATTGAATTTTATAGACAATTATGCAGAGTCTTCTGCCTGGGCAAAATACTTACTGTAGTAAGAGATTTCTGTTCTCTGTAACATGTATCTTTGATTTGCTTGGGTTTTTTAGATTCATGTCTGTATGCTTCATGAGCAAACATGGAAGATATGTTCTCACACCAGTTCCCCTCCGGCTCGCACTGAACCGTACTGTTTATGTTGCTGTTGCCTGTTGTATAGCCCATCCCCTGTATACTGACAAAGTCAGTGGCACCGAGAACCCCGAGAAATTGTATAGATGAAAAAGAAGAAAAATAAACATTTTGTGCTTGGAAACTGTGTGGAACCCCCCAGTGTTCTTCTGCAACCCAGAGCCGGGGCGCTCCCCGCCCTGCCCGCTAACTCTGCCTTGGACTCTTGTCCCTTGCCTTGTGCAGAAGGAGCAGCCCCCACTGGTTCTCAGGCTCTGCCCATAACAGACACCCCCTGCCTCTTAGCAGCTGTGCTCCACGGGTTGTGTAGTGCCAGCTTGCAGGTTTCCTTGCCGCCTGCTGCAGCCTTTCTGCTGTCCCTGATGGCAAATTCTGTGGGTTCCTCTCAGTGGATGGTATCTTCAGTGCTGCTGGTGCTACATGTGAGGATGCTAGAACTTGGTAGATGGTGAAAGACACATGTGGGCTATGTCTCTCCTGCCCTCAGTGTGCTAGGGAAGGCCTCCTAACTCGATCCTGGCATCACTGAAATGCAAGCAAGCAGATACAGAACTGGGCTCCAATGCAAGCAGCCTCTCGGTGAGCACTGTTGCTGGTGTAGGCTGCAGGAGACGTTAGGAAGGAAGGTTCAGGAGGAGGCTTCTGTCCTCCTGTGCACTGCCCCATGTGGCTCTGCTGCCTGTGCTGCATCCACAGGAGGTCTGTGAGGTGAGCTGCAGCTCGGTGCCAGCCCTGTTGCCACCTTGCAAGTGCTGTGTGGCTGGGCAGAGCTGGCACTGGGCAGGGTGGGCAGCCTGGGGCAGCCAGGCCACACTTCTCCTGGCTCTGTGCCTGACTATTGCCTCTCCAGCTGGTACTGGGGCCAAATGATGGCTCAGTTTGATGTCTGCATGTTGGATTGATGGCTTTCATTTGGTGATAGCCCTCTTGGCTGCAATTCTTTCCATTATTAACTTCAAGCTACCTTTTGGTGCCCTTGATTATGCCACTCATGTCAAAGGCTGCTTTGGCCCTTGGTGGCAATTAGTCAGATGCCATGAGATTAAATACACGCGGCAACTGCTTGAGCAGAGGGATGAGAAGGACCCGAAGGGTCTGTGCCACACACACAGCAGCAGGGTCTGTGGGGATCTGTACCCAAAAAAGACATTGCCCTGCAGCCCCAGAGCTGAGCTGAGCTGCCCCAGAGCTGAGCTGAGCTCCTCCTGGCTCTGACCATTGCTGTGATGTGCAGCAAGCAGGTCGAAGCCGCGCTGCTGCCAGGCCTGCAGCCGTGTCCCATAGCTCTGCCGTGTCCCGAGGCTCCCAGCGCTGCTCAGCAGGACGTGTCTGAAGGCAGGACACATCCTCAGCTTCAGAGCCCAGCTTCCAGGGAGCAGATCCCCCAGCTCCAGTCCTGTGGAAATATTGGACTGCAAATATTGGCAGACTGCTTTAAACCGCAGAGTGGTGGCTGGGAAATGCCAACCTGAGTTTGCCCACCTGGCATTGCTCTGGCTCCCCCGTTGCCAAGTGAGGAGTATGCAAATACGTCAGCACATCTGCTTTGCCCAGTGCATCCTGGGCTGGCCTGCAGCAGGGCTGGCCTGGCAGGAGAGCTGCTGCTGCTGGCACTGCTTGTCTGCTGCAGGGACTCAGAGCAGGGAGCTGGAGACAGCAGGGAGAGACATTCAAGGGGTTAAGAGTCTTCTGCAAACCCTGACTCAGGCTTCCTGACATATCTCATTCACAAGAATGGTGTCAAATTGGCCCTTGCAGTTTCTTTGCATGTTTAACTCTGGTCTTCATTCCACACCTGCTACTGAACTTGTACTTCAAACCTATCTCCTAGAGGCTTCTTTTTTGCAGTCAGCTGTATGACTTCCTGTCTCTGAAATACTTAGTGTGAGAGAGAGGTTGGATTGGGCCAAGTGTGGCAGTCTCTGCTCCTGCAGGGACATTTGTGTTCAGGAGGAGGGCTGGCTCTTGCCAAAGGGCAGGATTCCTCAGTGAAGAGCAGGAGCTCCTCAATGAAGTCCCAGGCTCTGCTATTTGTGGAAGGAAATCAGGAATAGTTTTGACTCAGTCACTGCCTTCCCTTGACTTTGTTAATCGTTGCTCTTTCCCTTCAAGCATTTGTTGTAACGATCCTGCTGCACTATTCACCATCCTGAGGATGTTCAGAGGTTCTCCAGAGAAGCCCCCTGCACACAGCACTTGGAGGGGCTGTGTTGGTCAGTTGGCAAGTGTTTGAGGAGGGAAAAAGCCATCCTCCCATGTTCTCTGGAGGCTGGCTGTGGAGAGTTGCCATCAGAAATCTCCCTGCTGAAGTGGTGTGACCTCAGTATTGCCTTTCCTGAGTCCCCACCACCTAATGAAGCAAAGGGTTCAAGTCTTCTGGAGTAAGACAGACGTGTCAGGGGTTAGCTAGCATGGCAAAAGCCGGCCTAGCTTCCTGCCTTTCTGCCAGCTACCCCCCACCTGAGCTTGTAACAGCTGCTGTTGGAAGTGCTGGCATGGAGGCAGAGGTCACAAATGGAACAGCTGATGACTGTGTTTAGCATCTCAGTAAAGTTCCCTTCATTCTTTGGCTCCTTGTCTGCCCTTCCCAGTGCTCTGTTTCTGGTGGTTTGTGGAGGATGGGTGTGTGGCTGTTGAACGTGGGCAGGGTCCCTGCAGAGTCTGTGAGCTGTGAGTTCTTGTGCTCTTGGTTGCCACAGACAGATGAGAGTCCTGCTGTGGGGTTGGATTTCTAAGGCAGCAGAGCCATCATTGTGTGGAATCTCTTGGCTGTGGTTACCAATTGTTGACTGAATCCTGGAGCAGCATTTCTTTGCTGGGTGGTGCTGGGCTGTGCCTAGCTGGTACTTAGGCTGGGCTGCAGCTGTGGTGTTTGCTCTGAAGGAACCTGGTCAGTGCAGCTCTTTTCCTGTCTGTGTGCTCCTGAGAGGAGCTGTTGGTCAGATGGGAGCTGTGCTGTGACTTACACCTGTTGGTGCCTTTTGGCTCTGGTGCTCCTTACTGTTCCAGCCAGGTCTGTTTGAGGAGCCATCCATCCCTGCAGGTGAGGATGGTGATGGTGCAGCCCTGACTGCCCTGCTGCTTTTATTAATGCAGATGAGCTCCAGGAAGGCAGCATAAGGAAATGGATTTTCTGAGCTGTCAGGGTACAAGCTCTGCATTGTGAGAGAATTGATTGCTCGGGGGGCTCTGGATGGGCTCTGGTGCTGGTGTTAGCTGTGTCAGTAAATCGATTCATGACAAGTGATTCATCTGCCAGTCTGCTGGCAGCAGGAGGCAGCACCTTCTGTCCATGCCCTGATCCTTGCTGCTCGATGTTCAGGGGTAGCTGCAGTGTACTACAAGATTGCTGCTGCATGCCTTGGCAGCTGTATGCAGCTGTACAACTACTCCCTTGAAGGAACTTCCACGTGAAGAGCTTAGAGGCTGTGTGACTCTGCAGCCTTACCACAAAGCCTCCTTAAGCTGTGGATTTTGCTTGAGGAGTGCAGAGAAGCTGTGCATGGAAGCTGACCTACAATCTCGCTGAGGTGTCTGTTCCAGCAGTGACACAGCTGTGACCAGTTCCCGGTCTGCCAGAGGGTTGGGAAGGGAAGCTTGGATTCATTCACTTTGTTGCAGTGCCACTGGATGGCTTCCTGGTGTCTGTTCAGCAGTGGCAGATGGACAAGGCAGAAAGAGAAGTTAGGAGATTTTTTTTCCCTCAGGAAGGAGCAGATCCTTGTGCTCTGCCTTTCACGGTGGAGGCACCACTGAGCGCAGCTCCATCTCTGCTTTTGAGGGCTTCCAGGTGATGAAATAAGAAACACAGTTCAAGAGGGTGTCCAGGAAAGAGCAGCGAGGCTGGCGAGGGGTTTGGAGAGTGTCCTACGAGGAGCAGCTGAGGGAGCTGGGGGTGTTCGGTCTGAAGACGAGGAGGCTGAGGGGAGACCACATTGCTCTCCACAGCTGGTGAGACAACAAGAGGAAACAGGGGTTGTGCCAGGGAAGGGTAAGGTGGGATATCAGGAAAATTTTCTTTACTGCCAGAGTGGTCAGGGAGTGGAACAGGCTGCCCAGGGAGGTGGTGGAGTCCCCATCCCTGGAGGTGTTCAAGAAGCTATAATGTGGTGCTCCAGAATATAGTTTAGTGGTCATGGGTTATGGTTGGATCTTAGAGGTCTTTTCCAGCCTCAATGATTCTATGATAGGATGAGCATTGGGAGAGCCTCTCAAGCCACGCTTCTGGGGACTTCTTTGTGCCTTATCATAGTTTTCCTGAGACATTCAGGGCTCTGACACCTTCTGAAATCTTAGGAAATGTAAGAATAGAATACAAAATACAGAATCAACCAGGCTGGAAAAGACCTTGGAGATCGAGTCCAACCTCTCACCCAACACCATCTGATCAACTAACCCATGGCACCAAGTGCCTCATCCAGGCTCCTCTTCAACACCTCCAGAGATGGTGACTCCACCACCTCCCTGGGCAGCACATCCCAATGGCTAACAACTCTCTCTAGGAAGAACTTTCTCCTCACCGCCAGCCTAAACCTCCCCTGGCACAGCTTGAGACTGTGTCTTCTTGTTCTGCTGCTGGGTGCCTGGGAGAAGAGACCAACCCCCACCTGGCTACAGCCTCCCTTCAGGGAGTTGGAGAGAGCAAGAAGGTCTCCCCTGAGCCTCCTCTTCTGCAGGCTAAGCAACCCCAGCTCCCTCAGCCTCTCCTCACAGGGCTGTGCTCCAGACCCCTCCCCAGCTTTGTTGCCCTTCTCTGGACACCTTCCAGCATCTCAACATCTTTCCTAAGCTGAGGAGCCCAGAACTGGGCACAGGACTCAAGGTGTAGCCTAACCAGTGCTGAGCACAGGGCACCAGGTGCCAGTCCAGCTCAAACAGGTATTCTTTACTCCAGACAAGTTTTCATTTGTGTGCTGTTTGGTTTTTAATAACTTTGCAAATGAGCAGAAGCTTCCTCAGCATGCAGTGGTTGTGTTCCAGGCTGCACAAGCTGTATCTAAGGTATTCCTCACTACTGGCAGCAGCTACAGGATGTGCAGTCACTGCCTCTTCCTGTAGCTCCCCCCCAGCACCAAGGAAGTTTGGATTGTATCCCAGCTCACTGCTCTCCTCTGGTCAGCCTTTGAGAGTTCACAGTGACCTGAGAATAAAGAGCCCAGCTGTTGTCCCTGGGACGTGGGCTAAGCAGGGGTTTGTATGTGCCTCCAGGCACCTGCAGGACTAGCTTGGGTGTTAGCTTCCTGGCTGACCTGTGGTGTAAGCACAGCAGCCCACTGCTGCCTGAAGGCTTTTCCCTGTTGTTGGAGGTGGTTCATTCTGTCTTGTTTTCCTGGATGGACAGTGCTGGTTATCAGGGGCAAGCAGGTGTTGAGAATGGTGCTGGATTCAGGCGGACCTGCAGAACCGCCGTAGGTCAGAAGTTCAGGGAGGAGTTACGACCGGGACATGATTTATCTTCCTTTCAAAGCAATTCTCCCTATGAGCAGGCAGAGCAAGAAATACAGGAGGGAGAAAATTGGGACCACAATTAAGGAAAGCAAAGCTAACTCGTGGAGACCCACCAGGAGCTCTGCCAGACACAGCATCTGTTTGCACAGGGCGCGTTCCCCCGCTGGCCCTCGCCTGCCCCGCTGCTGTAAGCAACTCTGCCTTTCTCCTGAGTGCGTCTAGCGAGCTGTGTGCTCTGTGACCCCACCTGTGCTTGCAGAGCCCTTGCAGCGTGCATGCTTCCATGCTGCTGGTGCACGTCACCCTGAGCATGCCACCAGCACCGCCACCAGTCCCAGAGCAGCTGGTCCCGTGGGGTCACAGGGATGCATGGTGGCACCTCCCTGTGCTGCTGCTGCTGCTTCAGCCTTCTGCTGTGCTCTGGGCACCCTCACTGCATTCTGTTCTGGTGCTGTCATGTCGAGCCCTCAGCACCTCTGCACCCTTTTGTGTCCCGCCAGCCGTCTCGCCTTGTGCTCTGGATGATGGAGGCTGGTGGGTCCCGTCCCTGCCTTGTGTTCTGCTGCCATGGGCTATGGCTTCCCTGCCTCCCAGGTGGGAGCAGGATCCTAGGCTGAGGTTGGACAAGAGAGGCGAGCTCAGGCTGTGTTGCCAAGGCTGCAGGCACAGGGAGCTGGTGCTCAGGACTTGCCTCAGCAGTGTCACCACCCCTTCAGCAGCCTCCTGCAGCAGGCACCTGTCCTTTCCCCTCCCCGCTCAGCAGCAGTCCCACGAGCTGAGAGGAGCACTGGGCACCTGTGCTGGCTGTCTCTGTTTCTGCCTCCTAGGAGTCTGGCTCTTCCCCCACGGGAGAACCAAGACTCCAGTCTGAGGGACTCCACAAGGTGCTGGGGATCTGCCACCAACATGAATGCGTTTATGCTTCTGAGCTTTCAGTGCAGCAGAGGTGATGGGGTGACAGGAGTTTGGTCTCCATTTCCCTGCGGTGCCCAGGCTGTGCGCAGAGGCTGGCATGCTCTGGCAGAGGCGTCTGCTGCGTGCTCTGAGTCCACAACCTCCTGTGGCCCTTGTGGGTTTTGCTGGGGTGTTCCTGGGTGTGGAATCCATGTATGGATGTCTTTGTGTGTTTGTTTGTAGGTGCTGAAGATGAGACCATCAGCGACTGACAACACGTGGCCCCCTCAGCTACGGTGCCAAGCGCGAGGCCCTGCCGCCGCTAAGGAGGAGGAAGAGGAAGACGGGAAGTGAATCACCATGCGTGAGAAATTCTGTGCTGGTCTGGTCCATTCAACCCAATTTTGTAACTTCTTTCTAATGATTTTTTTATTTATAGTTGGAAATACAAAAATGTTATGCAAAAAAAACACAAAAAAAAAGAAGAAAAATAAAGGAAAATTATTTTGGGGGAAAAGGATTTTGTTCCAGGCCTTCCCTTCTGTTGTGAGCCAAGTGCCCAGGAGCAGCAGCTGGAGAAGAGGGAGGGAGAGCCTTCAGATCTTTTTGTTTGGCACAGTTAGCTGTGACTGAAGCCCTTTGCCAAAAGAGAAGCTAGGCACAGGGCTTCAGGTCCTAGTACAAGGCAGGTAAGTCCCAATGCCTCTGAAGTTTCTCACAGTCCTTTTCTAAAGCTCATTCTCTGCTTTAAACCTGCTGTAATCCAGCAAAGCAACCTGCAGAGACCCCACCAGAGAGTAAGGTGGTGCTTGGCACTGCCCCTTTGCCCCTTTCTTTTCCTTGTGGAGCAGCCACACTTTCTTGCCAGAGTTCTCCGGTCACTTCTGATTGTCGATGTAAGACTAGAATCCTTCCACAGAGGAGCTGGTAATTGGAGCAGGTTTGAAGAGACTTGGAAGTGCCTTCAACATGCTAAAATGATGTAGTGGGAGGTTTCTGCTCCTTGATTCACTGGCTGGGTTTCAGCTGTCTCCTGGTTTCCAGGGGATGTACAAAGCAGCCTGTAGCAATAATCTCCTTGGCGATGGTTTCTCACAGAGGACTCCGCCGCTGGCTGTTTTCAGAGGGGTGGCTTCAGCAATGGGAGAGTGCTGCTCTTGCTGCTACCTTTGGGCCCCCAGCTTTCCCACTCCCTGCTGCTGTGCTGCATGCCCAAGGACCTCAGTTGCTTCCCTGTCAGACAGTTGCAGACTGTGATGTTCTGACCTTCTCGCTCTTGTTTTTGGTACCAGAGAAAGGGACTTCTGTGGGCCCCCTGCCCGCAGCTGCAGCCTGGCATGTGGTTTGGTTGTTATCTGCCATGTCTGTCTCTTCCAGGCCTTGGTTCTCAACAATAAATCTTATTTTGATGCTGTTGTTCCCTATTTCCTTTGCCCCTCAGCTGTGCCCATCAGCAAGGGCCGTGAGAGCACAGGTGGGCTCAGATGTGAGGCTGAAGCTTAGGAGCCCTGAAGCAAAGAACCATTCAAGCACTTTGGCAAATGCAGAGTTTTGAAGCCCCAGGGCCAAAAGATTTGTGTTAACTTTGTGCTGCTTGGAGTGCCCCCTGTTCTAGCCCTGTCTAGGGAAATGCCTCTGATCTCCTGCATGAGAGCAGGAGCTGGAGAAGTGATAAAGGTTCTCGCTTGCCCTGGGCCTTTCTGCTTGCAGGAGAGAGCAGGTCTGTTGTTAATGGGTGTCCAGTCTGTTGTTAGTTGGGTCCAACCCAGCACTGTGCCTTTCAGTTCCTTTTGTTGGTTGCTGTCATCTTTCCTTGCCTCTTTCCTTCCCTCACCTGCAGCTGCCCTACTGGCACACTGGGCATCACCTCCCTGATGTGCTTGTCCAGTGACCACGGCACAAACCTGATGTGTTCTCACCTGAGACTTCTATTCCCTGAAAGTTTCCAAAGCTGCTCTCTCCAGGGAGATCCCATGCTGGTCTCCTGGGGTCCAGGTCTTCTGCAGTGTGGGCAGGCTCCAGCAGTTTTTGTGCTGCCTGACCCTCTCTGCTCCTCCTGCAGACCCCTGGGCTGCTGTGTGGCCCCAGCTGTGGCTGCAGGGAGCCAGTGGGCTCAGTGCTGGGATTAGAGATCAGGAGTGGAAACTGTGGCAAACCCTGGCTGGTGCTTGCTCCCCACCTCTGCCAAGCCTGCCTAGCTTTACATCATCTCTCCTGCAGAAGTCCATCCAGTGGCTGCTTGCATTGCAGTTTGAAATAAAAGCCCTGAGAGGTGCTAAGTGTCCTTGAGCTCCACTGAACATGATCCTCCATGGAGGAAGAGCTGGGCTTTGCTGCTTTTCCTCTCTAGCTGCTGTCTTCAGCTTGTCTCTTCCTTGCAGAGCAATCACCAATGTTCCCCTCTCAGGCTGATGCCAAGCCAGCACTTAGGTCTAGAGTTTAATCAGGAGTTTCTGCTGGCCACAATCAAAAGCCCAGGCAGGTGATTGTGGCCATCACAAGGTTTAGCATAGCACAGTATCACTCTTGCTGGCCCTTGCTCCTGCTTCTCACCCATGAGGACTCAACCCTATCATCACCTTTGTTACTCTGAAGGTTTTAATATGTCTCCCTAACATAGAGGCCACTCCACCACCTCTTCCTCCTCACCTCTCCCTTCTGAAAGGCTGGTACCCATTGATGTCAGCACTCCAGCTGTGGGAGCTGTCCCAGCTGCTTCCCCTGATGGCTGCTGTGTCACAGTTTGCCCAGGGAGGGGGTGGAGTCACCAGCCCTGGATGTTTTAAAGGTCCTTTAGATGTGGTGCTTGGGGATATGGTTTAGAGGTGAACTTCAGGTAGAGTAGGGTTAATGGTTGGGCTTGATCCTGGGGGTCTTTTCTGACCTGAGTGACTCTGATTCTGTAAGAGCAAGAAGGAAGCCCGGAGCTTTCACTTTGCTCTGAAATGCCACATTTGGTCCCTGCTTCCAACAAGGACACATTTTTCTCCCACAGACTGGCCAGGCTTGTTCCAGTTCATCCCTGTGCTTAGCTCAGCAGCCCCTGGGGCAGTGTGCAATGGGGACCAGGAGCAGGACCCGTGGGTGAACAGCTCTGTCTACCTGCCAGCAGGCAGCAGCCCCTTCTGCCATGGAGCTCCTTGGATTTACCCCTTGAGCTGCTGCTGTTTACAGCCTCTTTTTCCTGACATCCACATTGATTTCTTCACTGAGGTGATGAGATGTGAGCTGGGTTAGCTCTGTGTGTCCTGCACCTGCTGGACAGCAGTGCTGAGCAAGGGGCACCTCCTGCAGCTCTCCTTGTTGCACCCATGAATATCTCAAGGAGTTGGTAATGCCTCCAGCTCCAATTGTCTGCATGGAGCCACCAGCAGCCTCACCACCTCCTCTGAACATCTCACAGATGCCCACCTGCAGTGACCAACTCTGTGCTGGAGCCATTGTGGTGTTTCTGGAGAGCATCACTGAAACTGACCCTGCCTTGGAGATCACCTTTTGTAGTGCTGCCCTTGCTTTGCAGCTGGGCTCAGGTGCATGGGAAGCACAGGAGGATCCTCTGCCAGCACCACTGCCTCTCAGGAAGTCACCAACTCATCTGCCCCCTCAAAAATACTCTCCCATGCTACCATGAGTCAATGCTGTTCACAGGGTCCTGGGCCACCTCCTGAGGAAACCACAAACTCTTCAATAAACAAACCCTTCCAGTTTGGTGCTTGGTGCCATGCAAGCAATCCAGCACCTTGGGCTTGACCGTGAGTCCCTCAGAAGGAACTTCTCAGTGTTGGTTGGTTGTTCTGAAATTGCTTTGAGCATGAAACAAGTGCTGAAGGGAATATTTACCACTGGTACAGTTGGAAGGTTTAGAGAGATGAAGATGGGCATCAACTTGTCTTTAGCTAAATGCAGGCCAGCTCCTAGATGTTGTTCTCTCAGCTTCTTCCATCCCCAAGGTGTGGAAGTAAAGCAAATGAAGTCTTGGCATAATTGTCAGCCAAGAGTTTCTGGGTTGTTGGTGCTGCGGTATCATTATGTATTCAAATTGTCCTTGAGGATGTCCCCAGAGTGGGGCCTGGGCTTCAAGGTTTCCTGTCCATCAGTGTGTAATGCTCCAGGGAAAATAGCTCTAGGTATCAGCTACCCCTCAGGCTGCTGCAGCAGCGAGAGGAATCACCAGTGAGGACAGCTGCTGTAGGCATGCCAAGGGCAGCCCCATGGGGGTGTGGGCTCAGTTGTACACACATGGGTGTGATGGCTGAGCCAAAGTGAGGGCTCCCAAACCATCTCACAGACCAGGTTGGGAGGTTCCCAGTCCACTCTCAGTCCAGCTTTGAGGACTCCCAAATCATCTCACAGACCAGGTTTGAAGGTTCCCAGTCCACTCTCAGTTCAGCTTTGAGGGCTTCCAGACCACTGACAGCCCAGTTTTGGGGGCTCCCAACCACGCAACAGCCCAGCTTTGGAGGCTGCATAGCTTCCCCAGTACCAGCCAAGCAGGAGAACAACTGCCATCCTCCAACAAAGTAATCCAGAAAAACTAGGAGGTTGTTCCATCAGATCCTTCTGAGATCCAGTGACAAAGTGCAGAGCAAGTACCAAAATGAGCCCTGGCTGCAGTGTTGAGGGGGTAGAGGGATTTGGACTGCAGCTTCTCTCCACCTGGGCACGGTGAGCATAACCCTGGTGCCAGGGCAGCACTGGGCAAAGCAAGGTGAGATGTGAAGTCTGGCTGGCATCCCAGCTGTGATCCCCTCACTAGCTCCTGAATCACTCTGCCAAGTGTTGCCCTAAAAGCAGGTGAGGCTGTGGAGCCATGTCTGCTTGGGCCAGCAGTGTGGCTTCAACCAGGATGTGGTGCATGGGCAGTGGTGCAGCTCCATCCTGGGGAAGGTCACAGCTGGAGCCTGAAGGGTTTGTGCACTCCTCTGAAATGCTCACTGGAGTTTAGAAAACAAGCTTCAGTTTATTAAACTTACTTCTATGTTGCAGGCCTGCTTTTGTCCCATCAGCACCCTGCATGCCTGCTCTGCAGCCCAGCCCAAAGGCACCTGCCAAGGCAGGAAAGTTTGAGCACATGCTTAGGAAAATTGGAGCTGGAGGAGCTGCTGGGGCAGCTCTCAGTCTGTGAAAGGCTGAGACAGACCCTGCCAGGGCTGAGGTCCTTGCTGCTGTGCAGAAAGATGTGCTCCTTCTTGGCTGTGCCTCTTCATCCCAGCACTGCATCTCTGCCTTTCTTCTGCAGAAGCAGAGGGGTGGCTGCTGAGGGCCTTGAGCAGCTGTTGAAGGGAATTTCAGAACCCCAGGATGGTGGGGGCTAGAAGAGACCTCTGGACATCATCCAGTCCAACCCCCCTGCTAAAACAGGGCACCCACAGCAGCTTGCCCAGGATCACAATGGCTGGGGGGGTTGGATGCTCTCTGGAGGAGACTCCACAACCTTTCTGGGCAGCCTGCTCCTGGCCTCCAGCACCCTCATACCAAAGAAGTTTCTCCTCATGTTCAGGTACAACCTCCTGTGTTCCAGTTTGTGTCTATTGCCCCTTGTCCTGTCCCTGGGCACTACTGATGAATGTGTGGCCCCAACCTCTTGCTCCCCACCCTTTATCTCATGCTGAGCATTGCTCAGATCCCCTCTGGGGCTGCTCTTCTCCAGGCTCAACAGCCCCAGGGCTCTCAGCCTTAGGAGGAATGGGGGAAGTTACAGAGAAAATGGGGAAGCCTTGTGGGCTGCTGGACAAGAACTATTGCCAACAGCCTTGGAGTTTCTGGAACAGTTCTGGTTTTTACCCTGGAACAGGGCAGTTGTTGTCATTGTGGAAGCCAGAAGTAAAATCTCTCACTACATTAGAAGAGCTGCATGTGGAACAGCAGCCATGTCAATTGGACCAAACCCATCTGGGGGGCAATAAGAGGAAATGGTAAAGATGCAGCTTAGGTTCCTGCAACAGAGGCTTCTGCAGATGCAGGGCATTTGAGTAGCTTTTCATCTGGAGGGGTGGAAATGGAAAGGGTTTCAAATGCCCTCTGGATTTGTACAGTGAGTGCTGAGAGCATGTTCAGTGGCATAGCAAGTGTTTCAGTTTCTGGGTGCTCTAGTGCTCTGAGCAGGAGCACTGGAGGAAGGAAAAGGAGCAATAAATTTGTCGAGATGCTGGCTGAATGCTGCGGGCATCTGAAGATCCTAGAGGTTGTTGGATGTTTAGCAAGGAGCCCAGAGGCTGCTAAGGCAGTTGTGGCAATGGGGAGTCAGTTTGAAACGTCAGACACAGCAGAATTCTCCAGTGTTTGCTCCCTGCAGGTGAGCCGAGGCTGCAGGCCATGCTGGGCAGCTGCTGCCTGCGGGCAGTGCGGTTGGGGGTGGAAGAGCAGTGTGCATGGAGATCCTGGAGGCCTTTCCAGCCTTAAGTGCTCCATCTGGGGGGATTACTCCAGAAGGTGACCTGCTTTTCTTGGCCTTCTTAAATCAAAGTGTGTCTTGATTTGAAAGAAACAAACAGGGTTGCTCAGTCTGGGGAAGAGAAGGCTCCCAGGAGACTTTCCTGTAGCCTTCCACTATCTCAAGAAAGCTGGAGAGGGACTTTTGAGGGTAGTGATAGGACTGGGAGGAAATGGATCCAAGCTAGAGGAGGGAAGAATCAGATTGGATGTTCGGAAGAAGTTGTTCCCCGTGAGGGTGGTGAGAGACTGGCACAGGTTGCCCAGGGAGGTGGTGGCAGCCTCATGCCTGGAGGTGTTTGCAGCCAGGCTGGATGTGGCTGTGAGCAACCTGCTGTAGTGTGAGGTGTCCCTGCCCATGGCAGGGGGGTTGGGACTGGAAGACCCTCGAGGTCCCTTCCAGCCCTGGGAATTCTGTGATTCTGAGCCGGTGCAGCTGAGCCCTGCTGTGCCTGCCTGTGGGGGGCAGAGTGAAGCTTGGCATGGCCGAGGCTGCCGTGCGGTGCCGCGGGGCAGGAGGAGGTGGCTGGGGGTGGGAAGGGGACACTGCTCCAGACACAGCTGCCCAGCCAGGGCCATCCCTGTGCTTTGCCCTTGCCGGTGCCAAGCAGTAGCCAGCCTGGACAAATGGCTGGTGGGGTTCTGTGTGCTGCTGCAGGAGGGTGCCAGCCAAGCGTTCCCCTCCCGTCGGATTGTCGAATGAATATTCCTTGTGAGAGACGATGGGGTGGAGGATGGCAAACAGCGGTGCAGAGGGGAAACTATTTGTGTTTAGGGAGCAGTGAAGAGCAGCAAAGGGACACACATTGTGTGAAGCACTTGGAGACTTCAGTTCAGCTCCTTTCCTTCCTTTCTTTGCTCTTTTCTGACAGCTGTCATTATAAAGCTCTGCAGTGGGAGAATGCAGTGGCTGGAGAAGCAAAGCCCAGGGGCTCTCCTTCGGCTCCAACTGAGGCCGCTCGGAGGTTTCCCTTGTCCAGCACCTGCCCTGTGGGAGGTGAGACCATCTCAGGGGAGGCTTTGCTCTCCATCAGTTTTTAATAAGCTCTGAGATGCTTTTCAGTTCACCCCTTTGCCCTGAGCATCTTGTCTGCACTCACAGGTGTGCAGCACTGTTTTGGTAGGAAGGTGAGTTGGTCACAGCTCTTATAAATATCTCAGTGCTGATCAAGAGCTAAAGGGCAGGGGCAAGAGGATGAGGCCAGAGCCTTTTCAGGTGTGCCCAGTGACAGGTCAAGGGGCAATGAGCACAAACTGGAACCCAGGAGGTTCCATCTGAACAGGAGGCAAACCTCCTTGGTGTGAGGGTGCTGGAGGCCTGGAGCAGGCTGCCCAGAGAGGTTGTGGAGTCTCCTTCTCTGGAGAGTTTCCAACTCCCCCTGGCCATTGTACTCCTGGGCAAGCTGCTGTGGGTGCCCTGCTTTAGCAGGGGGTTGGACTGGATGATCTCCAGAGGTGCCTTCCAACCTCCACCACACTGGGAATCTGGGATTCTGTCTTTTAGGCAATACTGTTTATTTTCTTTATTTGCCCTGTGTGGGCAATATCTTTCCTTTGCTAAGTATCAGCTGAGCTCAGGGTAAGATAACAAACAAAGTGTCAACAGGGGCAATGAAAGGGCAGTGTGGGATGGCAGTGCTGGGCATGGAGGCAGGGACCCTCCCTGGCACAGGGGTTTGGCTGGAGCTGGTGGTTCCTGCTGGACCACAGCACCAGGACAGACCAAGACGATCCATTCTCCTTCCCTCCAGCGTGGTGGTGAGAGAAAGTTCAGTTCTCCCCTCACACACAAAGAAACCACGACTAGCTCACCTCCTCCAGCCAGGAGGGCTCCTCCCTGTACCCCCCATCTCCCCCTACCTCCCTTTTTCCCCCAAAAGGGTTAGAGGGAGAGAAAAGGTAATTATTAAGGAGGAAATTCTGTTAGCTCAAAGCCTATGCAAGAATTAGTTTCTTATCTGTTAGTTCAAGGTTAACTCCATCCCACACAGCTGTTGCTCAGGGAGAAACAGACAGGCTGCAAAAGGCAGACAGACCTGAACAGACTGAGATTCAGACTGAACTAAAACTTGAAGTTGCATTCTACCACTGAAATTCGTTTAGAAGATCTTGTTCTCATTATCTTCACCAAAACACTCAGCCAGAGTGTTCCAGCAGCTCTCCCTTTCTGAAGGGCACAGCCTACAACGGTCACACTCCAGCCATCCTCTGCACAGCCAGCATCCTGAAGGGCCCAGCTGGGCCTCTGGGAGCCAGGCTGTGAGTGGGACAGGAAAAAAGGAAGGAGAGGGTGGTGTGGGATGAGGAGGCACAACACCTGCACCCTGCACGAGAGTTAATCCCTGAGGCTGCCGGCTCGGAGTCTGAGCCTTGTGAGGCTGTGAGCCAGGAGA
Organism: Dryobates pubescens; assembly: GCF_014839835.1. NCBI lineage: Eukaryota > Metazoa > Chordata > Aves > Piciformes > Picidae > Dryobates > Dryobates pubescens. Next base: position 18,624,131 of record NC_071612.1, on the reverse strand, counting down.
AGGGCAGGGGCAGCCTGGAACCTGTGCTTTGTGAGGCTGTGAGCCAGGAGAAGGGCAGGGGCAGCATGGAACCTGTGCTTTGTGAGGCTGTGAGCCGGGAGAAGGGCAGGGGCAGCATGGAACCTGTGCTTTGTGAGGCTGTGAGCCAGGAGAAGGGCAGGGGCAGCATGGAACCTGTGCTTTGTGAGGCTGTGAGCCAGGAGAAGGGCAGGGGCAGCATGGAACCTGTGCTTTGTGAGGCTGTGAGCCGGGAGAAGGGCAGGGGCAGCATGGAACCTGTGCTTTGTGAGGCTGTGAGCCGGGAGAAGGGCAGGGGCAGCATGGAACCTGTGCTCTGTGAGGCTGTGAGCCGGGAGAAGGGCAGGGGCAGCATGGAACCTGTGCTTTGTGAGGCTGTGAGCCAGGAGAAGGGCAGGGGCAGCATGGAACCTGTGCTCTGTGAGGCTGTGAGCCGGGAGAAGGGCAGGGGCAGCATGGAACCTGTGCTTTGTGAGGCTGTGAGCCAGGAGAAGGGCAGGGGCAGCCTGGAACCTGTGCTTTGTGAGGCTGTGAGCCAGGAGAAGGGCAGGGGCAGCATGGAACCTGTGCTTTGTGAGGCTGTGAGCCAGGAGAAGGGCAGGGGCAGCCTGGAACCTGTGCTTTGTGAGGCTGTGAGCCAGGAGAAGGGCAGGGGCAGCCTGGAACCTGTGCTTTGTGAGGCTGTGAGCCGGGAGAAGGGCAGGGGCAGCCTGGAACCTGTGCTTTGTGAGGCTGTGAGCCAGGAGAAGGGCAGGGGCAGCCTGGAACCTGTGCTTTGTGAGGCTGTGAGCCGGGAGAAGGGCAGGGGCAGCCTGGAACCTGTGCTTTGTGAGGCTGTGAGCCAGGAGAAGGGCAGGGGCAGCCTGGAACCTGTGCTTTGTGAGGCTGTGAGCCGGGAGAAGGGCAGGGGCAGCCTGGAACCTGTGCTTTGTGAGGCTGTGAGCCAGGAGAAGGGCAGGGGCAGCATGGAACCTGTGCTTTGTCCTTTTTAACCAGGGACAGGGCAGGATGCTCTCTGCACAGCATCCTGAGGGGCTGGCTGTGGCAGGGCCAGCTGGCAAGCATGAGCTGGGGAGACTGGGCCAGGCTGGAGGCTGCAACTGGGCAGGCACAGGCAGAGGGGCAGGCAGGGGCACAGGCAGGGGTGGAAGCAGCAGTGCAGGCAGAGTTGCAAGCAGGGTGCTCAAAAGGGTACAAGGAGGCAGGATGTGGGCAGGGATGTAGAGAGTGTGCAAGCAGGTGCAGGCAGGGGCAGAAGCAGGGAAAGATTCAGGCAGGGGCACAGGGACAGTGTCTGATTTTGAAGAAGCAGCTGTGCTATACTGGGGGTGAGGTGATAGAGAGCAGCCCTGCAGAAAAAGACTTGGGAGTGTTGGTGGAGCAGGCAGTGTGAGCTTGCAGCACAGAAGGCAAATGGCAATCTGGGCTGCAGCCAAAGCAGTGTGGCCAGAGTTGGAGAGAGAGGATCCTGCACCTCTGCTCTGCTGTGCTGAGACCTCACCTGCAGTGCTGTGTCCAGCTCTGGAGCCCTCAGCACAGGAAGGACCTGGACCTGATGGAGAGGGTCCAGATGGGGCCATGAAAATGCTCAGGGGGTTGGAGAACCTCTGCTATGAGGACAGACTGAGGGAGCTGGGGGTGTTCAGCCTGGAGAGAAGGATCCAGGGAGACCTAATAGTGACCTGCCAGTACCTGAAGGGGGCTACAGGAAGGCTGCAGAGAGACTGTTTGCAAAGGCCTGCAGGGACAGGAGCAGGGGCAATAGCTTCAAACCAGAGCAGAGCAGATTGAAATTGGATGTGAGGAACAAGTTCTGCACCAGGAGGGTGGTGGAACACTGGCACAGGTTGCCCAGGGAGGTGGCTGAGGCTCCATTGAAGGTGAGGCTGGACAGGGTTCTGGGCAACCTGATCCGGTGGAGGATGTCCCTGCTGAGTGCAGGGGGTTGGACTGGATGAGCTGTGGAGGTCCCTTCCAGCCCAGAGCATTCTGTGACTCTCTGCTCTCTCCTGACTTTCTGCTGTTACCAAAGCACCAACCCCACACCCCCCAGCCCCACACCCCCAGCCCTGTGAGAGCTGCACAGAGCTCTGTCTCCATGGAGAGCTAACCCCAAGCACTAAGGCAAAGCTGGGAGGCCAGGATGTGTTTTTCCACGAATTTCTGAGAGGCACAAGTTGGCTTTTCTGTGGCAGCAGCCCTCATCTCCTGTTCTTTGCTATGGTGATTCAGTAATGCTTCACTGTTGTCATGGTTGCAGGGTTACTACTAAAGCCAAAGCTGCTGCACAGCCCTTTTATTCATAGTTTCAGTGTATAAACTAATTAAGTAAACTGAAAGCAGCCATCAGCTGCCTGGGCCTTGGTTTTATATTGCTCAGGCTCAGAGAGACTCAATTTCTGCAGCCCTCCAAAATACCAAACCTCACTATTTCATCTCCCCAGAGGAGTTCTGCATCCTAAGGCTGGGAAAAGTTCACTGAGCATTGAAGTGCCCAGGACCATCCTTGCAAAACTGATCAGGTCCCTGGAAAATCTCTTTTGAGCTGCTACAGTGAAGCTGGAGCCAGCCTGTTCCAGGCAAGCTGCCTTAGCCAGGCAGAAACCCAGGCCAAGGGTTTGCTGTCTGACTCATGCTTGCTGTGTAGCAAGAAGAAATGGTGGCAGAATGACAGGGGGTGGGGGCACATCTGTGCAGAGCCCTGCGTGCTCCCCGCAGCAGGAGGGAGGTGAGAGGAGAGCAGGGTGCAGGCAGTTCCAGGCTGGGCTGTGGGGGGTGGCGTGTAGGACACAGCCAGCTGGGGCTGAGCCATGCAGTCACAGGGTCATGAAGCTGGAAAAGACCTTGAAGAGCACTGAGCCCAACCACGACCCAGCTCCCGTGACCACCAAACTCTGTCCTGAAGCACCACAGCTCCACACTTCTGGAACACCCCCAGGGATGGGGACTCCACCGCCTCCCTGGGCAGCCTGTGCCAACCCCTGACCACTCCTGCAGCAAAGAAACACTTCCTAATCTCCAACCTAACCCTCCCCTGGCACAGCTTGAGTCCATTTCCTCTTGTCCTGTTGCTAGGTGCTTGGCAGAAGAGACCAACTCCAGCCTCCCTGCAGGGAGCTGCAGAGAGCAATGAGGTCTTCTCCCCTCAGCCTCCTCTTCTCCACACTAAACACCCCCAGCTCCCTCAGCTGCTCCTCATACCCCCCTCCACCCCCCTCAGCAGCCTCACTGCTCTTCTCTGGACACCCTTCAGCCCCTCAAGGCCTTTCCTATGCTGTGGCTCCCAGAACAGAACCCAGGACTCAAGCTGTGGCCTCACCAGGGCCGAGAACAGCAAACACCATCACTGCCCTGCTCCTGCTGCCCTCCAAATCCCTCAGCAGCCTTGCTGCTCATCTCTGGACACCCTCCAGGACTTCAACACTTCACATGAGCCCCAGGAGTGCTAAGGGGAGCCCAGGCAGTTTGGCCTGAGGTGGGAGCAGCGGCACTGGCACCTGCCTTTGTTGGGGAAGGGGTTGGAAGATTGAGTGTCCCCAGCTGGTGCTCTGCCCTTGGCTCTTGTCCCACTCTGCTATGTGCAAGGGGGAATTTAAGGAGAACTTGAAGCCAAGTAAAAACCTATTTCCTCTTAAAATTAGCTGCATCTTAGTGTTCTCTTGGTATCCCCCCCCAGAGGGTGCACTCACTCTGGCATCTGCTCCTGGGGAGCACAGTGCTGTGCAGGGTCAACCCTTCCCCACCCTCCCACAGAGGGGAGCAAAGCTGTGTGGGGTGCCCCCCGCCTCTTGGCTGAGCTGGGCTGAGGCCACAGGTGGTAATCAACTCATCTCAAGCTACAGGGGGAGCTGGATTTCCCCCCTTGCTCCATGCTGAGCTGCTGGCTGCAGGCAGCACAGCATCCTCCTGCCCACGGGTGGTCCTCCCTCCCTGCCACTGCTGCAGGGCCCCTGTTTGTCCAGCGGTGCTGGAAGTTCTCCTGCTTGGCTTTGTTAGTGTGGTGGGTGTGGGGCCTGGCACTAAGGGGGCTCTGCTGCTGTGGGAGGGTGGAGGGCACAAGGCTTCTGGGGAGCTGCCCTTCATTGAGCTGAAGAGACCGAGGGGCCTCCTGGAGACCATTTAACTTCATCCCTTTTTCACACTAGATGAAAACACCTCAGCTCTCACACAAGCTGAGAAGCTTCTCTCTGCTACCTGTGATCTGTCCCTCTCCTCCACCTTCTCTGGGGTGTGAGAGCAGCAGGACCCCAGCTGGGATGCTCAGGGCTGAGGGATTCAGAGGCAAACTTGCTCCTGCTTACGCATGGCTTTCCGTGTGGAGCGTCGCTACCTGGCGCTCTGGCAGGCCTCCTGTTGCTGTGGTTGACATAGGGAAAACTGCAAAGGCAGTCTCTGGAAGGCAGCCTGCGGCCAGCAGAGGTGCTGGCTCTGCGGCGCTACTTTGCCACTCCAGAGTCGCCTGGTTCTCGCTGAAGCTGCAGCTCACGGCCGCAAGCCGTCCCCGCACCGCCCCGGCCAGGGGGCAGGGGCTAGGGGCCAGGGGCAGGGTCCTGTCCAGCTGCGTGTGTGAGGCCAGGAGCCGCCCAGGGTCGCGGCGCGCTGCAGAGGCTGCTGCTCGGTGTCTAGCCCGGAAACGCGGGCCCTCGGCGGTGCCGAAGGGGAGGTGACCTGCACAAACCAGGGTGGGCTCCTGCCCCAGGAAGCGGTGCCAGCTGCTGGCCCCCGGTGCGCGACGGGCGCTGTCCCGGTGCTTCCCGCTCAGCGCCTTTGGGAGGCAGAGATTTCTTCTGTGCAGCAGCAGACACATGGCCAGGGGGTGATGGAGGGGACCCTTCTGTGGCTGCAGTCCCCCTGCATGTCGGGCTACACAACAGCATCCCCCACTTTCTGTCCCTTCCCCTTGTCCCCTCTGGATGAGGTAGGCGCAGGGAGCATGCCTGAAGCTGCTGCTGGAAACGTGGAGTGGTTGTTAACATGAACACCATCTGTGCAGCAGCTCTGCTTGCAGGACCCTAGAGTGATGGAGGGTCTGTCCTGCTGCCAGCGGGGCATGAGGTGTGTTACTGCTGGGAGGGGTGAGCCGTGGCCATGGTGAGCCCTGAGCTCCTGAGACTTATAATAATAATAATGATAATAATAATAAACCAGGTTGGAAGAGACCTTCAAGATCATCATGTCCAACCTATCATCCAACACCACCTAAACAACTAACCCATGGCACCAAGCACCCCATCAAGTCTCCTCCTGAAAACCTCCAGGGATGGCGACTCCACCACCTCCCCAGGCAGCCCATTCCAATGGGCAATCACTCTCTCTGTATAGAACTTCTTCCTAACATCCAGCCTAAACCTCCCCTGGTGCAGCCTGAGACTGTGTCCTCTTGTTCTGGTGCTGGGTGCCTGGAAGAAGAGACCAACCTCCACCTGTCTACAACCTCCCTTCAGGTAGTTGTAGAGAGCAATAAGGTCACCCCTGAGTCTCCTCTTCTCCAGGCTAAGCAACCCCAGCTCCCTCAGCCTCTCCTCACAGGGCTGTGCCCCAAACCCCTCACCACCTTTGTTGCCCTTCTCTGGACACACTCCAGCAAGTCAACCTCCTTCCTAAACTGAGGGGCCCAGAACTGGACACAGGACTCGAGGTGCGGCCTAACCAGTGCAGTGTACAGGGGCAGAATGACCTCCCTGCTCCTGCTGGCCACACTGTTCCTGATGCAGGCCAGGATGCCATTGGCCCTCCTGGCTGCCTGGGCACACTGCAGGCTCATGTTCAGCCTACCATCGACCAGCACCCCCAGGTCCCTCTCCACCTGGCTGCTCTCAGCCACTCTGACCCCAGCCTGTAGCACTGCCTGGGGTTGCTGTGGCCAATGTGTAGAACCTGGCACTTGGATGTGTTCAATCTCATGCCCTTGGATTCTGCCCATCTGTCCAGGTCCCTCTGCAGAGCCTCTCTACCTCTACTTTACCTACTTGCTGGTGCTGGAGCACTGGGGTGCCTGGGGAAGCAGCATCACTCTGCTGCAGCACGGCTGGGCTGTCCACATGGTGACACCAGGCAGTTTCTGGAAGTTCAAGGCCAGCAGCTGGAGCAGTACAACCAGATCCACCTGGACTAAACCACCTGAATGTTATCAGCTCTAACCCAGAGCTGCTGACTCCAGGGCAGGTTCTCAGCTGTGGGCCTGCCTGAGCCAGCAGGTAGCCCTGAGGCAGCATGGCTTAGCTGCTGCATTTGACAGCTCTTAACTGAGTGCAGTTCAACAGAGGCTTAATTAGGAGCAGGTTAAGAAAAAACACAGTTTGCAGGGTTACCCTTTTGTTTGGCAAAGCTGTGTCAGAGCCTGCAGCTCCTCATACCCAGAAAGTGCCATCTCATTCTGCAGACACTGCCTTTGCCCTTCTCATGAGCACAGAGATCAATTCCCTCGCCTGCACCAGCAGCTGGGCCACAGCCTGGCAGTAAATCAGCCACCTCTGTGGGCTTGCTTCCATGTGCACCCAGTTGCCTTCGCTGGGAGGAGAGCTCCTACAAGGCTGTTCATAACCTGTGCCCAGCCAGCTGACTCCTGCTTGGTGGCAGTGATGGAAACAGAAAATATTCAATCTCTAGGAGTGAAATTTTCAATGCTGCCTTTTGTTTTGGCAGTTGAGGCAGCAAGACCCAGTGTAAAAGGATCCCAGAAGGTGAGAGGTTGGAAGGGACCTCTGGAGAGCTTCCAGTCCAGCCCCCCTGCCAGAGCAGGAGCATAGAATCCAGCACAGGTCACACAGGAACACATCCAGACAGGGCTGCAAAGGCTCCAGAGGAGACTCCTCAACCTCTCTGGGCAGCCTGCTCCAGGGCTCTGGGACCCTCACAGTCAAGAAGTTTCTCCTCATGTTGAGGTGGAACCTTCTGTGCTGCAGCTTCCATCCCTTGTCTGTTGTCCTATCCCAGGGCACAGTGAGCAGAGGCTGTCCCTGTCCCTTCCTTCCTGACCCCCAGCCCTCAGCTATTGATAGACATTGATCAGATCCCTCTCAGTCTTCTCCTCTCCAGACTGAAGAGCCCCAGGGCTAACTTCACCTGTCTAAAGTCTGTTTTGCAACATTAGCAGTGAGCACTTTAAAGTCCCTAAATCCTTCTCTCACAGAGACCTTTAAGAGATGGCTACAAACAGCTTTCCATGCTGAGGGAGCCGGGGGTGTTTAGTGTGGAGAAGAGGAGGCTGAGGGGAGGCCTCATTGCTCTCTGCAGCTGCCTGAGAGGAGGCTGGAGCCAGGTGGGGCTTGGGCTCTCTAGTATCAGGTGCTTGAAGGAGAGGAAATGACCTCAAGTTGCACCAGGGGAGGTTCAGGCTGGATATCAGAAGCAACTTCTTCCCTGAAAGGGCTCTCAAAGCCTGGCCCAGGCTGCCCAGGGAGATGGCTGAATCCCCATCTCTGGAGGTGTTTCAGAGAGGCAGAGCTGTGGTGCTGAGGGCCATGGTTTAGCCCCAGCCTTGGTAGAGTTACAGAATGGTTGGGCTGGATGAGCTTAAAGGGCTTTTCCAGCTGAAGCAGTTCTGTGATTCTGTGAAAGGTAACTCCATAGGCATTAACTTAATCTTTTCAGGAGCGGTTTTAAGCCCACAATTGCTTCTCAGTGCAGAACAGCAGCTCCAGGCACGTCTCGGAGCCCGGCCTGGTGAACTGATCTGCAGCAGGGCGAAGGTGGAAGCAGAGCGTGGCTCTGCAGAGGGCAGAAAGGGCTCTGCAGAAGCACTTCTGGAGTTCAGCACATCCCAGCAAATGTCTTTGTGCAGGGGCAGCCTTGCCAGCACTCTCTGAAGCTGTTTGCTAAGCGTGCTCCCAGCGCCGCCTTGCTCCCTGGCAGTGCTCCTGGCGGGCACGGTGGGGCCGGGGCGAACAGAAGAGCCTTTGGTGCTGTCCTGGGGCCGTGCCTTGGGAACTCTGCTGCCCCACAAACATCCAGCAAGGGCTGCTCTGCTTGCTTCCTTAGCAAACACTTCTGCTGTTAAGCTTCTTTTGCCAGGATACTTGTTGGGGCTAAGTGAAGCGGAGGCCACAAATGCAGCAGGTAGGGGTGGGAGATGTTCGTCCTCAGCTCCAGCCCCTGCCTGGGGACCCTTATGGTGCTTAGTGCAGCAGTGGAGCTCCTGCCTTACCAGGTATCCCAGATCCCACCACTGCCATCATGCCAGTATGGTATGTGTCTGAGAGTTGGGACTGAGGGCAGATGGAGGGGCAGCAGGAGGGACCCACCTGGCCCGGTGCAGAGGCTGTGTCCTGCTCAGCAGTGCTCAAAACGTGTAGGAATGCAAAGCAACCTGCAGCAGGAGCTCCACCAGACACAGCTGGGGATCCCTGAAGGCAGGAAGAGCAAGAACATGGGAGGAGGACAGCAAGGCATGGGATGAAGGTAACAGACTGCACAGGGAAAGGAGAACACAGCCAAGCACAGAGAAATTAACCCAAGGTGAGGAAAGGCTCTGCTCATGGCTAGTCGAAGTCTGCCAGGATAAGCTTTCCTTCTAAGGCAGCAAAGAGGCAGAGGCAGTCTGTGGGAGGGAGGTGACCATGCAGACATTTCCTAGTTCTCTGACACCGAGGAGGCACTTAGAGAGCACTCCCCTCAGGGAGTGCTGAGCCAGCCTTACCAACACGGTGCTGCCCAGAAGCACACTGCTGTCGGCTCCCCTGCTGGACATCCCAGAGCTTTCCACATCTGCTTTAGCTATTTTTGAAGCTTCCAGCTGATCTCTGACCAGCCTGTGGGATCTTAGTAGAGGAGAATGGCCTAGACTCCAAATGCTACCTGGCTTGTCAAATATCAAAGACTTGTTTGGGTTGGAAAAGTCCTTTAAGGTTATCCAGTTCAACTGTTCTCTAACTGCTGAGGCTGGGGCTAAACCATGGCCCTCAGCACCACAGCTCTGCCTCTCTGAAACACCTCCAGGGATGGGGATTCAGCCACCTCCCTGGGCAGCCTGGGCCAGTGCTTGAGAAGCCTTTCAGGGAAGAAGTTGCTTCTGATATCCAACCTGAACCTCCCCTGGTGCAACTTGAGGTCATTTCCTCTCCTTCAAGCATCCGATACTAGAGAGCCCAAGCCCCACCTGGCTCCAGCCTCCTCTCAGGCAGCTGCAGAGAGCAATGAGGCCTCCCCTCAGCCTCCTCTTCTCCACACTAAACACCCCCAGCTCCCTCAGCTGCTCCTCCCCAGCTCTGTTCTCCAGACCCTTCCCCAGCTGTGTTGGCCTTTGGCCCTGCTCCAGACCCTTAATGTCCTTGGAGTGAGGAGCTCAAAACTGACCCCAGGACTCAAGGAGCTGTTTCACCAGTGCCCAGTACAGGGGGACAATCCCTGCCCTGGTCCTCCTGGTCACATTATTTCCAGGCCAGGATGCTGTGATTCTTCTTGGCCAGCTGGGCACACACCAGTTCATCTTCAGCTGGCTATCAGTACTTCCAGGTCTTTCTCTGTTGGGCGTCTTTCAAGCCACTCTCCCCCAAGCCTGTGGCATTGCCTTTTTGAATGCAACATCTTCCCCTCCTGGTGCAGGCTTCTCACTGTGGTCATGGTGCTCAGCTGGCCAGGAGAGCCTGGTTGGGGAGAGCAGAAGAGCAGGTGATGGGGCTGCTTTACCTGCACCATTCAGGAAAGGTGCAGACCTGAAGGGCCTCTCCTGCTTGCTGGGTATTGCCCCTGGAGCCATTTGGAACAGCACAGCAGAGTGAGACCTTAACTGGAAAGTGCAGTAAAAAGTGAGATCTTGATACAATAAATGGACTTGGACCCAGCACCTGAGAACTTCAACTGAGGAGCTGAGGCTGCTCTGGCAGATGAAGGGACACAGGCATTCTCATGCAGGAAGGACTTTCATGACTGATAAACACAAGGTCATCTTTTTTAGCCCCATTGAACTGAGCATGAGAGCAGACAACTGTCCATAAAATGTCCCCTTAGGGGCAAATACCAGAACTGCCTGAGCTGAGGCTGGTGTCAGCCTGGGCTCAGGGGGGTATCAAGCAGCCCTGAATAGCTGCAGGCTGGAAATTAGAAGACAGTTAACAGCAACATGAGGAGCAAAATTCTGGAGTGCCTGTGCTTGCCAGAGGTGATCTGAGAAGCTTGTGGAAGGGTTCATAGAATCACAGAACTGTCAGGGCTAGAAGGGACCTCAAGGATCAGCCAGTCCCAACCCCCCTGCCATGGCCAGGGACACCTCACACTACAGCAAGTTGCTCACAGCCACATCCAGCCTGGCTGCAAACACCTACAGGCAGGAGGCTGCCACCACCTCCCTGGGCAACCTGTGCCAGTCTCTCACCACCCTCCTGGGGAAGAACTTCTTCCTAAGTAAGTAGAAATCCCTGGAGACAGAAAATGGCTTTTTGGTGCTGAGGGCTTGGGGGCTTGGTGTGCTGCTGTAGCTGAGGAGAGAGGAGGTTGCTGGCTTGCCCTCTCCTGCTGGATGTGTACGTGTGGGGCCGTAGGGTTTGTGCTGCTTATCTGTGGGCATAAGAAAAGAATCCTCTTGGGGTAGCAGCTGCCTTGGGGGTGTTGGTTTTTTCCCCATCCTCTCAAGCACTGAAGATTGCTCAGAGCCAGAAACAGGACATAAGTGAGATTTGCTGGGTCTGTAAAGTCATGGGGTGGTGTCCTCACAGTCAGACCACTCACAAGTTTGGGGGTGGGATGGAAACTCCTCCCTTGGTCAAGGCAGCAGAGAACCCCCAATGTCCTTGTCCTCCTCTGCAGGGGGTCATCACCTGGAGACCACCAGCACTTTTCACTGCACAAATCTTCATCAGGAGCTGCTGCTGTTGATAACTTTTAACTCCCTTCTTGCTGCATGTCAAAGGCCTGAGCTTGGGTGTTCGCTACAGGCCACAGCAGATGCCCTTCATGCCGTTGTGCCCCAGACATCTACTGCCCAGTGGCAGGCAGATGTTGGGGCCTCAGCTATGTCACCCTGGGCTCCTGTCCAGCCCTGTGTTCTTGCATTGCCCACACAGGGTGGTCCCCCATGGTCTGTGCAGATCAGCTTGCACCCAGTGCTTGGTGATTTTGCAGTGGAAAGCAGGGGCAGAACGGTGGTTTTTGTCCCCAGGCTGTGGGGGAGGAAGGCCTTGGGATGAATGCTGCAGTGCTGGGAGGCACCATGAGAATGCTGTGCTGCTCGCTGGCTGCTGCTGCCTCACCTCTGCCCAGGGACTGCCCCCTGCTTTTCTGGGCATCACACTGGACACAGGGCATGGGCACAGGGAGAATGCCTGCAGGATCCCAGCAAATACTACATGGAGCACAGAAGACAAGCAAGGGTCATTCACTAAAGCACATTCTTTTTCCTGATGCAAGTCCCTGTGCCGTCCTGGCGGGGCCGAGACAGCAGAAACTCTCCAGCTTGCTTTTCTGATTCCCTCAGTGCCCTGCCAGCAGCTCCAGATGCCTGGTTAAACTATTTCTGTCCTTTCTATGGCAGCCACAGTATTGGTGTGGACCCTCCATGCTGCACCCTCCAGGTCATCCCCCTTCCTTGCCGTTACACAGTGTAAGCCCAGAATATCTGAAGCATGGGTTTGTATTATGCCAAGCTCCTCTAGAAAGCACTCCTCACTGATTAGAAAGTAATTACAGAGGACAAGTTTTGCTCAGTCCCAAAATAGCCTTGTGTCACATTCTCAGATGAAGTAAACTGATTGCTTGGAGCATACCCACCAGGACAGAGCAGCAGCAGGTCTGGCTCCAGCTGGTGAGTGGTGAACAAGACAAAGGGGCTGTCAGAAAAGGGATGGGGAGTTAGACTTGATCCTTCCCCTTCCCCTTCCCCCCTTCCCCTTCCCCTTCCCCTTCCCCTTCCCCTTCCTCTTCCCCTTCCCCTTTCTCTTTCTCCCCTCTTCTCTCCCCTTCTCTCCCTTCCTCTGTGTTTGTGCTGGGAAGACTTGCATTGGTGAGGCTCTCAGAACATCCAGGTCAGTACAGTTCATTATTTGCACAGCCTTCTTCAGAGCCCTTTCCCTACTTGATACTTCAGTGGTTGAAGGGAACCTCTAGTTGAAGGCTGAGAAGGCAGGAGATGAAGACAGCTGCTGTAGAGATGTTCAGGACCAGGATGGGCTCTTCCTTTGTGCATGGGGCAGTATGTAGTATGCATCATTAGCATCCAGCATCTCTTGTTCAGCCAGGACAGCTGTGGCAGGAGACTGCCAGCTGAATTAGCCCAGACTTGTCATTCTTGCTTGATCCCTAGTTAAGTGGTGAGGGCTTCCTGCCTGCTGAGCTTGATCTCCAGCCTGAGAAAGCATTTGTTTCTGATATACATTCCCCTCAGTCACAGAACTGCCACAGAATGGTTTGGGTTGGAAGCAGCCTTAAAGATGATCTGGTTCCAAGCCCCTGCCATGGACCTTCCACTAGATCAGGTTGCTAAAAGCCCCACCCAGCCTGGCTTTAGCCCATAGGATCTTCAGTGAACTGAACCACCTGAAGCATGCTGCAAATACAGGAATCAACATGCAGCTGCCTCTGGCCAGCAGGACTCTGGAGCATCTTCAGTGCCTGTTGGCACTGCAGACTTTATTGCAGGTCAGAATGCTGCTGGCCAAGAGCTGTGTGGTACTCACAGCTCCTGTGCTTGTCATCCCAGCACAGTCAGAAACAGCACAGGAACACAAAACAAAAGCATTAAACACCAACCTGACTGCTGCCAACCTGTCAGCAGGGTTTGGATGACAGTTTTGGGTGCTCCACCTGATTGTGCCAGTTGTCAAAGTCTGCTAAGATTCTCCTGTGCTCCTAGGAGGTGCTCAGCTGAGCTTCAGTTTCATGCAAGGCACACTCTTGTTTCAGGAACCAGGAACAGGAAGGACCTCGGGGAACTCCAGCCCAGAGCCCCCAAGCTGCTGTAGGCATCTCCCTGTGAGGCCAGGCTGAGGGAGCAGGGGCTTGGAGCAGAAGAGCCTGAGGGCTGCCCTCATTGCTGGGGATAAAGATGTGCAGGGCTGGAGCCAGGCTCTGCTCAGGGATGTCCAAGGGACACTGGGGGCAAGCTGGAGCAGAGGAGGTGCCAGGGGAACAGGAGGGAAAACTTTGTCCCTGTGAGGGTGCTGGAGCCTGGAGCAGGCTGCCCAGAGAGGTTGTGGAGTCTCCTCTGGAGACTTTCAAACCCACCTGGATGTGTTCTGGGTGCCCTGCTCTGGGTGCCCTGCTCTGGCAGGGGGGTTGGGCTGGATGAGCTTTCAAGGTCCCTTCTGTGATTCCGTTGCAATTCTTAGTTTCCTGACCCTGCAGAGGAGAGGATGACAACCTGCCAAGCTGTTTGGCTTCCTCTTCCCAAGGCAAAGCATTGTCTGCTTGGTTTGGGCAGAACAGCTCTGCTTAAGAGTGGTTTGATACCAGCTGAGAACACAGCAAACATTCTGTGCATCTGTAAAGCACTGCACCACTCCCACTGGGAAACCTCTTGGAAATCCCTTCATGAAATACTGGAGGCTTTATTCTGCTGGTGACCAGAGCAGACGTCACAGAAGGCCACTGCCTGGATTTTGCCAAGCCCTGACCTGCTGATGGCACTTTGCTACCAGAGATGGTCTTTCAGAGCTGGTGTTGCCAGACTCCTCAGCTGTGAATTCTGTAGCTTCCCACACCTCTGTTTTCCTGAAGTTCTGCTTTTCTTTTCCTCATATAATTTCCAGCAGGAGGGATAAGCCCTTTGGCTCAGCTGAAGCATTCTTCTGTTTCAGCAAAGGGATTCCTGCCTATTTTCTTTGGTGACTGTTTCACTTAGCCATTATTTTAGCAGGAATTACATCAGAATTAACAAGAGCAGGAATGTTATTCCCCACTCCTCTTTCTTCTGATGGATCTTTCCAAGTTGGAGAAAAAAATGATCATGTTACTTTAGAGGCAATTTGAGCTGCCTCAGATTTGAGCTATCCCACAGCCACAGCCGTGTGCTTTGGCTTTCAACTCTTCTCTCCAGGACTTCAGTGACTCCTTTATGGGGGAAACCTCCACCTTTGCTCACTGTGTGAATATTGCACCTGTTACATTGATGGAACTAACTTTCTGAAGATCATGGAATCACAGAATGGGCTGGGCTGGAAGGGACCTCCAAAGCTCATCCAGCCCAACCCCCTGCACTCACTAGGGACATCCTCCACTGGATCAGGTTGCCCAGAGCCCTGTCCAGCCTCACCTCGAATAGCTCCAGGCATGGGGCCTCAACCACCTCCCTGGGCAACCTGTTCCAGTGTTCCGCCACCCTGCTGGTGCAGAACTTGTTCCTCACATCCAATCTCAATCTGCTCTGCTCTGGTTTGAAGCCATTGCCCCTGCTCCTGTCCCTGCAGGCCTTTGCAAACAGTCTCTCTTCAGCCTTCTTGTAGCCCTCTTCAGGTTGCTCTAAGGTCTCCCTGGATCCTTCTCTTCTCCAGGCTGAACACCCCCAGCTTCCTCAGCCTCTCCTTGTAGCAGAGGTTCTCCAGCCTCCTCTCAACCCTATTCATCAGGTCTATGTCTCTCTTGTGCTGGGAGCCCCATATCTGGCCCCAGCAGTGCAGGTGAGGTTTCAGCAGAGCAGAGGGGCAAGATCCCCTCTCTCCATCTCTGGCCACACTGCTTTGGCTGCAGCCCAGGCTGCCATTGGCCTTCTGTGCTGCAGTCTCACACTACCTGCCCCTGTCCAGCTTCTCTCCCACCAGCATCCCCAAATCCTTTTCCACAGGACTAATTTCTATCCCCTCATCCCTCAGCCTGTACTGATGATGGGAATTGTTCTGGCCCAGATTCACTTGGGCTCTCTTGTCCAGGTCCTTTCAGGATGCCATCCCAACCCTCTGGCATACCACCAGCACCACTCAGCTTGATGTCATCTGAGAGCTGCCATTTCTTTGAGATGCCAGCACGTGTGCCGATTTGATTTGGATCTCATCAGCAAGACACTAGGATGTGCCTGAGCAAGAGTAATTGAGTAGCAAACCCTGGAGTAGTCCTGTCTGTTCTGGCCAGGCTCCAGGAATGGCACTGGGAAAGCCAAGGAACTGGATGTGGAAGAACTCCAAATGTGGAAGGCAAAAAGATGCTAAGTTTGCAGCATTGATTAGCCCTTGGAAAATCTAATTCTAGAGCCTTAAACATCCCTGGGACCACAACCATAATGTTCCCTACAGTGTGAGGTGCTGAGCAAAGGGAGGAAACCACTGCCTGCTTCCAGCTGCCCAGCAGGTGAAGAGACAAGGGAGGCTCTGGAGAAAAGGCTACAAAATGAGCAGGAGATCTGGTGCTGGCCAGCCACATTGTGGTGCTTGCTGTGTTTCTGACAAGCTGCAGCACCGCTGCTGCTCCTCTAGTTCTGAGCAGCTGTAGTGGCTCGAGAAGAAAGGAGCTGTGGGGTCAGCTGTGTGAAGGACAGAGCAAAACCATGTCCAGACAACCATCATTGTCCAGAGGTGGTCACAGAGCAAGAGGGTGGGCAGTAGGTGGTAGCTGGGTTTTGTGCCTCTTTAGAAAGTGGACTAGAAAGGGATGAGGATGAAGGCAGCTGAATCAATCATGTGGAAGGCAGAGAGCTCCACAAGAGCAAGCAGCCTTAGCAAGGGCAACTGCAGCTGGTGCTGTGCAAGGAGTAGGAGAGGTTGGCTCAGAGTTGTTCAAGGGTGAATCAAAATGCTCAGCCACTTCACATCACCCACTGTGCTCAAAGAACTTTTCCTGGGGAACAGTTTCTCAACTTGCTCAGTGTGTTTGCAATTTTAATGACATCTTTACAGTCAAACCAATCAGCCAGTGAGCAGCATCAGGCTGCTGGAAGTCGAGCCCATGGATGCTGTAAATGACAAAGCAAAGTGGAAGGCTGTGAGAGCGACAGACCCTGATGATGGCAACAGTTTGGGAGGTCTGGGGCTGGGTCTCCATTCCTTTGTTTAAAGCCATCTGGCTTGTTTCATATACTCTCTAACAATCTTTCATCTGCTCTTGGTGCTACAGATGACCCTTGTACCCTTGTTGATGAAGATATCCTTCACTCAAGGGGTTTGCTCCTAAAAAAGCCTCAGTGAAGAAAACAGCACACTTCATGCTCTGTGCAGGTGAAAGGTTTTTCATTTCTATAGGCAGAAAGAGAGAGCTTCTTGGTAGTACTGCAGCTGGCTAAAACTACTTGGCAGCTCCTCAGCAGATCAGAGGCTGCCTGTGAGCTGTGCTGAACCAAAGGAGGAGGACACAGACATCACATCACAGCAGTGCCCACAACACAAGCAGAGTATTTCCCAGCAGAGGAGATCCTTCCCAGTGCCATGTGGGGCATCAGAGAGGTGCAGCTGGTGGTAAAGGTACTGATTTGTTCTCAAGTTCTCAGCTCTGCATGTGGCTGGTGCAAAACCTAACCTCTGGAATTCCTAATAGCACAGAAACCAACCCAGCATCGTCCATGCAGTACGAAGGAAGCTAATTAGAACCCCTCAGGTGTGAAGGCTGTGCAAAGCTGCTGCACTGGAGCTATATGATAGAGATGATTTAGAGTGCAGTGTCTGTGCCAGCAGCTGGAGGCAACACCGCTGCTAGGGGCAGCACTGCAAATCAAGAGCATCTGCATTCGTGACTGGATTTGGATGAAAGAGGAAGCAAAAGGCAGCCTGCAAAACTGAGAGATGCAAATGTGTTACCAACATTGGAACAGAAAGCACAGAGTCACAGAACAGCTTGAGCTGGAAGCTCAGGGCAGGGACATGACCCACTAGCCTCATCCAGCCTGCTCTTGAACACTTCCAGGGATGAGGTATCCACAAGTTCTTTGGATAACCTGTTCCAGTGTCTCACCACCCTCATAATAAATCCTCATAGTAATCCTAAAGTCCAACCTAACTCTACCCTGCTCTGGTTTCAAACCCTTCCTTGTAATATCACAGTAAGGCCTTGTAAAAGATGTCCTTCCCCAGCTCTCCTGGAGCCACTTCAGGTACTGGGAGGCTGCTCTGAGGTCTCCCTCGAGTCTTCTCCAGGCTGAACAGCCCCAACTCTCTCAGCCTGTCCCCACAGGGGAGGTTTTCCAGCCCTCTGAATCTCTTTGTGGCCTCCCCTGGATCTTCTCCCACAGTTCTATGTCCTTGTGCTGGGAGCCCAGAACTGGACTCAGTGCTCCAGGTGAGGTCTCCCCAGACAGAGCAGAGGCAGAATCCCCTCTCTCCATCTCTGGCCACACTGCTTTGGATGCAGCCCGGGACAGGGCTGGCTTTTTGGGCTGCCAGTGCACATTGTCAGATCAGGTCAAGCTCCTCATCACCCAGCACTCCCAAGTCCTTCTCTGCAGATAGAGAGAGGGAGAGAGAGAGAGGAAATACCTTTGCTTGCTCTCCAAGCCTGCCCTCGGAGCGAAGTGCCACCTGAACCCTGGAGTAAAGCAGGTTATGCAGCTCTGGCTTTGAGCTACCACTCAATTTTGTATCAACAAGGAAGGTGTTGATACTAGTGGAAATTCCTTGCTGTATTCACTGGTGTATTCCAGACTAGGCCCCAGGGATTAATCCTCCAAGAGATCAGGGTTATCAACATGCTGCCACCAACACCCTAAGCAGGTGCACAGAGGAGAGCACTGAAGTCCCATGGAGGAGAACTGGCAGGGAAAAGAAAAATCTCATTTTCTGGTTTGTATTTACAGCCTGAGCCAGGCAGGCTGCTGGGAGCAGGAGTCCTCTGGTAAAACAAAGCTTCTGAAGGCTCTGCTCTCATTTACTTTCCAGCAGGGCTGCAGCACACTGGCTGTACTCACAGGGTATTTTTAGTCACAAATTGTGCCAGGCAGAAAGGCAGCGGAGTTAATCACACCTAGGAAATCAAACAAAAGCAGACCTGCTGGCAGGCTCAGGGGGGCTTGCAGCAGCTGAACCCTTCATCACCCTTTCTAGGCAAACTTTCCAGCACTGCCTATGAGGAGGGCAAAGGCCAGATGAGGGTTTTGACCTGGATCAACCAACCTACCTAGGTATCTGCAGTTAGCAGAGGGAAGCAGCTGAGAAATCTGTCTACATACAGGTCATGGTCAAAATTAAAGCTCTTTTATAGTCAAATTATCACAGGTGGTCTACCAACATATTAGCTGTGCACTGAGAAGTACTTTGCAGGTGATGAGCTACTGTCTGCCCCCAGCTCCTGCCCCAGGCACAGGCAGGTGATGCAAGGAGGGCTCCTAAAGTGGTGGCAGAATGTTCACCAGTGGGGGACTGGTGGTTACCACCCAAAGAGATTTCAAACAGTCTTGGATCCAAGGTGAAAATTCAGCATCATGGTATAAAGGACACAGAGTATTTGCAGAAAGGTATAAAGGGCAGGAATTAGAGGTGGGTTTAGCACAGCTCAGCTGGATTCAGACATCCTCGCCCCATGTCCTACTAGGCTGATGAAACAGCTCCTGAACATCCTCTTCTGCAGCACAGCACATGCTGGAAAGGTTGCTTAGAAGATTCTTGCAGGAATGAACCTTTTCCCCATCATTCCCTTCAGTGGACAGGGACATGCATCAGTCATGGTATCCTTCTCTCTAAAAACACAGTAAGAGCAAACTTCCCTTGCAGTCAGTAGTTAAGTCCTAACAGACTAACTCAGCTCAGTGGAAACCAGCCAAGAGCACACAACAGAATTACAGCACTCAGTGTTTATGGCAATGAGCACATCACTGGTTTAAACAAAAAACATTCTTCCATTAGCTCAAAGCAGCTTGTAAAATCTCTCACCAGGACTAAAGTGTGGAGTACTGCTGGCTGTGACTCACCCAAAGCTTGTGCTGTAATGCTTATTTCCAGCACCAGCATTGCCAGTCCTCTGTGAAGCAAAGCGGCAGCATGAAGTGGACTCCCTCACAGCTGCTGCACCTCTGAAAGGCAGCATGGGTCTGCCCAGGAAACTCAATTAGGAAAGAAATACTGAACACCTGGAAGGAGTCACAGAGATCTGAATGCTGACCTTCCACCCACAGGCATAAACAGAGCACCTTCCAGTCTCCGCTGCCCTGAGCAGAAGGTAACCACTGGCAGCCCAGTGCGGAGACCCAGAGCGTCTTGCCCAGGAGGTAGCTGGCTTCATCCCATGGCATGGGGAAGAGCACACAGAAGTGTGCTTTGGATTCTGTCAGGAGGAAAGAAAATCACTGCTCACCTGACTAGTGTGGTGTGGAAGATGGGCTGGTGGAGATGCACTTTACACAAGACTGCACAACTCAAAATGCTGCAGAGAGACACCAAGTGTAAGGGCAATGATGTGTCTGCTCGGGAAGGGCAAATCCTTTACTCTCCAAGGGAAAGGTGTAAAGGGGATTCAGATGGCAATATCCTTCCTCAGGCAGGTTTGAGGTGGGTGTTTTCTGGCAAGAGAGATCTTTCCTAATAAATAACTGCTCTCTCTTATGAGCTAGCTTTTATCAGTGACCACAGGACTACACAGACACGGAACAGATTCTATCTGTCCAAAGCAGCTCACGGACACCGACTCTCATTTCGTTTTCTTTACTGGGTAAAAGGAGGAAAATGGCTTTAAAATTAGATGTTGAACCCCTTCCAGAACTGCAATGTAAGACACTGAATCAATCATTCTTCATACAGTTACCTCCTACTCCACAAGCTCCAGCTACCATAAAAATCAGTTGTTGCCTGCTGAGCCGAGTGAATAATTTGCAGTTTCAGATCTGTTAGAGGAATTTTTCCTCTTCCTCTTTTCCTGATTTGTCCAGGAGCAGCCTGACTTCCCTGATTTCTCCTTTTCAAAACCATCTTCTGTAATCACTCTGCAAATGGTCCTTGCTGTAAACCATTTGTGAGCTATTTGTTCCAGGAAGTCTCCAGTGCTCACCCTAATTCCATTCGTTCTGTCTGAACTCGGTGTCTGTTTCTGTGAACACAACAGCAAAAGAGACAGCTTTAGAGCATTCTCCTGGAGAACAGCCCCACTGCTGAATGTGGAAAACCCAAGGAGAAAGCACAGTTGTCTGCAAATTTAGACTGAAGGACACAGAAGCACAGAATCACAGAATGTTAGGGGCTGGAAGGGACCTCGAAGGATCACCCAGTCCAACCCCCCTGCCAGAGCAGGATCTCCTAGAGCAGGTCACACAGGAACACAGCCAGGCAGGTCTTGAATATCTCCAGAGAAGGAGACTCCACAACCCCTCTGGGCAGCCTGGCAGGGCTCTGTCACCCTCACAGGGAAAAAATTCTTTCCTCCTGTTTCCATGGAACCTCCTCTGCCTCAGCTTCCCCCACTCCCCCTTGTTGTTGTTGATGCATTGGGCATCATCCAGCAGAGCCTGGCTCCAGCCTCTGGGCACTCACCCTGCACATCTTCATCAACAGGAATGAGGTCACACTCAGGCTCCTCCTCTCCAAGCTACAGAGCCCTCAGCTCCCTCCTAAGGAAGATGTTCCACTCCATCATCTTTGTGGCTCTGTGCTGGACTCTCTCAAGCAAGAAGCACCTCTCTCCTGAGGTCCTTCTTGAACTGAGAGGCCCAGAAATGGGAACAATATTACAGATGCAGCCTCACCAGGGCAGAGTACAGGGGAAGGAGAACTTCTCTTGCCCTACTCAGCCCTTCCAATCCACCCCAGGCTGCCCTTGGCCTTCTTGACCACAAGAGCACATTGCTGGCTCATGATCAACCTCCCATCCACGAGGACCTCCAGGTCCTTCTCCCCTTCACTAATCTCTAGCAGCTCAATCCCCAACCTATCCTGGTCCATGGGGTTGTTCTTTCCCAGGTGCAAGACTCTACACTTCCCCTTGTTGGATTTAATTCAGTTTCTCCCCAACCAGCTCTTCAGCCTGTCCAGGTCACCACTGTCACCACTGCTCCCAGTTTGGTGTCATCCATCCAGGTCATCAATGAGTATATGAACATCACTGGTCCCAGTACTGACCCCTGAGGGCCCCCACTTAGAAACAGGTCTCCAATGAGACTCTGCCCATTGAGCACAACTCTCTGAGCTCTTCCCTTCAGCCAGTCCCCATCCACCTCAGTCCCTCTGGTGCAGCCCCTGCTGGCTCAGCCCAGCTGCACACCGCTCCCCTAGAGCTGGCAGGCTGTGCACATCTGTCATTTTCACGCTGCCTAGAAGACAGCTTCTCTAACCCTGAAGAGAACATTATTTTAGCCACTTCACCGCTCCATCCTGCTCCTCCCAGAGCTTTTGTCTCATCCCAATTCATTACAATGTCAGCCTCACACAACACCCCTGTGAGGGACGAAGCTTTCTTCCGCAGCATGTAGGTGGTTGGCTTCCCCATTAGGACTGAAGCGATGTGCAGGGTCACCACTTAAACCTAACCACAGCATTCTCCTGCTTATTGCTGCACCTGCATCAACAGTAGGACTGTATCACCAGCTGGTGAGCCTGATCCCAGCCCTGCTGGAGTCACTGGAAAGCCTCTTTCTCTCTCTCTCTCCCTCCAACATGTAGATGGGGGAAGCTGCCCTGCTCGGATGACAAAATACCATCATTCAGGTAGCAGTTTAGGAAGAATGAGTGAGCTGTGCAGGGCTGGATACCCTACCATGTGTCCTCTTAAAGTGCTACAATCAGTTTGCAATATTGACAAGGAGGGCCACAAAGATGATCAGGGGGTTGCAGAAGCTCTGCTATGAGGACAGGCTGAGGGAGCTGAGGGTGTTCAGCCTGGAGAAGGGAAGGCTCCAGGGAGATCTAATGGCAGCCTGCCAGTACCTGAAGGGGGCTACAGGAAGGCAGCAGAGAGACTGTTTGCAAAGGCCTGCAGGGACAGGAGCAGGGGCAATGGCTTCAAACTAGAGCAGAGCAGATTGAGATTGGATGTGAGGAACAAGTTCTGCACCAGGAGGGTGGTGGAACACTGGCACAGGTTGCCCAGGGAGGTGGCTGAGGCTCCATGCCTGGAGATATTCCAGGTGATGCTGGACAGGGCTCTGGGCAACCTGATCCCGTGGAGGATGTCCCTGCTGAGTGCAGGGGGTTGGGCTGCGTTAACTTTGGAGGCCTCTTCCAGACCATTCTGTGATTCTGTGGGATTCTGTGACCCAAAGAGTACCCTCAAACACCAGAGGCAGAATTTCAAGTCCAGGTTTTGCAGTTGGCCTTAAGCATTTGTCTTGAAGCCATTTGTCAAATGCAGGCCCCTTGGCTCTCCTGGGCACACAGGGGAAATACTTTGCTGGTATCTCATAAAATGTGAAGAGTTGCTGCAGCTGTCCTCCAGGCACTTGGTTATGTGAAGTAGGACAACCTGAAATGAACAAGTCACTCCATTCATGGCTGATGACATCTGTAGCTGCAACTGGCACACGTGATGGGTGTCTCTTCCATTGTCCTTACAAAAGGTCCATTCTAGGTGAGCAGGAACACCCTGAAAGAGATTAACAAAATAATTCTACACAGGGATACTAAAGAATGAAAGACAGAATCCAATGAATGTGCTTTCAAACAGGAATTCTGCAACAGGATGCTCTACTTTGCTCTCAGACAAGCTTCCTCTGAAATCAGTTTTCAGTTAGTCAGGGCAGAAAAGACCTAGAACACCACACTGAGGAAGAAGTTGTTGCCCATGAGGGTGGTGAGAGACTGGCACAGGTTGCCCAGGGAGGTGGTGGAAGCCTCCTGCCTGGAGGTGTTTGCAGCCAGGCTGGATGTGGCTGTGAGCAACCTGCTGTAGTGTGAGGTGTCCCTGCCCATGGTAGGGGGGCTGGAGCTGGCTGATCCTTGAGGTCCCTTCCAGCCCTGACAGTTCTGTGACTCTAGAGCTCCATCACCTCAGACAGAATGCAGTTTTAACTCCTGGTGCTTGTAAGTAGCTCTTGGCATGATTTAGTCTGCCTCCTTTAGCGTGCTACAGAAATAAGTTGTTGATGCTAAGCATAAATTTCCCTGAACCCTAGTTTCAAACCAGCAGTTCAGGCTTGCCCCCAACCCAGGTGCTGACTCCAGTCCGGCCCACTGATGGCATCTCCTCAGGAAGCCACCTTCCTCACATCAGCAGAGCCATGGCCACCTTCCTCCTTCCAGAGCTGAGGTGGCTGGTACTATTGAGTGTGCTGGCTGTAACACAGAGAGCAAAGCCACCAGGAGCCATTCAGAAGAGATAATTATATCATGTTAATTGCCATCTCATTTCTGTGAGGTAGCTGTGTGCAGCAGGCATAGTAATGGGGAATTAATACAGCAGGATTTGTGCCCTGTCACACTGCTGGCCTGTCTGAGCAAGGAGTTTTTTCAACACTGTGCTCATAAATCAAGTCCCTCAAGACAGGAAAATTATTGTGAAGCTGAACAATAATAACTTAGAACAGCTCCCTGCCTCTTCTTCCTCCCGGAGAGCTCCCAGAATGTTTATGCCGAAGTGAAACCTGACATCTTCAGCAACAGCAAATAAATCCAGGGCTCTGGTAGGTTGCTCATCCAGTGCAGACTCTCTAGAAAGGTCCTTGGAGTGGCTCATTCTGAAGGCATCACTCAGAAGCTGACACCAGTGTTTTGGAGAGGTGGCACAGCAGGTCCTGCATCGACAGCATTCCTCCTGCTGCCCGCCGCGGATCCCAGGCAGCACAGAGTCTCTCACTCTGCTTTCACCTCTGGTTCATGCTGAAGCACAGCACATGAGACTAACTCAGACATATTTCTTGGCACTTCTCCCTGCTAGCTGCTGTGGTTTTCCCAGGGCCTACCTTATGGGACTTCACATTTGGCATTCAGATACTAATAGCAGAGTTTTAGGACAAAGAATCATAGAACTAGGACCTCTGGAGAACATCCAGTCCAACCCCCCTGCCAGAGCAGGGGCACCCAGGGCAGGGCACACAGGAACACATCCAGGCAGGTTTGGAAAATCTCCACAGAAGGAGACTCCACAAACACCCTGGGCAGCCTGCTCCAGGGCTCCAGCACTCTCACACCAAAGAAATCTCTTCTCCTGTTGAGGTGGAACCTCCTGGATTCCAGCTTGTACCTGTTGTTCCTTGTCCTATCACTAGGCACCACCCAACAGAGACTGGCATCTTCATCCTGGCACCCACCCTTCAGATATTTACAGACTGATCAGATCCCTCTCAGCCTTCTCTTCTTCAGACTAAACAGCCCCAGGGCTCTCAGTCTCTCTTCACAGGGGAGATGCTCAAGTCCCCTAAGCATCCTCCTGGCTCTCCCTTGGACTCTCCCCAGCAGGTCTCTGTCTCTCTGGAACTGGGGAGCCCAGAAGTGGACACAACCCTCCAGGTGTGATCTCATCAGGGCAGAGCAGAGGGGCAGCAGAACCTCCCCAGCCCTGCTGGCTACACTTTCCTTGCTGCACCCCAGGATCCCATTGTCTCTCTTGGCCACAAGGGCACATTGCTGTCCCATGGATAACATGGGACATGGTGATCTGCTGGCACACAGCTCCTTAAAACTCTCTAGGGAGACAGACTCTTTCCAGGCATTTGTTACCTGTGGTTATTACAGGGGCCTACAAAATTACACTTGAGAGGAAAGCACTGAGATTCCTACACCCCCCCTTGGCCCGTCTGACTTTGAACCTGCATATCCAAGGCCATTTCCATCACTGAGAGGGTGGCAGGCCAAGATATGAATAACTGGAGCTGCACTAGCAAGGTTGCCACCCTGAACAGCCAGGAACCAGGGTGATGACAGCATAACAGCTCTCTGCAGCCTCATCCCTGTGGCTTGCTTCCACCTACAGCAGAATGCAACACTTTGTTAACCTGCCTGCTGCTGCACTCTGCTCCCCAGGACCAAGGCAGGTGAAAGAGCACCAAATGAGGTACCCTGGGCACCCTCACTGCACAGGGCGGCTCTAACTGCTGTCATAATGCCATGTAAGTGCAGAGCAATTGCATGTTCCCACAGCTTGCCTGCTAATTGTGCCTCCTTCCTAACGAGTTCCCAGATAAATTATGGCAGCCTTTGCAGCAGAGGTGTTTGCAAAGCCCCCAGGCTCTGCAATAATGCAATTGGCACTGTTAAATGCCTGCTTAATAGCTTGCCCAGGGAGGTGGTTAAGGCCCCATGCCTAGAGATACTGGACAGGGCTCTGGGCAACCTGATCTAGTGGATAAGTCCCTGGGTTGGACTGGATAAGCTTTGGAGGTGCCTTCCAGCCCAGGGCATTCTGTGACTCTATGATTAGTCCATTGGCTTGGGAAAGGGAAACCTCCCACCTCTCACATCCCCAACACTTCAGTGCACATTTCTTCCTGGAACAGCAGAGGGAGGCTACCATGCAGAATGCCATGCCCCTTCTCCCAGGGGGCAATCTGGATGAATTAACAGCAATCCCTATTTCCATTGACAGATCACTTCTCAAATGCCATGAAGTAATCCTCCTAAGCAAAAGCTGTGTTTAGGACCACTGGTGCTTGCATGCAACAGAACTCCTACTGTTCTCCTGAGCCAGTATTTCAACTTGCAGAGGCTGAAAATGAAAGGAAAGCATCCTTGGAGTGATGTCACCTGCACAGCTCCTATTGATTTCAGCCAGGGCAAGGCTCTATCCAGACAGCTTCCTTGTGAATGGGTTCTTGAAATAGCTTCTCTTATGTCAGAGACAGCTCACCATGTAAGGCCATTTCACAGCCCATGCTGGCTCCTCCATCAGCTGCACTGCAGAATTTTACACTACAACTTAGAACTCTTAAGAGGTATGGCAACAGTATTCAACAAAATCAACTTAGCCTCTCTGTTAACATTGCTCTTCTCCAAAGTGAAGCTGCACTTGAAGTTGTGACTCCACACTGGCTGTCTGGCCAGCCATTCACACCACCTTTCACAATCCATACTGGGCCACCTTGGGTTTATTTTGCCTTTTGTTCCCCAGTTCATTATTTTCACATTGATTTTCGAGCTGAAAGGTGATGCTGAATTTTCTGAGCCCTTTTCTGTGGTGGTGGTTGTTGAGCATTTATTGCAAGGAAGTACCAATGTTAGTCTTTAGGTGCTGCAGTAAAAAAAAAAGGTACCTATTATTATCTGTTATTCACAAAAACCTTAAGTACAGACTAAAAAAACCCTGAAATTGGCTCTGCATAAATGCAGGGGATGGAGCAGACAAACACAGACAAGCAAGGAGATGGTGGCACAGGTCATGCTGATAGATTCTAGAGTCATTCAACCACAGGATGGCTCAGGTTGGAAGGGACCTCAGAGATCATCTGCTCCAACCCCCCTGCCATGGGCAGGGGTACCACTCAACCTCAGCTGCTCAAGGCCTCATCCAACCTGGCCTTGAACACCCCCAGGCAGGAGGCAGCCACAGCCTCCCTGGGCAGCCTGTGCCAGAGTCTCACCAGCCTCACACTGGAGAACTTCTTCCTCAGCTCCACTCTAACCCTGCTCTGCCTCAGCTCCAAACCATTCCCCCTTGGCCTGGCTCCAGACACCCTCAGGAACAGTTCCTCTGCAGCCTTCCTGCAGGATCCCTTCAGGTCCTGGCAGGCAGCTCTGAGGTCCCCCTGGAGCCTTCTCCTCCCCAGGCTGCACAGCCCCAGCTCCCTCAGCCTGTGCTCACAGCAGAGCTGCTCCAGCCCTTGGATCATCTTTGTGGCCTCCTCTGGACTCTCTCCAGCAGCTCTGTGTCCTTCTCCTGCTGGGGACACCAGAACTGGAGGCAGGATTGGAGGTGAGGTCTGAGCAGAGCCCAGGGGCAGAATCTCCTCTCCTGCCCTGCTGCCCCTACTGCTCTGGCTGCAGCCCAGCACACAGCTGCCTGCTGGGCTGCTGAGGCACTGCTGACTCCTGGGGAGCTGCTCAGCACCCAACACCCCCAAGGCTCTTTCTTCAGAGCTGCTCTCAACCCACTCTGCACCCAGCCTGGATTTGTGCCTGGGGCTGGCCCGACCCAGCTGCAGGACCTTACACTGTGACTTATTGAACCTCCTGCAGCTGGCACTGGCCACTTCTCAAGCCTGGCAAGAGCCTTCTGGATGGATCCTTGCCCTCCTTTGGCCCCTGTCTCCACATCTGTACATGAGACAAGGAAAACAAGGATCTTGTGGTGGTCTGACAGAGTTTTGAGGAAGATTAGGAGTTAGCTTTGTGGGGGAAATGACTTCTGAGCCACAGAGGAAAGTTTGGAATCCTTACCCATGGCAGGGACGAGTCAGCTGTTCCCCAGAGAAAGATGGCTGGGGGAGGTGGCTCGGGGAGGCTGCTGGTAAGTAAAGAGCAATAACTTGTTTGAAATGACAGAGAAGCAGAAAACAGAATGGCACTGAAGAGGCTACTAGGGATGCAGAGCCATAGATGAGATAAAATTACTGTACTTTCTAATTCTAAAGGCGCAGGTCAAGCCCCCCAAGCAGGAATGTTGTGGCTGTGAGCCACAAGATTGACACAGCCTGCTCCCCAGCCTTAGTTCCCAGCTGGGCTGGAAAAGGATGTGTTGTAAACACTTCTGTCATGGAGTTTAGATAGTCTCTACCTGCTGACTGACACTGTAACCTCTGCTGAAGACGAAACAGGCAATGGGAACAACAAAAAACCCAATGGGATCAGACTGGTCACAGAAACTGGGCAAGCTTGGGAGGTACTCTAGACCCTTTCGGTTTAAGCCACTGACCTTGAACAGATAACTGCACCTTCATGAAGAACTGCCAGAGACATGGGCTGAGGTTCTGGTTTGCTTAGAATCTGCCCAGGAATGACAGGAGAGCTCATGTCTGTGGTAGAAGCTCCTTGAGGTCCAGGCATGGAGGAAGCAGGAAGACAGAGCAGGAGAGCTTATAGTGAGGTAGGGAAAGGGTGAGGACGATGCTCCAGTCTGGTTTTAAAGATGAGAGACTACGGTGTAGAAGACTACATTCCAACAGGAGAATAGCTGGAAATGCTCAAGGCAGACTTTAAAGCTGAAGACAAGAGTAAGGGAAAGGACAAGAACTGGCTTAGAGAAGCCAAGCAGGACCCAGGCTGGGATTAGGTCACGGCAGCAGTGCACGACATGCTGGGAGAACTTTATCAGGCAGCATGCTCTTGAATTGTGAGTGCAACACTGTCAATCACTTCCAAAACAAAGTACATTCCTGTTGAACATCCTTGGCTCCTGAGTGGGGAAACAGCTTCAGATGCAGGAGTGATTTATTGGGTTTCATGGATTTGTTTTCATGTAACTTACACTGGCTTTAAAGAGCTGCACTGCAAACCTGTCAGCACAACCGAGGCTCACGAGCCCAGCTGCCAAAGCTGATGGTGTCTTTGAAGATGGGGTCCTTGTTCAGATGAAATGATCTTGTTTTCCTGCACTCCTCTCAATCCTTCCTCAATCCTGCCCCAGAGCTTGAAGAAACATATGGAGGTTCTGCTAGAAACTGCTACAGGACAGTGAGATTGGGGCACCCTCAGAAAATATGCAGATGACAGCAAGCTGAGTGGTGCAGATGATAAGGCTGAAGGACAGGTTGGTGCCGTCTTGACAGATCTGGACAGGCTGGAGAGGTGGATGAGGAGAATCCCATAAGGTTCAATAAGGCAAAGTGCAAGGTCCTGCACGTGGGTCAGGGCAATCCTCAACGTCAGTCCTGGCTGGGGGATGATGAGATGGAGAGCAGCCCTGCAGAGAAGGCCTTGGGGGTGCTGGTGGGAGAGAAGCTGGCCAGGAGCCAGCAATGGGCACTGGCAGTACAGAAGGCCAATGGCAGCCTGGGCTGCATCCAAAGCAGTGTGGCCAGAGATGGACAGAGAGGATCCTGCTCCTCTGCTCTGCTCTAGGGAGACCTCACCTGCAGTGCTGTGTCCGGCTCTGGGGCTCCCAACATGAGGGACATGGTCCTGCTGGAGAGGGTCCAGAGGAGGCCACAAAGGTGACCAGAGGGCTGGAGAACTTCTGCTATGGGTCAGGATGGGACAGTTGGGTCTGTTCAGCCTGGAGAAGAGAAGGTTTCAGGGAGACCTTAGAGCTGCATGTCAATATCTGCAGGGGACCTACAGGCAGGCTGGGGAGGGACTGTTCAGAAGGGCTGTGGGGACAGGACAAGGAGCAGTGGTTTGGAACTGGAGCAGGGCAGAGTCAGGTTGGACATCAGGAGGAAGTTCTGCACAATGAGGGTGGGGGGACACTGGCACAGGTTGCCTGGAGATAGGGTTGAGGCCCCATCCCTGGAGACATTCAAGATCAGCCTTGATGCGTCCCTGTGCAGCCTGCTCTAGCTGGAGGTGTCCCTGCTGAGTGCAGGGGGGCTGGACAAGCTGAGCTTTGAGGGTCCCCTCCAGCCCCATGCAGTCTGTGAATTTACACATCTCCCTAAGACAATCAGCTGATCCCTCTTCACTCCTAGGGTGTGATGTTGCTCCTCCTGAAATCTGCAGTGGGATTCCTGCTGCCTTCAGCAGTACCAGACACTGTCTGACCAGGCCAGATGGGAGCTTCAAATTCTCCTAATGAAAAAGGCCTAAGTGTAGTGGTTGGGGAGGTTCTCATTACTAACCAGTGAGGGGATCACAGTTCCCTTGCAAAGGTTAATCATTTTCAGAGCTGCCCATTCAAAAGAAAAAAGGAAAAAAGGTCTAATCAATGAGAGAACAAATTACCAATGAAGACTCCCTGATAAAACCAGAGAGCAGAATACTACAGTGAAGGGGACAGCCACCCCTTAAAAGAAATGTCAACAGCTCAAGAGGCAGCAGCTTCAAAAGGGAAATCTTCTCCTCATGTTCAGATGTATTCTTCACAAGCAACATCAAGAAGTGTAAGATGCTAACAGCTAATAATGCTCAGAGTCAGATCCACTCATTTGCTAACTGCATAATTTAATGCATATCAAAGGAATGATTTTCTCATTTCATTCTCTTCTCAGAGCAAGCTCTAAGCTGGGGCATTATCAAGCAGATGAAGCTGCAGAGATTGCAGGCGTCCCTCAAACAGCCACTTTGGAACTGTGTTTGATTTCTTCTGCTGGGTGTCTTGGTTGGGTTTAAGGATTCAAAAGCCTTTCCCTCTCCTTGTAATTCAGACCTCAAACAGAAATCAGGAAGACATCTTTGCAGATGTGATGCTTAGCAAAAACCAGTCTGGGGGAGGCTGAGGGAGACCTCCTTGCTCTCTCCAGCTCCCTGCAGGGAGGTTGCAGTGAGGAGGGGACAGCCTCTGCTCCTTGGAGGCAAGGGACAGGAGCAGAGGCAATGGTTTCATGCTACCCCAGGGGAGGTTCAGGCTGGATGCTAGGGAATATTTCTGCCCTGGAAGGGCTCTCAGACATTGGCATGGTCTGCCCAGGGCAGTGCTGGAGTCCCCATCCCTGAGGGTGTTCAAGCAGTGTGGAGCTGGTGCTTAGGGACATGGTTTAGTGCTGACCCTGCAGTGCTGGGTCAGGGGTTG
Source organism: Dryobates pubescens (assembly GCF_014839835.1). Taxonomy (NCBI): domain Eukaryota; kingdom Metazoa; phylum Chordata; class Aves; order Piciformes; family Picidae; genus Dryobates; species Dryobates pubescens. Next base: position 18,593,816 of record NC_071612.1, on the reverse strand, counting down.
GACTGGATGAGCTTGGAGGTCTCTTCCAGCCAGATGTTTCTGTGATTCTGTTCTGCAGAACATCATAGTATAACATCTGTGGTGATGTTATACTTTGAAAATGCTGAAAACTGCAGTAGTGCCATCCTGTCCCTGCCTCCTGCTGTGTTGAGGCTGGAGCTGAAGGAGGGACAGGACCAGTGTGCTGCGGAGGTCCCAGCTGTGCTGGCATGGAGGACTCTCCCTCCTGCCCCTAGGAATGGTGAGAGGTTGGTTTGATTCCAGTGCAGAACCAAAAGCAAGCATTTGGTGTTTTTTTCAGTTGCAGAAGAACCTCAGCATTCTGCAGGGTGCCAGCCTAGGCACTGGCAAGGGCAGAGGTGACAGGGCACAGACCACTTCTTGCCATTTTCAGAAGCCTGGTCACAGAACTCTGCTACATTTCAGCAATGCTTTGCCTTTGCCTCTCTTACACTGTGCAGCCCACCACCACCTGCCAAAACACTTTAAGAATGGGTTACCAGTTACAGCACCAAGCAGAGAAGCAGCTTCAGCTCCTGTGTCACGGTCAGAAGTCACACTCAGAGAGACTCCAGACAGCCACCAGCCTCTGTCTGGAGGCCAGAGGGAAGCAGAGCACCCCAGGGTCAACACCAGGCCTGACACTGTTTAGCATCTTGCCTGACAACCTGGATGATGATACAGAAACAGTGGATCTGAAGATGACACTAAATGAGGGTTGAGTCATTGACATGCCAGTATTAGCTTTTGGGGAGGGGGCCCCAGGAGCTTGCAGGCTGGCCAGCAGGGATCCCAGCAAGTTTAACAGGGGCTACAAAGTCCAGCACCTAGGGCACAGCAAACCCACGTGCCATGGCAGGCCAGGAACTGTGGCTAAGTAACAGCCCTGCTGGAGGGAACCTGGAGGCTACACATGTGAGTCTGTGGTGCTTACAGGCTATGCCTTTAAAATTCTGTTACACATTTTGGGCAGCAAAGTAGAAAAATACAAATAAATCACTATTGGGTATCAAAAGGAAAGCTAAAGATAATTCTAAACAATTTCATTGGAGAAATATCTGCTATGAGACTAGCTGTACCAAAACAATCTTCCTTCTCCTGGGGGCTCCTCCCCTGTGCTTTCTGTGCTTGGGAGAGATTAATCTGCTTCTGCTGACCTTGGCTGCGTCACAGAATGCAGAATCAACCAGGCTGGAAAAGACCTTGGAGATCATGGAGTCCAACCTCTCACCCAGCACCATCTGATCAACTAACCCATGGCACCAAGTGCCTCAGCCAGGCTCTTCCTAAACACCTCCAGAGATGGTGACTCCACCACCTCCCTGGGCAGCACATCCCAATGGCTAACAACTCTCTCTAGGAAGAACTTTCTCCTCACCTCCAGCCTAAACCTCCCCTGGCACAGCTTGAGACTATGTCCTCTTGTTCTGGTGCTGGGTGCTGTGCTCCAGACCCCTCCCCAGCTTTGTTGCCCTTCTCTGGACACCTTCCAGCATCTCAACATCTTTCCTAAGCTGAGGAGCCCAGAACTGGACACAGGACTCGAGGTGCGGCCTAACCAGTGCTGAGCACAGGGCACAAGGACTTCCCTGCTCCTGCTGGCCACACTCTTCCTGATGCAGGCCAGGATGCCCTTGGCCTTCTTGGCCACCTGGGCACACTGCTGGCTCATCTTCAGCCTTCTATCAACCAGTACCCCCAGGTCCCTCTCTGCCTGGCTGCTCTCAGCCACTCTGACCCCAGCCTCTAGCACTGCCTGAGGTTGCTGTGGCCAATGTGTGGAACCTGCCACCTGGATGTGTTCAATCTCAAGCCCTTGGACTCTGTCCATCTGTCCAGCCTGTCCAGGTCCCTCTGCAGAGCTCAGGGAGTTGTAGAGAGCAATGAGGTCTCCCCTCAGCTGCTCCTCCCCAGCCCTGTTCTCCAGACCCTTCCCCAGCTTTGTTGCCCTTCTTTGGACCTGCTCCAGCTCCTCAACGTCCTTCTTGGAGTGAGGGACGCAGAATGGAACCCAGCACTCAAGGTGAGGCCTCAGCAGTCCCCAGTCCAGGGGCACAATCTCTGCCCTGCTCCTGCTGGCCACACCATTGCTGATCCAGGCCAGGATGCCTGGGCCAGCTGGGCGCTGCTGCCTCATCTTCCGCCGCTGTCAAGCAGCACCCCCAGGTCCTGCTCTGCCGGGCAGTTTCCAGCCACTCTGCGCCAGGCCTGCAGCATTCATGGGGCTGTTGTGACCCAGGTGCAGGACCCAGCACTTGCCTTTGTTAAACCTCATCCCACGAGGATCCAGTCTGGCAAGGCACTTCTGCAGAGCCTTCCTACTGTCTAGCAGATCAACACTGCCAGACAATTTAGTGCCATCTGCAAGCTTACTGAGGGGGCACTCAATGCCCTCCTCTGGATCATTGATAAAGATGCTACAGAGAATCCATCTGTTTCTGTGATGCCCCTGTACCAGGGCAGGCCTGACTGCTGGACAGGGGCTTTGTGGCAGATGGAGCAGCATTGGGAACTGGGAAAAGGCACTCTCCTGCTGCCAGAGTATTCACAAGGGGCTTCCTCACAAATATTCTGCTGCAGTCACCCATACAAATAAACTCCCCGTGGAGATATTACTTCTTCCAAAGGAAAAGCTATTGTTCAGCAGGCTGAGGACAAGGACCACTCTACACAGGGACTTCCTCTCCTGCAAACCCCTTTGCTTCCAGTCACACATTTGCAGCGATGCAGCACCTCACAGATGCAGCTTGTGGTAACTCCAGTGAGAGACAGCAGCGAGCAGGGCTGCCTGGGGCAGGCTGTCCAACAGTCCCCTCTTGGCTGGGCAGGCTGGGGGAAAGCCTTGGCAGCAAGGACATGGTGTGAAATCAAACCTTTGTGCTTGTGCTTTCCTTTGTGCACTTTTGGTTTCTATCCTGTGTCCCCCTCTGTGCATGGCCCTGCCCCTCACATAGCAAGGATGTCTTCCTAATGTCTAACCCAAATCCAGCTTCTTCCAGTTTGAAGCCATTAGCTCTCATTCTGTCACTCCATGTCTGTAAAAAGTCCCTCCCCAGCCCTCCTGTAGCCCCCTTCAGGTACGGGAAGGCTGCTCTAAGGTGTCCCTGAAACCTTCTCTTCTCCAGACTTAACAGCTCTCCCAGCCTGTCTTCATAGGGAAGGATCTGCAGCCCTTGGATCATCTTCATGACCTTCTTTGGACCCACTCCAAGAGTTCCATGTCCTTTTGCTGGGGGGGGGTCCAGAGCTGGACACAGTACTCCAGGTGGGGTCTCAGCAGAGCAGAGGGGCAGAATTCCCTCCCATGATCTGCTGGCCAGGCTGTTTTGGATGCAGGAAAGCACTGCATTGAGGTTTTGAGTCCATCTATATGGCAGCAATCTGGAGTCAGACACCTTAAGGTAGCATTGCAAGCAGCCCAGCTGCTCTGAACCTGCTGCAGTTCTCACTGCTCTAAGTACTGATCTCTGGAGAAATTCAACAGCAAAAAGCCTTTCTGTGAGCACCTCTGATCTACAGAGGGCAATGTGACCAGGGTGCTTTTTCCTTACCAAGAAAAGACAGCCAGTGCCCCTCCCTTGAGAAGCTTCTGAGATTGATTATTAACTTCAAACTTTTCTGGGCATCCTGGAACAAGCTGAGGAGTTCTGGTTTCATTTAGGAGTAGATTAGAAGAGAATGAAACAGTCTGATATATTTTACACTAGAGGCTCTTCCCCAAGAACAGAGGCTGTAACAGTCTGGTGTCCCACCCCAAGAAAATTGTTTCCTCAGTATTGTCAGCTGGGCCCAGCTCTCCACCATAGAGGGAGAGATAGATATAAAATCACATATATGCACACACATGCATACATATATATACACACACAGACAAATATATATAACTATAAATACATGTCATAGAATCACAGAACATTAGAGGTTGGAAGGGACCTCCAGAGATCAGTGTCTCCAACTCCCCTGCCAGAGCAGCATCATTCAGGGCAGCTCACACAGGAACACATCCAGGCATGTGTTGGAAGTTGCCAGAGCAGGAGACTCCACAACCTCTCTGGGCAGCCTGCTCCAGGGCTCACAGTGAAGAAGTTTCTCCTTATGTTGAGCTGAAACCTTCTCTGTTCCAGTTTGCCTCCATTGGTCCTTGGCTTATTGCTGTGCACCACCAAGAAGAGCTTGACCCCCAGCCCTCAGCTATTGATAAAAATTGATCAAATCTCCTCTCAGCCTTCTCCAGACTAAACAGCCCCAGGGCTCTCAGTCTCTCTTCACAGGGGAGATGCTCAAGTCCCCTAAGCATCCTCCTGGCTCTCCCTTGGACTCTCTCCAGCAGGTATCTGTCTCTCTTGAACTGGGGAGCCCAGAACTGGACACAGGATTGCAGCTGTGGTCTCAGCAGGGCAGAGCAGAGCAGAGGGGCAGGAGAACCTCCCCAACCCTGCTGGCCACACTTTCCTTGCTGCACCCCAGGAAACCATTGTCTCTCTTGGCCACAGGGGCACATTGCTGTCCCTGTGCCCACCAGCACTCCAGGGTCTTTCTCCATGGAGCTGCTCTCCAGCAGGTCAGCATAAACAGATGTAGTATTTTTGTGCTAAACTAAGAGCTACCCAACGACGCTTCAGGGAATTTGGCTACCTCTCCCTCTGCCAGTGCTGGGATAAAGAAGCCATGCAGGTAGTTTGCATCCCAGTGATATTCTAATGATTTCTGAGAAATGGAAAGGTATCACACTTCTGTGTTTTTGTTCTCCAGCTTGAGATGTACCTCTAGGAAGGCAGTTTCTGATGGCATGGTTGGGCAAACGATCCTTGTCGACATGCTTTTTTCCTGCATCATCCTGATCCGGTCACCTGAATGCCATAAGCAGAAAGCAGTGTTCATTGTATGTGTTTTTAAGCCAGCCTGCTCCAAACCCTGCAGCCTCCCAAAGCCTGCTGCCTGGTTGAGACTGCAATAAAATGGCATATTTTAATCTATTTTATAATTAGTCTTTCCTGGCAGTGGTATCTTCAAACACCACCGGAGCTCACTCACAAGATGTATTCCCAGGTTCAGTTATTCGGCTGTGGGTTTGACACTGCACATATAAAGACAGCTAAACGATTCAAGCACAGATCTGACCTTTCCAATGCAGCAATTCAAACTGGACACACAGGTGCTGTGATCTGTGGTTTCCCACAAATGGGATTCTGTGCAGATTGGCCAGGGGCTCATGACTTGCTCCTCTGTCTGGTGTCTTCCCAGACGCTGTGGCTATGATTTGAGCAGCCCCTGGCTCAGAGAGGACTAAGGGCCTCTCTCTTGTCATGCCCAGTCACTGGGCTGTAGCCTCTTCTGGGATTAAATTCCCTTGGAGCTTTTCCCCTTTCTGCCTTGGTCCAGGTGCGAGGCCTGGGTGCCAGAGCAGGTTCTTCAGCTGCCACTCGGGCAGCATTTGGCTCCTGTCTCTTTGTGGTAAGCAGGCCCTCAGCTGCTACTCAGGCAGCATTTGGCTCTTGTTGCTGTCTGGGTGAGAACAAGGCAAGTTGCCTGACTTCTTGGCTGCTTTAAATACTGTCCCCAGACAATGCCCTTTGGTAACACAGAACCCTGATAACTGGACCTCTAGGATAGGGCATGTCCAAACGTGTCCAGGGACACACACAGTTCACAGCTGTGTCACAAAGTCAGTCACACATGGTTCATCTGGACCCCAGGAAGTGCCCATGCTTGCACATTCAGGGGTGCTTACAAGGTTAATCACACATGCTGCACATTTACCTTGGCCATCTGGACCCCAGGAAGTGTCCAGGTAAGCACACTGGCAGCTGCTTAGCCATTGTCGGGGCTAGGGCATGTTTGAGGGTTTGACCCTTCAGGACAGAGACACCAGAGATTCTCCATCTCTGCTAGAGGAACCAGGCACACTCTTTGTAATGACAACCACCTCCAATCAAGGTAATCTCAGCCTCATGCATATTACAAACTTCTGTTTCCTAAAATTAAAGCCATTCAGTGTATGAGCTGGGACTGGGAACACAAGTGCCAGGGAAAGAGTTGTGCTGCTGGACTCCTCCTCCCAGCCGATTCGGGCAGTCAGCAGAAATACTTACTCAGTACTAAGCTGCAGTAAAGGATTGTTGATCCTGGTGTAACTGAGAGCAGAGAGAAAGACAACTCAATGGGGGTTGCTTCAGCCTCTGACATGGCAAATAAAGCCTCTAAATTTGGTTGGATCAGAAAAATCAAAACACCTAAGAAAGTATTTGTCAAAATCCACAAACTTCAGAATCTATGAAAGCCTCTGGGTGAAGTAACTGCCCCCAGGCTGCTCCCAGCGGAGTTAGAATGATCTGCTGTGAACCTGGGCTGCCTCCTGAACACTGTACATTAGCAAACTTACACTGCTTAATGCCAAGTGCTTTACACATTGCTCTTTAATTAAATTGCTCTTTAAATTCTCTTTGCCTCAGTTTTCACTGGCAAGGGCTCTAGCCCCATTGCCCGAGTTCCAGAAGGCAAAGGTAGGGAGTGGGAAAAGGGAGATCCACCCAGTACAAAACATCAGTTTTGACACCATCTGAAGAACCTGAAGGTGCACAAGTTCATGGGGCCCAATAAGACCCAACCACAGGTCCTGAGGGAGCTGGCAGATCAAGCTGCCAAACCACGGTCCATCGTATGTGAAAAGTCATGGCAGTCTGGTGAAGTCCCTGCTGGCTGGGAAAGGGGAGACATCACCCCCATCTTCAACAAGGGAACAAAGGGAGACCCCAGAAAGTACAGGCCAGTCAGTCTGACCTCTGTGCCTGCCAAGGTCATGGAGCAGACCCTCCTGAAGGCCTTGCTAAGGGACATGGAAAATGAAGGAGAGGTGACTGGTGGTAACCACCATGGCTTCTCTCAACCTCATGGGCATCCTTCCATCCAGCAGCACCCCCAGGTCTCTTTCCCCTATGCTGGTCTCCAACAGCTCAGTCCCCAACCTGTCCTGGTCCATGGAGTTGTTCTTTCCCAGATGCCAGACTCTCCCCTTGCCCTTGTTGGATTTCATTCCATTTCTCCCTGCCCAACTCTCAGCCTGTGCAGGTCTGGCTGAATAGCAGCACAGCCTGAGGGCTGTCATCACTGCTCCCAGTTTGGTGTCATCAGCAAACTTGCTGACAGTGCCCCTGTGCCCTCTTCCAGGTCCTTGATGAATATATTGAATGGTGCTGGTCCTAGTACTGACCCCTGAGGAACTCCACCAGTCACAGGGCTCCAATAGACTCTGTCCCATTGAGCACAACTCTCTGACTTCTTCCCTTCAACCACTTCCCATCCACCTCACTCCCTGATGGTCCAGACCACACTTGCTCAGCTCAGCTGCAAGGATGCTGTGGGAGATGGTGTCAAAGGCTTTCCTAAGCTAGCTCTGTCACTCATCCCCTTGTTTAGCTCTTTGCAGCAGTTTTCTCTTCCATGACTCAGCTGCACAGGGCTGTGGGTTTGATGGGTGAGTTCTTCTGCAAAAGGTAAATTAGGGCTGCTCTGGAGCCCAGGCTGGCCAGAAAGGGACAGAGCAGGAGTGGTTTGGGACGATACCTACCGCTGCTGCCCCTGCTCTGCACAACATTATCACCTTGCAGCTGCACTAGGGGTAGAGGTTGCCTGGGTGCCAATGCCAAGTTACTTTCCTAACTGCTATTTTTTTTTTCAGTCACTAAGTTGTTACCTAGTTACCAGCTAATCCTAGCCTGGTAACCATTTAGGGAAATCTGGGGTTTTATTTACAACAAGGTAAGTGAGCCTAAATAAATCAGCCTGGTGACACTTTGAGCTGCCCAACTGCACAGGAGGGTAAAACTGCACACATGTGGAGTGTTCAGACAGAAAGTGCAGGATGAAGTTAATTGTGATGAGTCTTGACAAGATTAATTCAATTTAAAATGTGCTTAAGTGGTTAAAAATAAAACTTCAGGTTCCCTTTGCAAGCCAGTCCTAAAGATCTTTAAGCCTGCCTTGCCTATCTCCTGCCTGAGTTTCCAACTTGGTTGTAAGATTACTACCGAGCAGAAGTGAGGTTAGAAAACAACCCAGGAAGAAGCCAGATCACCTAATTCTGAAAACACTTGTGTTTGTTTATTTGCTTTCTCTGTGTTAGAGAAGCATGGCCCAAGATTAGTTTTCTGAGGGGGATTAATCTTTCCCTTTTGTGACTCTGGACCATCCATCCCTCTCCACCTTCCCCCCCCCCCCCCCCCCCCCCCCAGTTCTGGCACAAGGTTGCTAAGCGACATATTACTCTCTTCTGTACTTTAGCAGGGAGGAACAGATCAAAGACACCCACAGTCCTGAAGTATTTTATAAATGAATTTAAAGAGACACTCTCCCATGCCATATTATGTAGGGGAGATCAAAAGTTGTTCTATATACTGAAAGAGAATTAAACTGGCATCTCTGGGAAAACAAAAATGCTGTCCTTACTGGGAACTGTGCAGTATCTACCCTGGTGGGGTTTGGGCTATGAATTACAGGATCCCAGGATGTTAGGGGTTGGAAAGGACCTCTGGAGAGCTTCCAGTCCAACCCCAACAGAGCAGGAGCGTAGAATCCAGCACAGGTCACACAGGAACACATTCAGACAGGGCTGCAAAGGCTCCACAGAAGGAGACTCCACAACCTCTCTGCTCCAGTGTTCTGGGACCCTCACAGTCAAGAAGTTTTTCCTCATGTTGAGGTGGAACCTCCTGTGCTGCAGTTTCCATCCCTTGCCCCTTGTCCTATCCCAGGGCACAGTGAGCAGAGGCTGTCCCTGTCCCTTCCTTCCTGACCCCCAGCCCTCAGCTATTGATAAACATTGATCAGATCCCTCTCAGTCTTCTCTCCAGACTAAACAGCCCCAGGGCTCCCAGCCTCACCTCACTGATGCTAATTCATGTCTCTAGTTTTATGGCAGTCAAGACACCGAACGCAGGGCAGGTTGCATGCTTGCACAACTTTCAAAAGGAAGGTTTTGTGTCCTTGAGAGACAAGCTTGCTGGCTTTTTAACTCTTCTCATCTCTTGGAAAAGAGCTGCCACAATTCAGAAACACTGCATTCCTGAACTTTAAATGCTTTCCTGGCTTGCATAAAAGGCAAGAAAGTCATGGAGTAAATTTTAAATGATCTATCTTTGAAAGGAGAAATGAAGATGAGAAAGAAATGAATAAAGTAATTTATGTATCAGAGTATCACAGCACTTTACAGGTTGGAAGAGACCTCCAGAGATCGTCCAGTCCAACCCCCCCTGCCACAGGAGGATCACTTAGGGTATTCTGTACAGGAACACATTCAAGTGGGTTTTGAAAGGCTCCAGAAAAGGAGGCTCCACAACCTCTCTGGGCAGCCTGCTCCAGGCCTCTAGGGAGGAAAAAAAAGACACCAATACCTCAGAACTCTCTGAAAATAATGAAACCCAAATGAATAATCTCCCATTTAAAAATGTGACAATGCACAAGTTTAAACACTACCTCCAGCGAGGCGGGAGCTGCTCTGGCATCAGCTCAGGTCTGCTGTTGGGTGCAGGCTGTGTGAGAGCAGGCTGGCAGTTCAGGCAAGCACTTCCTGAAACAGAAAAAGGAAGAATGGTTTGCCCTCGGATCTGCTCCCTTTCAAACACCATCAACATTGCAAAAGGAAAGAGTCAGCATTCGGGACCAAAGTGCAAGAGGCAACCCGCAGCGCTGCACAGCCTGGAGGAGAAGCAGAGGAACACAGCAAGGTGCATGAGGCATTGCCTAGGCAAGAGGGACAGGTCACTGGAAAACAAAACCGCAGGCTCAAAGGGCTGCAGGAAAAGGCATCCTGAGCGCCGCACCTAGCACCCTCGCCACGTGCAAACAGCAGTGCTTTGTAGCCACCTCATCTGCATACACAAATGACTCTTCCACAGCAGCTCACACAGGCAGCTGCTCCAGAACTGCATGTGTAAAGTGCCGTCGCCACGGGTCCGGTGACGGAGCACTGCTAGCTCCTCGCTCTCATCCTGTGCCTGCAACCTCACAGAAAACTGAGGCCAGGTCAGTGAAATCTCATACACTCCAGAACTGCAAAGGCATTAACCTCACATAAACCTTCACTCCCCAAATCAGTGTCACTCTTTGTTTACACCATTGTACTTTCCCAGGAGAACACAGTCCTCCCCTTTGGAAAAGTCTCTTCAGAGTTCTCATCGCTCAGCTCTGGCCTTTGCAGTGCAGTGCAGGTAACCTGCACTCCTGTCAAAGCCTGCCCTTTAGCAAAGGCCTTAGCCAGCTTTTCCAGCTCATTGCTGGGGATGTCTCAGAGGGTCGGGATGTGTGCTCTCCCCTCGCCCATGCAGTGTTTTGCATATAAACATCTCCCCCAGCGCTGCGCTGCCGCTGGTGAGCACATCCCGTGTGTTTTGGCGCAGATTCTAAAGGGGAAAGCTGAGACTTGCACTCCAAATATTTTCTCTGGAGAACGGATTCCTCAACAGACTATGGGCATCTTGTCCAAAACACAAGCAAACGTTAGGAAGGGAACGCAGCCCTGCCGGCAGGGACTGATTTGCCAGCCTTGGAAACAGGAATGCTTGGGACCGGCGGCGCAGGCAGAGCCCTGGAGCTGCGCTCCACAGCCCGGCCAGGACCCAGCGCTGCTCCTGAGCGGTTGCAGCCGTGAGGAAGGAAATATCGCCTGCTCCCAACAGCCTGGGAGTGCTTGCACTGCTGGGGACAGCCGAGAGGAAGGAAATACGGCCCGCTCCCAACAGCCTCGGGGCGCTTGCGCTGCTGGGGAGCTCCGCTCAGCACGCTGCCGGCAGCCGCCCCGGTCAGCATCCCAGGTAAAATCTTCTGCTGTCCTTCCTGCTACTGCTCCGTTCATATTGGCAGGCTTTTGGTTAATAAGTGTAAGCAACTGGGAATCACTGCTCCTTTTTACTTACTGCCAGGCTGCTGCCAAAACACAGAATCACAGAATGCTCTTGGCTGGAAGGCACCTCCAAAGCTCATCCAGTCCAACCCCCTGCACTCAGCAGGGACATCCTCAGCTAGATCAGGGTGCCCAGAGCCCTGTCCAGTCTCACCTTGAAAATCTCCAGGCATGGGGCCTCAACCTGTTCCAATGTTCCAACGCCCTCCTGGTGCAGAACTTGTTCCTCACATCCAATCTCAATCTGCTCTGCTCTAGTTAGAGGCCATTGCCCCTGGTCCTATCACTGCAGGTCTTTGCAGTCTCTCTCCATCCTTTTTGCAGCCTCCTTCAGGTACTGGAAGGCTGCTCTAAGGTCTCCCTGGAGCCTCCTCCTCTCCAGGCTGAACACCCCCAGCTCCTCAGCCTGTCCTCATAGCAGTGTTCCATCCCCCCAGTCATTTTCATGGCCTCCTCTGGATCTGCTCCTTCTGCTGCAGCTGGGCAGGCTCCTCACATCTGGACAGACCTTTGGGCCTACAAACAAGAAACGATGCACTGGATACATGGGACAACATTGAAGGCCATGGAGAACACGAATAGTGTTACTTCATGTCTCTCCAGTGCTCTGCCTGCTTAAAGCACCACATAGGCTGCTAGTAATTAGCAATGTGGATGTTTCTGAAATGATCAGCTGGATCATTTAAATCATCATTAGGATACAATTAGCAGCCCTTTGAGCTGAGTGCTGTAGTTCAAAAGAGTCTAATTGGTGGCTCATGGGCCAGATCTGGGCAACAGCAGGATTGTGTCTGCTTTTCCTCTTCCCTAACTGCAGCAGCTGGAGGAGCACCTCGTCCCAGGAGTGGCAGCGCTGCCCACAGCAGGGACATGGAGAGATATGATGTGGCTGGGAGAGGCAGTGGCACAAAGCATCTCTTGTGTCCAGCCCACTGCACCCAACAGCCAGGATTCAGCCCGTGTGCAGTCTAGCAGGCACAGCCCCACAACTTCACACCCTGCAATTCAAAGAAATGTTTATTTGTTTACCTAACTCCCAGAGCACAGCCTTGTGCAGCAAGAGCTGTAGGGATGGCAAGACCAATAACTGAGCTATCTACATCGACGGCTGACACACTGGTAGACCACACTGGCATGTGTTTGGGCAAGATGAAGAATTGAGTTAACTGTAGCAGACTGAAAGCCAGGCTCGGGCTTGGATGGTGTTCCCCAACCTGGCATCCATATCCCACATTTAGGCAGCTAAATCTGTCACTTTACATGCTTCAGACACTTGTGTTAATTGCATAAATGCCAATAAAAATGACATGTTTGTGAAGTGTTGGAAGTGTAAGTAGCTGCTCTCCTGCAAGGGGCAGAGGATGTATTTTTAGCTCCCTGTGTGCTCTCCCAATGACACCACTGGCAAATGCATCACGCTCGTAGTAATGGATCTGTTTGCAGCCCCCTGGATGCTCCTGCAAAAGGCACTGCAGCCTATACTTAAATACTGGCTTTTTGTACCTCTCATACGACTATTCATTGCCACCAAGGGAACAGCAGGCTACTGTTCCAGGTTTTCCAAGAATCGGTGCTATTTCTCTCCCCTGGCTCCCATCGCCTGCTTCAGAACGCCTGCGTTATTTATGCTCTCGCTTTGAAAACTCAAAATTAGTGCTGAAAATTTGCATGCTTTTGTTTTTTCAGGGGGAAAAAGCCCCAGTCCTTGCAGGCAGCAGCGAGCGGCCCTGATGTCAGCTGCATGCTGCGTGCCCCGGCGGTGAAAGCACTGCTTGTTCTCTGAAAGGAGGAATTCTTCCAGGCGGCGTCACTCGCCCCCTCCTCCACGAGGCCGCTCTGCCCGGCCCCTCCGAGCTCTGGCTGCCACTCATCTTCCTGCCCTACGAGCTTGCTGGAGTAAGGCTGACATTTAGCTGGTGCAGCTTGTGCAGGCCTAGCTCTGAATGGCTTGGCATGATGGGGAATTTGCTTGAGCGTAGCAGAGGCTCTGATAAAGTACAATGGCTTGTTAATCACCTTTTCTTTGAACTGATCCTTGGACTGCACATTGCTTCATCTTAACGTGGCCTTCACAACAGGCTTTGGGAGAACTTCTTCACTGTAAGGGTCCCAGAGCACTGGAACAGGCTGTGGAGTCTCCTTCTCTGGAGCCTTTCCAGCCCTTTCTGTATGTGTCCCCGTGTGACCTGTGTTGGATTCTACGGTCCTGCTCTGGGAGGGAGGTTGGACTAGAAGATCCCCAGAGGTCCCTTCCAACCCCTAACATCCTGTGATCCTGTCATCCTCTTGAGGAGATGTTGGTTCTGATCTCTTCCCACAGGTAATTAGTGATAGAACAAAAGAGAATGGCCTCAAGCTGCAGCAGGGCAGGGTTAGGCTGGACCTTAGGAAAAAACTTTTCCCTGCAAGAGTGGTCAGGCACTGGCACAGAGTGTCCAGGGAGGTGGTGGAGTCACCACCCCTGGATGTGTTTAAAGGTCACTTGCATGCGGTGCTTGGGGATATGGTTTAGGGGTGAGCTTGGTAGAGTGGGTTCTGTTGGACTTGATGATCCAGAGGGCCTTTTCCAACCTGAATGTTTTCGTGTGGGCCAGTGTTGGCCTGGCTTGTAAGTATTTGAATGGCCCCAAGACATTATATGGAAAGTAGCAGAAGCTTTTGGAAAAGAGAGAAAGAGGGGAAAATAGACTTGAAAAGGATATTAGCAGGTCAGCTGGCCCAAGAAAAAGTACAACTCAAAAGTGGCTTACAACAATCAGTCTTGTAATGCCCACAGCTCCTGTGATCCTGCTTCTGTGGCTTGATGCCTTCACTCCCTCTCTGTGTCCAACACTCAATACAAGACACATGAATTGCTGCCCAGCTCACTCAGATGTAAGAAACTGCCCACACCTGATGTTTTCAGACACACAAAATACATGTTGACCCCAGAGGAACAAGAGGTCAGGTATTCCAAAACATGATGCAAGCTTTGTTCCAGCCACAACTCTCAGAACAGGTGCTCCAGGGAAGCCATTTGCTGGTGTTTTGCATAGGTAATTGTTAATGATACCAAAATAGTTACCTGGTGGAGCACGGACAACACAGCACAACACAGGCCAGCAACTGTAACGGCAGACAGCAGGGGCTCACAGCAAAATCAAGATGCCAAGAGAAATTCCCAAATAAGAAGAAGACACTGAAATAAAGAAAGAAAGAAAGAAAGAAAGAGTCATTGTTCCACCACTGGTGTCTTCACTGAGCCCCTCTGCCAGCCAGTTGGATCAGCCTCCTTCCTGGGAACCTATCAGGGACAACAAAGAAAGCACTCACTATGAAGGAGCTCAGGAGGAGTTTTTGAACAACTTACTGCATGTAATGAAGAAGAATTAATCAAGAATCAATAGCAGTTTGCCTTGATAGGAAAGGCAGATGCATGAAATCAAGTTCTTTTAAGGTCAATAAAAAAGCAAACACCAGGATGAGTGGGGAAAAAGGAGAAAAGACTTCTTCTGGTATGGCCAGCACTGGGCATGCATTTGCATGAGGCAAGCAGAAGGAGAGCAGACTTCCTGAGTGCCAGAATAGCACCCTATCTTAGATGGGCAAAGAAGAGGGATCTCTTCTCAGACCTCTCAAATATTAAAGGTCTATCTGGCCAGCTGGTGAGGATGAGTGAAAATAAAAAACCAACAGTGGACTGCAATTTCTTGTGTATCTTTTTGCTACCAGTCCTCAGAAATAGAATCAAAGAATTATAGAATTGTCAGGGTTGGAAGGGACCTCCAGGATCATCCAGTTCCAACCCCCCTGCCATGGGCAGGGACACCTCATACTGCAGCAGGTTGCTCACAGCCACATCCAGACTGGCCTTCAAAACCTCCAGGGATGAGGCTTCCACCACCTCCCTGGGCAACCTCTTCCAGGGTCTCACCACCCTCATGGGGAAGAACTTCTTCCTAACATCTAATCTCAATCTCCCCTCCTCTAGCTTGGATACATTCCCCGCAGTCCTATCCCTACCTGACACCCTAAAAAGTCCCTCCCCAGCTTTCTTGGAGCCCCCTTCAGATACTGGAAAGCCACAATTAGGTCTCCTGGGAGCCTTCTCCTCTCCAGACTTAACAGCCCAAACTCCCTCAGTCTGTCTCCCTAGAAGAGCTTCAGCCCTCTGCTCATCCCCATGGCCCTTCTCTGGACAGGTTCCAGCATGTCCACATCTTTCCTGTTAAATGAGCAGCTTAAGCTAAAAGAGACACAGAGTTTGAGAAAGGCACAAATGCTACAGGGCTGATGGAAGAACAGCACTGAAAAGTAAATCAAGATGCTGCAAAGCAATCCATCACCAAAGCTCACAGCAGCCACTCGGAAAGCAGAGAGTCTTCTACTCCCCAGCACCAGTCCCCCTGCAGAAGTTCCATGCTGCAGCCAAACAAAGTGGCTACATATGCAGCCACCAGAAAAGCCTTGACCCCACTGCAAAGATGCAAGTCACGGTCACCAGACAACAGGGCAACTAGTTTCTCACAGCTGTGGTGGAATTTGAATTGTAAATGAAGTTGAAATGTTAAGAGTGGAGGAATGCTTGATGGGTGAGTGCAGATCGACCCCAACTAAACATTCCAGCAAAGTCTTCTTTGTGCAAAGAAAGTTTCACACAAGAAACCCTGAGAGTTGTTTGCTGAGTCATATTCCTTTGGGTAGACCAAGGGAAAATGCAACTGTTAGCAGTAAGCCTGTTGAAGCCAACCAACCACCTCTGGGCTTCCGCAGCTCTTGCATCTTGCAGAAAGCTGAAAAAGGAAGAAGTTCCGGAAAGAGACTGAAACTCCTCCAAGAGCTGATGAAGAGACTGATAAGAACCAAAATGATTCAGTTAGGTGGCTCCCATATGCACACATTTTTGCCCTAGGAGGAAAATGTTCCATCACAGGTATCATAAATATTTGAAAACAGTTATTGTATGCTGAAGTGAGATGGTGTTTGGAGATAATTTGGGGAGGCTATAGATTCCCAAAGATGGGAATTCTTTAGCTGTCTGTGTTTTGTGTATGGTCTGATCCAAACCAAGATAAATGAAAGGGACGTCTCACTGAGTAGCAAGTCCCACCATACAAAATCAATGATGTCCCCCAAATCCTTTTTGAAACCTAAGCAATTTCTCTTCAATCTTTAGTTTTGCAACTGGCTTAAGACTAGGTAGCAGGCATGCCAGTAACTTAACTGAAAAATAATAGCAAGTAACACCAAAACCCAAATGGAGATCACCTGGGATAACACACACAGGATGGAGGGCAGTCCATGTACAGAAGTGCTGGAGTCCAATTTTGACATGTTTAGCTAAATCACATGAAGAGCCTGCAAGTTTCTGTAAGCAGAATTTGTGATAATGATTTGTAACACTACAGTAAGAATTTGCAATAGTAAATAGGTATGCAGGATATACCAGGGGCAGATTCACTGCTGCATGCTACCAAATGAGTCTCGAGGGGACAGGGAAGGGGAACGGGGCAGCTCACAGCCACAGCTACCAGCAAAGCATTAACCGCTATTGGATGTTCACTTGCAAATGTCTGTGCTTAAATTTAGTACCAAAGTAATAACACAAGAGACATATTTCCTTTTGAGCACTGAAGTAACAATGCAGAAAAATCTCTTGCCCACAGGATGAGCCCATGGCTCCTCACAGACTCGGCAATTAGGAGCAGGGCTGGGAGTTTCTCTCCTGCAGCAGCAAGGACTGGGAGCAGCAGCTCCACCAGGATGAGAAAGGAGAAAGATTTAGGGAAATCATGCAAACAAGTGTTTCCCATGGATAAGAGATGTATCAGTCACTCCCAGGCAAATGCACCTAACCTATCAAGGCTCCTGCAGATGGCCTGCTCCACAGCCTGTGTCCATATTCACCTCACAGTGGGACCAAGTTTCCTTAACAAAGGAATCGAGGCTGATAACTTTCATCTCTATTTTCTTGCCCCAACATGGTTATTCTTTGGGAGTTCTTCCTAATGACTGTTCAGTTCCTTCCTTCTAGGGTGCCACTCCTAATTCTCTTCTGTTCAGGTTGGATAATGAGTCACTGACTTTAATATTATTCTTTATTAACCCTTCCCTTGCACAGCCAGCATCTGGTACCAATGAAACGTGCTGTCTCAGTGGGGTGAAAGCAAGCTCTCCAAAGCCTTTCCTCCACTGCTCACTTCCTTAGATGCAGATAACCTGGTGATTCCTGCAGACTTGCTGCTGCTGCTACTGGATGGAAAAAAGATTTTGTTTGTCTTCATGCCTTTGGTTAACTGCTCTATAAGTCCATCTTAGTTTTCCATTGCAGTTCTGCCGTCTGTAAATTACACTTCTTTTCCATCACCTTCTTGTCTGCCCCAAGTATTAGTTGCAGTAGAACAGCTGGTTTAGGCAAATAACTTGCAGCACCTTGTTCACCTTTCGGTTTTCTCTCCCTCTTCTCTTCTTTTGGGGAGGGAGGGTCATGCCTGTGAGCCTGGCTGCTGCGCTTTGCCCCTGACTCCACAGGAAGCACCAGCACATTACCAACCAGCCTTTTGCAGGTTGCTTTGGATTATTTTTCCTTCTTAAACACAAAACCCCCAAAATAAACTTAGGTGACATTTTCTTTACGCATGATTTGCTGTTCTGAAGACTATCTGTGAGACAATGACTCAAGTATTGAATTCTTTTGGAAGCAGCTAAAGGCCTGCCCTGCTTTTGATCTAACTCCTGTCCTGCTTGGTTAGAGCACTGAATGTGTACATCTGACCACCTGCTTTTCATGCACTTCATGTATGTCAGTACTTGCTTTTGACCAGATTTTGGTGTGTTTTGGCATATTTGGCATTCCAGTCTTTTCCCTTTGATCCTCTTTCTATGGAGTCACCATGCCTGGAGACATTAAAAGAGCACGTAGACATGGCACTTCAGGATACGCTCTAGTGGGCATGGTGGCGCTGGATTGACAGTTGGACTTGATGATCTTAAAAGTCTCTATGATTCTACTAGCACTGCTGGTCTACTGCCACATTTTACGTGTGCTCCAAAGTGCTCTACAGTAGTTTGTTATTTTGCTGTCATTGTAACATGTGACTACTCTTAGAAGGAAAATCTAGGAAGTCTAAGGGAAAAGTTAGTTTGGAAAGAGTTCAGTCTCTTTGGTTAGGAAACCACACTCTCAGATCATTACAGAAACAGCCTTCTAGGAAGAACTGTGTTGCTCATTGGCTATTTAAATAGTTTTCCAGTATTCTTTATTTCACTGTCCCTATGTTCTGCTTGATGGTCTCAGATACACCCAGAGTAGCCTTGCTTTAGCTGCCGGTAAGCAACCCCACTCCCCAAGACACAGCTATTATCCCCTGGTAGGAATGTCGTCAGCCCAGCCTGACTGAAGCATCACAACCAACCTACTTTTTCCTGATTACTGAAATACTAATGTGTGCCTATACAGTTGACATCTTGACACCGGCACAGCATTGAACAGCAGATACTGTGTTACTATTTCAGTGGCAAACTGCAACTCTCAGGCTCGGGTACGGCCCTAATGTTGGTCTTTGAAAAGGCAATGTTGCCCAACTGAAGCAGAAGCTCTCTCGCTCCTCGTTGCTTGTGCAGCACAGAACGGGTTTTCCCCCAGAGCTTCTGTTTAAGCTCATTTACCAGCCTCAGCAAGAGATTCGGCTGGCCCGAGGACGGCAGGCCTCAGGCTGCAAGCAACCACTCGACACCTCCGTACGGCGTCAAGGCAATCAAACCCAGCCCAAGTTCCACCGGCAGCAGCGAAGGCCGGGTTCGGGCGCGACGAGGCCAGCCTGCCATGACCGTGTGTGGCCATTTCTGCAGCCACGAAGCAGCCACGAGCCGCCCTGCTACCCACACCGCCCGAGGCCGCCTGCTCCGCAGCCTCCTGCGCCAGGCGGAACCGTTCCGGGGGCGTTCTGGCTGCAAACGCCGGCGCGATCACTGCTCGCCGAGGCCCCATCAGGGCCGGAGACCCCCGGCCCGCAGGCAACAGGTGTCCCGAAGCGCCGCTTCCCCGGCTCGGGCTCGCTATGGCGGCGGCCGCGCTGCCCCGCCCCGGCCGCTGGCGGCAGCGGAGCTGAGGAGAACGCCGCCGCCCGGGAACTTGTGGCGTGGCTCAGCCCGACAGGGCGGAGCGGTGGAGGAGGCACCGAGAAGGCGGACGGCGACGAACAGCAGGCGCACAGGGCCACGGCCTCACCGAGCCCGGCCCTCGCGGGCTCCCGCCGCCCCCCGCCACTCCCCCGCCTCCCCCCAAGCCCCCTCCCCTTCCCCGCCACCCGCTTCCGCCGACCCTCCCGCGCATGCCTGGGTTATGCAACGGCCGCGGTGCGCGGGCTGCGCAGGTCCCGCCGCCCCAGTGCCGCAGGGCAGGGCAGGGCAGGGCAGCGCGGGGGCCGCGAGGGCGGCGGGCACCGGGCCGGCGGCGCTCAAGGCGCGCTCCCCGCGCCCTCCCCCGGCGCCCGTGTGCGTGCCCCGCGCTGCCTGTGAGTGGCAGCGGCGGCCGCCGCCAAGTCCCGCCTGTTCCGCTCTCCCTGCCGCAGGCGGCGGCGGCGGCGGGTTGGCTTCCTGCGCGCTGTGCCGCTCCCCCTCCCCCCGGCAGTCGGAGCCGCAGCGGCAGCAGCCCGGATCCCCGAGCCATGGCTCAGTGAGAGCAGCACATGGCGGCCGCAGCAGCCATGAGCCCCCCACTAATCCATACAACTCCCCCCTGAACGGCCACCGACGGCAGCCAGCGCTCCCACCCGGCTCCACCGCTCCCACCGCCCACCCGCAACTACAGCCGCCGCCGCGCCGCCCGGCCCGAGCCCAGACCCCTCCGCCGCCGCTGCCGCCGCCGCCGGACCCCCGCTCGCCTGCCCGCCGCCGTCGCCCGGTCCTCACCATGGGAGTGCAGGGTTTCCAGGACTACATCGAGAAGCACTGCCCCAGCGCCGTGGTGCCCGTCGAGCTGCAGAAGCTGGCGCGGGGCAGCCTCGTGGGTGGGGGCCGCCAGCGGCCCCCCCAGACCCCGCTGCGCCTCCTCATCGACGCCGACAACTGCCTGCACCGGCTCTACGGCGGCTTCTACACGGACTGGGTGAGCGGCGGGCAGTGGAACCACATGCTGGGCTACTTGGCGGCCCTGGCCAAGGCCTGCTTCAACGGCAACATCGAGCTCTTCGTGTTCTTCAACGGTGCCCTGGAGAAGGCCCGGCTCCACGAATGGGTGAAGCGCCAGGGCAACGAGCGCCAGACGGCGCAGCAGATCGTCAGCCACGTCCAGAACAAGGGCACCCCGCCGCCCAAGGTCTGGTTCCTACCGCCCGTCTGCATGGCGCACTGCATCCGCCTGGCCCTCATCCGCTTCCACATCAAGGTGAGCAGACGGGGCCGGCCTCCCTCCCGGACCGCGACCCCCCCTGCCCCCCGCCCGGGAGCCACCAGCGCCCCCTCCCCGCTGCTCTCTTGCGCCCCCGTCGCTTCCCTACGCCGGCGCCGCTGCTCTAAGATGGCAGCGGGGGTGCCCTGGGCCTTGCTAGTTCCCGGCCCGCCAGAGGAAGGGAGGAGCGGGGGGCAGCCTGCGCCTCAGCGCCCCAAAATGTCGTCGAGGCCCGCGGGGGCGGCCCAAGTTTCTACGGCCTGAATCCCCGGGGGATTTTGCTATTGACACGGCACTGTGGCTCCCCTCGCCGCCCCGGGCAGGCCTCTGGCCTGTTGGGGGCGGCGGGCCGGCCGGCAGCGCCCGGGGCCTCCCGGATTGCCCCGGCTGTGAAGCCAGGCCCAGCAGCAGGGAGGTTTTTGCCTCCATGTTCTTTCGGGGCCGCCGCTCCGTTGACTCAAAATGTCCCTTCTTGCCCAGGCCCGCCCCCCCTTCCCTCTGCTCGGGAGACTGCTGGGGCCGGGACTTTGGTACGGCAGGTGAGAGCGGCTGGCCAAAAGCATCGCGATCTAATTAATTATTAAGACGAAGCGGGAAAAAAAAAAAATCAGTTTAGTTATCGCGCATGGTGGCTCTGCAACAAGTTCCCCACTGAGGCGAGGTGTCTAAACTTGCGCCGAAGGTGAAATCGCTTGCTCTAGAACGCAGGGGTTTCCGTTTCGTGCCTGGGAACGTGAGGACTTTGCTCTGGGTTGCCCAAATCTATGAACGGGCTTTTAATCAAGTGTGGAATAATTCATTCTTCATAACGGCAGAGACTTTCAGTTTGTGTGCTCTGGAACACCGATCTGACAGTTCTTCATGTCGAGTTCGTATTTGCAGGGGGACCTTCTGCTTTCTTATCACAGAAGCCACACTTGAGGCAGGAGCTGGGGTCCGCGGTGATCCTGTGCCGATACCAAGGCCACACTTTGGAAGGCTGCAGGACGTTAAGGTGTCCCAGCTCTCTGTGGAGCGTTCAGGATAGGCGATGGTTTCTGTGCAGCCCGGCGACTGTGTGTATTGAAACACAAGACGCTGGAAAAACAAGCCCTGGGATGAAGCTGCGGATTTAAGAGTTGCTGCTCGCACTCCCGCTAGGGAGGGAAGAGCCAGTCGGAGTGGAGTGCATGCTCCTAGGCTTTGTTATTGTAAATTACTTTTATATGTAGAAAAATATTGTGCAACTTTTTAGATTGGCACACTTGATCGCTAGCAGCAGCAGCCTAATCTCACCTGGCTTTTGTGTGCCCCTTTCGGAAGATCAGTAAAGTTCTGAGCAGGCCTGCAGTACAGGGGTGAAGATGTATCTCGACGGAGCTCACCCAAAAGGTAACTTTGGGTGAAGTTCCTCCCAGTCCTGCCAACAGGGTGAGAGTAGCTGTTGCTCCTTCTTGGCACCCTCCTCACTCAGCCAGACCCACCATGGAGGAGTGTGTTCCCTTCACTCCCTGCTCTCTGGGTTGGTGTGAAGTCGCCCTGGGCAGGCAGCAGTGTTCAGCCCGGTTGCCGGTGGAAGTCCCACCCTAGGGTGGCTCTGGCTACGCTCGGCTCAGGCCGGCCAATCCCAACCGTATGGCCGAGGTCAGCACACTGGTGAAAGCTTGTGCAGAACAAACGGGAAGAGTTCTTGCAGCACGCCTCAACCTCTGCCAAACCGATGTCTTGGGGCTTGCTTAAAGTGAAGAGGTTGTGGCTGTCTGCTGTACTAATCTTTTCCTGGTCAGTGCAGAAGCAAAATCGCGTCTGTGTTTTGGGTATGAGTGATGGTGGGAATTTGAATGGTAGCAAACCCATCTTCTCATTGCAACTTTTTCCCCCCTGTGGCCAGGAAACATTTCTGTTCTTTAAGCAAAAAGTTGTAGGGACCATGCAGTGAAGTTGCTTTCTTTGATCTGGTTTTGGGCATGTTAGAAATCATCCTTGATTTGATTTTGAGACTTAGATATTCATAAATTCATGGATTGATAGAATGGTCTGGGTTGGAAGGGGCCTTGAAGATCATTTAGTGCTGACCCCCTGGCATTGGCAGGGACACCCTCCACTAGCCCAGGTTGCTCATTAATAGAAGCAATGAATGTAAAATAAGAACAGTTTTCTTTTAGTGTGCAGTAGTGAAATGCATAGTACAGCCAGGAGGCTAGCAGGTTTGATAAGGGTATTTCTTGTGGCATGTTGAACTAGTCGTTAGTCTTTTGACTGCCTTCTGTCTCAGCCCTGCTTCTTTTCTGTCGAGGTACTTTACATCCCAATAAAGTTGCCACATTTGACAACGGTGTCACCTGTAGCACCTTGTTTACTTTAAAGCTTAGCTGCAGCATTAGCTGCTTTAGGGTTTCTCAGTAATAGGCCTTGCTCTTAATCTCTGGAAGCAGTTTTAGGAGCAAGAGAACACGACATACTGAGGCCCTTTCCTGTCAGTTGAAAAAAAACCCAACCTGAAACAAGCACCAAACCCCCACAAGCTTGGTGGGGAAGCTTTCAGCGGTGGATATTTGTCAGTTGGGAGAGGGGAGAGCAAGAGTTGCTATTGGGAAGGTTGGTATGCCTGAGCCGGCACTGTGGATGTCCAGACTGCACCAGTTCTCTGAAGCAGTCAGCTCTCATGGGGTGGGAACAAAGCAGCAATTCCCGTTTGATGCTTCATCCCTACAGCTGCTGACAAACTGGAGAGCTCTGGTTTTGACTGATTCACTTTCTGGTTACAAAGTACATTTCGTGGCTGTCGTGGTAACATGCATAATACTCCTCAGAGGTACTGCCGAAGTCCCCTTCCTTTCCTGCCTTTCTTCTCTTACACGATTTAAAATCTTTCTAAATTTCTGTTATACAGATCTCTCTCTCTCTCTAAACCTTACTCCAGCTTTATTCACATTCTTCTTCATGCTCACTTTCTCGCAGCCCTTCTGGTGTGCAAGGAGCACATGCATCTGGAAGGTGTAATTTGTATTTGCATGTATGGGTGACTTCAAAGGAAATTTCCATGTGCAAAAGGCAGTTGTCAAATTCTAGTGTTTTCTCGCTTTGTTTGGTGAAGCTGGGCTTGAGAATACTGATTAAATATGAAACTGATTTTAATATTTTCAGGAAACATTGGAGACTTGAGTAAAAGGCTTCTTTGCATTTCTAGGAACTGGCTGTGAGTTTAATCTATTTTGTTAATTAGAAGGGAGAAAAAGACTAATGTCTTCTATCCAGGGCAGTTATAAATCACTTGCAGATGGTTTTAGCAGGATGTAAAACCAACAGGTTCCTGTTACAACAGATATCCTATGGGTTCTTAGCCCAGTAGTGACCTGGTATTTTTCTGTTTGTGGGAGGGAGGGAAAGCTATTTCTTAAAATAAACTTCTATGCAAAGCAGGTTTGCTAAAATGTAAATATTTGAGCAGAGGAGATCTTCACATCTTTAATGCTGTGATGAGACTTGGTTCTGTCTAAATGTGCACATGCCTGTTCACTTGGACAGGACTCTCTCTGATCCAGCGTTGTTGTTTACAGAAGATTTAGACTTGAGAATTATTTCCAGCTCCTGGCTGCGATTTCCCCCACGTCTCCCAGCCCTGGGTTGGTTTGGCAGGTAGCCTGGGTACCGAGGCATCTTCAGACCCTGCCTTTGTGAGAGCCGTTTCTCTGCCTCTCCTCTCATCAGTTTTACGTTAGGGGTTAACTGTACCTGGGTAAATAGAGCTCTTTTCCCTGTGATAGTTCAGTTATTTGAGGGTGGGTTCTAGTATTACCTAAACATCCTGCAGTTTCATGCTGGTGCCTTGCTCTGTCAGGTAGCTCTAATATAATGAGGAGGGAGGGAACTGGAGGCTCTGGATGTAAAGGAGATAGTTCACAAGAGATCAGAGCGGGCTGCACACCCATGTCACACAGTGCTGTAAAAATCCTTACTTTTTTCCTTTTAATGATGCTGTGTGGCTGCCATGCACACAGAAATGTTGATTTTGGATAAATGTGCATAATTTATCCACATTTAAAACATGTAAGACTGAGCTGGGTTGCAAAGCCTAAATTCCCCTTCTTGAGTTAGCAACTCAGGAAATTGGGTATGTTTCAACTTCTCCAAAGGTGTTTGCAGCTTCTTCCAGCTCTGTGTACAGCAGGCACACCTGATGCTGGACGCCAGTATAATTATTAGGGAAATGATTTACTTTTGCTCCTTTGTGTTGGGAGCAAAAGTAAATCTCAGAAACACTGATACCATCCATCAAACGTGGGGAAAGCTAAACTTCACATACCTCATCAGGAGACTGTAATTTAATGTCAGGCTGGAAAGTGTAAGGCATGAGGAGGATGGGAAGGGTGGCTGCAAATTTGCTGTTGATCAGAAACTTCACTGAGAAGCAGATGGCTGCAGGACAGTTGGGATAGGCTGCAGAGGTGTGGGACCCTCCCCTGTGGGCATCAGCTGCAGAGGAAGTAGATGGCATCACCAGCATTAATGCTGTGTTCTTCCTGCCTACTGTGGAGACTGAAGCTTATAGTTCAGTACTAGTCTGGTTTGGCATAGCTTGCTATGAAATACTTGGTGAGGGTAGGTTATACCAACACCCAGCTTCTGTGAGGTTTTGTGACCCACTGGCTGTTTATTTTGTATGTAGAGAGTAAAAGAATTAAGCGTCAAAAGCACTACACTCACTTGATTGCTGTGTGCTTGTGTGCAGACTAGTTGTAGTGGCTTCTGACTGTGGAAATGCAGGACTGTAGCTACTAACCTGTCGTCTTGGGGGGTTGGTTTAGTGTCATCTTGATGAGAAAGGCTTGCTTTTATGTTTCCAGAGTTAGGAATTGGCCTGTCTCCCCCGCACCACACGTCTGTTAAGTCATCTGATTGCCATAGCCTTAAAGTATGTGCTTTGCTAGGCAGCGTGAGTTGAGAGGTGAAGTTTGGGCTATAAACTTGAAGCAGTTTGCTGCAGCATCAGAGACAGCTGTGCACAAGTGAACAGACTGAAAGTGAAAAGAGGGGAAAAACCTGGCTTAACACAGTGAGGTGGACATTGAGAGGTTAAGAAAGTTACTTCTGCTCATCTTGGGTTATGTTTAACACAGGGCTGCAAACCTTTACAAGTGCTCATGGGATTGCTTTTTAAGGGGGCATCTTGGCTTGCTGAGTTGCTCAAGTATCCACAGCCTTAAGATTTTTCCCTTGAGTTAATCCAGCCACTGGTACAGCAACACCTTAAGAGTTTGAGCCTTTCTGTTAGCAGAGAGTCACTTCAGATGAGCTCGGTAATCCATAATGCCACCGCAGCTCGCAGGCTTCCAGAACTTTGTGTTGTGCTGCTGGGTACTCCTTAAGGTCCTGTCTCGGTCTGCTGTGTCATCAGACTGCTTTCCTAAGGGCTTTAGCTACACTGCCGGTGTTTCAAGCGCGCATATGTGGTGTCAGAAAGACCCAGTGCTTCGTAATCCCTGTGATAAATCAGGACTGCCATTTACCACTGTGCCTAATTACTCTTGTCTTCTACTGTAGGTTGCACAGAGCATTGAAGATCATCATCAAGAAGTAATTGCTTTCTGCAGAGAGAAAGGTTTCCATGGTTTGGTTGCATATGACTCCGATTATGCGTTGTGCAACATCCCTTACTATTTCAGTGCCCATGCCCTAAAACTGAGCCGTAATGGGAAAAGCCTCACAACAAGCCAATACCTAATGCATGAAGTTGCCAAGCAACTGGACCTGAATCCAAATCGCTTTCCTATTTTTGCTGCTCTTCTAGGTAAGTGAAGTACTAAAAGCAGTGGATGCTGCTAGTCAGCCTCTGGTGGGGGTTGCAGTTAACTCTTGTAGTGTACGTGTGTAACGTTTGACACAGCAGCTAGGCAAAGGCATTCCTTTGTGTTCAGACATTCCTGCTATACCTGAGGTGGGCTGGACGTGTTTTTATGAGGCCAGACATGCTGAATTTGTAGAGACCTGTGAGTGATGCAAATTGTGGCTGTCTAGGGACGAGTAGAAAGTAAGAATTCTGCAAAGCTCTGCCTAGCCAAAATGTTCTAGGTGGGTGGGGAATCAGAATGGTGGTTGTTTGGCTCAGCTTGGTCTTAGTATGTGAGGTCTGCTTTTGATATACCACATTCCAGACTAGGGAAAGCATACTGATGCTTTGTATTCTGCCTAAAAATAACATGTATGGAGATGTTTGGATTGCAGGGGCTTTTTATTCCCTCAGAAATGAGTATTGGGCAACTGTGAGGGCACGTAAGGTGCGCCAGAAATACGTTACATTGCAGAACTGAGTGGAGCTCCACACGTCTCATAGCACAGGCAGTTTGTTGGGATCGTTTCTTAGCACTCCTGCTTCTAATGCAAAGTGGTATCCTATCTTGAAGGAGGAGAGATAGGAGGGACTTCACATCTCTGCTTCAGTGGTACAATTTTAACACTTTCTTTCCCCAGCAGTGGTAGAAAACAGCTGTTGTGCTCAGGTGGAAGAGCGGAGTAGTTACTAATAATGTTTGCTCCAGTGAATAAGATCTTTTTAGAAGAGCATTATGACATATTTTTTGGGTAAATAAGTGTGGGGCAGCCACGTTCTTGATCTCCTCATAGTAAGCAAACAAGAAAATGTGGATTTTTCTTTTTATTTGCTCACTGACGTTGTGTTTTAGTGTGGGTGCAGGGTAGAAGAGGAAAGCTTCTCCTTTGAAAGCTGTAAATGAGAGAGGCTGCATGTTTCTGCTTTAGCATACTAACAGTTACTACTCTTTAATATTAAATTGTTTCTAGTCCAGGCAAGTACCTTCCACGTGAAGTAGGAAAGAACCAAAGCATCTCACAGTGGAAAGCCACAAGTATTTGGCTCGTTGAAGTTGCTCTCTGTTGGTGCCTTTTTTTCATACCCAGGATGGGTACCTGTCTGCAGGGCTGTGTGCAGGAATGGCAGATGGTTGGCTAAGCTGCAATTTAGAACAAAACCCCGGTGTCAGTTGCATGACAGACTACTATTGCTGGCCTTTGTTTTGGAGTCTATAAATAAGTTGTTGCATGCCAGTTCAGTGAGTAAGGATTACTGCTCAGAAGGCAGTTTCACAGTTGCAGATATGCTTTATGGCATCGGTGTGGAACACATGTGAATGACATTGTTTCAACTTGTCACACAGTTAGAGCTGCATGACCAGCTGGGCCCTTGCTTGGTTTTGTTAAATGACAGGTGAAAACTATTCTGTGAGTTTTCTGGAGGTTCTGCAATTTTAGGCAAGAAGCTGTTGACTGCTTTTCTCTCTTGCTGTCTTACACAACAAAATACTTTTCAGCTTGCTCTTAGGAGAAAGAAACTTAAGGTTATTTCACATGATTACAAGAGAGGGGTTTTGTAGGGTTTTCTTCCAAATTGATACAAAGGTTAAAAGAAGTTCAGCTACAAGTTTAGTTTTGTGTATTCTTCTGCATTTCATTTGTGTGTGTGCACATGTGTGTTCAGTATGAGCAAGCAGGATAGAGTAAAGTATGTGGAAGTCAGGGTCAGGAAAAAAGGTGCTTGGGAGACCTTCCTCTGAGGAAGGTGTTTTATATCTTAGCAAATATTTAAAAGGTGTAGGTATTTGGTGATCCAAACAAAGATTACATCAGCTTACAACAAATAGGCTTCAAGTGCTGGCAACATTGCTTCACTTCTGCACCTCAGGAATATAGTAGCTTCAGGGGCTTTACATAAAGTACTAAATACATATAGGAGCATAATTGTGTGTAGTGTGGCAAGTGTTTAAAGCCAGGTAGCTCATTCAGATCTCAATTTTTATATTTGATTTAATATCTGAGGGTGTGTCTGGCTTCACAGGTTATTTGTTCTAGCTCCTGTGGCCTCTTACGGTCTCCTTTGAACCTGATAAGTAGAATGAAGAAAATCAGACAGAAAAAGAGTGCTTGATTAGTTGGGAAGGTATGTGAAGCTGTTAGATGGTTCTTCTGGGTACATCAGTGGGACTCCTTATGCTGGCTTAATGGTCACAATTACAGAAGGCCAAGACCATCAAGAACTGTATCAGTGTTCAGCTTCAGGTCTGTGAATCCCCTGTACAGAGAAAATGCTCTTGTATTCAGATGCTTTCTTGTCACTAGCTTTGAGGGTCAGTGTGGGGATGCTGAAGAGAAAAAGTAGTCTTGAATGATTCAGCAGGTGCAGGAGCCTGACCTAACTGGTCAATTAAACAAATGTTCTCAATGGTAAATTATCTGGAATTGAGCTGTGCTCATGTGTAAAGTTTCTATTGAAGTACTTCAGCAAAATATTTTTCTGCCTACCAACTAGGCAAAGATTTCTGTCTGAGAAGGTTATTTATACCCTGTGGCTACTTGCTTTGGTTTATAACTTTTTCTTTCTTGCAGCTTTTAGTGTAGTAGAGTTTGGTAGTCCTAGGTTGTTAACCCAAGGAGTAGCCTTCCCAGGAGTAGTTAAAATGTGGGCAAAATACTATGTCCTCCAAGAGCGTGCCCTGGAAATGTTCTATCCTAATTGCTGATGTGAACAAGGAGTTGATTTGTGTTCTCCTGTAGATTTTGAGTCAAATACTGTGGAATAAACAACAAAACAAAAACCTCCACAAACCCATGCTTCAGCAGCGGAAAAACAGACACAGTGTGAGGTATAGGACTGTAATTCTGTGAACTCTTTAGAAAGGGCAATGGCTTCAATTAGTATCTAATTGCTTATAAAAAAACCCAAGGCATACACTATAATAAGCCATTAAAATGGGAAAAATCAATATATGTGGAGGTTGTTCAGCCAGGTCAAGAAATAGAGGTTGCTTATGTAATGTTGATCCCTTTCCCGCTGTGACAGTGCTTCCCAATGTGTGTTCAGTGATACAGTGTGTTGTGGTTCTCAGTAGCATTGCAGGACTAGGTGAGGTCAGTACAGGCATGGCTGATTGGGACTGTAGAAGACAGTGCTGCACTTCAGCATACTGAACTCTGTAGCTCAGTGTGTGGGCAGAATCGGTCAACTGGTCAAACTGCCCTGTGTGTGTTTAAGGGGATGGAATTAACTGGAAAGACAGATGGAGAGCAAACAAGGTTGAAGTTTTGGTGGTAGGGAGAGCTGTTTAAAAAGCTGTTTAAAAAGGTAATGTTAGCACTTAGAGGAGCTATTAGTAGTTCTCTCAAAAACTGTCCAGTGACTTGGCTGGACTTGATGTTTTCAGACCTGTAGTATAAAGGCAGTCCAAACCTACCTCGATTAGATCAGTATGAATGTGGCTTTTACACAGAATCATAAAGTAGTTGGGGTTGGGAAACACCTTTGAGATCGTCCAGTCTGACCATTCTTTAACTCTACCAAGGCTGGTGCTGAACCATGCTCCTCAGCACTACATCTCTGTCTTTGAAGTGCCTCCAGTGATGGGGTTCAGATACCTCCTTGGGCAGCCTGCTCCAGTGTTTGAGAACCCTTTCAGTGAAGAAGTTTCTTCTAATGTACAGCCTAAACTTCCCCTGGGGCAACTTGAGGCCATTTCCTCTTGTCCTGTCACTTGTTACTAGGGAGAAGAGACCAACCCCCACCTGGCTCTGACCTCCTTTCAGGAGTTCAGAGAGCAAGGTCTCCCCTCAGCCTCTTGAGGGAAGGCTGTTATACATCTCACATCTCTCTGACATGAGTTTAAAGTTTAGCTCCTGAAAGATGATAATGTCACCTTGCTGGATGGAGATCTCAGCAGTAGTAGGGGAAGCATTGATTGGACACAAAGACTTTCTCTAAGAGGACATCTACTAGTCACCAGACAATCAACAGCTCTGGGTTTTCACAAGTTAGGAGCAGACTATTTTACAAGCATGGTATGAAGAAAGTAAACAGCTGCCATATTCAGAGTATCTGGCAGTATTCATTGTGCGTTGGTGAGAGCTGAAGGTGTTGTCCAAACTATGGAAGTTAAAAAAGATAAAGCTGTGAGGACCTGAGCAGCCCCAGGAGCTGTGTGTTCACTGCCATGCTACTGCTCTGCAAAACCAGATGCTGAGAGTATCCTGAAGTTCCTATCCAGAGGGTAGCATAACATTCTGCTTAATTCTCTGCATTGTTTGCATCCACAGACACTGAACTCTGTCAGTGCTTGATTAGTTACTCTTTGGTTACCTCAAATGTTTGAAATCTTTCATAGTGAGAACTTTGGGGGTTTCCTGAATATGATGTGCTTTGGGGGGTGCAAAAAGAGCAAAAAAGCATTTTAAGTGATGTTCCATTTGGTGTGAGCAGCTTGGAAAACAGCCACTGCCTCTGTTCATTGGAACAATTGCAGAATTGCCCAATTCCTTTGGTGCTGCCAGCCCAGGTTCCTGTCTGACCTGGTCAGGTTAGCAAAAGAAACTTCAGCAATTGGGAACCTTCTAAAGTGCCACTGGAGCTGCCTGCGCTCGCAGGGTAAGAGGTATCTTGGTGCACGATGGAGCCAGAATGCAGATTGCAGAGCCAGCTCCGAGGTGGATCAGTGGTGGCACATGCTGGGATGGAGGCAAAGCTGGTGTCAGAGAGCAACAGGCTGTGTTCTTCCACTGTGGCACCTGTAGTACTAAATTCTCTTGAGGACTCCCTAACAGCGGCCATGCCAGGTTGAGGTTGACACCGTGTGTTGTGACTGGCTCTACTGCTTCTGTAAGTGATCTGGGGCTTGTGGAAGAGTGCTCCAGGAGCAGAGGGAAGTGTATCTTGCTGCAGCAGCAGCATGCTAATTGGGTTTTTCTGGAGGAACAACAAAGATCTCTGCAAGTTTAATCTCTCTTTGTTAATCCTATTGATTGGGAATCAAGGACTGATTGCAAATTGTTTTGCTGCCTGTAGAAACAATATGTAACATTTATGGTGTACTTCAATAAAGCTCTGCATTATGTTCTAGGTAATCATATTCTACCTGATGAAGATTTGGCTTCCTTTCATTGGAGTTTACTTGGTCCAGAACATCCACTAGCTTCACTTAAGGTACAAACTTAACAATGAGCAATTAAG
The DNA here is from genome assembly GCF_014839835.1 of Dryobates pubescens. Taxonomy (NCBI): domain Eukaryota; kingdom Metazoa; phylum Chordata; class Aves; order Piciformes; family Picidae; genus Dryobates; species Dryobates pubescens. Next base: position 18,562,559 of record NC_071612.1, on the reverse strand, counting down.
CTAAAATCAATCACAGTGGTTACTTGGTGCAGTGTAGTAGGTTAATGTATGGCAGCTACACGAGGCTCTTGTTCTGGGTCACCCTCTGGTTTCCCAGTCCCTCTCTGTTGACTGCAGAGGATATCAGGGGTGATTAACCTCATGAGGCTAAACTTAGCTTCTGTGATCCCCCTCCGTGCCCTTCAGCTACATGAGCCGGGCTGCTGCCGCGTGGGCTGGCTTTCGGAATGTCACTTCTCACTCGTTCATATTTTTAAGAGGAGCATTTTTTGTTTAGTCATGTTCCTCAACTGTCAGAGATAATTAGCTGGATCTCTTCCTACCATATTGCTTTATTTTCTGCTGATCTGAGTATGTGTGTGATAGTGTTCTGTACTTAAAATGTAAACCTGCTGGAGAATGGGCTGCTCAAGGAAGTTAATGTAGCCTTCGGTGGATTGATTGGTTTAGTTTTGAGAGAAGTGTCTGATGCTCTTAGTTCTGCTGCTTCATCACACCTGCTTTGTTCATCTGCCAAGTAGACAGCTATAAAAGGGAAGCTGGACACATCAGAGAAAGGGATAGTAGTGGCCTTTCTTTCTGCCACAGCAGACGTCTCTTTTCCCTGGCTCCTGGAGTGCATCATGCAGCAAATCAATTTGGTTTTGTGAATTCTGTAAGACTGTGTTGTTATGGCTACAGCAAAAATAGGTGAGAGTCCCCCCCTCCTGTTCCAAAAGTTTATTAAGCATTGAAAAAACAGAACTTGTTTTGCTGAAGGTAGGATTTAAGATCAGGTTGAAGCTTTACAGCAGAGTGTTTAAGGCTTGATTAGTGAACAGCTGTGACAGCTTGATGTTACACTCCTCCCCTTTAGCTGCTGCTCCCGTGCTTAGAACGGTAAGTGGCACACCAAAACCTGCTCCTGTGTTTTGCTGCCTCCTTGTCAAACTGGAGGTGAGAACAGGAAAGCTTGAGTGGACCTGCATGTTCCTTTTTTTTTACTGTAAAAGTTCAAATGTAGGACTCCTCTCAAAGTGCTTCATAAAGTTCCTGATGTTCAGAATACTTCTTTGTGGTTTAGACTGAGTAGACTTGTTTTACAGCCAGTTCAGAGTATGACTTCAGGCACCTAGGCCTTCTGGAAAGCCTTCTAAATATATATTGAATTACTTGACTGGAATTAAAATTGGATATTGGCCATCTTTGCATCTAGATTTATATTTTCAGTGGGAACAACAGCTGGGCTTTGTTGTTGGCATCCTAAGGAAATGCAGCTTGTTTCCTTGGAGCGTCACTGGGCTGTCTGAGGCAGCCCTCCCTGTAGTTATTTAGTCTCTTTGCCAATGTTAATCAGATTTGAAAGTGGTACCCCATTTGGCTGTTACAGGCTCCATGAAAACTGATACACTATTGTCAATGAAAAAGACCCAAATGAGTGCCCTTAGTGAGGGAAAAGGCTGGCATAACACATGGTTCCTTTCATTTCGCTGCAGCCTGCTGCCTGGTTGTGAAGTAGCCCCGAACTAACCCCAGCACTTCGGTCTCCTAGCTGATAATGATGTCAAGGGGAGGTAAAGAAAGACACAAGTCTACAGGAAACCAATCTTCATTAGTTACTGGTCATAGAACAGCTGAGCTTGGGTTTCAGCAGTGCTCGTGGTCTGAAATGATAACTTGTTTGAGTAGCTCATTAATTCAGTGTGGCAGTGATGTCATTGCAGCTCTCTTTATGGAGACCTGTGAGTGGGGTACATGCAGATTCCTTGTCAAGGCTAGGAATGCTTACAGACCCCTAAAAGACAGGTGTTTGTTAGCCACAAGGGGAGAGCAAGAAGGAGCTTCAGAGCAGTGCAGAAAGTGCAAGATGTCATGAAAACTGGAAATGGGGGGGGGGGGGGAGGTGTTGGGCTGCCCAGGATGTCATCCCTGGGCTCTGCCTCAACCTTTGCTTTGTTGTGTCTGTTTAGAGTTACTATTGAGTATTCTCCCTCCTGACAACCAAGACCTCTAATTCCACACCTCATCCAACTCAGGAGTTAGGAAACTTTCTCACTGTGCAAAGATTTTTGATCTTTTGTATCTAAGACAGTGTGGTGCTGAGCCTCAGAGCTAATAGATTGAGTTTCCAGTGTCCTGATCTGTGCTTTTCAGGGAGAGCTCTCAGCGTCAATAACCTGCAATTGATTTTCTGCGTTCCTTCTCAGTCTGAGGAATGGTTACTCTTCTTAGAGGAAGCTTTGCTAGTTTGCCAATTAAAAAGTGGAACTTGACAAAGAAGCTACCAGTCTTTGCTGAGCATTGGTGTGTCTGCTCAGGTGTCAACAGTGAGGTGACAAAAAAGCAAAGTGAGGATTAGAGAGGGACGTGAGGGTGGGACTTCAGTTCACATCTAGAAGGACACAAACCTAACCATCAGGAGTCCCATCTGTACATGCTGGAGAAAAAGCCATGCCTTTCACAAGACATCAGCAGTGCAGCTCACAGACAAATTTAAATGAAGACATTTGAATTGCTCTTGCTGCAAAAGGGACAAAGAATCCCAAACTTAACCCTGCAAGCTGTTCTGAATTTCCCTGTGCAAACAGATAATGCACCTAATAAACATGCAGACCTATGTGTGAGATCTGTTACCTGGCTGAGAGCAGAGCTCACTGAAATTCAGACCACCTGAGTGAGAAGCTGGAACAAGGGAGTTGATAGACTTCCTGAGAAATAACTTGGCTGCTAGACCTTGCTTGGAAGCTGGCATGGTACTCTGCTTTGTGTGCTTTGGGGTCTGCCTTGGAGACAAAGATATTTGGTTCATGTTCTGGAGAGCTTGGTACAGTGTGGAGCTTCAAGAGCAATGTGTAACACCATCAGAATGATGTTAGGAGGGCGGTTCCTTATCTCTGGAATGAATTAGTGCCTCTTTGGGAGCACATACCTCCAAGGAAGTGCAGACTCTATTTGCCAGGTAACCTTAGAAAGAGGTCCTAATGCAGCCTCCCTTTTTGAGAAGGAGTGTGCAGGGAAACCTAATCTCCTTGCTTGGTTCATCTCAGCAGAGTGGCAGAGAGAGAGGCTTCCAGAAAGCAATCCAAAGTATGCAGGTTAGGCTTCTTCTCCGAATTGCTCTAGGAAATTCCTGTCTTTCTCTGTTGACTTCAGAGGGTGTCTGCCAGAGGGAGACTCATATGCTAAGTAGATGCCTGGGTAGTTTGCTGCTGCTCAGGTAACAGACATGGTGCTCTTAAGATTTCCTTAAGTAAGTGTCTGTCAGTTGTGGGTTTGGGGGTTTATGCTAAGGGTCCTCATAGCATGGTGCAGGCCAGCAAGCACCTCAGGAAGCCCAGCCTCCTGTGAAAAGCACAGGCATCTGGAGGTCAGAATAGCTTGCTCAGGGCTTTGCCTAGGCTAGTCTTGAAAGTTTCCAGGGATGGAAACTGCACAGCCTTTCTGGGCAGCCTGCTCCATGGCTTGGCAGACCCAAGGGTAAAAATGTTTTGCCTTGCATACCATCTGAACCATCCCTGTTCAGACTGTGTCTGTTGTCTGTCTTTCTCCATAGTGCAGCACTGTGAAGAGTCCGTTTCCATCTCCTTGAAAACCTTTCTGTAGGTATGGGAAGGTTGCTGTTTGGTATCTCCAAAGCCTTGTTGTTACCTTGAGCCAGCAGTGTGCCCAGGTGGCCAAGAGGGCCAATGGCATCCTGGCCTGCATTAGGAATAGTGTGGCCAGCAGGAGCAGGGAAGTCATTGTGCCCCTGTACTCTGCATTGGTTAGGCCACACCGTGAGTCCTGTGTCCAGTTCTGGGCCCCTCAGTTTAAGAAGGACATCGAGACACTTGAAGGTGTCCAGAGAAGGGCAACAAGGCTGGGGAGGGCCCTGTGAGGAGAGGCTGAGGGAGCTGGGGTTGCTTAGCCTGGAGAAGAGGAGGCTAAGGGGGGACCTCATTGCCCTCTACAACTACCTGAAAGGTGGTGTAGCCAGGTGGGGCTTGGTCTCTTCTCCCAGGCACCCAGCACCAGAACAAGAGGACACAAGGTGTCCTCAAGGTGTGCCAGGGGAGGTTTAGGCTCGAGGTGAAGAGAAAGTTCTTCACCAAGTGAGTCGTTCGTCATTGGGATGTGCTGCCCAGGGAGGTGGTGGAGTCACTGTCCCAGGAGGTGTTCAAGAGGGGATTGGATGTGGCACTTGGTGCCATGGTCTAGTCAGGAGGTCAGTGGAGACAGGTTGGACTCGATGATCCTCGAGGTCTCTTCCAACCTTGGTGATACTGTGATACCTGGCTGAATAGAATCATAGAATGGTTTGGTTTGGAAGGGACCTTAAAGACCATCTAGTTCCAACCACCCTGTTGAGCATGGACACCTCCCACTAGACCAAGATGCTCAAGGCTCCATCCAGCCTAACTGAACACTTCCAGGGTTGGAGCCTTCACAACTTCTCTGGACAGCCTGCTCCACTGCCTCACCCCTCTCACAGGGGAGACTGACTTTCTCTCTAATCTCAATCCAGCATCTTCCAGTTTGAAGTCATAATCCCCATTCAGCCTTTTCTCATGAAACAAGTGCTGCAGTTTCTTGACCACCTTAATGGGCTTCTGTGGAACTAGCTTAACTTTTTTGACATCTAGCCTGAGACTTAAACTGGATGCAGTGATCTAACCAGCACTGAGGAGCAAGATCCTCCAGTCTGCTGGCTGTGCTCCTGCTAAGCAGCCCAGGCAGGGTGCAGCTGGCCTTCTCTGCTGCCAGGGCACCAACCTGTTTGGCTTGTGTTCAGTTTGCTGTCTTCCAAGAGCCCCAGGCTCCTTTTGGCATGACTCCAGCCTACAGAGTAGCCAGGGGTTATTCCTGCCCAGGTGCAAGACTTTGCTTTTGGAGTTGCTGGATTTCTTAAGGCTCCCATTGCCTTACTCCTCTGCTTTGTCTAGATCTTTCTGGATGGCAGCCCAGCCCTCCTGGTGGTGTGCAGGGTTGTCATGCAGGTTGTCTCATGAAGTCTGTATGTGTCATGCTTTTGACTTTCTGCTCTCCTATTTTCTGTCTGATAGCATTTTTGTTCCTCTTGAGCTTGGATTTTCTCAGAGTCCTCCTTGTATAAACTGCTAGCAAGTGATCTCCACATTGTGTTACCATCAAGACACACAAAAACAGAGGTCAGTTTCCCAACCAGGAATTTCCAATTGAATAACCTGATCCCCAGGGAAGAGCTGAACTTCACTGGTTTGCAAGGATTTAAAATCATCCGGGAAACTTCTTGCCTCTTCAGAAAGTTTGTCATTGAACCAGGTGCTCTGAGAGCTTGTAAGATGAGATGCTTTTAACATTCAAAGGCTGGTACAAAATCCAGCTTGTATGCAATCTCTTAAGAGGAATTACTAGACCAAAAAAGCCAAGCAACCAAAAGCCATGCAGTTTGCTGTAGTGTTCTTCATATCTTCAGCCTTTTCTCTTGCCAGTGGGGGGGGGAAAGTGTTCCCTGTGTGTCACCTTACAGGCACTGAATGTTCAAGGTCTGTTTTTTCATGGTTTGAAAATAAAGCTAAACTGATTATCTGTTTCCAGCAGGCATAACAGTAAATGCTGCTACTTGGGTTGATTAGTTTTTAAAGGCTTCACATCCTGGAGACAGTAGGCAACTGGAATGATCCCAGGATTGGGGAGCTTTTCCCAGGTGCACCTTAGGTACCTTCTGCAGTAGCCCAGCAGTCGCTCAGACACTTCTGCAAGTTTATTTTGTGAGGCCATCACATTTTAATCTAACAGCTTCTGGGCTCTGTAATGCTTCTCTCTGCCTCTCGTTTTGACAAAGAGTGATACAGAATCCATTTCCCTGCCCCAGGTAATCTTCTCCGAGTGCATTAATAGGTGTCCTAGAATTTTTGTCAGTGGTCTGTCATGAAGCTGAAGTGTTGCTTCTACATCTAGCAAAAAAAGATCATTTTGGGGCATTGTGCTTTATAATCTGACCACTTCCAAGTGTGTGATCCACCTCACAGGATGTTAGGGGCTGGAAGGGACCTCTGGAGATCTTCCAGTCCAACCCCACCAGAGCAGGAGCATAGAATCCAGCACAGGTCACACAGGAACACATCCAGACAGGGCTGCAAAGGCTCCACAGAAGGAGACTCCACAACCTTTCTGGGCAGCCTTTTCCAGGCCTCTGGGACCCTCACAGTCAAGAAGTTCCTCCTCATGTTGAGGTGGAACCTCCTGTGCTGCAGTTTCCATCCCTTGTCCCTTGTCCTATCCCAGGGCACAAGTGAGCAGAGGCTGTCCCTGACCCACCCTTCCTGTTCCCCAGCCCTCAGCTATTGATAGACATTGGTCAGATCCCTCTCAGCCTTCTCCTCTCCAGACTGAACAGCCCCAGGGCTCTTAACCTCTCCTCACCAGGCAGTGCTGCAGTCCCTTCAACATCCATATAGCCCTCTGTTGGACTCTCTCCAGCAGATCCCTGTCCCTCCTGAACTGGGGAGCCCAGAACTGGATGCAATATTTCATGTGGGGCCTCAACTAGGGCAGAGTAGAGGGGGAGGGGAACCTCCCTGTTTGCCTTTTTAAAATTCATTTTCTGTGGTGTTGCTTGTTTGAAACTCTTCTGTAGAAGGTAAGGAAAAAAGAACTTCTAGGAAGAGATGTCCTGTAAGGAGAAATCAGTGCAAGGTGACAGTGGTGGTGCTGTGAAGTGCTTTGTGTGCAGCTCCCAGCGAGTCTGACCCATCCATGTGTTTTCTGTAACTTCAGATGGCAGGGCTTCCTTTTTCCCATTCCTTGCCCTCACTAAGACTTGTCCAGTGTTTTAATGCACACAGTTTGAGAGTGATTCTTTATGGTTCAGTGCAAGATCTACCCTTTTGGATTACTGGTAAGCTCTGAAATGAGTAAAAGCCTTTTCCTTTCTGTTGCCAGGGAAGTACATCTTGTTTTACCACTCCTCCTTTCTGCCTCCCGTGCAGGCTGCGACAGTTAGTTTGGAGGCTGTTCTCACATCTGTACTGGTTGTCTTTGAGACAGTATAAAAGAAACCAAAAAGCCCAAATCTGGAACCATTCTTTCAGAAGGTCTTGCTTCAGGAATGAATAACATGCCCCAGGGAGGTCTCTAGGCTGCTTGTTTGAGAGCAGCTAAGTGGGGGCGATGTGCGCGGTCAGCCTGCTTGGGGGTGAGCAGGTTAGAAAGCATGGCACTAGAAAAGAGTAGCTCTTTGCTCGTTGCAAAAGGAACACTACAATTCCTGAGAGACCTGAGAAAAATCACAGGAGGCCTACTAATGCTCTTAGTGTGTCTTGCTTGAGCTTCATGCTTCTAGGGTCTGAGCTGAACGTTGCTTCCAGAGCGCTGTGGTGTCTTGATGCTAACCGCTGATGGTTCATTGCACGTTGCTGTCAGGGAGGTCATGCACGACCCAGGAGGGATTTCTTTCTCCTTTCATCCAGCCACTGTTGAAGTGGAGGTTGCAGAAGCACTTAGGTGGTAGTTCAGGGCTTCTCCAGGGAGCCCTGCAGAGGGCTCATTGAATGTGGCACAGCCATGTTGCGATTCTTTCACTTCAGAGGGGTGTTATTGTTCCCTGTACAAATGGGATGGGAGGTGGTGATGAAACCACTGGCTTTACACCAGTGAGAAAGAAATCTCCTGCTTCTGCTTGCAGATTGGGTACAGAATCTTGTCATCAACATTTGTGACTGCAAGCTTACACACAAATGCCATCTGTGGTTAGCATTGACTGTATTCAGAGTGCACACCAGCAACATGGGACAGTCTGAAGTAGAAATCTTTGCTGTGCCACTATCTGCACTAAACAACTCTTCCTCACTTCAGGGTCATAGAATGTGGAGCTCAGCTTTGGAGGAGAAGGGCCACATGGAGAATATTCTGACACTTGTAAAAATCAGGAGAAGGAAATGTATAAAACCAGGAATCTGGGCCCAAAAGTGCCATGGTCTAAATATATGGAATACAGTCTAAGAAGATGCATAAGTGGATGAAATAAGGAGGGGAAAGAGAATAATTACATATGGTGGACTCTATAAAAAAGAGCTCTGGTACAGGTTTTAAAGTTGCAGGTACACAACTAATGAAGTGCTAATCAGATTCTGCATAAACATTTTTCACAAGGCTAAGTTTTAGTTGAAGTGTGATACCTCTGTGTAGAATGCAGGCATGGTTCTCACATCTTCTCATTCCTTAAAACCCAGCACTGGTAAATAACAATAATAATGATCTCTCAAGTCTCAAATCCCTGAATTTTGCAAGTAGGAAGATCAAAATCTGCTGAAAGCAAAAAACTGAGCACCCCTGGAGGGGCACAGAGGGAGTGCTCCACAATTGCACAGAGGTTCCAGACAGAACTTTTAGAAATTCCTCAAGCATGCTTTAAAATTTAGGACACAAGGTTGGAGAGCTCTTTCCTGCCCCTCTGAGTGTGTGTCGTGCAGCACAGAGGGGAAGTTCCAGCAGCAGCTTGTGGGTGAGTTCTTCAGACCCAGCTGGCAGCGCCGCACATTGATTTTCATTTCTCAGTGGTTGCTTGCCCTGAAATTTCTATACCCCATTGAGGATCATGTTGTACATCTAGGAGCAGTAATTCCTGTAACTACATGCTAAATGCTCCTCAGTTTGTTTTCAGGGGGAGCCTGTTTAGAGATGGAAGTCCAGGGTTCCCAGGATAATTCCAGTTCTACTCCTTTCTCCACATGGACACAAGAAAGGGATCAGGCCAAAGAGCTGAGTCTAGAACTTCCTGGTAGAGCACATCCATCTCCAGCTGCCAGTAGGAGTCCAGGGTTTCCAGGACTATCCAGTTCCATTCTGTTCTCAGTGTAGACATAAGAAGGGTTCAAGCCCAAAAAATGAGCATAGAACTCCCTGGTACAGCATCCATCTGCAGCTGCCCCTCTCTGAGCTGTGGGAGCTTCCTCTGTAAGGGCTTTCAGCATCATCCCACGCAGGTTTTCCAGCTCTCTTTTCTTACTACAAAGAGAGGTCTTTTGCTACAAAATCACAAGTGTTTCCTTTCAGACCCATGGCCTGTGTCAGTGAGCAGTGAATTGATGGGAATTCATCCTTTCCTACCATCTTGAGTGGGGTGTGCCCCTGGCTCTGGTTTGTAGACAGATCTGTGGTCTGTATTTGCTCAGGTGGTCACTCCAGGGACTTTTTTAGCATGCATTTAAGGGCACTTGTCTCATCCATCTAAAAGAACTGGTGAATATGGGAAGTCAGAGACATCTGTCACTGGATGGTGAAGCATCACTTATTTTAATGCCAGAATACTGAGACTCTTTTATCAGTGGAGTTATCTTAGCAATTTCCTCTGTGTCTGCAAAGAGAGTAACCAGCCCTATAACCCTGCTGCTGCTGAAGTGCTTGAAAGAGCAAGTCACTGCTCACATCACAGCAGCAAGAGCGATCCGTCCGTCAGTCCTTGTCCACGTGTCATACAGAAGAGACAAAACGGACTCCTCGCCTCAGGTGTCATCTGAGTGTGAAGCTGTATGAGTGTGTTCTGCTGCAGCTGATGAGCATTTGAAAACACTGCTTGTTAAACTCTGATCTTCAAATAGTGAATAAAACAGTGATTTAGACCAGTTCCTGTAGACTCTTAAAAAGAAGTTTCCTTGAGCTACTCCTTTTCTCCACTGGTGTTTGCAGTGACCCCTTTGCTCTGGGTTCTGCTGCAGAAGCTGTGTGAAGATGCAGTGTTTGCTGGCATGCCTGCTCCTCTCTGAGTACGTGAAATGGATGTATCCCCATGAGATGAAGCATTTTGCACTGGAGGAAAGGTCCAGCTAGAAAGCAGTGAAGTTATTAGCATTGTTGACCTTGTTTGTTGTTGGAGCTGATGTTTAACCAGCCAGTATTTACACAGAGGTGAGGCTCCACCTATCCATGGCACTGACGACAAACAGAGAAGTCATTGCTGAAGGCAAAGGCTTCCAAACAAGGTGCAAGACCCCCAAAATATTTAGCCCTTCAGGCAAGGTGGAATTTGTGGGCTGTATTTTCAATAAGCAAAGTGTTAAATGTCTGCTGTGTGAGGGAGGGGTGTGGGGCTGGCCTGCCTGACTCTGGCTGTCTCTGTTTGCACAGGTACGTGCTCACCAGTTAGTTTTACCACCCTGTGACGTAGTGATCAAAGCCGTAGCTGACTACGTCCGAAATATTCAGGACACCACTGATTTGGATGCCATAGCTAAAGATGTTTTTCAACATTCACAGGTAAAGTAGAAAGCAAAGAAGTGGTTCAAAGGTGGTGTTTTGTGTTGGGTTCTTTAAGCCAATTTTGCTGTATGTTTGGGCTCTCTAAAACCGGAGAGGTTTGTCAGTTGGTAGTAGGGGATGTCTTGGTGTACACAGGGGCTTAGATACACTATTTTCACTTCCACAGATTCCAAAGGTAAAAATGCTGCCTTTAGCTTCAGTGCTTTAAAAGTAAAGATTCCCCAAGGGGTGTTGCCATCTGGCTTTGTGCACTGTCATTGAGAGGCAGTGATACATGGAGATAGTGTTTTCGAGCTTTATCCTTAGGTGGGCTGAGATAATACTGCTCGTACCGGAGTAGTGCTGTAGTCTGCAAGGGTTGTTCATGCTGGGTGTGATGTGTATGTTAACTGCTCTAGAGTGCAGTGCTGAGCTAGAGATGACATACCTGGATTTGCTCCTGACAGATCTTTTTCTTATTTTAGTCTAGAACAGATGACAAAGTTACTCGGTTTAAGAGAGCAGTTGCATATTACTCAGCAACTAATAAACCTATGCCATTTCATCCATCACATTACCTAGGTAAGTAATGAAAGAAATGAGGCTTTTCATGCTGCCTGAAACCTGGGTTTGCCCTCAGTCACTAGTAGCAGTATTAGCAAGATCTTACCTAAATGTCTCTGTTCTTTGGTAGCTTTCCTTTGAATGTGAGGTTTCCAAAGAAGGTTTTCATAGGACACCTGCAGAGGTGGTGCTCTCTCCCCCAAAAGAGGGGACCAGCCTGGACTGATTTCTCTCATAGCTGCTGGTGCATCAGTTCTAGCATTAGGACATTAGGAGTATGGTGCTGTGAACAGCTGAGATCTGGTGACCACTTCCAGTCTTGGGACAGGTTCCAAACAGAAAAGTTTCTAAATGGTTTTAGCCCATAAGCCACATTGCCTGCTTCTCGCTGGGCTTACCTCACATGTTTGAGAAATCCAGGTACAGTCTTGGATTACTTGTTTGATGCCATAACACACCAAGTGAACTTGCAGCCCTAGACCATTTTGGCATTGCAGATGATGGAACAGGTTCCCCAGGGAGCAACCTGATCTAGTTGAGGATGTCCCTGCTGACTGCAGAGGCGGTTGGACTGGATGACCTTTGGAGGTCCCTTCTCAACCCAGACCATGCTGTGATTCTCAAGGGTTACAAAAGAACTGTGTTGTCACAGGATTTACTGCAAGTGCCTCATTCTTAACAGGGAAACATGATTTGAGCTGACATTTCTGAAGAGTTTTCAGTTCCCAGCTTGCTATACTCTTACAGATTTAGTTTAAATCTTTGGGGGGGAGGGGGGGGGAGTGTCTCTATTTACAAAGACCTGCATTAGATGGCATTAAGGCTACTCTAGGTCAGATACTCAAACAGTTCAAAATGCCAGCACCGTGTGTCTGTATGGCACAGTTGGTGCTAGCTCCTTCATTGTGACATCTCTTGGACTTTTTTTCTTTCAAGCTTCCTTTGATTTCCAGGTAGAACAAAAATGTGCAGTAATGAGAGGTACAAAGCACTGAGACAAGGCAAGACAAGTAAAATAGACTTCACAAGCTACAAATACTTTCATTAAAAAGCAAGAATGAATAACACTGACTTGAAGGCATTCTAGGAAACAGTAATGCTAACAGAAGAAGAATAAATAAACCCTAGAAGCAAGAGGATAAAAAGGGTAACGTTTGTGTCAAATACTGAACGTTTTCATGAGTGTTTGGGTTTTTTCTTCTCTTTTTTTTTTGTTTTGTTGCCCCTCCACCCTGTTCACACTACAGCAGCCAGACCAAATCAGTTTGGTATGCCTGGGATAGTGCCACCATATGTTCCTTCTCAGATGCTTAACATTCCACAGACCTCACTACAAGCAAAACCTGTGGTAAGTATAGCCCCTCTGCCCTTCTCCTTGGGAGAAACCTGTGATACTCATCACATTAAAATCTGGGTGGGTTCACTGATGGAATTTGAAGTCTGGAGCTACAGTGATGCTGCAGACTTCTGTGGATGTCCAGGATGGCCGAGATTTAATGTTGCACCCTTGGGAAATGCCGCTTGCTCAAATGCTGCGTTTTGTTGTGAAAGCAAAGCCTTTGTCTCCCCTTCACTTAAGAACCATCACTTTATTTTAGGCCCAGCAGATGTCCAATCAGGGTGGGGCCCAAGGTCAGGGTCCATACCCATATAGTCTCTCTGAGCCAGCCATCACCTTGGAAACAGGTGGAAAAAGTCTTTCTGAGCAGAACAACTACAGTAACATTCCTCCCGAAGGAAAGCATACCCCACTGTATGAACGGTCCTCTCCCATCAACCCGGCCCAGAGCGGCAGCCCTAACCATGTGGATTCAGCCTACTTCCCTGCCTCTTCTACATCCTCCTCCTCCGACAACGATGAAGGCAACGGCGGTGCAGTGAAGTAAGTTCTTCGTGAGGACGTTTCCTAGCTCAGCTTCTCCTACATCAATCTGCTGTCAGGATGCTCTGCCAGTACCCTGCAAGTAGGCAACCTGAACGTGGGTGATGCAATAGACTGAGATAAAAGAGAGGTGTAGGTCCCTGTGATTGCAGACATGCCTCCATGGGTCACTGGTCTCCTCTGCTAGTTCCTTAACTAGCAGAAATCCAAACCCCAGTCCTGTTGGGTATTTCTCCACTCCTGCCCTTCTGTTTTATTGGAAGGAGTGAGAGAGATGTTGGTAAATGTCATAAAGCCCTGGAGTTCTTTACTTTGTGTAAGAGAAGTATTCCTAATTAACAGTGTCATTCATTAACATTTCAGTGGCAAAGAGCAATGAACCTTCACTGGGTGTGTGGTGTTTACCCTGGTTAGATGTGGGAAGAGTGGGGCTTTGCAAAGGCTGCTGCTGTGAATGTCACAGCTTCACCATTTAGAGCAGTCCCCAGGAGCCCTCATGGACAAGCTGTGTTTGGAGCAAAGCAGTGAGGTTGGGTCTGCTCTGTTCTGTTCATGTGCCTGCCTACTGCAGAAGTATTTCTGACTTCCACCAGATCCCGTGTCTGCCCTGGCAATAAAGTTGTGCAGACTTTCATTTAATTACTGCTCCCTGACCTAGAAACAGGAAATTTGAGCAGAGACAGTTTGGATTTACCTTTGTCTTGTCAGGGGTAGTGGCTTGCTGTGTGAGAATCAAAGCCTGGGGCTTCAGGAAGCCTGTGATTGCCCCTGGAAGTTTGTGGTTGTCTGTGACACTGTAAGTGTGTTCCTGCAGCTCTGCAGGGTGGCTTGGACTTGGCTTTTGGGATACAGTCTTTAAATAATACCCCATGTCTTGCTTGGTGAAGCAGGTGAGTGTGCATGGCTTCCATGCAGTGTGGAGCTGGAAGTGTGCCTGCTCCACAAAAAACAACAGCAGCTTTATTATTTTGGGGGGGGGCTGTTTTAGAATTGCCAGAAGAGAATAAATTCCAAAGCAGTCCTGAGCAGTGTCCTGTATGCTGCAGTTTGGAGAAACAATCTCCTAACTGAGGGAAATTCCTTGGCACAGTGACAGGTATTTAATAGTTCACTCAGGGCTTTTTCCTGCCTGAACATTATTTAGTCTTCAGTCATACCCAGCTTTGAAACCCAGGCCACCTGTTGACCTGGTGTAAGTGAATCGGTGTCAGGACTGAAGTCTTGAAGAGACTCCTACAAAGTGACTTTTCCAGTACACAACATCCCTTCAAATCAGAGTCAGGCCTGTAGTTCTGCTAAGTCACCAAGGATTCCTTCCCACCTATCTCAGACAGCCCTCTGATACTTGCCTGTTGTTCTTTCTGTTGTCCTGCAGCCATGTCAGCGGGAACAAAATAGGCTGGGAGAAAACGGGAGCCCAGTCAGAGAGTCAAGCGCGTGGAGAGCTGGGAGACCAAACAAAGGTAATTCCTCAAGTTCCAGGCACCACAGCTTGCTCTTTTGTGTTAAAGCTTTCCAGCAAACTCAGAGTGGAATGTTCAGTATTGATCTGTAGGGCTTAGTGTAAACTTGTCCACATTGTTGTGAATTCCAGAACAACAGCTTGAAAGCACAGGAAGAACTTTCGCGAGGAGCAGAAGTTGTTGTAGCATGTATGTAAAGGTGAGAATGGAACAGAATGTGTTAGAAAGGTTCAGGTACAAAACAGTAACCAATAAAATAGTTAGCTAACAATCCTGCCTCAGATATTGCTGCCCATGTTTGCAGCAGGGCCTTCTTATGATCTTTAGGTCTCAGGGTCTGAGCACACAGACTCCATGTCCTGGAACCTGCAGTGCAGTCAGAACAGCTGTAGCACGTTGCAGTGTTAGCTGCAGACTGTTACTCATAGAGTCATAGAATGGGTTGGGTTGCAAGAGACCTTAAAGATCATCCAATTCCAAGCCCTCTGCCATGAGCAAGACACTTTCCACCAGCCCAGGTTGCTCAAGGCCTCATCCACCCTGGCCTTGACCACCTCCAGGGAGAAGGCATCCACAGCCTCCCTGGACAAACTGTTCCTGTGTGTCACCACCCTCACTGAAAAGAATTTCTTCCTAATATCCAGTTTGAATCTGCCTTCCTCAAGCTTCAATCCATTCCCTCTTGTCCTGGCTCTCCCAGCCCTTGTCAAAAGTCCCTCCCCAGCTTTCCTGGAGCCCCTTCAGGTACTGGAAGGCTGCTCTGAGGTCTCCCTGGAGCCTTCTCTTCCCCAGGCTAAACAGCCCCAGCACTCTCAGCCTGTCCTCATAGGGGAGGTTCTCTAGTCCTCTGATCATCTCTGTGGCCTCCTCTGGAACCTCTCCAGCAGCTCCAGGTCCTTCTTGTGCTGGGAGCCTCAGAACTGGAGGCAGTGCTGCAGGTGGGCTCTGAGGGGCAGAATCCCCTCCCTGTGCTCCTGCTCTCCCTGCTTTGGATGCAGCTCAGCACGCAGCTGCCTGCTGGGCTGCCAGCAACAATTGTTGGGGGGTTTTTCATCAACTGACACCCCCAAGTCCTTCTCAAGGCTGCTCTGGAGCCCCTCCTCACCGAGCCTAGATTTGTATTCCTTGATTAAAGCTCAGCTGAGGAATAAAAGTCCTTTGTAACCGCCTGGTGTGAATGTCACCCGATGCATATGAAAGCAGCTCTGTGGGACCACTTGGAATGGTTTGCACCTAAACTAAGGATGGGAAAACTAAGCCCTTGATAAAGACTTACCGTTATTCCATTCAGTTTCTTCAGGGTTTAAAACCCTGGTCCAGTGTGTGATGATCTGTGTCCCAAGTGTGAAGCACGTTTGGAAAGAACATTCAGAGCACTTGCACCTAATGTTGCTGCAGCTGTCTGATGGAGCTGCACACTGCACACCAGCTCTTACTTGTGTGTCAGAAAGCCACTCACAAGTTCCTTACACTGCAGACAGCCAGAGCGTTTTCCCTGTACCTCTGGCATGGAAACTCCAGTGAAGCTGGGCTTTGTGCTTGGAATATCAAGCTGCTGATTTCACCAGCAGTGGTTCTGGTTTTTCAGACTGTGCCCTGTAGGATACATACAGTTGTGTGAGCCTGCAGATCACTCATCCTATGCAAATGCTGATTTGACCTATTCCACTCCTTTCTTCTTGATATTCCAGGCCGGGTGTGAAGCCTTCTGGGTGCCAGCTGCACAGCCCTGCATGTGCTGCACAGCACTGTGTTGTGGGGAGGGAGGGCAGCAGCAGGGCCTTTCCTGGAGCTGGACCATGGGGTGGGTGGGAGCTGCTGCACACCTTGCCTGGCTGCCTGTCTTCAGAATTAGAGCTGGACAGGCAGTGGTGAAACCTTCCAGTAGGTGGATGCATGCAGTCCAACTGAAACTCCTCCACTGTAATATCTAAATACTTCTGAGTTTTACTTTTTTTGCTATCAAACCACTTCTTCAGCCTTCAGTAGCAGCAGAAAGTTGCACCTGTTGAGCATGACAGGGAGGATTCTAAGGACATTTTGTAGATGAGCTAGTTTCCTAGAGAGGTAAGGTATTAATGATTAAAAGAAACCTTTCCTGAAGATTGCAGCTGAATGAGCTCTGTGAATTGCTGAGTTCAAGTGCTGAAAGCAGCAGAGATCAGGCAGGTAGCAGCAGTCTTGACACTTCTCTCAACCTGACTTAATTGTCAAAGTTCCATGCTCATAGTTGTCTCATGGCATGATTATACAAGACAAAGGTAAGCTCATCTCATCTGGGGGGGATGTATACTGCCAAAGGAAAAACCAACCTGTGATAGTTGCTCAGGTGTCTGAGCATGGCTGGAGCAGATCCAGGAGGAACCTTGTCATTCCAACAGGGCAAGCATTGCAGATGGGTGGGGGAGTTTGGCCATCTTCCCTCTGTGCCCCCAGGAACTGGCAGATCTGCAAACTCCCATTGTGGTCCACTGTCACTCACCTTTAGATGTTTGGGTAATAGAAGACAAGGACAAAAATCTTTAAACTGATAAAGCCATATTTGATAATATAATAGAGTTTGATTAGAGCTCAGCTGTTCATCACAACATCCCAGACTGTGTTAGAAGTGTTCTCCTTCACAGCTTTTAACCCTTTGTTCTGTGTACTTTCACTTTGTAAATGACATAGAGTCTGGACTTCCAGCTATAAAACAGAATCTTTGGGTCACATCTTACTTGTGAGCTTGGAATGCAAACTTTGGCTGAAAAGTTTCCATTTTCCACTCAAAGCCAGCTTTGGATCATGTATTGTAAGTGCAGCTTAGAGAATCACTGAATCATTTGGCTTGGAAAGATCCCTTTAAGCTCATCCAGTCCAACAGTTCCCTAACTCTGCTAAGGCTGGGGCTAAACCATGGCCCTCAGCACCACAGCTCTGCCCCTGGGAAACATCTCCAGGGATGGGGATTCAACCACCCCCCTGGGTAGCCTCTTTTAGTATTTGAGAACCCTTTCAATGAAGAAGTTCCTTCTGATGTCCAGCCTAAACCTCCCCTGGTACAACCTGTGGCCATTTCCTCACATCCTGTCACTTCTTACTGGAGAGGAGAGAGCAACCTCTGTCTGCTTTCAGTCTCCTGTTAGGTAATGAGGTCTCCCCTCAGCCTCTTCTTCTCCAGACTAAACACCCCCAGGTCCCTCAGCTGCTCCTCACCAGCCCTGTTCTCCAGACCCTTCACCACCTTTGTTTGGCTGCTCCAGCCCCTCAGTGTCCGTGGAGTGAGGGGTCTGGAACTGACCTCAGTACTTGAGGTGTGGCCTCACCATGGCCCAGTCCAGGGGCCAGTCACTGCCCTGGTTCTGCTGGGCACGTAGGTGAAGATGTGCTATTTAAATGGTAGGTGAAGAAGGAAAGGGCTGTTTCTCTTGGCTGATCTCCTGGTCTGTTTCCACATGCACTGAAAACCTCTGTATTTTGTGTGTTCTGTTACAGGTAGAAGGTTCCTCTAGTGCTTCTTCGGGAAGCCAGGCAGCTGACGTCAAAGGGAATCAAAGCAGTAATCCACAGATCCCATGCCTGTTGTCAATGCCCACCAGAAACCACATGGATATTACTACCCCTCCATTACCTCCTGTAGCACCTGAAGTATTAAGAGTGGCAGAACACAGGCACAAGAAGGGGTTAATGTATCCTTACATCTTTCATGTTCTAACCAAGGTATGGCAATTGCAAGTTCTCTTCTGTGCACTAATGATTCTGGAGGGAGAATTACACCGGCCAAAGGAGCGCACAGATTCACAGCCCTCTTCCTGCTTGGAGGCTTTGGGTCATTTTAGTGCTTCTGCCAATATTTCCCCCTGTTTCCTAAGCACTGATCTGGGCTGGTGACTGTTGCAGTAAATCTGAGGTGATTCTGAATGTGAAGTGTTTACTTACAAAAGGAATCCTTTTTCCTGCCTGGATGGAGATATTTTTATAGCTGTGCATCTGTGTCTGTGTTTTATATAGAGTCCATCTGAAAACTCCTGCCTGTGTGCTTTGGTGCCTGTGCCAAGGCTTTGCTATTTTCAGAGTTCAAAAATACTTAGATTGTTTTCCCCTCACAGTCTGCTCCCTCCCATCCCTGGTAGCTAGCCCTGGTGGAGGCATAGTAGCTGGAAGAAATCTCCTTTGTCTAATCCTAAAATGTCATTCCAGAGATGTTCTCAGTTGGTGGTGGTTTGTAGTTTGGCAGAACATCTCCAATGGCTTTTCTGGGGGAGGGGGAAGGGAATTGGCTATTCTGTGTGCCTCCAGCTTTAATTTACTTTCAGGTGCCAGGTAAGCTGCAAACATTTTCACACAGCTTAGGGTCTGCTCAGGGTGTCCAGTAAAAACAAATTACCCAAATGGCCACATGAGGACACCTTAGAAAGCAGTGAGGGAGCCTCTCACAGGGAGAAGCAATTACAGCCTGCCTTAGTGTGTCTGGAAGCTGCTGAAGTGTGCTTTGTGCAGAGCCAGGAAGGAGCCAGAGCAGTGGTGTTCCTGCACAGCTGGATTAGACTTCATCTACTCTCCAAAGACATTAAGTTTGTTCCTTCCAAGTGCAAAGAGATCAGTCCCCAAATGAGACAACTTCAGTCTTCTTCCTTCCCTCTTCAGTGTCCAGAGCACTTAGTACAAACCTCAAGCCTGTTAACATCCAGTAAAACAGCACTGTCCACACTCCTCTCAACTGGGATTTGTCTTAAAAATCCATCTCAGGACAGAGAACTGGAGGTGGAGGTCTGGAATCCATAAAAAGGAAAGTGGAGAAGAATCAGAAGGGGTGAAGCCCATTGATGGGCTGGCTCTCTTCACAACCTGCAGAGCCAAATACATGAGTATGTTGAAACACCAATTGATGTGTAATCATAGAGTCATGGAATCATTCAGGTTGGAAGAGACATTGGAGATCATAGAATTACAGAAGGGCTGGACTTGGAAGGGACCCTAAAGATCTTCTATTTTTCTAGTTCCAGGGCCCTCTGCCACAGGCAGGGACACCTCCCACTAGCCCAGGTTGCTCAAAGCCTCATCCAGCCTGGTCTTGAGCACTTCCAGGGATGAGGTGTCTACAACCTGTGCCAGTGTCTCTCCACCCTCATTGGAAAGAATTTCTTTCTCATCTCCAGTCTCAATCTCCCCTCTCCCAGCTCAAAGCCATTGTCCCTCTTCCTGTCACTCCCAGCCCTTGTCAAAAGTCCCTCCCCACTTCTCCTGGAGTCCCTTCAGGTACTAGAAGGCTGCACTAAAATCTCCCTGGAGCCTTTTCTTCTCCAGGCTGAACAGCCCCAACTCTCTCAGCCTGTCTCCGTAGGAGAGGTTCTCCAGCCCTCTGTGCATCTTCATGGCCTCGTCAGGATTCACTCCAGCAGCTCCATGTCCTTCTTGAATTGGAGGCACCAGAACTGGACACAGTACTCTGGGTGAGGTCTCAGCAGAGCAGGGGGGCAGTCACCTCTCTTGATCTTCTGGCCACACTTCTTTTGATGCCATTTGCCCTCTGGGCTGCCAGTGCCCATTGCTGGCTCCTGTCCAGCTTCTCACCCACCAGCACCCCCAGATCCTCTTCCACAGGACTGCTCTCCATCACCTCCTCCCCCAGCCTGTACTGATGATGAGGATTGTCCTAACCCATGTGCTGGACCCTGCACTTGCTCTTGTTGAACCTCATGGCGTTCACCTGGCCCCACCTCTCCAGCTTGTCCAGGTCCCTCCAGATGCCATCCTGTCCTTTTGGTGTATCAACAGCACCTCTCAGCTTGGTGTCATCTGCAGTCTTGCTGATGGTGCCTCAGGCCCCCTGTCTGTAGCATTGGTGAAGATACTGAGCAGTACAGCTCCCAGGACAGACCCCTGAGGGACACCACTTGTCACCTATCTTTATGAGGACACTGAGCTGTTGACCACTACCCTCTGGATGCCACCATCCAGCCAATTCCTTGTCCACTGAACAGTCCACCCAGCAAATCCAACTCTCCACCCATCTGTCCAATCAGAAGGATGCTGTGGGGGACTGTCAGAGGCCTTGCAGAAGGCCAGACAGATGACATCTGTAGGGCATTCGTTGTCACTGATGTAGTCACCCCATGGTAGGAAGCCCCTGGATTGCACAGGCAGGACCTGCTCCTGCTGAAGCCATCCTGGCTGTCTCCAGTCCCTGTCCTCCATGTGCCTTAGCAGAGCTTCCAGGAGGATCTGCTCCATGATCTTCCCAGGCACAGGGGTGGGGCTGACAGGTTGGTAGCTCACAGGATCCTCCTTTCTACCTTTCTTAACGTGGTGGGATGTGTCCCTTCAGTCTCCAGGGGCTTCACCTGACTGCCAGAACTTTTCAGCTGTCATCACACACAGAATCACCAAGGCTGGAAGAGACCTCAAAGATCATCAAGTCCAACCTGTCACCACAGACCTCATGGAGAGGGTCAAAGAGGTCTCCCCTCAGCCTTCTCTTCACACTGAACACCCCCAGCTCCCTCAGCTGCTCCTCCCCAGCTCTGTTCTCCAGACCCTTCCCCAGCTTTGTTGCCCTTCTCTGGACTTGCTCCTGCTCCTCAATGTCCTTCTTGGAGTGAGGGCCCCAGAACTGAATCCAGTGTTCAAGGTGTGGCTGCAGCTGTGCTGTGTCCAGGGGGGACATCACTGCCTTACTCCTGCTGGCCACACTATTCCTAATCCAGAGCAGGCTGCTGGTGGCTTTCTAGGCCACCTGGGCACACCCTGGCTCATGTTCAGTCGCTGTCAGGCAGCGCTCCCAGGTCCTGTTCTGTTAGGCATCTTTCCAGCCACTCATCCCCCAAGCCTGGAGTGTCCATGGGGTTGTTGTGACCCAGGTGTAGGACCTAGCACTTGCCCTTGTTGAACATCACCTCTGCCCATCTATGCAGCCTGGCCAGGTCCCCCTGTAGAACCTTTCTAGCTTCAAGCAGCTCAGTATTCCTGCCCAACTTGCTGTATCACACTTCACAGTGGGAGGAAATGCTTTAGATGTCTGCATTTGAGAAACCCTCTAACAACAGGAAAGGAAAGTCACAGAATCATAGAATGGCTTAGGCTGGAAGAGAACTTAGAGATCCTCTAACCCAGCAGCCCCCCTGCCATGGGCAGGGATGCCTCTCGACGGGCCCAGGTTGCTCAAGGCCTCATCCACCCTAGTCTTGAACATCTCCAGAGAGGGGGCATCCACAGCTGTTCCAGAGTCTTGGCACCCTTGTAGTGAAGAATTTCTTCCTAAGATCAATCTAAACCTATTCCCTTTCAGATGAAGTCCATTTCCCTTTGTCCTATCAGTGGACACTCTCGTATGAAGTCCTTCCTGTAGGATCCCTTCAGGTATTTGAGGGCAGCTCTGATGTCCCCTCAGAGCCTTTGTTTTTCCAGGCTGTACACCCCCAGCTCCCTCAGCCTGTCCTCATGGCAGAGGTGCTCCAGCCCTTGAATCATCTTTGTGGCCTCCTCTGGGTTCTCTCCAGCAGCTCTGTGTCCCTCTTGCTATGCAGACACCAGAACTGGATGCAGTGGTGGGGCTTCAGCAGAGCAGAGGGGGAGAATTCCCTGTCAAGTCCATCTGGAGATGGCTGCAGAAAGAAATCAGCCCTACCTGAGTGGGCTTTTTCTCCATTCTTTGAAGTGCTTCTGAAGGAGCATGCAGAGGCACCTCTGGGCCACCATGTGTACTCTGACTGGTGTCTTCTTGTTGAGTGACAGCATCCTGCAGAGATGGACGCAGGAGGAGTGTTCCAGGCCGTGCCGCAGAGCCCTGTTAGACGTGGCTCATGCCTACAGCAGCAGTCCCTGAGTTAAACCTGGCAGTGTCCCCATGTCATCACTCCAAGGTGTCACCCACAGCATTCATTACTGGGGGAGCTGCAGTGGATGGGGGTCCAAGTGAAGGTAGCAAAGTGAAGCACTTGGTTGTCAGCGTTGCAAATCCAAGCTGATACCTGGGAGCAGTGCAGGGAAGTTGGCCATCTTCAAAGGCAATCTTAACAGGGTGGGGTGCAGAGACAGAAAGATAGAATGTTGCTGCTGTTCTGAGAGGGAGTGGTGGAAGGCTCTTTCCTCCTTTTCACTGAGAAAGCCTTAAATGTGTATGAAATATAAACTATGTCTTCAGTTTGATACATTGCAGCTCAACCTTGTTAAGAGCGCTCCCAGTTAGGAGTTTTTGACCAGCTGTGTGGTCACACAGTGGTGTGTTTTTTACAGCCTGTCCCCAGTGCTGTCTCAGATCTTTGCCCCAAAAAATCAGGGTGGTGGTTTTAGGCAACATGGATGCTTCCTAATTGAACTGGCTGCAGTCTAGGGCAGCTTCACATGTGCTCTGGCTGCCTACAAGCACACTGCTGTATTTCCATGTGTGCCAATTCACTCTTCCTAGTATCCATATTTGAACAGTAATATTTAGGTAACCCTCACCTGCAGGTAGTCCAGACAGGGGGGGAAAAAAAAAGGTGTGTGATGGAGAAGGGAAAGAGGAAAGCCACAGGGATCATCAGAGCCTGGAGGCTTACTGGTGGAAAGCAAGTGGATTGTAGGGTAATCCTCTGCAGCATTACTTCCACCTACCTGAGATCACTTTACTACTGAGGCAGGTTTCTCTTAACTGGCTGAGGTTAATATTAGAGCTAGCTGGAGTTACCATGCACAGGCAAATGCCTTTTGCTGGCTGTAACCTGCCTCTCTTTCTGCTTTCTCTCCTGCCAAGGGCGAAATCAAGATCGCCGTGTCTATAGAAGATGAAGCCAACAAAGACCTGCCTCCTGCTGCTCTCCTCTACAGGCCAGTTCGTCAGTATGTTTACGGAGTCCTCTTCAGCCTGGCAGAAAGCAGGAAGAAAACTGAAAGGCTTGCCTTCAGAAAGAACAGGCTGCCCCCAGAATGTGAGTGCTTGCAGAACCCGCCCCGGCTTTGCCTTCCCTCGCCGCTGCTTCCGTGCCCATCCGTGCTGGGAGTCCAATGGGAAGAGCTGCTGAGGTTTCCCCGGTGTGGCTAAGGCTGGAGGGATCTGGGGCTTACTTGACCCTGTGGATAATAGAAAAAGGATGTGAATTGGAAATACTGTTGGCTGGAGTGGTGTCAGAGCTATAACTGACACCATTTCTGAGCGAGCCCTGGGCTGTGGGGGTTCAAACGTGCGCTGCAGCTGCTGTCCAGCTCGCAGCGAGTAACGGCACTTTGTGATGGCAGCTTCAGAGCATGTGGCAGAACTTGATGAGGGGGGAGAGAGATGTCCCTAAATCACAATTTATATACTCTTAACCCAGGAGAGGTGCTTCTCTTAACTTAGCCTGCTTGCCCAAGCGTGTGCTGCAGTGTCTTTACTGGTTTACAACTGCCAGGAGTCAGCTGTTACGTCGGAGCCAAAGCTGGGTGCAGGCAGACTGAACTCCTGCAGACAGTCTGGTTGAAAGATCCTCTTGCTCAGAGGGAAGAATGTTAATCTTCCTATTAATCTGGAAGCTGTCTCTTCAAGTCCTCTGCTTCCAGGAATTGCTGTCATTCCAGAAAATTCAACCTCCTCATTCTAGAGTTTTTCTTGTAATGAAATGCAGGCAAGGCAGTGATTGAACTTTACAGTAGCATCTCGTAAAGGTTAAAGGAATGCTGAAGCATTAACTGAATGGCAGCAGCAGCACAAGTATTTATATATGGCAGTCTGCTGTCAGTAGACTGAGAATCAGCAGTTTGGAGGCTCTGAAAGCACCATTCACAGGCTCCCTGGGAGAAAAAGGAGAATCAGTTGTAAACTTGCTGTTCATTCCCTATTCTCCTTCCATTTTTAATTGTGAAAGGGGTTTGTCCCTTTGTGCTGGAGTTGATCAGCTTCCAGTAATGCTTGAAAAACTTCATCTTGCTGAGTTCTTCTGTGGGAATGTATTTTCCCTGCCTGAGTAATGCCTCAGCACATGCATTGTCAGAAACTGAGTTCTTTAGGCTCACACAGTGTAGGAAGTATTTCAGGTCACAGGGTTATTTCAGGATTGAAAGAGTGGTGTCATTTATCCTCATTAGACTTCTGCCCTTAAAATTGTACTACAGTGTTTGTAGTGGTGAAGCAGCTGAGAGCTGAGGGTCTGCTTCAGTCCTCAGAATGTTTTTATCTTGTAAACCTGGGATTTTCTCTGGAGGCTGCTAGGAAAATGTATAGAATCTCAATTTTCTCCTCATCTATGCTGCTTCTCAGAGATTTGCTCTTCGTGGAGGCTAAGAACACTACTGCTGACTTGGTTTAGTTATGGGAGCTGCAGCAAATCTTGCTACAGGACACATCCAGCTACTGACCTACTTCTATCTTGGGACTGACCATGCTCTTAACTACAAAAAAAATGTTTGGATGTCTGCCCAGATGTTAGCTGCTAACACTGCTAGTAAGGAGGGATTGGGGCTAAGAGGCAAGCATTTGCTTTAAGAGGGCTGTGTTGCTGAGCAGTGATTTTGGTCACTGCTCTTACAAAGCAGCAAGAGCTGGGCAGGCTGTGCAAGACAGAAAGAGAGAATAGTGTATGAAATGGCAATTTCTCAGATTGATTGGTCACACTGGGCAGGCTGATTCTCCTTCAGTGCCTGAAATTTCTTCTTGTCCTCAATAGAATAGAATGGAATGAATCAGGTTGGAAAAGACCTTCGAGATCGAGTCCAACCTATCGCCAACACCACCTGATCACCTAAACCATGGCACCAAGTGCCTCATCCAGGCTCTTCTTAAACACTTCCAGTGATGGTGACTCCCCCACCTCCCTGGGCAGCACATTCCAGTGGCCAGTCTCTCTTGCTGGGAAGAATTTCTTCCTAACATGCAGCCAAAAAATCAGTTGTGTAATGAAGATAATCAAGAGGAAAAGACAAGAATTAAGGGACATGAAAAGAATTCCTTTCTGAAGAAATGTATGTTGGCCCTTAAGATCTCTGTGGAGAGATAAGGAATACACTCAGAGCAGAAACGTTGTTGTCTTTGTCCTACAGCCCAGAGCCCTGCCACCACAATAACTCCGCAGGAATCATTTGCAAGTGTATTGCATGTGGCTGTGAAAAACACAGAAGTAGCTGACACATCAGTATTACTGCTAAATATATAGACAGCAGGATAATGAGTCTTTCCTAAGATGGATGGCTTCCTGTCTTGTAAATCATGATTGTTTCAGTGTAGTTGAAAAGCCAATAAAAAGCAGCAGATCCATCGGAGGCAGTAGTGGGTGAGGTTCTTCAATGGTAATTGTCTAAGTAATGCCTTTGCTGTACATGTCATCATGTCTGCTCCCAGAGGATATGGAAAGCTTAAATCACACAGTTCTTGATTGTGCTTTTGCTGCCAAGGGCACAGCACCATCTCCCCTGCCTTTCCTTCTGAGGAGAGGGGAACAGAGGGTCTGACTCTCCCTTCTCAAGCTCTGAGACAGGCTACTTCCCATCTTCTGATAAATCCATGTGTAGAAGAAGCCATCTGCCCTTGCCACTCGATGGAGAAACACAGGCTTGTACAAGCTGTTGGAACTGCTGCTTGGATCCAAAGCTTTGTTATTTTAAGCCTGAGCACCTTGTGATGGACTGTTCCCCATCAAGGCTGGCCTCAGCTGATGCTGCTCCTGCCAAAAGGGAAGCTGTATCTTGGGCAGCTGCCCTTCTGCACAATCAGGCGTGCTTAGCTCAAGCTGTGCTGTCAGTGAAGATTATAAGGTTAAAAGTCAGGCTTGATTAATCTGCATTAGTTAGCTCATCTTCTGCTGGCACTGAGGTACCTCACACCTCACCTTCAGCTCACAAAGAATGAACTGCAAAGAGATTACCAAGCCCACCTGAGTTGTGGTTAGCAACAGGGGCTCCAGCAGGCAGCTTGAGCTTACAGGGGGCTGTGACCAGGAGCCTGGAACAGCAGCCGCCTTATCAGCAGGTTAGCCTAGTGCAGATTGATGCTGACCCTTGTTACTTGGACTGACCTGAAAGTGTGGTGAGGGTGATGATCAAAGCAGATGTCCAGTTGCTGGGACTGCTTTGAGTACCTAGGTCTAGTGATGAGCAGCAGGTGGAAGTTCAGCGTGAGCAGCACTGTAGCTGAGCGCACTGATCAGGCTTGCTGTAGCTGCTGCAGGCTTCAGGGTAGACAATGCTTATCTCCAAGTGGAAGTCCTGGGAGGAAAGCACGAAACCTTCCTCTGAGGACAGAGATCCTCAGCAGCTGAGGAAGGCTGCTTTTGGCAGCAGGCCCAGCACAGAGTTGTCAAAGGTGTAGGAAATGCCCTGGAGAAAGAAGTGGCTGTGGACAAGCCCTCGATTCATCTGTTAAGTTAAATGCTAAATTTAGGTGAACGGTGCTGCAGTTCCTTGTCAACTGATACAGCTTCAATTCCTCTTCCTCATCATTCACAGTGGCTTCTTATTAAAGCTTTCTGCAAGAGGCATGGGTAACTTTCCCAAAATAACCACTGCTGTGCAGTGTTTTGAAGCGAGGCTGCATCTCCACTGTGACCTCTACAGGGAGCAAACTGTGGCACTCTTCCTATGGCCTCAACCTCATAGGGTTGTGGAAGTTGTCATCCTCAGATTAAAGCCTTGAACCAGGCCTGAATGTTGAAAAACAAGATTGCAGTTGGAAAATAGACATAAAATACTCCCTTCTAAGCCTGAGGTCTTCACAGGGGAAAGAAACAGTACTGAGAGGTTCGTGTTCTGTACAGCTCTGTCCCTGTGCTCCTCTCTGCTGTTACAGGAGTTGAGGAGGTGGTCGTCTGAGGGGGCTTCAGTGCTATGTGCACACAGTTTGTATCTGCTTGGGCATCCAGACTGAACAACAGAGTGTTCACTTCCACTGGCAAAAGGAAGTTGAAGGAAAGGAAGGAAGAACTCCAAAACAATTGTCACCAGCCTGGGTCTTTTTCACTGCTAACACAGATTAAACTCTTCTGCATAGTAGCTTCACACTTACTGTTTGCAAGTGGTCCCTTGCTTCTGAGACCTAAACAAGTTCAGTCTTTGAAAGCCTACATAAAATCCATCATTTTATTTGTTCATATCCACTGTCCCAGGCCTAGCCATAAAGCTGGAAAGCAGTGTGATAAGCCATGCTCCAATAATGGAGTGGCTCTGCTGGCTGCTAAAGCCATCTTACATAGCTTGGTGGCATAGAAAAACTGGTAGCAACCAAAATAGAACATGATTTTGTAGTGAGGCTACCAACTAAATATATCAGAATATTTATGTTCATTGCTACATGCTGTCTGGGTAGAACTTGCCTGAGCTCTACAACCTGCAGCTATAATGCTGGGCTAATGTTATTCCAGAAAAGCAAAGGAGGGCTTTGGTATGTTCTGGAGGGTCCATTTTTAACCCCAGTCCTTACCCTTGCCCCCCAGTAACTACAGAATTGCTTGTAAGGCTGGTATCTGATTGCTGAAGGAGACTTTGTAGCTGTAAGGGCTCTTCTGGCACCAGTGCTGCTCTGCTGGATCTGTGACCGAGATTTCCAGCAGAAAGAGCAGATCTGTGCTCCTGCAATTGAATCTCTGCAGGCTGTAACCTGAAGCTTCACTAACAAGCTCCTTGAATCTTTCCACACTGCATAACTGGGCTCTGAGTTAAGGGTGCAAACATATTTTGAGCTGTGTCAAATTTGGGGTCATTCCAAGGCCAAAGGTATCATTACTCACTCTTGACTTTGCTTTTTGTTTTAAACTTGTGTTCTGTTTGGTTGTGGTCCAGCACAAAAGGAGATGATTTAGCAGCAATGTCAAGTTGAGCACAGTCCCCTTAGCTTGGGGTGCAAGGCAGCTTAGCAGGCACACAACTGCTGCCCTCTCCACAGAAAGCAGTGCAGTGAATGGAAAGGCTTTTGTGAAGTCATGTTTATAAAATCTGTGTGCAAAAAGCCCTACAACAGCAAACCCACCCATAAGAGACCTCCTCCCCTTGCCAACAGCTGAACAGCTACAAACAAACTCTGTTGTGTTTGGGGGCCCTCACTCCCAGGAAGGACAATGGGGGGGCTGGACTGTGGCCAGAGAAGGGTAATGAGGCTGGCGAAGGGTCTGGAGAAACAGGGCTGGTGAGGAGCAGCTGAGGGACCTGGGGCTGTACATCCTGGAGAAGAGGAGGTCCAGGGGTGACCTTCTGGCTGTCTACAACTTCCAGAAAGGAGGTTGGGGAAACAGGTTGGGGTTAATCTCTTCTCCCCAGTAATAACTGGTAGGAGGAGGGGAAATGACCTGCAGATGTTTCAGGGCAGTGTTAGGTTGGACACAAGAAACTCTTTCACTGGAAGAGGCTCCTCGGGGGGTGGTAGAATCCCTGTCCCTGGAGGTGTTTCAGAGAGGCAGAGCTGTGGTGCTGATGGCCATGGTTTAGCCCCAGCCTGGGCAGACTCAGAGAATGGTTGGACTCAGTGATTATAAAGGTCTTTTCCAACCAAAGCTGTTCTATGATTCTAAGTTTTAAGTCTTGATTTGACTAAAATCCCTGGGATGCTATTTTCCTGAGAAGACCATAGCAATATATTTGTGTTCATATCTTTATTTCTCACTGTGGTTCTGGATCAGTGATCCAGATAGTTAAGGGGAAAAGAGCTTCAGATGATGCTGTTTGTTCTAGAAGAATCCACGTGATGCTTTGTTGCATGTGAAGTTGAAAGGGTTAATGTCACATTCCCCACGAGCACCTGGCTTACTTGATTTGTAAGGGCTGGCAGGTGCAAGATCTCTCATTCAGAGTCTTAATG
This sequence comes from Dryobates pubescens, assembly GCF_014839835.1. NCBI lineage: Eukaryota > Metazoa > Chordata > Aves > Piciformes > Picidae > Dryobates > Dryobates pubescens. The sequence goes on along the minus strand of NC_071612.1, from coordinate 18,533,761 downwards.
AGCAGTCTGGCAGTGTCACACTGGACACTGGTAGCTGTCACAAGGGGAAGCTCTTTGGATCAGAATCTCTTGCAGGCAGAGTTTGAACTTCAGGCTGCTTTTTAACAGGGAGTGTTTTCTTTGCCCTGTTGCCGTTCTGCAGTTTCACCAGTGATCATTAAAGAATGGGCTGCTTACAAAGGAAAGTCTCCTCAGACCCCTGAGCTGGTGGAAGCACTTGCATTCAGGGAATGGACCTGTCCCAACCTGAAGAAGCTGTGGCTGGGAAAAGCAGTGGAAGACAAGAACCGAAGAATGAGGGCGTTTTTGGCCTGCATGAGATCAGACACACCAGCAATGCTCAACCCAACTAACGTGCCCACTCATCTTATGGTGCTCTGTTGTGTACTAAGGTCAGTGTCCCCTGGGGGGAAAACAGAGCCAAGGCAAGGCTTGGCCCTGGTACCTCTCTGACATATTTAACTTTGTATTAAACTGTGAGTAGAGAAAGTGCTCATTCGTGTATGCAACATCAGGAGAAGGAGGTTGTTTTGCTCTTTTGCTGTATATTCAGTGCTTCTTGCTTCAGGCAGTAGAGGGCTGGGGGATAAGGACAAAAACCCTTTAGATTGCAAAGAAGCCACTGCAGGCTTCACCTTACTAGCAAGATTTGGGCTCTTGGAGGCTGTGTTCTAACTTACAAAGCAAACGTGAGAGCTCTTGAGAGAGCAGCTGCACAGCAGCTTACCAAGATGCAGAGTTCTGGTTGTGCACCGAGTTCCCTGCGTTGGAAGTGCTCCTCTAGTTGAGGTGAAAATAACAACCGAGAGCTGCAGTACTCCTGTGCTTCAGCTCTTCAAAGAGCAAGTCACAAGGTCCAAAATAGTTGCCTGCTTAATTTTCATACAGAAAATGGAGTGAGGAAGGGAGAGATGCTTGCCTGGTTGGGAAGAGGTGATTGTTCCAGTCCAACTAGCTTGGAAAGCTGGCAGAATCCCAGGTTAGCACGTTGCACGTGACAGACTGTCAGCCGTTTCTCAGAGGGATAAATGTCAGTTAGTCGTTAGTTCTGTGTAATGTTTTTCTTGCCTTGTGAGCACTGAATCTCTTCTTTCTCTTCTTATATAACAATAAATAGCCCCAAAAATAGTCCACATGGTATCTCAGAGCAGAGCTCCTCCTTTCGTTTGGACAGCGAGTTTCTCTCCTGTGACGTATGTCACACAGCAAGTGCTCATTAAGACATGCTGAGCATTACAATCACCAGCTAGAGAATTCCTGAGTAATGCTTTATCTGGAAAACCTGTTCACAAGGTCCTTGTATCATTAATCTTTCTCATTAAGACCGTTCCTCTTCATATAACTTTGGTTAGATGCATCAGAATCCACTTGTGTTTTAAAGGTTATTTTGATGGCCCATCCTCCCCTTCCTCACTGGAAGTGGGGTTTGCACAACTGATTCACAGTCAGGAGCTCTTCCATAGGAACAAGCAAATTTGAACTCCAAATCTTGCTAGAGTTTTAGCCTTTATAGCTATTCAAATCCTAGAATGCACTCTATGCACTTTGTTCCTTTATGCCACATAAGACTCAAAGAATAGTTTGGGTTGGAAAAGACCTTAAAGATCATCCACTTCCAACCCTCTCCCACTAGACCAGGCTGCTCAAGGTTCCATCCAGCCTGGCTTTCAACACTTCCAGGCTTGGAGCCTCAACAATTTCTCTGGGCAACCTGTTCCAGTGCCTCTTCACCCTCATGGAGAAGAATTTCTTCCTAATGTCTGATTTGAATCCAGCTTCTTCCAGTCAGAAGCCACTCCTCCTCACCCTGTCACTCCACGCCTTTGTAAAAAGTCCCTCTCCTGCTCTCCCAGAGCCCCCTTCAAATCCTGGAAGGCTGCTCTGAGGTTTCCCTGTCTGTTGAACAGAAATGTTGTTTCTGGTGACTGCTGGTCACATAGAACACCACTTGGTGTACCTGTTGAAGCCTGTGGTTGATGCAGACCTTCCCCTGCAGGTATATGGTACAGTGGCCGGGGGTTCGGATACTTCGCCGCCAGGAGCTTGATGCTTTTCTTGCCCAAGCATTGTCTCCGAAGCTGTATGAACCCGACCAGCTGCAGGAACTCAAGGTAATTCTGAACTGCAACTTCCCTAATGAAGAGATTTATCCTCAGATGATCCATGTTGGTAGTAGTGAGTGATTTGTATGTGGCTGTCTCACTAAAAGCCTTCCCACAATATTAGACATAGTGTTGTGAAGCGTTGCAAGGATTGAGAATCAGTTCTGCTTCACTGCTTGGAGAGGTGACTCAGATCTCAAACATGTTCTGTGCTGCACAGCCTTTGCTTACAGGTTCCTAAGCAATTCCCTCTTGGAAGTTTGAAACACATGTGCTTCTACTAAGAAGACAAAAAGGAAAAGGCTTTTTCCTTATGTGGCTGATTTTGAACACCAGGCTGGGTATTTTGTCATGGTTCAGCATCTAGAAGGTTTTTGCAGCCAAGTGGAGAAATGGAAAGAAACTTGCATAATCTGGAATGGGAAAATTCAGGAGGAAATAAGGGAAGTTGTGTTAATACTCACAGAACTGGAAACAGAATTATTCTGAGGATTAAAAACGCTCAGATCTTAAATGTGATGTTTTTCAAATACAGCAGTATTCCATGAAGTAAATCCTGCTGGCTAGTGGAGAGAGTTGTTTAGCTGGCAAATAGGCCAAATGCAGCATGCTATTGATCTGTGCAACATCCTGGCACTCAGCAGCATTTCTCCACTCAACCTGCCTCTGCTCATGCTGAAATTGCTTTCCTCTTCTAACCTTTGAGGTGCAAGAGACAAGGTTTGGGTTTTGCTTTGTTTGCTCATCATATTTTATTCAGGTCTATGAAGATTACAGTCCTTTGGGTTCTTTAAGCAAGTATTTTGCTGAATGGAAGTAATTTCAGATGCTTTTCTCCATGTAGTATTAGCCCCAGTAGTGTAGGAAATGCACAGCTGGAAGTGATCTCTTACCTCCTGTCTGCACAGATGAGCAACATAGCAAGGGAGGTGAGATGCTGATCACCTCTTCACCACACCACCTCATGGTGAAGAAGGCATTTCAGAGAGTCTTTCAGGTACAGGGGGGGCTCAAGTGAAGGGGAGTCTGCTGCCCAGTTCTGCTCCTAGCAGGGCCTGGGATGGTGCTGCCCTGATGAAATTGGCAAGGAGCTGATTGTGAAGGTGCTTGTTTGCCAGGTTGGTTCATGTTCACAGGCACACGCTGCAGAGGTGCACTGCTCTTCTCAGAAGAAACAGTAACGGAACTCACACAAATTTCAGGCTTTTCTAAGGAATATTTTGTCACTGGAGCCAAGTCTACAGGGGCTTTCCCAAAGCCAGCGGAGTCTGTGTTGCCTTCCTGCACGCAGTACCCTGGCAAGGAGTTCAGCTTCAGTCTCTAAACCATCTCAATATGCTTGTGAAAAGCCAGACCTTAGAATTACTAAGAAATGTAAAAAGAAACCAACTGAACCCACTTCAGAATGCATTTGAACTTGTCACGCAACAAGGAGAGAATCCAGGTGGTAGCAGTAGTAATGGCAGAGCTAAGAAACAAAACCCTCCTGCCATGTGCCAAAGAATGAATGTCAACAGCATATAAATAAGATCCAACAGGAAGACATTAACTTGTCCTTGCTCTCATTGCTGAAAAAGATGTGAGGAATCACAGGAAGATGACAAGTGTATGGAACACCTGATGAGTACCTGCAGAACTGCTCGTGTGCTGCAGCACACAGGGCTGACGTGGCTGCTGGCATGCATTAGAAATGTTTTCAGCACTACTCCTTGTGCCTAATTGCTTTAAAGCAGCCTAAATATAGATCCTGTCCATTAGGAGACTCATTCAGGTGTTTGCTGAAACTCCTTTTCAAGGTGCTGGAAGCCCTGTGTGCTTACTGGGTCCTTCAGAGCCCTGCAGATTCTGGTCCAAAGAAGCTGTCTGTGTTGTATGAAGTGCTTTGCCTTCAGTGAAGCGTGGGGCCAGCTGACTGAGCATCCTGTGTGTTCAGAAGCTATGTGTATAGCTCATGTGAGGGAGCAAATGTTGGACTAAACAGAGTGTAGTGGAGAGCCTTTTAGAGCCTCATGAGAGCTACCCCAGAATGGGGTGATTGTACCTGTGGGCATAGTTGGAAATTGCAGTGGCAGTTTTGCAGGCCAGGCTGGAGAGCAGGGTGTCAGCCCCTTGCTCTTCAGTGTCCATTTTCACAGCACAACACTGAGCCAATGACATCTAGGGGCAGAGATTTTGGCAAAGGTATCTGCAAGTCAGCAAAGTCTTGCCTCATCTGTAAGCTTTGATGCAGAGAGGAGGAAACCCTACTGTGAAAATTGCTGGTCTCAGATCTAAGAAAGGAATTCCCTGAGTGTTTTCCTTCTCCGTTGCAGCAAGGCAGCAGCAGACAGTATTTGTGTTCAACAGACAGGGTTCTTCAGGTTTCCCTTGTAAATTGTTGCCTGAGGAGTAACTTGTATCATTTGCATAGTGTGTGTAGGGGAACTGAAAGAGGAAATGTTTCCTGGGCTGTTGTTAACTGTCTCGGTGTGAAGCTCCTGCTTCTCTTTTTATTGAAGTGGGCCAGAAAGAGAGCAGCTGAGCTTGAGCCCAGCTGCAGATCTGCAACATGATCTGGATAGTCTTTGGATCTTAGAGGTTGCTTATGCATAAGCAAGGTAATGTAGTTGAATTTCAACATTTAATACCAAGGTCTTGCCAATGTTCCCAGGAAAGGGCTGGTATTTTCAGAAGTATTGCAGAGAACACTTGCAGTGATATTTTCTTATGCCAGAGCTAAAAATACATTCTCTGCAAGCAAATCCTTTCTCCTTCCACCACCAGCCATTCACCATCGTAGCTCTGCGTTTGTGCCTCTAGCCTGCATCCTAAAGAGAGCTGCCCTATGTGTAAACATCACTGCATTGGTAAGAGGCACTCCACCAGCAAGGCATTGAGCCAAGCTAACAGAAAAGCCATTCTAAAGGAGTTGGGAAGGAAGTGTGATAGCTGGGAAGGAAACCTGAATGCTGACATTGAGTTCAGACCTGAAACTTTGCACAGAGTTCTGCAGAAGCACAAGATAGTTTGAAGTGGGTTTTTAAGGGCATTTTTTACTGCTGAGTTCCTGCAGGTGTCTTCAGAGCTTTCCCTTGCTTTGAAATCCTCTGCACTGCATGTTTATCGATGATCTTCATGCAGCTGAAGCTCGCATCTTGCATGGTTACATGCCACAAGTTAGCCTTGAGCCTCGTATTTAAGATGTTTTACTGATTGCTTCATAGTGAATTGAGGTAAAGCATGAAAATACTGGCAATTAACACTGGAAATTAATAACAGAACAAGCATTGTTGAGAAAATAGGCTTGATTTCATTTCTCTCCTCTGAAGTGGAAGGATGGGGCCAGCAGGCTTCCTGAGTGTGGCACTTGGGCACGTTGGGGTGACATATTCCTTCTAGTCAGATTGGCCCTTGTGCCTGAGAAGTCTGAACAGCCTGGAAAATTGTGGTGTTTTCAACATTAAATTGCCAGACCAGCTCAGGTGGAAGCAAATGGAGCTGTATTTTACAAGCAAAACTACAGTCTACAATGAAATGCAATTAATATGTACAACATAGACAGGAGTTAAAATAGCTACAGGTGCTTACAGCTGATAAGCAGCACAAGACAACCAGCCAAAGCCAGGGAGCCAGCAACAGCTTTTCCCTCCCTGTCCCCTCCTCCCCTGCTCTGTGCAGGCTGGAGGAGAAAGAGCAGAGATTTATGTGTTAGAATTAGCCACAACAAAGCAATGCAGCCACAGTCAGCAGAAACCAGCAGAAGCACAGCCAGAGCAGAGGAAGCCAAAGAAGAGAGAAGGTTAGACTATACAAACCACCTGTGTTAGTAGTCTGTCCAATGGGAGTGTTTAGAACTTATCATTATTTTCTTCTTGACACCCAATGGTGATTTATTTACATTCTACTGCTTGCTGTTCAGGGTGTGTGGAAAAATTTTCTAGGCACAGCCTGAAACTGCCACAGTGGTGAGGGGGTGCCTCGGGTGTTTCTGTGCCAGGCTTGGGCTCTCAGGCGCCTGTGGCAGAGCCCGGGCCAGAGTGGTGGGAAGCAGGGTGGGTTGGAGAGATTGGAGCGGATGGTCCTTGAAGACCCTTCCAAGCCAGCAGTCTGCAGTGGTGTGACCTGTGGGAGCAGCCCCGGTCCCCATCTCCTGACGAGTCAGCAGCCTGCCCGTTGTGTTTGCACAGATAGAGAACCTGGACCCGCGCGGGATCCAGCTGTCTGCGCTGTTCATGAGCGGGGTGGACATGGCTCTCTTCGCCAACGACGCCTGCGGCCAGCCCATCCCCTGGGAGCACTGCTGTCCCTGGATGTACTTTGATGGAAAGTTATTCCAGACCAAGCTCATCAAAGCAAGCCGGGAGAAAGTTCCACTCATTGACCTCTGTGACGGTCAGGTGTGTAGCCTGGGGCGCGGGAGGGGGGAGCCAAGGCTGCCACAGCCTCAGCTGCTGAATGCTCGCCTCTCGACTTTCAAAAGAGACATAGGAGGTGAAAGGCTCTGGGGGCTTGGGGGTTTTCTCCTTGGAAACTGCAAGTTGAGTGTAGTTGTGAAGTAGTGAAGGACAGAGCTCAATACGAGCTGCCAGTGCACACTTGCAGCCCACAGAGACAAGCAGAGCCTGGGCTGCAGCAAGAGCAGTGTGGGCAGCAGGGCCAGGGAGGGGATTCTGCCCCTCTCCTCCACTCTGCTGAGACCACAGCTGGAGCTCTGTGTCCAGTTCTGAAGTCTCTGTTACAAGAAAGATCTGGAGGTGCTGGAAGGTGTCCGGAGAAGGGCCACAAGGATGAACAGAGGGCTGGACCTCCTGCTCTGAGGACAGACTGAGAGAGTTGGGGTTGTTCAGTCTGGAGAAGAGAAGACTCTGAGGAGACCTTCTTGTGGCCTTGCAGTATCTGAAGGGGGCTCCAAGAAAGCTGGGGAGGGACTTTTGAGGGTGTCAGGGAGTGATAGGACTGGGGGGGATGGAACAGAACTAGAAATGGGTAGATTCAGATTGGATGTCAGCAAGAAGCTCTTCCCCATGAGGATGCTGAGAGACTGGCACAGGTTGCCCAGGGAGGTGGTGGAAGCCTTATCTCTGGAAGTTTTTGAGGCCAGGCTGGATGTGGCTGTGAGCAACTTAACCCTGACAATTCTACAATTCTGTGAGTTGAAATGTCTCTGCTCAAGCTGTACTGTCTGTATGGGTCACACTAGCAAGGCTGTCACAAAGGTCTGAGCTGCAGTGTGGCTTTACAGTGAAAGCAAGTTCGTGATTTCCATCTCATAAACTTTACCGTCATGCCCACTGAAGTCACTCTCATGATCCTTAAGGTCAAAACCTTCTCTTGTTTCTTAGGAGCATCTCAAAAGCACAAGGAGTTAGTGTTTTGTATGGCAATCATGCACACCTACTGCCCAATTACAAAACCAGGAATCTGATGAAAATGGTTTGGCTCTAACTTTTTTGGAAGGTGTGAACGCTAATGAAACAATTCACAGCTTCTTATCTAGAGAAGGCTCAGGGGGGACCTGCTGGCTTCCTGAGAGGAGGTTGGAGCCAGGTTGGGGTTGATGTCTTTTCCCATGTCAGAAATGCTGGGAGGAGAGGAAATGGCCTCTAGGTGTGCCAGGGAAGGGTCAGCTTGGACAGAAGAAACTTTTTCACAAGCTGCCCAGGGAGGTGGTCGAATCCCCTTCCCTGGAGGTGTTTCAGAGAGGCAGAGCTGTGGTGCTGAGGGCCATGGTTGAGCTCCAGCCTTGGCAGAGCTAGAGAATGGTTAGGCTGGATGATCCTGAAGGGCTTTTTTAACCAAAGCCATTGTATGATTTCTGACTCAGAGGACACTGATGATGAATTAAATATTGGTGATGGCTGTGGTCCCTCTCAGGTTTATAGCCTCCAGGCATGCTTTAGCCTCTTCACAGAGACTTTGTTTTGCAATCCCTGTTTGTGACAATTACTCTGTTGAAGGTAAGGGACTGCTTTAAGTGTTTAGGAGGCTCTAGACAGGAGTTTCTATATTCCTTTCTGAAAAACCCTTTTTAACTTGTAAACTGTTTCCTCATTACCAGCTTCACACAGTCTCAGGATTTAGGCTCCCACCTCTCTGGCAATGCATCAAGGTTTTCTTGAGAACAGCTCAAGTGTCATTGAACTATTAGCAGTAATCTGCAAGGGAGATGACTGTAATTTTCTGGCTAGCTTTATGGGACTTGTTTGCAGTAGTTACCACTCTGCTGTTGTTCTGCTGTCTTTGGATTTGTTTTGTAAACCTAGTTTGATGCAATTGAGATTGGAATGTTAACCTCTGTGCCCTTCTCCTTATTCACAGGCTGAGCAGGCAGCCAAGGTTGAAAAGATGCGTCAGAGCATCCTAGAAGGATTAAATTTCTCCAGGCAGAACCATCCTCTCCCTTTCCCACCTCCACCTGCCATGCCTTTCTATCCAGCTTCTATGTATCCTCGACACTTTGGGCCAGTCCCACCACCTCAGGGCAGGGGGAGAGGCTTTGCTGGTAAGTGCTGGGGCAGCCGTGCAGGCTGCGGTGGTGTTATCTTGCCTTTCCCTCTCCCACAACTCCAAACTGATTTGCCCATTCGGCTTTGTGGGGAACATCCATCAAAGCAAGCAGCTGGCATGTGTTGGCATGTGCTAGTCACTGCACTTGGTTGTTAGCTTCATTAGCCACGGCCTAGCAATATGGAATATGTTGTATTGCTGAGTGTTCCCATCAGGATGGTTAGTGACTGTGCCAGATCAAAATATTTGTACTGCTGCTCTGTGAAACAGAAAGAAGGAATGGATCAACAGTGGGTGACACGAAAAGACTCTTATCTGCACTGCACACTGCCTCAAAATTCAGATGTTTATACATATTAAGCATGCCCAAATCAATGGACACAGTTTAACTGTCAGGCTTAAAGACAACCTTTCCTCCCCAGCCCTCTGTTTTGTTACAGTTATTTAACCATTGGCACCCTTAGGTGTGTACCATTCCAGGCTGCTTCTGGAGTCATTCCTCTTCTCCAGATCTCTCCAGTACCGTGGCCCATAGGTGTATTGATACTGGACATTGGGAATAAGATGTTTGTGGGGTGCCACAAGCGTAGGCTTCATACCTCATTGCCAAGCCCTTCTCACAAGCCTTTGCAGCACTCGTCATGCCATAGAAGTCAGGATGGCTGTTCCAAAGCCAGGCTAGAGGCCTGCTCTTTGGAGAAGAGACCCCACGCTCACTGAGGCAGCAGGACAGCTTTGGCCAGGGCTCCCTGGGCGGTGGCATCCTGCTGCGGCGCAGCAGTGCCCGCAGGAGCCGGGCCCTCCCTGCTGACTCCGGAAGGGTGGAAGGAGGCAGCAGTGTCTCTGCTGGGGGCCTTCCCGGATGCCTGGCCCCCTCACAGCTTTTCCCATGTCTTTCTTTACCCTGGGTCTAACAGGAGTCTATGGCTTCGGAGGCCCTTATGGGGAAACAGTAGCCACAGGCGCTTACCGGGCCTTCCGGGTGGCGGCAGCGGCAGGACACTCCGGAGCCTTCTCTGGCACTGACAGCAACAGGACTAGCAAGTTTCAGGGCGGTAATTATACCCAAAACCCTTTTCTTAGAGCTTCTGGCAACAGCTTCCTTCACTTCACGGTTTGGTCTGAGGCTTTCCTGCTGACTGCCAGTCTCCCTTTCTCCCTAACTGTCTCAGCTCTCCCTCTCTAGAAGCCTGCCCAGGCTGCTCTCCGCTCTGCTCTCCCAGGTCCCTGCCGCAAGCGCCCCCCCCCCCCAGGCACCGGCCTCTCTTATGCCTAGAAACCCTTCTCCAACACAGGGTAGCTGTGAGAGCCAAGGAGATGGTCTGTGTCCTGTGCTGCGAGGTGCAGTGATGGAGTCTGCGAGCAGCTCAGCTTTGCTCCACTGCATTAACAGTTGCTCTCTAAAACTCGGAGTGGCTGAGCTGTTGCTAGACCGGCCCAATACAGAAATCCTTGACTTGGGTCTCCCTGCTCCCCCCTTTGCTGGTGGAGACACAGGCATGGGATTTACCTACCTACCTGTGTGCCTGCTGCCCACCTCCTGTACGAGGTGGGACAGTGGAAGCATTAATTTTAATCCCCCATACAGGGTCAAAAATTCCCCTATACTGAGCTGTTGTTTCTGGCCTCTGAGCTTTGTCCTAAGAGCAAACCTCTCTCTAATGCTTGGTCGTGTGAGTAACTTTGCCCCTGCAAGCTGTGTGTGTTTGAGGCCGAAAGGCTCAGACAGGGAAGTGTGAACCTTTCTGCCTTTAATCAGTTCCTAGCATATTCATGTTGGAAGGCTAATCACAGCTGCATCAGTGCTGTGTCCATAACCCTCTCAGTGCTGATGGTCTCACCAGGAGCGTCTGGCTCAGTTGCACTCACCTGGCTTCCTTGAGATCTGTGTTAAGCCCCAGAGTCGATTTTTTTTAAGGGGAAAACACAGCAACTTGAATAGGAGATGGATTTGTACTGTAGACCACTGCCACTTCAGCTGCTTTCTTGGTAGGGGAAGGCTAAACCTACCTTTCACACTTCAAGTGCTGTATTTTCATACCAACTTCTGTTAGCACAGATCTGCCTAGTAAATTGATGATGGCAATTACAGTCTGTGTGCCCTGTGCTGATGCTTGGTGTTCACTGAAAGTGCCTTTAAACCTCCTTCATTAAGAATGCACCTGTAGGCTTAGAGAATGGTTGGACTCCAGGATCTTAAAGGTCTTTTCCAACTGGAATGATGCTATGAATTCAAGAAAAAAACCCAACCAATCTTCAGGCAGCTTGTAAAATTTCACTGCAGTTCTGTAATGCTTCTCTAAAGTGTATTTTTGGCTCCTGAAAGTGAAGTGCTTGTGTAAGGTCATTCCACTTTCCACACTCGGATGCCAAGGGGGGAAAGAAAGTTCTGAAGGACTGCAAAGTGAGAGAGAATCTGCCAGTGTCAAAAGAGGAGACTCTATAAATGATACCATCTGGGCAAACCATGTATTTGTGACTTTACTGTTGTGATCATGAAGGTCAAGGTTTGCTTTTGCTTTTCTGTGCAGGAGTCCAACCTATTCCTTCTCAGGGAGGGAAACTTGAAATTGCCGGCACTGTAGTCGGCCACTGGGCTGGAAGCAGACGCGGACGAGGGGGCAGAGGGCCATTTCCTCTGCAGGTTGTGTCTGTGGGAGGCCCAGCCAGAGGGTAAGTGCAGTCTTGTGAAGTGTGAAATTTACTGATGGGGGAGAAAAGTAAAAGAGGGAGAAGTTGGGGGCATGGGAAATTGCATGCAAGCACATTTTAGGGTGCACAGACACAGAATGCTGGGGGCTGGAAGGGACCTTGAAAGCTCATCCGGCCCAACCCCCCTGCCAGAGAAGGGTCACCTAGAGCAGATCACACAGGGACATATCCAGGCAGGTTTGGAATATCTCCAGAGAAGAAGACTCAACTGCCCTGGGCAGCCTGTGCCAGGGCTCTGTCACCCTCACAGGGAAGAAATCTGTCCTCCTGTTCCCATTGAACTTCCTCTGCCTCAGCTTCCACCACTGCCCCTTGTGCTGGCATTGGGCATTACCCAACAGAGCCTGGCTCCAGCCTCTGGGCACTCACCCTGCACATCTTGATCAACAGCAATGAGGTCACCTCTCAGGCTCCTCCTCTCCAAGCAACAGAGCCCTCAGCTCCCTCAGGCTCTCCTCCTAAGATGTTCCACTGCCTTCAGCACCTTTATGGCTCTGTGCTGGACTCTCTCAAGCAGTTCCCTGAGGTTCTTCCTGAACTGAGGGGCCCAGAACTGGACACAAGATTCCAGATGTGGCCTCAGCAGGGCAGAGCAGAGGGGCAGGAGAACCTCTCTGACCTACTAACCACAGCCCTCCTAATCCCCCCCCAGAATACTCTTGGCCTAAAGAGCGTATTGCTGGCTCATGGTGAACCTCCCATCCATGAGGACCCCCAGGTCCTTGCATGAAGAAAATTTTACCCACTGAGTAGAAGTTATACTCATTGGTTTTAAGATGTTTTTAATCAGCTACTCAGATGAGTATAAACATTTTTTATATGCAGGTAATCTGGATCTGAGATAGAGGTACACAGAGAGAGCTGAATGCACAGACAGGAGGAGATGACCTGGGGGCTTTCTCTTTACATGGAATCAATAAATGCATTACCCCCAGCCCAAACTATTTCAGCACTCAATTATTTTCTGTGCCATGGTAGAACGTGTATTAAGTTATGTGATAAAATGTTTAATAACTTCATTATGCAATTCCTCTGTGAAGCAGAAAGCAGCTGAAGGACATTTCTAGGTTTGATAGTTCTGTGCTACAGTCGTGATGGGAGATGTGCTTAAAAGAATATTCATTCCTTCAGCCCTTCCATGTGATTTCCCTGCTGCTGAAATTGCAGGTGCACAACGTTGCTGGAAAGGGAATATTTTGTTACCAAAAAATACCTAGGCCTTTCCTTTTCAGAGTTTGGTTTGGTTTGTCTTTTTTTCCCATAGGCTTGATCATTCTGTGCCTTCTCTTTCATTAGGACTGAGGCTATTAGAGGAGACAATCCCAAAGTAAAGCTGTTTATCTATTATGTCTGTCTTCAGCTCTGTTAAAGGAGCAGAGTGGGTATGCTTATGCCATCTTGAGCTAGCAAATAGCAATCTGAAGGAGCAAGTCTACACTATGTGGTTGCCTCTCTAGCCATTAATAAATCAAATGTGGAGTATAAAGCATAGTGCTGGAGTCAGCAAGAGCTGTTGGAGTGCCTGTCTACTTGGGCTGAGTGAGGAAATGGCTGGATCTGAAGCCCTGGGAGCAGGGGAAGGAGCTGCTGGTGTGGGTGCAGGGAGAGGTAAGAACAGCAGCAAGAAGGACTAAAAGCTTCAGCAGAAAGCAGTGCTGGGGTAAGAGCAGTCCACACTTTGAGGGGAGCAGATTTTGGTGGGAGCATTTCATTCTGTAGAATGAGATGCAGCTGCCAGAGCATCAGCATCCAGTGCTGGTTTCGATGCTTCAGACAGCTGTCAGCTAACTGTGCAGGCCAGCAGGGTCCATGGGACTCCTGTGCTCTTCCAGGAGAGCAGCTGAGAGCAGGGCTAAGCTAAGGTGTATGGGGAGGCACTGGGAGCCTTTGGGTATTTTAATCTGACTCCTCAGTGTGGGTGGATGAAACGCCATTTTACACCATTTCAATGAGTTCAGTGAGTGCTCCTAGGTTCTGTTTCTCTGAGGATCCATGAACAGAAGAATCTGTCTAAAGCTTGTTCCTTTTCTTCACTTCAGTGCAGTCTGGGAACAGGTCTGGGTCATTTAGAGTGTCCTGTTCAGACTGCTCTCTGGCTGAGGCACCCTGAGTGATGGTCTGGAGACAACCTCAAGCTAAGCTCTGGCTTATATTTGTACATACCACTGGCTTCCTGCACAGAAAGGCAGTTGATGCATTAGCTCAGCCATATAAATTAGTAGCCAGGAGCCAACACTGGCAAGGTCCTAAGCTGAGAGCCATCCTTAACCTGAGAAGTGGTCAGATCCCCAAAAGGATGTTACTGCTCCTGGAGGTACCTTGGTGATGGAGAAATAGAGATCTCCAATGATAGCTTTGGAGTCAGGAGATCGAATATCTGACATTTTCTTTGTCTTCTTGTGGCCTTCCAGTAGTTGAAGGGGGCTACAAGAAAGCCGGGGAGGGACATTTTAGGGTACTGATAGGACTGAGGGGAATGGATCCAAGCTAGAGGAGGGGAGACTTAGATTAGACATTAGGAAGAAGTTCTTCCCTATGAGGGTGGTGAGAGACTGGCACAGGTTGCCCAGGGAGGTGGTGGAAGCCTCATCCCTGGAGGTTTTTACAGCCAGGCTGGATGTGGCTGTGAGCAACCTGCTGTAGTGTGAGGTGGCCATGGCAGGGGGGTTGGAACTGGCTGATCCTTGAGGTGCCTTCCAACCCTGACAATGCGACGATTCTGCGAGTTGAAATCTCTCTGCTCAAGCTGTGCTGGCTGTTTGGGTCACGCTAGCAAGGCTGTCACAAAGGTCTGAGCTGCAGTGGCTTTACAGTGAAAGCAAGTTTGTGATTTCAGTCTTGCATGTTTTCCAGTTGTGCCCACTGAAGTCATCCTCATGATCCTTAAGCTCAAAACCTTCTATGATTCTACCTTGAGGTGAAAGTTGTCACCTCAAAAAGACAGGACAGCTGTCTGGCAGGTCTTCCTGTTGCCATCAGATCATTACTGATGTGAAATGCTTTACAGGAGCAGTTACTGGAATTAGTCAGAGAAGGGAAAACTACTGCAAGGAGCTTCTCTTTTCTGTGTGTGTTTGTGTGATGTTTGTTCTGTCAGTTGGTACTAAAAATACCACTTGATAGGAAGACAGACTGCTGGTGCTGCTCTCAGCCCAGACAGCTGAAGGGCTGAGGTTCTTGCTGGCAGGTGCTGTGCCCTACTGAAGAACTCTAGCAGCAAACTGCACATCACATTGTCTGCAATTGATCTCCCCCTCCTGCACACTTCTGTTTCATCATTTCTATCTCTATGTCAGCTGAGGGGATCATGTCAGGCTTTGGCACCATGTCACCGCTGTCTCTGCGCAGCACTGAACTTGGATGTTGTTCTTGTGTAAAATCACACCAGTTGCTTTTGATGGCCTTCCATCCATCCATGTATTTAAGTCTGACTTTCTTCTGAGTAGGGGGGGAAGGGCACACTTTCACCTTGTTAAAAAGCAAGTGGGATAGGTAAGCCCTCTTAAAACCTTTGGAAGAATGCAGTGGGAGTGAAAATACCAAACTCAACCCTTTCCTGTTCATTCTTCACTGTTGCTTTTACATCTTAGTATTTAATTTCTCACTGCTCATGATGGGAGTCTGCAGCATGTGAGAGAAGACTTGATGGCAGAGAGCAGTGTTTCTGCACTGAGTCAGTTCAGGTTTGCCAGCAGAGCAGCAGGGGGGTGGGAGCACTCCAGCAAACCTTCCCTGCTCTTCAGGCAGGTTTCAGTACAGCTCACACTCCTCGTGGCATTGTTGGGTAGATTGGAAATGAGAGGCAGTTGAACTGCGGCTGCCCTTGGTTGCCAGAGCCACAAACCAGGCAACTGCAGCCCACACAGCTTAGAAACCAGGGCTGGATGCAGCACCTGGCTGCTCTCTGCCAGCTTGAGAGAGGTCAGTGGTGGTGCTGGGACTTCTGGTATGGGGCATTGGATGAAGGAGCAAAGTGGAGCAGTTGTGTGTTTCTAGGAGCCAAAACAGAAAGACTCTCTAGGTGAGAGGCAGGCCTTGACGTAAGGATAAGGAAGCCGAGTGCTGCAGTTGATGGCATTAAAATACTTTTAGCTGAGGGAAACTTTGTTTTGATCTGAGCTAATCTTTACTGAATCAAATCCAAAAGCTACCACCTGATGTGTCCTGGTTGGAAGCCTCCATTTGGAAGCACCCAAACTTGGTGAATTGCCCTGTCAGAGCCGGCTGAAGCCTCCTCTTTCCCTCAGGTTCTTGAATAATGTTGCACTCTCCCATCAAAACTGAAGCAGTTTTGGATCTTGCTTGCCTTTGCTCTGACTTCTTCTGCCTGGCATGTTTATATGTGTTATTAAAGGGGAGAAATGGTTCAAATGGCTTTGTGTTTCTATAGGAGAAAGTATGATGAGCTCTGTTTTTAAAGCACTGTAAGGGTAATTTGACACTGAAAATGGTTTTGCAGAGCTTAAAAGTACTCATTTGTGTTTCTGAGAGTGCAGTGCAGAAACAGTCATTGGATTGCTGTGAAAACAAAAGGGTTGTTAGGTTTCGTGCACTTGCAAGCAGCAGAACCCTGTAATTCTGAGCTGGGATGTGAATGGTAGTCACTTGACAGCCAAGCTAGGGGGAAAAAAAGCCTTCCAGCAAACTGAATCTGAAGTAGTTTTAACCAAAGCTGATCTGTATTCTTCTCTCTCCCTTTCCCTCCCATCTTCCAGGCGTCCTAGAGGAGTTATTTCCACTCCGGTGATAAGAACTTTCGGAAGAGGCGGAAGGTACTACGGGAGAGGTTATAAAAGCCAGGGAGCAATTCAGGTAATCAAGCCCTGTGCCTGACTTCACAACACTCTAGTTTGCAGGCTAGTCTGGTGTGGACTTCAGAGCAGCCAATACTGACAAGATAGAAGTGTTCCTTACAGTGATCTTGCCTGCGTGCTGAAGCTGTAAGCTGCACCAGCAGTGATGGATGACAGGCTAGAGTTGCATCTCAGTTTAAGCAAACCTGGGTTGTAAAGAGAGATGTGGAAAAATGTCTGTTGATGGGAAGGCTGTGCTTGCACAGGTCTGACCAGCCCTGGAATTAGAAGAAAATTTAGGAAAAGGGGAGAAATACAAAGCTGAAACAAACCAGGCAGCTCTGTCCCCACCCCCACTCCTTCCCAGGCTCTCTCCTGGGAGCACTGTCCAGCCTCAGGAAGAAAAAGGAGTAGCAGTAGAAGGATCCTTGCAGCTGTGTGGCTCCAAAGATAAGGCCTCCCTCTGAAGCTGTATGCAGTGACAGCTCTTTGCCCCCATGAACACAGAGCTTCACTTCAGTGATGAAAATCTGTGGCTCTCGGGGTTTGGCTTTTCCTTTAAAAAGAGCTGAAGCAAACTGCTGTTTCTTATTAAATGCCAATTGCTTCAGAGTTCTCTTTCCCTCCCTTTTCCATTGTTCTTGCTGCTCTGCAGTTCTGAATGCTGATTCAAGTCCCAGTGGTAATGGATGAGTGGGTAGTAAATAGGTGGAAAACTTTAAATATATCCTATGGATGTGCAATTTGTCATGGAGACATCAGTGTAGAAGAGTAGGAGGTGTTTGCAGGTATCAGACAGTGAGAGAAGGACATTTCTCCAGTGGATAATGAAGCAACTATTAGCTGCAAGTCAAACTTGCTGTGTAAGAATACAAGTGCTTCTCTTCCTCGTTGTATAATCTGTGTGCCCAGAAATTGATGTCTACACATGTACCTGTGTCTCTGAGGCTTTATGTCTTTAAATAGAAGAGAGCCCACTGAGAACCCACTCTGTCAATTAGAAAGTATCTAATTGCCAAGTACCTTCACCCAGGAAATAGAGGAAGCCCTGAAAAGGAGCTCCCAAATGTTCTAGGCTTGCTACAGGTGTACACACAGTCGGGACGGTACCTGAGGTGGATGGTGGATGGTCTTGGCAGGCAGTCAGCAAGTTTGGGTATTCACATTTTAATGAATGCTATGGAATCTGGCTGGTAGATAGCTGTGATCACAGGGATCTGGGTCTCAACTCATGCCTGTGGTAGGGGGAAGAAAGCAAAATGTCACTGCCTGCTCCTGAGCTCCCAGGGGGTCACCAAGGCACTGTGCTAGATCTGGTGTCTGTGCCTTTTACAGGGAAGAAGAAAAGCTGAATTGATGTGCACCTGGCAGGGAGAGCTTGGGAAAATCAAGGCGTAACAAGTAGATTTGATACCAGTTCAGCCCAACTGGCACCAGTGTACTTCCCTGTCCACAAAGCTGGGCCACTGAGGAAAAGGTGCCTGTGCAGGGCCAGATTCAGGCATCTTTACATCAAGATCCTCCCTGCAGTTGATGCTTACTGTGAGCTGATAGGAAGACAAGTTGGAGAACCTGACAGAGCAGCAGTTTGTGCTTCTTCCCCATAAAAGCCATGGCTGCTTTATCACAAGAGGAGACTGAGAGTCAGACTGAGCACTTGGTAAAGCCTGGCAAGAACATTCACACCTGGTGGGGAGTCGCTGTCCTTATGCACCAGGCATACCTGGGCAGTGTTACCTCAGAGCTGGTTGTGCCCTTTGGGGGTACTGGAGGTCAACAGCTGTCACCTGCAGGACCTCCCAGCAGTTCAGAGAGGGCCTAAGCAGGCTGCTTGTAGTGTGTGAAAGTGAAGATGATTGCCCAAGGACACCGGCTGCCATTGTTTGAGGTGTAGAAGACTTAGAATACATACATACATCTATCTTCAGTCATTTCCTAGCACTTGACTTTAGGAGCATGACCATGAAGTATGTTGCTTCTTAGCAACCCAACCTACTGATTATGTGGTGGTGTTTAAAGCCTACCTTGATTCTGAAATGCTAAGAGTCATTGTTGCTGCAGATACCTAAAAACTAAACACACCTGATGCTGCCTAGAGCTGGCTCTGACTGCTCTGCTCAGCCTTGTAAGATTCTGCTGTCTGCTTTTTGTACGAAGTCACTTGCTTGATGCCTGAAGCAACTAGACCAGGGTAGATCATACTGCACGGAACTCCTGCACTCCTTTAAAAGCTGTCCCTAAAAAGGTTCTGGGTTGAAATCCTGCTCTGTGTGAACCAAGAAGCAGAGTTAAGCTCTGTATTGATTCTAGTGCTGGCATCTCCAGATGCATTGTAGCGCCAGAGCTAGCCAAGGGCATTTGACCACGGGAGGAGCAGCAAAAGGCATGGCTGGAGGGCCCTCAGAGATGTCTTTCTCCTCCCTGCTCTGCTGTTTCTTTGGTCTGCCACTCCCTACTGCAGCAGCTTGCGATGTTGGCGCGTCCTGCATGCTGCCTGCGGTCGGTGCGGTCGTGCCGGGGCGCGGATCTCCAGTAACTGTCTTCTTCTCTCAAAACCCAGGGCAAACCTCCTTACGCTGCTTCAGCAGAAGAAGTAGCCAAAGAACTTAAGTCAAAATCAGAGGAATCTAAGTCCTCACTTGTGTCTTCAGATGGATCCCTGGCTGAAAATGGAGTTGTGAATGAGGAAAAACCAGCTTCCCAGATGAATGGGAACACAGGAGACATCAGGGCTTCCAATCAGTCTGAAAGTGCCTTGAGTAATGACTCTAAAATGTGCAATACAAATCCTCACTTAAATGCACTAAATGCAGACAGTGTTTGCCATAAAGATGACGCTCTTGAGGCCACTGTCTTAAAAAAAGAAGAGTAAACTTATTTTTTATAGAGGGTGAAGGATGTTGGGAAGGGTCAGGATTAGGAATACCTGGAAAGAAAGAGAGCCTACAGTTATGTACATTTTTTCCTTTCCGTAAGAGAAGAAAAAAAACAAAAACAAAAACCGAGGACTTTGGAAATTCGGATCCCTCTTTGGATGTCAGAGATCTAAACAAAAAACAAAACAAACAGCACAGTTTTGGGTGGTTTTTTCTTTTTTTTTTTTTTTTTTTTTTAAATTGGTTGGTTAGTTGGTTTTTTTTTTGTTTTTTTTGCTTCAGTTTTAACCAGTCGTAGTCCAAAACGCTACAATAAAACAACAAAGAAGAAGGAGATTGGGGGGGGGGGTGGGGGGGAGAAAGAAAGAAGAAATAAAGGCCAAAAAAAAATAATAAATAAAGGCAAAGAAATCAAGGCCAAAAAAAAGAAATAAAGGCAAAGAAATCAAGGCCAAAAAAAAAGAAATAAAGGCAAAGAAATCAAGGCCAAAAAAAAAGAAATAAAGGCAAAAAAGAAAAATAAAGGCCAAAAAAAAGAAATAAAGGCCAAAAAAAAAGAAATAAAGGCAAAAAAGAAAAATAAAGGCCAAAAAAAAAGGCAAAAAAATAAAGGGAAAAAAAATAAATAAGGGCAAAAAAAAGCCAATAAATAAAGGCAAAAGGAAAATTAAAGGCCAAAAGAAAAATAAAAGCAAAAAAAACCAAACCCCACCAAAAAAACCAACAAACCACCAAGCAAGGGAATGAAGAGCAGTTGACTCCCGCACTTAAGATGAAGTACAGGCAGAGTTGAAACTGGTGACGACAAAAGCTGGTAGAGGTTTTTTGTTGGATTGATTTTGGTTTTGTTTTGTTTTTGAACTATTACAAACAAACAACAAAAAAAAAACAAAAAGAAAAGAAAGAAAACAAAAACCAAAACGCAAACAAACAAATTGTGGCAGTCTTTTAAGTGCATATCTAGCTTGAACTATTAATTTGTAGTACTTGGCACCATACGTACGCCGTTCTATTTGAATCTTTGTGTTGTTCTTTTTTTCCCTCGCATTACCGTGTCACAATAAAAGCTTTCTTTGAGGCTTTGATTTCATGATTGGGGGGGGGGGGGGGGAGGAGGGGGGTTTAAAAAAAAAAAAAAAAAAAAAAAAAAAAAGGCACAACCACCACAGGTTTTGGGTTACTTTTGGGTTTGTTTGTTTGTTTGTTTTCCTTCCTTTCTTTCTACCTTTCTTTTAACTCTCATCACCGTTGCCGCGGTTCTTTTGTGTTCCGATGCGCAACCCGCGGCATCGAGCCCATCCTCGAGCGTTCTCGCAGCTCCGCTGGTTTTCAGTGCCCATCATCCATGCTTTTAACAAGCGAGGTTGTAGTGAGTGGAGACAAAACTCGAAACCATAGACGATGCTAAACGACCTTTTCAAAACAAACAACAACAACAACAAAAAAACAACAAACAAAAAAAAAAAACACCACAAAAAAAAACCAAACCGCCCATGCGCTGGGAAAAACCTTTTTTGTGACTTAACGCCATGCATCCGTGATCAATGAACTATGTGGTTTTGGAAATCAGACGTAGACCATTAGTGCTACTCCTTTGAGCTGAACTTCTGCATGGTTCATGATTTTTAAAGTGTGTAGTTCCTATTATGCATGTTCTTTGTCCTTCTCTCTCCGCCATCCTTCCGAGTACCGTGCCCATTCGCAAAAACCAACAAAACACCGACGAGACGCTAATGAATCAGTACTAGTCCTATAAAAAAAGAAAAGATGTTAACTATGTTTAGTCATTGACTGATCTTTGCTCTAACCTTTGAAAAACGATTTTGTGATTATTGACCTCTGTTGCATTTACTCTCTAAAGTAATAAAAAAAAAATAAAAATAATAAAAAAAAAATGTTTAAAAAAAAATACAAAAAAAAAAATGGAGTTTTTGAGAGAGGAGAGAAAAAAAAGAAAACCACAAAAAAAAAGAAGAAGAAGAAGAAAGAAGAAAAAGTTATCTAGCCGTTTTTTGAGTATCAACGTTACCCTGGTGTACTCATTGCTGTATTGCATTATTGTTCTCTGTTGCTGTTTTTTAATGCCTTCATATTAGCAAGATATGGAAATTCTGTGGAGAAAATAAAAACAAAAAAAAAACAACAAAAAAAAAGGTAATAATAATAATAATAAATAATAAATAATATGCTTTGATCTTCATTAAGTAAAAAAACCGACACACACACACACACACACACACAAAGTTACACCCCCTCCCCCCCCCCTTTTTTCTGTAGCAGGAAACAAAATGGCTTGTTCTTGAGAACTTTTCCCACCCCACCCCACCCCACCCCCCATCGAGGATTTAGCATAAGCAAAACGATACCTGTATCATTTTGATGTTTTTGTTAGTGTTTCCAAACTTCAATGTACTGCAGAGAAGAAAGAGAAAAAAAAAAAAAGAAAAAACAAAAAAAAAAAATATATATATCAGAAATCATTTCTTTCTCTTCGTTTTCATCTAATTCTCCTGATGCTCTTCATCACACATTAGTGATCAGAAATGAGGTGTAATTCCCCATGCCCTGCCCGCAAGAGCTACGTAGGTATCTTAATGTAAGTTGAAGGGAGTTCTGCCCCAACTCATGGATTGTGCAAGAATGAACTACTGTTGGGTTTGATTGGTTGTAGATGGATTGTGGTGTGGTGTATTTTGAAGGCTATTGAATGCAACTTACAGTGCTTAATAAAAATCTTTATTCTTTTAGTATAAAATCCTGTATGCCTTTTTTGTCAAGAGGGCTCTTTTAATCCGCCAGGTGTCAATAGAAGTGGCCCTGTGCCTGAAGAGAGGCATGGAGGTGGCGGGGCCACGTGCTGGACTCTTGGAAGCCGGAGGAGAAGGCCGCCCGACCACACTGGGGCCGCTGCTCTTGCTCGGGGCCACGCTTCGGCCTTCTCACTTTGTCCACGTTTGGATGCGAGATGGTTTGGCAGAAGCAGCAGGGGCGGGGGGGGGAGGTAGGGGGTGTGGTTTAAAGAGGGGAAGGACTGACCCCAGGTGCTTGGGGGTTTGAAAGGTAAGGGTTTGTAACCCCAGGTTGGGAGCAGGATTTGATCTGTTAGAGGGTAGGAGGGCTCTGCAGAGGGACCTGGACAGATGGGCAGAGCGCCAGGCTCTAAACTTTAGCCACAACAACCCCAGGCAGTGCTAGAGGCTGGGGTCAGAGTGGCTGAGAGCAGCCAGGCAGAAAGGGACCTGGGGGTACTGGTTGACAGCAGCTGAAGATGAGCCAGCAGTGTGCCCAGGTGGCCAAGAAGGCCAAGGGCATCCTGGCCTGCATTAGGAAGAGTGTGGCCAGCAGGAGCAGGGAAGTCATTGTGCCCTGTACTCTGCATTGGTTAGGCCACACCTTGAGTCCTGTGTCCAGTTCTGGGTTTCTCAATTTGAGAAGGACATTGAGACTCTTGAAGGTGTCCAGAGAAGGGCAGTGAGGCTGGGGATGGGTCTGGAGCACAGCCCTGTGAGGAGAGGCTGAGGGAGCTGGGGTTGCTTAGCCTGGAGAAGAGGAGGCTCAGGGGTGACCTTATTGCTGTCTACAACTCCCTGAAGGGAGGTTGGAGCCAGGTGGGGATTGGTCTCTTCTCCCAGGCAACCAGCACCAGAACAAGAGGACACAGTCTCAATCTGTGCCAGGGGAGGTTTAGGCTGGAGGTGAGGAAGAAGTTCTTCCCAGAAAGAGTAATTGGCCATTGGAATGTGCTGCCCAGGGAGGTGGTGGAGTCACCATCCCTGGAAGTGTTTTTTAAAAAGAGACTGAATGTGACTGGTTGAAGTTGGATATCAGAAGAATCTTGACTGAAAGGGTTCTCAAAGCCTGGCACAGGCTCCCCAGGGGGGTGGTTGAATCCCCATCCCTGGAGATGTTCCCCGGGGGCAGAGCTGTGGTGCTGAGGGCCATGGTTTAGCCCCAGCCTGAGCAGAGTTAGGGAACTGTTGGACTGGATGAGCTTAAAGGGCTCTTTCCAAGCCAAATGATTCAGTGATTCTCTGAGCTGCACCTACAGTGCATGATCCAAAGCTGGCTTTGGGTGCAAAATGGAAACTTTCAGCCACAGTTTGCATTTTAAGCTCACAAGATGTGACCAAAAGATTCTGGTTTATAGCTGGAAATCCAGACTCTATGTCATTTACAAAGTGAAAGTACACAGAACAAAGGGTTAAAAGCTGTGAAGGAGAACACTTCTAACGGTCTGGGATGCTGAATCCCTGAGGCGTTTCAAAGGCACAAATATGTGGTGCCGAGGGCCACAATGTAGTACTAGACTTGGTAGAGTTAGAGAGTGGTGGGACTCAACGATCTCAAAGGTCTTGTCTAACCAAAATGATTCTACGATCCCGTGTCGTGGACCTTTCTGATGTGCTGAGAGGTTTCACGGTGTTACTGATGTGTAGGCAGGTTGCCTGCATCTCCTGTGGCAAGCCTGTGGACAGCTACCTGGCAGCAGCTCCGTCCTGGCCGTGCAGGTGTCGGTGCTGCTGGTTTGTGTTTTGCCGGTGGTCCCCTCTGGCTGTATTGCCTCTGCTGCGGCTCCACGCTGGCATCGGGACGTTTGTGGCCTGCAGCATGCCAGCAGTACGGGGCCGGTGCGGTACGGCCCGTGTCGGCCTGAGGGCTTCCTGTCAGCGACCCGGCGAAAGGGCTCCGAGCGGGGCGGCTGAGGCCAGCTCCTTTCCGTGCAGCAGCTCTTTGTGTCCAAGCACAGCCCTGTGGGTGCAGTGTCCAGGACAGGTGCCCAAGGCTGGGGGCTTAGTGTGGGCTGCGAATGCCAAAGGACTCTGTGAGAAAGGGACCTTTACGTTCCCAGAGTGAGAACTGATCGGTAAAGGTGGTGGCGCTCACCCCGCTGGGCGTCGATGTCACCCGTAGCTCATGACCCATCTCCCCGGCGAGAGTTAACCCGCGGACCGTGGCTGTGCGGCTGGCCTTGTAGCCAGGCTGCCGTCCGTGCCTCGCCAGTGGGCTCGGCAGAGGACAGAGCCCCGCTCGCTGCCCCTCGGGCTGACCTGGCTGGCCGTGCCGCTGTACTGCTGGCGGCTGACAGCCATTCCTGCCCGCCCCAGCAAAGCGGCGCCGGGGAGCCCTCGGAGGCGGGTGGGCAGAGGGGAGACCAGCGGCAGGGAGCGGGGTGTCTGTGCCCGAGCAGCCGGGGACGTTCTCCGCTCTTGCGGCTGAAGCGCTGCGTCGCGTTCCGGGCAGAGCGAAAGGAGCCGAGGGCGATGTGCCGGCGGCGAGCGGCCGCGCAGCGCCCCGCCAGCCCCTGCCGGCGCCTGCCGAGGCGGCGCCGCCACCATTTTCTGCGCCGCGCTCAGGACTGAGCTATTTCAGGCGCTGGCTGCGGGGCTGCGTCACGGCCGGGGGGGCTCAGGCGGCCGGAGGGAGGCGGAGCCGCTGCGCCGCCTCCAGCTGCTCGGCACAAAGCTGCCCGGGCTCAGCCTGCCAGGGCTGTGCGCAGTGCTGCGGCCCGCGGGGTCCTGCAGCCGACGGCGCCGTGGGACAGTCCCTGCACCCGTCAGAGACGGGCCCCGATGGCCCCTCGTCTGCAGGCCCCCCTTCGTGTGCAGCCCCCCCACCCGTGTGCAGGATCCCTCGTGTGCAGGATCCCCTCGTGTGCAGGATCCCTCGTGTGCAGGACCCCTCGTGTGCAGCCCCCCACCCGTGTGCAGGGTCCCTCGTGTGCAGGATCCCTCGTGTGCAGGATCCCCTCGTGTGCAGGACCCCTCGTGTGCAGCCCCCCACCCATGTGCAGGATCCCCTTGTGTGCAGGACCCCCCTCGTGGTGCAGGATCTCCTTGTGTGCAGAATCCCCTCATGTGCAGGACCCTCAGGCCAGTGGGTAAGGTCTGGGCCGGACGGAGCCTCTGCAGCAGCTCCCACCCGGGCCAGGACCGGGCCAGGACTGGGACAGCACAGCCGTGCCCCCTGTGTCGGAACAGGGAGGCCGTGGGCTCGTTTGCAGCACGGTCGGTGCTTGGGAGCATAATGAGCCAGGCCCGGGGCAGAGGGCAGCTGCCTGTGCAACCCCTCCTGCTGTCGAGAGCCCACGGAGCAGCCCCCGCAGCATGGGGTGAGGGCTGCCCCTGGGAGCCGGCAGGAGCGTGCAGGAGGTTGGAGTGGGGTGGCTCCCAATGTCCCACTGCTGTCCCCCAGCCCACCCGTGGGTGAAAGCCTGAGGAGCAGCAGCTCTCCCGGGGGCAGTGTGTAGGGGCTGCAGGGCTGCAGCCCTCGGGGTGGGTTTTGCAGGATTTAGCAGCCCCCATCTCTGGCACTAATTAATGAAAAGGAAGCAGTTTTGCACCAGCCCTTCCCTAGCAGAATGCTGCTCCAGGGGAAGCCTGGTACTTACATCTGCTGGGCGCCTTCAGCGAAGCCGGCAGCAGTGTGGCATTCCCTCCTGCCTGTGGTTACAGCAGGTTTTGCTCTGTTCCCCTCTGGGCACTGTCCCAAGCCCTTGGGGAGGGTCTCTTTATGAACCCTTTTTCCTCCTTGTCTGATGAGCTATGGGGGCTACACCTTCCATTCCTCGGCCACTGCATAGCAATACTTCCTCCTGGAATCACCTCCTCCAGGCCTGGAGGGGCTGTGGGTCTCTGTCCAGCAGAGCTGCTGCCTGATCCTCACTCCTGCCTCTTCCTAGACCTTGACCTGAACCACAGGTTTCTGCCCTGCTCAACCTGCCAGGGCCTGACCCAACGTGCTGTGGCCAGGGGGGGGTGCAAAGGATACAGCATGTGCGAGCACAACCCAGCTGAGGGCAACCCCATGGCCCCCTCAGAGACCCCATCCTGAGTTTTGCCCTGAGACACATCTCCTCTGACCAGGCAGAAGAGAGCAGGAAGCTCCCAAGCCCTTCCCTGGGGGCTTTGCCCTCCGACAGCGAAGCAGCAGGTAAGAGCTGGGTGCTGGTTCTTTCTGTTTGGTCCCCAAGTAGAAGGTGGCAATGCCATGAGGGATGCAGGGGCACTTCTGCGGCCTTCTTACCTGCCCTGGGTCTGGGATTGCAGTCTGGGGGCTCACTGCTGTGTTCTGTGAGATAAGTGCCCTGGGTTCTGGTTGGAATCTTGCCTGGTCACACCTGCCTGGCTGCAGTAAGACTCCAAAATCCTCACCAGGGAAGGGTGGAAACTGAAACAGTCAGGAAAAGTACCCTTCAGCTTAATTCCTGGTGCTTCTGGTAGGGTTTGAGATGAAATGTGACACTTGGTGACCTCTACCAGAGGTATGGAACACCTGAAGGATGTGGGCAAGCAGCTAAGCCCAGGGAAAGAGTGAGGGAGAGGAACGGGGACCTGTGCTGCTGCTGCTGTGGGGATGGGGTAGGGTGGATGGGAGCAGAGGGCTGGGCAGCAGGATGTTGGTTGCCCAGGCAGGTGGTTGAGGAAAGGTGAAGCTGGACAGGGCTCTGTGCGACCTGATCTAGTGGAGGATGTCCCTGCTGACTGCCGAGGGGTTGGACTGGATGCCCTTTGGAGGTCCCTTCCACCCTGGGTGATCCTATGATTCTATGCTGAGCAGCTGCTGGAGGATGGTGTTGGAGCCTGGTGGCTCAGAGGTGCAGCACCCATGGGGACCAGAGCCTCCCGGAGGGGACAAGGATGAGGACAGAAGCTTTCTTCTGCCTTTTCAGGTGGGGCACCAGGGCTGTACCTCAGGGGGAAGCCTCAGCAGGTCTGGATTGTGCCATTGCTTCAGGCCAGGCAGCAGCTTCCCTGCAAAGCTCCAAGAAGCATGTCCCCAGGGGTGTCTTCTGGTGAGCTCTGTCTGTGCAGACATCCCTCTGCTCTGAGTCTCCCCTGCAGTGTTCACCTCACTTTTAATTCTGCTCTGTCTTCTCTTTCAGAACAGGCTCTCAGCGATCAGGAGAGCAGACTCAGAGCACTCTGGCAGTCTCCTCTCCGTGCTGGACTGGCTTCCTGGGCCTCCTAACAAAGGAGCTTATGATCCCCAGTGCAGCACAGTGGGGAGAGGTGATACAGACATTGCTGAGCCTGGTGCCAGCGATGGGCTTGGGTGCACCTTCCCCTCACAGAATCACAGACTCACAGAGTGCCAGGGGCTGGAAGGGACCTGGAAAGCTCATCCAGCCCAACCCCCCTGCCAGAGCAGGTCACACAGGAACACATCCAGGCAGGTTTGGAATATCTCCAGAGAGGAAGACTCCACAACCCCCCTGGACAGCCTGTGCCAGGGCTCTGTCACCCTCACAGGGAAGAAATCTTTCCCCCTGTTTCCATGGCACTTCCTCTGCCTCAGCTTCCCCCACTGCCCCTTGTGCTGGCATTGGGCATCCCCCAGCAGAGCCTGGCTCCAGCCTCTGGGCACTCACCCTGCACATCTTGTTCAACAGCAATGAGGTCACCTCTCAGGCTCCTCCTCTCCAAGCTACAGAGCCCTCAGCTCCCTCCTAAGGAAGATGTTCCACTCCATCATCTTTGTGGCTCTGTGCTGGACTCTCTCAAGCAGTTCCCTGAGGTCCTTCCTGAACTGAGGTGCCCAGAACTGGGAACAGTATTGCAGATGTGGCCTCAGCAGGGCAGAGCAGAGGGGCAGGAGAACCTCTCTGACCCACTCAGGGAGGAAGCTCCGGGCTAGCAGGAGCTCGTGGCCCTGCTCTGCAGACAGAAGGCAGTGCCCAGCGTGGCAGAGTGTGCTGGGTGAAGAACAACCAAGGCTCAGCCTGGCTGCCAAGTTATGAAACCTTGTTTACAAACGGCTTAAATGTTTATAAAAACCATTCTGCAGCAGGCTCCAGGGTGGCCACAGAACTTGAGAAACTGTGGCCAACCCCCTTTGTTAAAGAGGATTTTTGGAAAGCTGTTGCTGGGGCTGGCAGCCTGTGTGGGCTGGGGAGAGCCACAGCAGCTGAGCCAGCACCACTGCTCCCGTGCCAGAGCTGTGGGGTGAGCCCAGGAGGAGCCTGCTGCTCCCACCCCCTACGGGATGCCTTCCTCTACCAAATGTGCCACTGGGTGCTGACTGCCAGTTTTGGTCCTTGCTGCATCTCAGCCCTGGTACCTGGCTCCTGCTCTTAGGATGGCAGCGAAGAGCAGCCCTGCCAGGCTCACTCCAGCAGCCAGCCCTGACAGGAAGGGCTGGGAAGCCACAGTTTAATGAATATGGACAAGGTCTTCCCCTTCTTTGTAGCTGCAGTCCTGCCTGGGCACTTGGCTCTGCTTTCAACTCTGCATTGGTGCTGCTGTGTTCAGGCTGCTCTTCCTGGGGAAAGAGCACAGGCACAGGCTGAAGGGCTCAGGTGTGGTATTTGGAGAGCTCAGGTGTGGTTTGGAGGCTCAGATATGGTTTGAGGTGCCTAGGTATGGTTTGGGGTCTCAGCCATGGTTTGAGGTGCTTAGACATAGTTTGGGGGCTCAGGGACAATTTGGGAGCTCAGGCATGGTTTGGGGGCTTAGCCATGGTCTGGGGGCTCAGCCAGTGTTTAGGGGACTCAGCGATGCTTTGGCTTGAGGGCTCAGCCATGCTCTGGGAGCTTAGACATAGTTTGGAGGGCCCAGGCCTGGAGGCCCCAGGAGCTCAGTCATGGTTTGTGGGACTCAGGCAAGGTTTGGGAGCTCAGGCATGGTCTGTGGGCTGAGGCATGGTTTGGGAGGCTCAAGCATGGTTTCATAGAATCACAGAGTCATTAAGGTTGGAGAAACTCTCTAAGACTATCAAGTCCAATTGTCAACCCAGCACCACCATGGCCACCAAACCACGTCCCAAGTGCCATGGCCACACATTCCTTAAACACCTCCAGGGATGGGGACTCCACCACCTCCCTGGGCAGCCTGTGCCAATCCCTGACCACTCCTGCAGCAAAGAAAATTTTCTCCATGTCCAACCTAACCCTCCCCTGGCATAATTTCAGGCCATTGCCTCTCATCCTATCATCTGAGACTGGGGAGTAGAGCCTAACCCCCACCTGGCTCCAGCCTCCTCTCAGGGAGCTGTAGAGAGCAATGAGGTCTCCCTCAGCCTCCTCTTCTCCACACCAACATCCCCAGCTCCCTCAGCTGATCCTCCCCAGCCCTATTCTCCAGACCTTTCCCCAGCTTGGCTGCCCTTCTCTCGGACCAGCTCCAGCTCCTCAGTGTGCTTCTAGGAGTAAAGCCCCAAAACTGAACCCAGGATTTGAGGAGTGGCCTCAGCAGTCCCCAGCCCAGGGACACAATCCCTGCCCTGCTCTTGCTGGCCACACCAGTGCTGCTCCAGGCCAGGCTGCTGGTGGCCTTCTTGCTCACCTGGGCACTGCTGCTTCATCTTTATCCATTGCCAACCAGCACCCCCAGGTCCTGCTGTGCCGAGCCACTCTTCCCCCAGCCTGGAGCATTGCATGGGGTTGTCGTGACCCAGGTGCAGGGTGTGGGGGGCTCAGACCCAGTTTGGGGGGGGCTCAGACCCCTCACACAGCATCTGAAGAGGGGCCTTTACAGGGAGGGAGCAGAGTGGTTCACTGCTGAGTCCTGCATGGATCAGTTCTGAGGAAGGTCTCCTTGGTGGTGCTGCTGGCAGCTCCTGCTGCCCAGGAGCTGAGCTGGGCCGTACTGGGGGCTGGGGCTGTTTGCTGGGGGTCTTGGGTCTGCTGATGTGGTTTGCAGCTGCTGTGTGCTGCCCGAAGTGGCCACTGCTGTAGAGAACAGGGCAGTTCAGCCAGGCCTTGGGAGAGAGGCAGGAGCTGGGGTGGCAGGAGGGGCACAGGCTGGCACTTCGGGGGGCTGCATTTTCAGCTGAACAAACGTCCCCTGCCGCTCCAGCCCTTCCTTCACAGAGCCTGAAGAGGGCTGCCGAGCCTAACCCGACTGTGCCGGCTGGGGAGGAGCTGGTGCTGATGGGCAGCGTCCCTGGGAACAGAGGCAGCAGCGCTCACGCCTTCCTTTTGCCTTGGCCACAATCTCTGGTGAAACTCTTCCTAAGCACAAGGGAGCCTCGGGGGGCTGTGAAGCTCAGACAGGCAGCAAATGGTGAGGATGGTTCAATATCCTTGTTGGGGAAGGGCACAGCTGCTGGAGCACCTGCACAAACCCTGCCCCAGGAGCACCTTGTGTGAAGCAGAGCTGATGCCAGACACCTGTGGGCCGAGGACAGCTGTGTGAGATTCAGCAAGGCCATGGTCAGGTCCTGCACTTGGGTCACAGCCACCTCAGGAATGCTCCAGGCTGGGGATAGAGTGGCTGGAAACTGCCCAGCAGGGAAAGCCCTGGGGGTGCTGGTAACAGCTGAAGATGAGCCAGCAGTGCCCAGGTGGGCAAGAAGGCTACCAGCAGCCTGGCGTGGATCAGCAGTGGTGTGGCCAGCAGGAGCAGGGCAGTGGTCAGTGAGGCCACACCTTGAGTGCTGGGTTCAGTTTTGGGGGCCTCACTCCAAGGACACTGAGGGCTGGAGCAGGTCCAGAGAAAGGCAACAAAGCTGGGGAAGGGTCTGGAGAACAGGGCTGGGGAGGAGCAGCTGAGGGAGGAGCTGGGGGTGTTCAGCCTGGAGAAGAGGAGCTCTCTACAGCTCCATGAAAGGAGGTTGGAGCCAGGTGGGGGTTGGGCTCTTCTCTCTAGTATCAAGCAACAGGATGTGAGGAAATGGCCTGAAATTGCACCAGGGGAGGTTTAGGTCGGACATTGGAAGAAACTTCTTGACTGAAAGGGTTCTCAAAGCCTGGCCCAGACTGCCCAGGGAGGTGGTAGAATCCCCATCCCTGGAGGTGTTTCCCAGAGGCAGAGCTGTGGTGCTGAGGGCCACGGTTTAGCCCCAGCCTGGGCAGGGTTGGAGCGTGGGCTGGGCTGGGTGATCTCAAAGGGCTTCTCCAGTCAAAACAGTTCTGTGATGCTGTGATTCTGTCCTCACACCAAAAGGCTCAGGGATTGCAAGGGGCTGAGAGCTCCCTGACCACAGCTCCTGGTGGGAGCTGGGATGGATCTCAACCAAGCCAAGGGGCACCCCGAGACAAGCAGCCCCTCACATCCTGAGGCTGGTGGCCATGGCCTCATCAGGGGCTCCCAGGTGTACCCCATCTCCAGCCTATGTCTTCTCCCTGCTGCTTGCTTCATCCTTCTGCAAACCTTCTGCCACCCTACTCCTGTCTTATTTCCACTCTTCCAAATGAGACTCCACCGTCCTTTGAACTCCCTGAGTGCAGCCAGGAGGGCTTTTTGCCCTGGCCCCCAGCACGGAGGGCACAGGACACTCCTTACCTCTGGGGCTTTTCATTTTTGTGGAAGTAATCCTCCTGCAAGGTAAATTCAATGAAGCACTGCCCACAGAGCATGGAGCTGAGTGGAAGGATGTAGCTTACTGCTTCAGGACCACCTTTAATGGAACTATTTCTGCTGCTGGAAGAAGAGTGCTCTGCTTGCTGAGCCTGCTAGAACATCACCATCGTTTCACTGCTCTGCACCCTGCTGTGAAATGCAGCTGGAAACAGCTTCAGAAATCCTTCAGTACCCAACCTTCATTTGCCTGTGGGAAGCTTTTGTTGGCAGGTGTTGGCAATGACCTGCCCAGCCCCTGCAGGATGCAGTGCTGGGCAGTGGAACAGGCTGGCTTCACTCAGCCAGGGCTCCCTGCAGAAAGCACCTGCCAGTGCTGCTCTCACCTGAGAGGCTGCAGGGCATGGTCTGGGAGATGCTGGGAGGCCTCCTAAGGCTTTAATACAGAACTGCTTAATTGCCCCCACAGCTCTGGAACAACTCATAGCATCATGGAATTGTTTGGGTTGGAAAAGACCTCTCAGATCCTCAACTCCAGCTGTTAATCCAGCACTGCCAGGTCACCACTAAACCATGGCCCTCAGCATGGCTTTGAAATACCACCTTGCAGATTCTCACTATCAGCTACAACATCAAAGTGTTGGACTGGGACTCATTTGTGCTCTTCCTTCACTTGCCCAGGTGCAGTAAGGTCCATCTGGACAGGCTGCAGAGCTGGTGCCCAGGTGAAGCTCATGAGGCTCCACAAGAGCAAGGGCAGGTCCTGCACCTGGGCTGGAACAATCCTCACTGTCAGTACAGGCTGGGGGAGGAGGGGAGAGAAAGCAGCCCTGAGGAAAAGGCCTTGGGGGTGCTGGTGGGGGAGGAGCTGGGCAGGAGCAGGCAGTGTGAGACTGCAGCACAGAAAGTAAATCACATCCTGGATTGCATCCAAAGCAGCATTGCCAGAGATCCAGGGAGGTGATTTTGCCACTCTGCTCTGGTGAGACCTCACCTGGAGTACTGTGTACAGCTCTGGAGCCCTCAATATAGGAAGGACATGGGACTGATAGAGAGGGTCCAGAGGAGGCCATGAAAATGATCAGGGGGTTGGAGCAGCTCTGCTATGAGGGAAGAAGAGGTGACCATCCCCCTGTGCTCAGCACTGGGGAGGCCACACCTCGAGTGCTGTGCTCAGCTCTGGGCCCTCCCTGCAGGAAGGACATTGAGGGGCTGCAGCCTGTCCAGAGCAGGGCAGCCAGGCTGGAGAAGGGCCTGGAGCCCCTGGGCTAGAGGAGGGGCTGAGGGAGCTGGGGGTGTTCAGGCTGGAGAAGAGGAGGCTGAGGGAGACCTCCTTGCTCTCTCCAGCTCCCTGCAGGGAGGTTGCAGTGAGGGGGAGACAGCCTCTGCTCCTTGGTGGCAAGGGACAGGAGCAGAGGCAATGGTTCCAAGCTGCCCCAGGGGAGGTTCAGGCTGGGTGCCAGGAAATATTTCTGCCCTGGAAGGGATCTCAAACTTTGGAATGTTCTGCCCAGGGCAGTGCTGGAGTTCCCATCCCTGGGGGTGTTCAAGCAGTGTGGAGCTGGTGCTTAGGGACATGGTTTGGTGCTGACCCTGCAGTGCTGGGTGGAGGGTTGGGCTGGATGAGCTTGGAGGTCTCTTCCAGCTGGACTCTGTGAGTCTGTGATCAGACTGTGCTGAAATGGAAGGTGAGAGGCATCTAAGAGAGAAGGTGCATGTATGGACTGCTAAATGCAAACTGCAACAGCACTTCTGAATGCCACATTAATTCCTTAACTAGATCTTTAAACCAATTTGCTACATGGAAGGCCCTTTTGAACCAGTCTCCTACTATGACTTGAAGCATTTTCCATTAATAATGCTGTTTGCAGCCTCAGATGCCTTGTTTCAAACTGCCTTGCTCATTATTGCTCCTGGTTTGGGGTTTGGGTTTATTTGTGCCCTTTTAACTCTCTCTCTGTGTATTTTGTTACATTATTTGAGCTCCCTCTCTGTGTACTCACTGCAGAGCTCCCTGCAGGACAGCCATGGCCTGATGGGTGCTGCTCACCCATTTGAGCCAACCAAAACAGGACCAAACCAGGACAGTGTGTTGTGATGTGAGACCAGATGTGGGGCTGGGAAATCTGATGTCAGAGGGAACACTGGCAGAGAGATTTGCTGTCTCTTGCTGACCCTTCTCTGGCTGCAGCTCAGTGATGCCTGTATTCCAAGCTTGGTTTCATGGATAGCTTCTTTCAGCCTTTCACTGAAAGAGTAGATGTGGTCAAGGGGAGACAAAATCACTTGGTTTACCTCTCTCTGCTGAAGAGTTGTACTTCTCTGCTACTCTCCAGCAGCATGCAAGTAACTCCAGGGACAATGTGTCTGTCTACAGGGCATGGTGAAATGGAAGGGCCTTGTATACACCACTGCAGAGGACATGCACAGGAAGAACACCACAAAATGGTAAGGAAAACTCAAAAGATGAGAGCAGGTATAGAATCATAAAGGTTGGGAAAGACCACTAAGATGATCCAATC
This sequence comes from Dryobates pubescens, assembly GCF_014839835.1. Lineage (NCBI taxonomy): Eukaryota > Metazoa > Chordata > Aves > Piciformes > Picidae > Dryobates > Dryobates pubescens. The sequence goes on along the minus strand of NC_071612.1, from coordinate 18,500,034 downwards.
CAACCATCACCCAGCAACCATGACCACTAAACTATCATGAAGAGCCACATCCACAGGTTTCTTGAACACCTCCAGGGATGGGGACTCCACCACCTCCCTGGGCAGCCTGTTCCAAACCCTGACCACACTTGTAGCAAAGAAATTGTTCCTACTTTCCAATCTAGCCCTCCCCTGGCACAGCTCCAGCCCATTTCTTCTTGTTCTATTGCTGGGTACTTGGGAGAAGAGACCAACAGCAGCCTCACTCCAGCCTCCTTTCAAGGAGCTGTAGAGAGCAATGAGGTCTCCCCTCAGCCTCCTCTTCTCCACACTAAACACCCCCAGCTCCCTCAGCTGTTCCTCCTACGATGCCCTCCACCCCCCTCAGCAGCCTCACTGCTCTTCTCTGGACACCCTTCAGCCCCTCAAAGCCTTTCCTATGCTGTGGCTCCCAGAAAAGAACCCAGGACTCAAGCTGTGGCCTCACCAGGGCTGAGCACAGCAATACCATCACTGCCCTTCTCCTGCTGGCCACACTGTTCTTGATCCAGGCCAGGCTGCTGGTGGCCTTCTTGGCCACCTGGGCACTGCTGGCTTGCATTCAGCTGCTGTCATCAGCACCCCCAGGTCCTTTCCCACAGGGCTGCTTTCCAGCCACTCTGGCCCAAGCCTGGAGTGTGGCTTGGGGCTGTTGTGACCAAAGTGCAGGACCCAGCACTTGGTTTTGTTGAATCTCATCCCACTGGCCCCAGCCCATGGATGCAGCCTGGCCAGGTCCCTCTGCAGAGCCTTCCTCCCCTGCAGCAGATCAACACCCCCACCCAGTTTAGTGTCAGCTGCAGATTTGCTGAGGGTGCCTCCATCCCCTCAAACAAATAATTGACCAAGATGTTAAGGAGAGCTGGCCCCAGCCCCAAGCCCTTCCCTCTGTGCTGATGACCAAACTTGAGTCCTTCCTGAGCACTGCATTGGGCAGTGGGCTGGAGGGCTCAGTTCAAACTGAAGAGGCAGATGGAGGCTCTTCCAAAGTGCCTACTTCCAGATGTCAATGTTGATGAGACTGCTGCTCCTGGGTCACTTAAATACTCCTGAAATACCCTAGCCTGTCCTGAGAGCACCAGGACAGCAGCAGCTCTCTTCATGCCCCTGGACTCCTGGTGCTTTGCCAGCAAGTGTCCAACTGCTTCCTGCCTGCAGGCACCCTGCAGGTGTTCCCTGGGTGCCAGTGGCTGCACTGGAGACATGCAGACACTGGAAACTAGGGTGGTGCTTTGGAAATAGAGCTGTTCTCAGGGGGGTGCTTGTGGGACTTGAGGAAAGGCAACAAGGGTATAATTTTCTGCAGGTTGTATGGGCTGGGTGTGAGCAAAGCCCATAAAACAGCTGGGAGAGCGAGATGAGCACAGAGCGTGGTGTGAGGAGCTGCTACACTGGCAGCTGCTTCCATGCTCTGTAGAATGAAAATGCTGTTTGAAGAAGGGCAGGTGGCACTCCAGGCGGCTTCAGCAAGGGCAAGGTGGCACTCCAGGATGTTTCAGGAAGGGCAGGTGGCACTCCAGGCTGCTTCAGCAAGGGCAAGGTGGCACTCCAGGATGTTTCAGGAAGGGCAGGTGGCACTCCAGGCTATTTCAGCAAGGGCAAGGTGCACTCCAGGATGTTTCAGGAAGGGCAGGTGGCACTCCAGGCTGCTTCAGCAAGGGCAAGGTGGGACTCCAGGCTGTGGCTGCATGTGTTTTGGGGTGTGTAAAGACATGAAGCTCCATTTCCCCATGACTGTCCCACGCCAAAGGGCATCCAAATAGCTGAGTGCTCTGTTCAGACCCTGAGCTGAGAGGTGCTGGCTGATGCACTCGGCATTGCTGAGCACTGAGCAGCCTCTCCTGATGGCTCCCAAGCCTGCTTTACTCCCTAGACTTGCTCTGCTGCTTTCTGGTTGAAGCTCCAAGCAACTAAAATCATGATGATGGACACATTTAAGCTTAAAAGAGGTCTGATTTCTAGAGGCCTTACGTATGTCACTCAGTGTGAGGAAGAAAATAGGCCCCTTAGTGTGTCCTGAGACATTAAGGACAGGTTGTTCAAAATGACTGAGTCATGATTTGAAATGCAGGCCTAGAACCTTGCCCTCACAGTAACACCCGTGGTGGATCAGGGCATGCCAGCTCCAGCAGCAGTTCCAGGCCAGCTCTGCATGGACACCTGCTGAAAGTTATTGCTGCAGTGTGGAAACTCAGTGGGCAGGGCAAGGAATTGTGTGAGTCCCTCTTCAGCTGTCCTGGGCAGGTTCTGCCTCTGCCACTGATGTGTATCTCTGTAGAAAAAAATGAGACCTGAAGTCATTTGGCCCCTGGAAATACGCCTGTCGGCCAGAGGTGACCTGGGAGGGTCACCAGGCTGATGCTCTAAGGCAGAGAAATGCCCTCTTGCTCTTCTTGGGCAAAGAGAAACAGAATTCTTCCTCTTCCCCCCCCCCCCCCCCCCCCCCCCCCCCCCTTCTTTTCTTTTTCTTAGCTCAAATGAGATGGATTCAAGACACTGAATCCATCATAACTGGAATTAAAATCACATCTCAGTTGGGATTCCCTTTGTGGGTCCTTCATATGAAAATCTCACTGCTCTCAGGGAAGTGTGCCAGCAGCTATCAAAGGCTCTTGGGACACAGATTCCACCCCCCAAATGCCCACACTGCTATCATCTTAACCACCTGCACAGCCTCAGCATTGAGGGGAAGTGAGGTTCTGTGCTCTCAGTCTCGTTCAGACTCGACGGTTCTTCTTTTGCCTTTGCTGCTGGCACGGACCCACCTCAGCCCGGGAGGAAGGTGTCTGTGGGATGCACAGCCCTGGGCAACACAGACAGTCTGTGTCTTGGTGAGCCTGTACAGAACATACCCAGCACCTTCCCACCTTGACCCGGTCCTCAGAGAACTGAGGCTGTTTAGCTGAAGAAGAGGCATAGGGGAGACCTCATTGCTTTCTACAACTCCCTGAAGAGAGGTTGGAGTGCGGTGGGCATTGGTCTCTTCTTCCTAGTATCAGGTGATAGAACCTGAGAGAGAGGAAATGGCCTGAAATTGTTCCAGGGGAGGGTCAGGTTGGAGAATAGGAACAATTTCCTTGCTGCAAGAGTGGTCACAGTATCACAGTACATTAAAGGTCAGAAGGGAACTCCAGAGGTCATCCAGTCCAAACCCCCCTGCCAGAGCAGGGGCAGCCAGAGTAGTCTGCGCAGGAATGCATCCAGGTGGGTTTTGAATGTGTGCAGAGCAGGAGACACCACAACCTCTCTGGGCAGCCTGCTCCAGGGCTCCAGCACCCTCACTGTAAAGTTTCTCCTCATGTTGAGGTGAAATCTATGTTCAAGCTTGAACCTGTCGTTTCTTGTCTTAGTGCACACCACCAAAAAGAGCTTGGCCCCCTCCACTTGACCCCCACCCCTCAGATATTGATAGACATTGATCAGATCCCCTCTCAGCCTTCTCTTCTCCAGACTAAACAGCCCCAGGGCTCTCAGTCTCTCTTCACAAGGGGAGATCCTCAAGTCCCCTAAGCATCTTCCTGGCTCTCCCTTGGACTCTCTCCAGCAGGTCTCTGTCTCTCTTGAGCTGGGGAGCCCAGAACTGGACTCAGTATTGCAGGTCAGGGATTGGAACAGGCTGCCCAGGGAGGTGGTGTAGACAACATCCCTGGAGGTGTTCAAGAACACTGGACACTTGGAAACATGGTTTAATGGTCATGGTGGTGTTGGGTTGATGGTTGGTCTTGATGACCTTCGAGGGCTTTTTCAACCCAAATAATTCTATGATTCTATGATTCATAGCCACGAGGTCTCTATTTTCACCTTTTTGCCATAGCAGCCCTACATGAAAGGGCAAAGGGGCTGCCACGGGCAGCGGTGGGAAACTTTGAAAGCAGTTCTATAATTCTAACAGCTAAAAAGAAACTGATTTTTGTCCTTTTTTAGCATGAACCAAGCCCCGGGGGTCTTCACCGGCCCTCACCCGCCATTGCCGCCTGGACAGCGGCCCGTCGCGGGGTGAATTCTGCTGCTCGGGCAGCGTGAGACTCGGCACTTTCCAGCTGCCCGCCCCGCGGTGCCTCGTCGCTACAAGAGGGCTTTTGTGCTCCGCTCTTGCAGGCACATCCCGCATCGCCCCGCGCCGCCTTTGCGCCGAGGGGGCAGCGCGGGGTGCCCCCCGCATCGCTCCCGCCGCCAAAGCTCCCTCCGCGGGCTCTGTGCCTGTCGGGGGGACAGAGCCCGGAGCCGCGCCCGGGCAGCTTTCTTTCCAAAAGTGGCTGCCGGCAGCCGGGTGGTGCGAACCCCGCACCCCCCGCCCCGCCAGCCGCTCCGCCGAGCCCCGCCGCTCGCCCCGGCCCCGGCCGCGGCCCCAGCCCCGGCAGAGGAAATATTGCGATGTTGCAAGCTGACGTAAGGACATTAGAAGGCAAGGGCTACATTTCGGAGTGTTTATGAAAAGCCTCGGTACTGTACTGTCACCAGGGGGCACGCAATAGAATGCATTTCGCCAAACATTTTGAATAATAATCATTTAACAACAACAACAACAACAAAAAAGCCCCAGTCCGGCCGGCGCTCGGAGAGCCGAAGGAGCCACCATGCAGCCAAACTTTGGGAAGCCCTTTATTATTTTCCTGACATTGCTCGCCCGCCCTTGAGGAGCCGTAATTGCATTATCTGTTTTTTTTTTTCCCCCCTTCTTTCCCCCCTCCTCCCCCCCCACTCCCCCCCCCCCCTTTTTTTTTTTTCCTCCCTTCTCCCCCCCTCCCCTGCTCTCGGCATCGGGAATTGGCGGGCGGTTCGTCGGGAGCAGCAAGCCGGAGCGACCCCGCGGCAGGAGCCGCCGCCAGCCCCGCTCGCCCCGCTCCCGCGGGCGGCCAGCCTTGTTTTGAAGGGAGCTAACATGGCGACGGTGCCCGTCTATTGCATCTGTAGGCTGCCCTACGACGTAACCCGCTTCATGATCGAGTGCGATGCCTGCAAGGACTGGTTTCACGGCAGGTAACACAAAGAGCTCGGGCCTTTCCCCCCCTTGCGCCGCGGTCCTGCCGCCTTTCGCCGCCTTTTTCCGCGCCGGGCGCTGCCGGAGCCGCCGCCGTGTGCAGTTTTCCAACAGGCCTTTTTGGAGAGGAGGAGGAGGAGCCACTCTGCCCCCGTCTCTCGCTCGCTCTCTCCCCGTTGTATTTTTTGTGTGTGTGTGTGTTTTGTTTTGTAAATTTCGCCGCATTCCCCACACGAAGCTCTCCCCCCCCCGCCCGGGGCTCCGGTGTCGCCGGGGCTGGGGGGGCCATTGTGCTTGCCTCTCGGGGAGCGGATCGCTCCCGCCGGCCCGGCTGGGCGATGGCAGCGCCGCCGCGGCGGCTCTGACGCCGGGATGTTGTGTGTCCCGCGCCGCCCTCCCCGCGGCTCCGCGCCGCTTCCTTCCCTCACCCGGGCGCCCGGGGCCTCGGGTCGGCCGGGGGCCTGGCGGCAGCGCGCCCGGGGCAGGCAGGGGGAGCGGGGTACCGCGGCGGCGGCGCACGGGGGGCTCGGCCGCCCTGTCACTGGGCTCCGGCGCCTGGCTCCCGGCGCGGCGGGCCCGGCCGGCCTCGCCTCCCGGCCGCGGGGAGGATTCCGGGCACCCCCCCGCCTTCACCACCCGCCTCCCCCCCCACCCCCCCCACGAGCCCACCGCGGCTCCCCGGGGCGGCGGGAGCGGGGAGGAGCGGTGCGGGGGGCAGCCGGGGAGTTTCCCGGCTGACAGGGCTGCCATCGCCGCGCCAGCCCTGCGGCTTAACCCTTGGCGGGGCGGGCCGCGGGCCGAGGCGAGCGCGGCGGGGCCCAGCTCCGCGTCCGCCCTTGCTGGGGGGGCGGCGGGCGCAGGGAAGCCCTCCGGCGCCGGGAGCCGGGCGGGGCGGGGGAGCGCCTGCCCGGGGGCGGAGAGGGCCGGGCGGGAAAGACCCCGCTCGCCCAGAGCCCGCCCCTGCGCCCGGCCCGGGCACCTCCGCCCCGCGGGGAGCTGCCGCGCCTCACGGCGGGCTCCGGGCGGGGTGAGGGCGGCTGCCGGGACCCACCGCCGCCCGAGCGCCCCAGGCCGGGGCCTACTGTAGCGGCGGCTGCCGCCGGGTGGGGGAGAAGCGGCGGCGGCGGAGCCTGGGCAGGGCGGGCCGGGGCGGGGGACCCCTCTTTTCGTCTCGTTTCTCCCCAAATCGTGATCGGCGAGCGCCGGTGCGGCAGACAATGGGCGAGCGGCCGCGCTGGAGTTAAGGCGGCCGGGCGCAACTTGTGAAGCGTGTGTTAGTGTTTTCTGCCCCTGTGAGAAACGGGGAAGTTGGCGAGGGGACAGCGGGAGCAGGGACGTTCGGCCGGTTCCCCGGGCGGCCGCTGCGGCAGCGTCCTGCGGGCGGGTCGCGGAGCGCTGCGGGGCGGGAGGTGCCACGTCCCGGGCGGCCCGGCGGCCGCTGCCTTCAGGCCGCGAACGGGCGGTGGTGGAGAGCGGGGGGGTTCTGAGGAGCTGTCAGGCAGAGCAGCCGCACGGAACGAGCGGCCGGACGCGACCCGCACCTGCGAGACGCTGCCCTGGCCCGAGCTGCCTGCCGGGCGGTACCGGCGGTCACGGTGGCGGTGGGGAAGGTGGACGAGGAGGCAGCAGAGCGGGCAGGTTTTCCTGCGTGGGGTGCTACAGGGGAGGGTGATGGAGCGTTACCGGCTTTGCAGCACTTCTCGAGGAGTGATAAAAGTGTAAAAAGTGAGATTAAATTCTGGTGAATCACCTGGGTGAGTGCTCTTTATGACAGGTATTCAGTAAGGTGAAAGTGTAACTCCTGCGTTTGAGCCAGCTCTGAAACTGCCTCAAAGTAGCGACTGGAAGAGGTGAAGGGCAGAGGCACTGTCTGCTGGGGCTCACACATACCCTGGTAGGCTCTGGGTCAGCGGCAGATCTTCCCCCGAACTACCCCACAGCAGCAGAAAGTTTGCTGCGGGGGTTAGGGCCGATGCTCTGCCGTTTATTTTAGAAGCTGTCTGGAACCATGAAGCAAAACCACTGAAATAAATAGTTGTAGTGCCTTTGTTGGCGGCGGGGTGCTCTGCACGTGCGGCTCCGGGCACAAGGCGTGAAGGATGTGCACTGCCCTGTTTTGGTTAAGACTTGGCCACAGGTGACGAGGTTGGCAAAAATCTTCAGTGTTGTGCTCTTGAAAAGTGGGAAAGTTAAGAAGAATCCAGATTTTCATGCAAAGTGATGGTAGAGTGGAGGAAAAAAGGAACTAAAGTAAAAGGAATTAAGCTGCCTGCCTAAGGTGGTGAATTTTGGTTGAAGCTGATGAAAACAGGTTGTGACTGATCAAGAAAATGATGATTTTGTGGGTGGCTCAGGGGCAGTGTCTTGTGCACACACAAAGAGAGAGGTTTCACTGTGTGGTATAAAGGGACAGAGTCAAATCATAGCTTTGTTGCAGGGACACAGTTGTCCCCTTCTTGCTTGGCAAGAACAGGAGCATCCAGAGGGAGATTCTGCAGTAACGAACACTTGAGATTCCTCACCATGTCTGCTGAGGGATGGTAGGAGCCATGTGTTTGATACCATGAGGCTCCTTCTGGTCTACATCCAGACCTTGTCACTTGGTGCCTTCTAGGGCTTGAGGCAGCTCCTGTCCTGTGCCTGGCAGCATCCTGTCTGGGTACCTGGAGGGATGCTGGCCATGCAGGCTCTTGTTCACAGCAGATCTTCTCCTTCTCCTGCCATTGGGAGGTTTAATTCTTTAAGTACAAGAGAAACATGGGAAACTATCACTCCTTGTATTTGCACAGCCCTGCTCGATAGGTTGCTGCCTCCCTGGCAGTGTCCAAAGTCAGGTGCATGAGGCCCTGAGCAGCCTGGGCTGGTGGGAGGTGTCCCTGGCCAACCAAAACCATTCTGTGAGTCTATGATGCTATGTCAAACCCCAAGATAACTGTCCTGGAGAAGTTACTGAGCCAGTGGAAAACAGCTTATCTCTGTCCCTGTTTGCTTTTCTTGCTATTACATGAACAAACAAATGTTCAGCAAAGAAAAATAAAACCTTCCTGTGTCTCTGCCAGGCACTCGAAGCCCTTTCAGTGTCGGTGTTTGTGCCACAGCCCAAAGAGGAGTGCAAAGCTGCACGTGCCGGAGGAGGCTTGCCCAGCCCTGCAGCGGTTTAACCGTGCTTGTCGCTCTTTGTGTGTCCCAGGAAGCAAAGGGTCGCTTCTCCTTTGGTTCTCTAGAAGCAGCTCAGGTGTTTTCATCCTTCCTTTCTGACAGCAGTTCCCAGATCCCTAAAGCTGATGTCTCTCATGGCGTTATTCACACAGCAGTATCACAGCGTCACAGTGTCACCAAGGTTGGAAGAGACCTCAAAGATCATCAAGTCCAACCTGTTGCTACAGACCTCATGACTAGACCATGGCAGTCACAGTCTCCCTTGCACCTCAGGTTGGGTAACGTCTCTGCGGCACCTTTGGCTGCTGGTGAATGTGTTCTGTAAAGCTTCCTTAATGCAGTTTGGAAGGTAGACAGGAGGAGCCAGGTGAGAGCTCTCCAGACCCTCAAGTGCTGGCAGTCTTCTGATGAGCAATGATGAACATTCTGGGAGTCGCTGCTCCCTGTTGGCTCCCGCTACAAGTGCCAGAGGGATGGGGTTGGAGTTCTCTGGTGCTCTTAGATGCCACTGATTGGTTTTATTATCTTTTCCAGGGATTTCTTTTGGGAAGTGGTGTCAGATCTTTCTGTAGAGATCATTACTTCAAGCTGAGAAACATCCAGGTGGTCCCCAACTGCTGGATCTAGCTCATGCGTGGTGGGGAAGGTGGCATCTGGGAGTGCTTGCTGCTGTTGCTTGGACCCCTGCCATCATTGTGGTCTGAGGCCTGCACATGGTGAAGCTGCTTCATGGGGCCATACAGCTAAACTGATCCCTAAGCCTGATAGGTTTCTTCTAACAGACAAAGACTGATGATGACTTTGTAGGTTAGTTGCCTTTGGTAGTGTTGCCTGTGTGGTGTTGCTGGCCTCCAGGAAGAATGAGTAAAGCACTTGTTCATCATTAGCTCTGCTCCTTTCTGTGAGCTTTCTGAGCCCCTGTGTTGTGAGTCCTATGTTACCCATCACTGGAGCCCCTTGGATGCTGGTGCTGAGGCCTGTTGGGCTGTGGAGGCACCAGTGTGCTCACAGAGTGCTGCTGGGGACTTCTCACCAGACTGAGTTTCAGTCATTTCTGCCTTTCTGTTTGCCAGAGCAGCTTGAGACAAGCAGCTTCAAGCTACGTCTGGAGAGGATGGAGATGATCTTACAGGACAAAGAAAAATAATTCTAGAGCAGGCAGCAGGGTGGTTTGCCTCCTCTTTTGTGAAGCCTGAATGTTCTCTGATGTGGTTGTTTGCTCTCATGAAATTGCTCACACCTCAACTGACACCAAGCTGTGTGGTGCAGCAGACAGGCTGGAGGGAAGGGAGGCCATCCAGAGGGACCTGGACAGGCTGGAGAGGTGGGCACAAGCCAGCCTCATGAGGTTCAACAAGACCAAGGGCAGGGTCCTGCATCTGGGTCGAGGCAATCCCAGGCACAAATCCAGGCTGGGCAGGAACTGGCTGGAAAGCAGCCCTGAGGAGAGAGACTTGGGGGTGCTGGGGGATGAGAAGCTCAACAGGAGCTCTCAGTGTGCACTTGCAGCCCAGAAAGCCAATCAGATCCTGGGCTGCAGCAAGAGAAGTGTGGCCAGCAGGGCAAGGGAGGGGATTCTCCCCCTCTGCTCAGCTCTGAGACCCCACCTGCAGTACTGCCTCCAGTTCTGGAGCCCTTATTACAAGAGGGATCTGGAGGTGCTGGAAGGTGTCCAGAGAAAGGCCATGAGGATGAGCAGAGGGCTGGAGCACCTCTCCTGTGAGGGCAGACTGAAGGAGTTGGGGCTGTTCAGTCTGGAGAAGAGAAGGCTCCCATGTGACCTAATTGTGGCCTTCCAGTATCTGAAGGGGGCTACAAGAAGGCTGGGGAGGGACTTCTCAGGATCTCAGGTAGTGATAGGACCAGGGGGAATGGAATGAAGCTGGAGGTGGGGAGATTCAGGCTGGATGTGAGGAGGAAGTTCTCCACCATGAGAGTGGTGAAGCCCTGGAATGGGTTGTCCAGGGAGGTGGTTGAGGCCCCATCCCTGGAGGTGTTTAAGCCCAGGCTGGCTGAGGCTCTGGCCTGCCTGATCTAGTGTGGGGTGTCCCTGCCCATGGCAGGGGGGTTGGAACTAGATGATCCTTGTGGTCCCTTCCAACCTGACTGATACTATGATACTATGATACAACTGCCTGTAGGCCTTTGCTGTGAAAAGCCAACCCTGCTGCTCCATGTGCTCCTGGCTCCTCCATCATAGTACACCTGTGTTGTGTCCTCACCTCTTGGATCCCTTCCTGCTGAGGAGCTCCTGGCCATATTCCACACATTGCCCTGCAGCAGGACCACTGGCAGTAGCAAGAGCTGGGGTGCAGGTACCCCTCTGCTTAAAGCCTGTTGGTATGGGAGATGGCTCTTTGGACTTGGGGAAGGCCAGGAGAGGAGGAGAAGGGCATTGCATCACCTGCTAATGGGTGAGGAAGCCGAGAACCAGCAGGTGCCCAGGTAGTCAGCTACCTCATCTGTAGGCCTGGCCTGGCTTTGTGCAGGCAGTGCTGCAGGCTGAAGGGAATGAGTGCTGGGCAGGCTCAGCTTAGAGGATGATAGACAAGATGGTTTAGCAGCTTGGTGGAGTGGTTTGGCCAAAGCACATTACCCCTGAGCTGTGCCTTCTCCTCTGCTGCCAGGGAATGGTGCTGGTGGTGCTCCACGAAGCCATGTGTGGTTTAGGGGCTGCCTACTCCAGGGTCACCTTCTGTTCCTGAGCTCCTCTGCTGCCGCCGAGAGCAGCAGGGGTAGGTTTGCTGACAGGTTGTGGAGGTGAACTGCTGACATCATACTCAGTGTCAGGTCTCCAGGTATCTCATCTCTTACAGCAGCTTTACAGAGCCTGTCACTGAAGGCCAGGTGAGTCCTCCTCTGTAAGGGTTAGCTGGAGGAGAAATCTGTACAGGGATATTGACTGTGGCTGGGGGGAGGGAGCTGAATTATTCATCTGCTGGGCAGCGGGTGTTCTGTTACCGGTTCTAACAGCATGCACCTGGTGCTTCAGGCTGGGATCATACAATCACTGGCTAAATGAAATAGCAACTGTTGCTCTATTTATTTGTCTGCCCCATGTATATTTAAACTTTGAAGCTTAGCTGCCCCAGGCATAGCTGAATCGAGCAACTTAGTGAAATTACAAAGGGTTTAGTCCTCTGAAAGTGGTTTCTGCAGTTGCTGTAGCAGCACAAACTGGTGATGGGTGTTGATGGGAGGGCCTTGATGCATGGGGTGAACTCTGGCCATGGTGGGGAAAGCACTTTGCAGTGTAAACTGCAAAACTGAACACCCTGTGGGCAGGGGGACTCTGTCCTCCCACTGGAGCGCTCAGACCAGGGCTGGTTTTGTGCAGCAGCATCCACTCCCTCTCTTTTATGTAGGCTTAGCATGGGCTGGGGCCAAGTTTGTGCATGTGAGTCAAATACTGAGGTGAGCATACTCCTAAAAGCATAGTGCTGTTTGCCTTCATGCCACCACAGCCCAGGGAGTCAGCTAGGTCAGCTGCAGTGTGCAGGGGATCAGTTCCTGTAGTGTGCTGGGCTCAGATCACAGGTCACAGAAATGGTCTGGCTTGGGAGGGACCTCCAAAGCTCATCCAGTCCAACTCCCTCTGCACTCAGCAGGGACATCCTCCATTAGATCAGGTTGCCCAGAGCCCTGTCCAGCCTCACCTTCAATACCTCCAGGGCTGGGCCCCCAACCACCTCCCTGGGCAACCTGTGCCAGTGTTCCACCACCCTTACGGTAAAAGGATGGGACCAAGGTGTGTGAGTTTTCCCCCTAAGTGAATGTTTGAGATGATTTCAAGCTTTCCTGAAGAGTTAGTTTACATTGCAGCCTCAGTTGTGCTGGAAGAGTGTCCAGAGCAGCCTGTACCAGAGTGCTTTCCCTGGTGCTCTACTCCAGCAGCAAACAGAAAACCATCTCGTTTAGGAAGGGTTTTATGGAGCCCACAGAGCACACTCATTGTTCTGGAGAAAGTGTTTGCATGACACTTATGCCTTAGAAGGAAAACAAGCCAAACCACCCCAAACACCTACTTTCCTGAAACAATATGAGTTGGCAGTATGGAATGTGAGGAAGATATGAGCTGGAGATAAAACTGTTGAAACCCTCCTTGTCTTCAGGCTGAAACTGCTCTCATTTTAACCTTCCCTTCAGTAACTCTGTTACTTACTCTGGGATTCAGAGACCCTAAGAAGCTTCTAAGATTTCAAATGCACTTTGTATCTTCTGGAAGAGTCTTTGTAAGCATGCAGGGCTGTGGGGGGGTGGGAACACGTGGCACGCTCGCGCTGATGTTGCCTTTGTGGCTCCGCGCTGCTGCGCGGTCCCGCAGTGAGGGCTGCCGCGGTGCTACAGCGATGGTGCCACACCAGCTTCCACAGCACCAGGAGTCTGCCCAGCTAGGAAAGTGAATTGGGCTTGCATGTTGCCAGTCAGTGCTGTGTTCATAGTCCTTGAGCATGGCTAAATCACACAATCACAGAGAACATCTGTTTGGAAGAGACCTCAGAGATCATCCAGGCCAACCTTCCACCCAGTTTAGGGTCAGTCCTAAACTGTGTCCCTAAGCACCAGGGGGACTGTGGAGAGATTCTAAACACCCCCCCCCCCCCCCCCCCCCCCCTTGGCCATTCTGATCCTGGGCAAGCTGCTGTGGGTGCCCTTTAGCAGGGCAGTTGGACTGGATGATCCCCAGAGGTCTCTTCCAACCCCAACCCTCTGGGATTCTCTCTTTTGATAAGTTTTGTCTCTCTTTCTTGATAAGATTTGTCTCTCTTTTGATAGTTTTTTTTTTTTGCTGTAGGACTGAGCATCACTGTTGGACACCCCTAGGTTTCCAGTGCCTGGGTGTCTTGTGTTTCAGTTTGCTCCTTAGACAACCCTGAGGTTTCAGTTTGAGAGAGTCTTCCACTGAGACACTGAGTCCTGTGAAAGGAACTGATGACTCCAGTTTATCCACACGGGAACTTGGGTGTTATGAGTGCTCAGCTGGCCTGGGCATCGAGGGGTTGGACATTTCAGCTCAGAAGTCATGGAATTATTCTTCAAATTCAAGTCTGCTTTAGACAATCCAAGTCCAGGTGATTCCAGGTGTGGGCAGGAGCCTGGGAAGAGCTGGCCTACAACTGTGTTTTCTGGTATCTGAGAGCAGATACAGATCACAGAAGGGTGTTGTCTATAAAGATGCTTTTAACTTCAGAGCATTTCACCCAGATTTTGGCTCTGGAAGGATAACAGTTTATGAACATTAAGCACAATTCCTCTTTAATTTAAAAAGACAAACTTGAAAAAGTGTGTGGGTTAATGAGAGCTCTTCAGCAGCCTGAGCCTTTAGCTCAGCAGCATTTGGTGAGCACCCAGCTACCTGTTAAGTTCAGTAGTAGAAGGATTATGTCCTTCCCAGGTGCTGGCTTCTCATCAGAAAAGTTCAAGCAATGTCAGAGCAAAATGAAGCAGTTCTGGAAGCAAAGTGGGACTTGGTTACCCAGTGCTTCCTAAGGAAGGGAATGGCTGGAAGTGGCTTGACAGGAATGACCAGAGCAGCCTGCCTGCCTGTGGGGAGAAACAGGTGAGGAGAACAAACCTTGAGTCACTGTTAGGCTCTCTAAAGCCCATCCTCTCCAGTGCTCCCTTGGCATATCCTGTGCTTCCTGCCTGCTGGCACACTGTACAGTGGGGTGTGCTGTCTGTACCCAAAGCTCTCTCTGCCCTGGGGAGCTGGGCTCTGCCTGGCAGCCTGCAGTGCTGGCAGCCTGGGCTTCAGCTGGGGCCCAGCTTGGCCGGCTGCGCAGGGGCTGTCAGGGGCTGCTCGGAGCCTGGGGCTGTGTGGTCCTCAGCTTGGCTCTGCCCCCACGGGCTGGGTGACACTTGGGGATGGCAGCGTGGGAGTGTGCAGGGCTGCATGGTGTCCCACTCTGTGCCCAGCACTCTGTGAGGCCATCGGCCCCCAGCTGAGCGTCCTCTGCCTGCCAAGCAGCTGATCTGGCTGCCAGCTTTAGGAGCAAAGTTGTGCTGCGCTGCAGAAATGTATCCCGAGGAGTCACGGCGCAGGGGAAAACGCCCCCCCCCGCTGCTGCTACACTCTTACTACAGTGTTACTCTGGTGAGCAAAGCCCATGGGCTGAAGGGAGGAGGAAGGGAGCGGACCCTCAGACAGTTTGCTGTTGATACAAAATTGGGAGGGGTGGCTGAGGCTCAGGCTGTGCTGCCGGCCGCTGGCGCCTGGGCAGGCTGGAGAGCTGCGTGAGAGGAGCCTCGTGGAGGGCAAGTGTAGGATCCTGCAGCTGGGGAGGAACAACCCTCTGCACCACAGCAGGTGACCCGTTGGAAAGCAGCTCTGTGGGGAAGGACCTGAGCCCATGAGCCAGCAAAGTGCCCTCATGGCCAAGCAGGTCTGTGGTGTCCTGGGGTGCATTCAGAAGAGCGTAGCCAGCAGGTCAAGGGAGGTTCTCCTCCCACTCTACAGGTGAGGTCACATCTGGAGTTCTGTGTTCAGTTCTGGGCTCCCCAGTTCAAGAGAGAGGGGGAACCTCTGGAGAGGCTACAGAAAGGCTGAGAGGTCTGGAGCATCTTTCTTACAAAGAGAGGCTGAGAGACCTGGGGCTATTCAGCCTGGCAAAGACTGAGAGGGGATGAGGCCAGACTCTCAGTGGTGCCTGGTGCCAAGATAAGGGGCAGCAAGTATAAACTGGAACCCAGCAGGTTCCATCTAAACAGGAGGAGAAACTGCTTTGGTGTGAGGATGCTGGAGACCTGGAGCAGGCTGCTCAGAGAGGTTGTGGAGTCTCCTGCTCTGGAGAGCATCCAAACCTAGCTGGGCATTGTGCTCCTGGGCAAGCTGCTGTGGGTGCCCTGCTTTGGCAGGAGGGTTGGACTGAATGATCTCCAGAGGTCCATTCCAACCTCCACCACGCTGGGATTCTGTAACTTTATTGCCATAACAACTTCTTTTCGTGTTCACCAGAAATTTGCACACCCAAGTATTTCACAGCTCCTCAAGCTGTGGTTTGTGGCATTAAAAGCATCATGTCAAGGTGCACTGTAGCAGCTCTGCAGGCAGTTCTGTGGTGTGGATGAGCTAACTCCTCGAAATCAGCTGGAACTGCCATGGTTTATGCACCTCACCTGTGGCTGTGCCACTGTGCTGTGGGTGTGTTAGAGCTCCTGCCTTGCTGAGTGGCCTGAGTGGCAGTTCCTTTCTGAGCCTTGATGTGGAAACAAGCAGGCTGTGCTCAGTCTGGTTTGGGTTGCACCTGTCTGCTTGCTACAGCTGAACACCTTCTGTCCAGAGGAGATTGGCAATAACATGGGTTTTGAAAATTTCACAGTCTTTCACGTGGGCTTTTTCCTGAGGGGTTCCTCCCCCACTCCATGGAATGCCTGAGTAGCTCAAGCCCTCCTGAAAACACTCTCTGAGGGGCAGTGGTGTCCCTGTGACCAAGGTGATGTGACCGGGCTGCAACATCTCCTGCTCTGCACTGGTGCTTGGTGCTTTGCAGGGCTGGTATCCTAGCCCAAGGTGTGTTCAGGGCACCAAGGGATGTTTTTCTCCTGGTCTCAGAGAGTGTAAACCCCTGCTTGTTGAGCCTCCTGGCTCTTGAGTAGAACTGCTGGAAGAGGTTGACAGTGGGTGAAGGATACCTCCCTCTGCTCTGCCCTGCTGAGGCCACATCTGGAATATTGTGTCCAGTTCTGGGCCCCTCAGGTCAAGAAGGACCTCAGGGAACTGCTTGAGAGAGTCCAGCACAGAGCCCCCAAGCTGCTGCAGGCAGTGGAACATCTCCCTGCGAGGCCAGGCTGAGGGAGCTGGGGCTTGGAGCTTGGAGCAGAGGAGCCTGAGGGCTGCCCTCATTGCTGGGGATAAAGATGTGCAGGGCTGGAGCCAGGCTCTGCTCAGGGATGGCCAAGGGCAGCACAAGGGGCACTGGGGGCAAGCTGGAGCAGAGGAGGTGCCAGGGGAACAGGAGGGAAAACTTTGTCCCTGTGAGGATGCTGGAGCCTGGAGCAGGCTGCCCAGAGAGGTTGTGGAGTCTCCTGCTCTGGAGACTTTGTCTGGATGTGTTCTGTGTGCTCTGGGTGCTCCTGCTCTGGCAGGGGCGTTGGGCTGCGCGATTTCCGGAGGTCCCTTCCAAGCCCTGACATTCTGTGGTTCTGTGATACCCGGCCAGCAGTTCCTCTCCTCACTTCCTCCCAGGCACGTCCCCCCAAAGCTGTGGCTGCCGTCCGTGCCGATGAGGGCCTGGCTCGGCGTGCTGCAGCCCCGAGCAGACGCGAGGATGCTTTCCCTGCCGTGCTCTGCGCTCAGAGCTGCGCAGCGACCGAGCGCTGCCGGCCTGCGAGGGGGCGGCCGGCAAGGGTCAGTGCTCTGTTAGTTCTGGCAGCGGGTGAGAAAGGCAGCGAGTTAAGCAATAGTTTGGACGGGAAAAAGACAATCAGAATTCTCACCCCCAAGCTGTTTTGAAATCCCTTCTTTGCAATTGCTGATCTGCTCCTCTAGAAGCAGGTGAGAGCAGGTGGAGCCACGGGGGCCTCCTGGTTCCCTTGAACTGCTTATGGATTTCATTGTGTTCCCATCTTTCAGCCCAAAATACAGCACATGCATGCCCAAGGGAGAGGACTTTTCCTTGAAGTTTTAATTCTGGCAGACTGAAAGGATGTAAGAAGTGAAAAACACCCAAGGTGAGATATTTGTGCCAGGAGTCAGTAGCTGTGATTTTTTTTTTTTTGTTCAACCTCCTTTTTTTGCATCTCAGTGGAAGGTGATGGAAAGGAGGAAATGGACAGGAATGCTCCTCCTGTGCCCCGTGTCAGGAGGGAAGGGACAGGGACAGGGACAGCCTCTGCTCACTGTGCCCTGGGATAGGACAAGGGGCAAGGGATGGAAACTGCAGCACAGGAGGTTCCACCTCAACATGAGGAAGAGCTTCTTGACTGTGAGGGTCCCAGAGGCCTGGAGCAGGCTGCCCAGAGAGGTTGTGGTCTCCTTCTGTGGAGCCTTTGCAGCCCTGTCTGGCTGTGTTCCTGTGTGACCTGTGCTGGATTCTATGGCCCTGCTCTGGCAGGGGGTTGGATTGGAAGCTCTCCGGAGGTCCCTTCCAGCCCCTAACATCTGTGATCCTATGTGTGCCATTCACTGGGCTGCTAAAGCTGCACTTGAGATTGCCAAGCTAACCTTACTTAAACCCCTCCCTTGTTAATGTATGCTTAGTCTAACCCAAATGATCTTCCTGCGCTCCTTTGGCACAGGGTCCACTGCCTGTGGGCAGCAGGGTGATCTCCCTTGCCCAGTGCTACCTTTGGGTCCTGTATGATTTGCAGATGGAGTAGGAATGATTCTGGGATGATTTGTGCTTGTGAGAGTGTATAAAAGTGTGCTCCTGAAATGTGTGCCTTGTGGTTGTGATTTACCCTTTCAGCTCAGGTCCATGCTGCTGCTGCTGGGGTGCACAGCAGCATCTCATGGAATGTTTAGACACCATGCAGCCTCTGGTGCCAGATCCAACAGGCACTGACAGTGGCTTTCATGATGTGTTTGGATGGTTGCAGAATGACATGGGAGCATGTGGAACAGCTAGTGACCACAGCCCAGGAAAGGGCAACAGAGCTGGGGAAGGGTCTGGAGAAATGAGGAGTGGCTGAGGGAACTAGGATTGTTCTGCCTGGGGGAAAGGAGGCTTAGGGGAGACCTCCCCATTCTCTACAACTACCTGAAAGAAGACTGGAGCAAGGTGGGAAGTGGTCTCTTCTCCCTAGTAACAAGTGACAGGATGAGAGGAAATGACCTCATGTTGCACCAGGGGAGGTTGAGGTTGGATTTAGAAGAAACTTCTTCCCTGAAAGGGTTCTTAAAGCCTGGCATAGGCTGCCCAGGGAGGAGGCTGAATGCCCATCCCTGGAGGTGTCTCAAAGACATAGAGATGTGGTGCTTGGACTTGATGATCTTGAAGGTCTTTTCTGAGCAAGAGGATGTGATGATTGTGTTGTGTGATTGTGCTCCTCAGGAGCCAGAGCACAGCAGGACTTAATCCCTCCTTTTGAACAGCCCAACCAAGTCTGGACTGGGGCAGGAGAGAGGAGTGAGAGGACTTAAGACTTCTGTTGCTGTTTGGCCTGTGTCTGAACAAGGAGAGGGTCTCCTGCATGACTGTGCTCTCCATTTTCTCTCCATTTGTCATCAGTAAATGCCCTTAAATACAATTGCAGCAGTTGCTAAGGAGTGTAAAATTAGAGTGTATCTGGTGTATTTTTAATGTTTTGAGCTCAAATGTGCAGTTCACTGGTGGGAGTTAATTGGGAGCAGGAGCACTTGGAGATCTGGCTCCTTGCAGACTGCCACAGCTACAGCATGTGAACTCCTGGGGGGGATTCATGAATGCTGTTGTGGTGAGGAATCCAGCTGGATACCTGGTTGAGCACTAACTGAGCAAAGAAGAGTCGACTTTTAGGGGCAGTTAAGTATTTTTGACGTGGTCACTTCAGAAATCTCGGCCACAGAAGTGCCATCAACACCAGTGCTGTGGAGTGTTGTCCTCACTGCTTTGGGAAGGGCTGAAGAGCACCTGTCTCACTCCCTAGAAACCCAAGACAACCAGCAAGACCCCCAGGGTGGCCAAATCACCTCAGGCTGCTTTCCCCCTGTGCAGTCTAGCTGGAAAAGAAGACCACAGGCAGCCTCTTTGGCAGTCTCAATGTGCTCATCCCTGCTCGTTGTGTCTGAAGCCCAGAAGCTGCTACTCCAAGTTTGTTTGCTGCCTAAAGACTTGACTAATTCCTGCTCTGGAGGAAGGGCCTCTCCATTAAGCTTTACTGTTGCAAGGCACAGTAAAGAAAGATGGTACCTGAAGGGGGCCTACAAGAAAGCTGGAGAGGGACTTTTGCCGAGGGCTGGGAGTGACAGGACAAGGGACAGTGGCTTTGAGCTGGAAGAGGAGAGGCTGAGACCGGAGCCTAGGATGGAATTCTTTCCAGCGAGGGTGGGGAGACACTGGAACAGGTTTCCCAGGAGGCTGTGGATGGCTCATCCTTGAGCACCCTGGGCTGGTGGGAGGTGTCTCTGCCCATGGCAGGAGGGTTGGAACTGGAGGATCTCAGGGTGCCTTATAACCCAACCCAGTCTGTGAGGCTATGAATGACAGAGGGCATTGGAGAAGGTCTGAAAGAGCCAAGGATGCATTTCCTGACAGCCAAGCATGGCCCTTTTGTAAAACCTGTGGCTTACTCTTGCTTGGATGGCTGAGATGGCAGCCTTGAGGCCTGTTCTGAGCACAGCCTGGGAGTTCCCAGTTTTTAATGCCAGCACTGACAGCGTTCTGAACTCCCACCGAGATTATCAGCCAACACTTTCCTATCAGCCAAAGACAAAGACTTCTGCTCTTGGGAGAATTAAAACACTGCACTAGAGAGTTGTCCCAAGGGTTTATGGAAACATGTCCTGTGCTTCCTATCCTAAGTTTGCTTATTTTTAGTCTCAAGGTGTTAGATCTTATTGCTTTATTAGTTGAATCACCAGAATGCCAAGTTGGAAGGGACCCCAAGGATCATCTGGTCCAACATCTGCCAAACAGAAAACATCATCTGCCAAAACATCATCTGCCAAACAGAGGGGGACCTGGGGGTGCTGATTGACAGCTGCCTGAACATGAGCCAGCAGTGTGCCCAGGTGGCCAAGAAGGCCAAGGGCATCCTGGCCTTCATCAAGAATAGTGTGGCCAGCAGGAGCAGGGAGGTCATTGTGCCCCTGTACTCTGCATTGGTTAGGCCACACCTTGAGTCCTGTGTCCAGTTCTGGGCCCCTCAGTTTAAGAAGGACATTGAGACACTTGAAGGTGTCCAGAGAAGGGCAACAAGGCTGGGGAGAGGCCTTGAGCACAGCCCTGTGAGGAGAGGCTGAGGGAGCTGGGGTTGCTTAGCCTAGAGAAGAGGAGGCTCAGGGGAGACCTCATTGCCCTCTACAACTACCTGAAGGGGGGTTGTAGCCAGAAGGGAGTTGGTCTCTTCTCTCTAGCACCCAGCACCAGAACAAGAGGACACAGTCTCAAGCTGTGCCAGGGGAAGTTTATGCTGGAGGTAAGGAGAAAGTTCTTCACCGAGCGAGTCGTTCGTCATTGGGATGTGCTGCCCAGGGAGGTGGTGGAGTCACTATCCCTGGAGGTGTCCAAGAGGGGATTGGATGTGGCACTTGGTGCCATGGTCTAGTCATGAGGTCTGTGGTGACAGGTTGGACTCGATGATCTTTGAGGTCTCTTCCAACCTTGGTGATACTGTGATACTGTGAACCCTTCTAAGGTGATGGTGGAGTTGGAATGAGCTGGGCCAGCAGCCTCTCAAGCTGAACCTTAAAGATGTCCAATGCAGGGGACTCCACTGCTTCCCTTGGGAGGTGATTCCAATGTCCAAGTGTTCCTATGGGAAACATTTTCCTCTGGAGTCCCATGGGTATCTCCCCAGCAGTAACTTGTCCCTGTCGCCTCTTGTCTTTCCCATGGCACTCCTGTACAAAGGGAGTCTTCACCCTCCTGGCAGCCATCCTTTCTGTACCAACTGAGCTGCAGAGCCTGCCCTCTCAGTCAGATTTTGATGTCCTGCTGCTAAGAGAGTCTTCTTTACTTGTGAGATGATATTATCCTTCATCTGAGTTCTGCTGAGAAAGTAGCTGCGCGTGTTTCCTCCAGCCCAGGAAACCTGCTTCCTCGTCTGCTTTGCTCCAGAGACCCTTCGGTTCTTGGCTGTACTTCAGGGGCTGTTTTTTCACAGGGCTCAGCAGTGCTGTTTTCCTCTTGCTCTCTCTCTGTGTTTTGGTAACTTGGGAGGCATAACCAGCAGATGTTTGCTCTCTGCATGAAACTTTTCATGGGGCCAGGTACGAGGTTACTGGTTAGTTTTAAAGTGGGCTTGCTCTGAAACTGCTGTTCTGCCCCATGCATCTTAGCAGAAGGCTGTGCTCTGAGTTGACAGAAGGAAAAGCCCTCTCCAGCGTGGCCAGCCAGCACTGCTGGGCCAAGTGGGAGTGTTTCAGAGAAGTGACATCACTGCACACCGTGGGCTGGTGCTGGGTGCAGTCACAGCCGCGCTATCCTCATAGCAGAGCAGAGCTACAATGACGTTGGCTGCTCTCCCCTTGCCTGTTGGTGCTGTGACCTCGTCACAGAAGGCCACCAGGTTTGTCAGGCAGGACTTGCCCTTGGTGCAGCCCTGTTGGTTGTACCAAATCACCTCTTTGTTCTTCTGCCTCAGCAGTGCCTGCAGGAGGCTTTGCTGCAGGATCTTAGCGGGCACAGAGGTGAGACTGCCTGGCCTGTAGTTCCCTGGGTCATCTCTTTCCCTTGTTGGACATGGGGGTTGTGTTTCCCCTTTCCCAGGCAGTGGGGACTTCTCTGGCCTGCCAGGACTTCTGGAATAGAACAGAGAGAGGTTACTAAACTGGTTGGAACTAGATGATCCTTGAGGTCCCTTCCAACCTTGAAAATTCTCTGATGATTCTACAACTCAGCAGGTCTAGAAGATTGCTGTCTGTGGGAACGGTGCAGCAAAGCTTGGTAGCTCTCAGGCTGGCTGAGCAGGTAGCACCTGCTGAAGCCATAGCCTCTGTGTGCTTTTTTCCAGTGTAAAATCATGTGGCAGCTGGGGAGAGTTGTTTACTGGCACTGCTGCAGGAGTTCCCCTTCTCTAGGCCATCTAGGGGGATGTTTAAGAGAGAGTAAAACTTGAAGACAAGACTTCAAAATGCAGCAGGGGTAAAGGGTTTGGAGGGTGCTCTATGAGGAGTGAAGAGCAGCTGAGGGAGCTGGGGGTGTTGAGCCTGGAGAAGAGGAGGCAGAGGGGAGACCTCATTGCTCTCTACACCTCCCTGGAAGGAGGTTTCAGTGAGGCTGCTGTTGGTCTCTTCTCTCTAGTACCCAGCAATAGGATGAGGGGAAATGGGCTGAAGATGTGCCTGAGGAGGGTTAGGTTGGAGATCAGGAAATGTTTCTTTGCTGCAAGAGTGGTCAGGGATTGGCACAGGCTGTCCAGGGAGGTGGTGGAGTCCCCATCCCTGGAGGTGTTCCAGAAGTGTGGAGATGTGGTGCTGCAGGATATAGCTTAGTGGTCACAGGAGCTGGGTTATGGTTGGATTTGATCATCTTAAAGGTTTTTTCCAACATTAATGATTCTGTGATTCCAAGAGGACCAGGAGGTTGTGGTACCATGCCATGGTATCACAGTATCACCACAGTATCACCAAGGCTGGAAGAGACCTCAAAGATCATCAAGTCCAACCTGTCACCACAGACCTCATGACTAGACCATGGCACCAAGTGCCACGTCCAATCCCCTCTTGGACACCTCCAGGGATGGTGACTCCACCACCTCCCTGGGCAGCACATCCCAATGACAAATGACTCTCTCAGTGAAGAACTTTCTCCTCACCTCCAGCCTAAACTTCCCCTGGCACAGCTTGAGACTGTGTCCTCTTGTTCTGTTGCTGGTTGCTAGAGAGAAGAGACCAACCCCCTCCTGGCTACAACCACCTTTCAGGTAGTTGTAGAGAGCAATGAGGTCACCCCTGAGCCTCCTCTTCTCTAGGCTAAGCAACCCCAGCTCCCTCAGCCTTTCCTCACAGGGCTTGTGTTTGCTGGTCTGTGTTTGCTGGATGTCCTATCCCATCCCATCCCGTCCCGTCCCATCCCGTCCTGTCCTGTCCCGTCCCATCCCATCCCGTCCCACCCCATCCCACAGCTGCCTGACTGCTTGAGTTGCCTCTGAATTGGGCTTTGCTCTGCCGGCATGCCCTGCCCTCCCTGCTGGCTGGCCGTGGCTCAGCCACCTTTGCAGCCTGTGTTCTGCAGGAGGCTGGCGGCGCTGCGAGCGCCTGGAGCCTGCCCCTCTCGCCTGGTGACTTAGGAGAGCAGTTTCTCGTGAGGCAGAGCCTGCCTGTGTGGAACATGCTGCGCTGCCGTGTGGCTTGGCAGGGAGATGGCACAGCAGAGAAGTGACAATCCACTGTGATTTTGCTGAGTGTGTGTCAGAATATTTAGCTCTTGTTTTAGGAGCTATTTGAATCAACAAATCTGTGTACGAGTTGTGGCTTCTGGGATGCTGCAGCCGGCAGCGCGGGGAGCGCCGCTTGCTCGCTCTGCTGGGGTTTCCTGGGGCTTCAGTTTGCCTTTCAGTCTAGCTCAGCAAAAGTTACCTGCTTTTCCTTCTGGTGCCACGCAGAGCTTTGGCTTTGATCAGCTGTGTTTCCCTCCCGTGTGCCCACTGCCCCCTGTAGCTGAGGACTGGCTCTCAGGTGATGGGGTGGCTTAGTTCTGTTTTCAAGCCAGTCCCTTGTCCCTGCAGGGTACTGTGGGTGCTACTGGAAAGCAGATGGTTGTGTTCCAGATTTACTTGGGATGTTTGCAGGCTGTGTCATGTAGGGAATAAGAGAGGCTAGTTGGTGTCTGTGCCGTGGCTGTGGTAGAAACTCAGAGAAGCCATGAGTTAAAACGTGCAGAACAGCAAAGAGGATGTGGTGTAAAGCTCAGCCCTGCACCCAGTTTGTTACTGGCACCATACTCTGGACCCACTTCCAAACTATGGCTGCTCTTGACAGCTGCCCACACCAGTCACACAATCACAGGATGCTAGGGGTTGGAAGGGACCTCCAGAGACCATCGAGTCCAAGCCCCCTGCCAGAGCAGGGTCATCCAGGGCAGGTTGCACAGGGATGCATTCAGGAGGGATTGAAGATCTCTAGAGCAGGAGACTCCACAACCTGCCTGGGCAGCCTGTTGCAGGCCTCCAGCACCCTCACACCAAAGTTTTTTCTTGTGCTGAGATGGAACCTGCTGTGACTTAGCTTGTGTGTGCTGCCCCTCATCCTATCACTGGCTATCACTGAAAGGAAACTGGCTCCATCCTCTTGACAGCCACTCTGCAGGTATTTGTGCACGTTGGTATGGAGCCCCCAGCCTTCTCCAGACTAAGCAGCCCCAGGTCTTTCAGGGTTTCCTTGTAGGAGAGATGTTCCAGCCCCTTCATCATCCTCATAGCCTCCACTGGATTTTCTCCAGTAGTTCCCTGTCCCTCTTGAACTGGGGAGCCTAGAACTGTGCACAGTATTCCATGTGTGGTCTCACCAGGGCTGAGTAGAGAGGGAGGAGACCCTCCCTCAACCTGCTGGCCACACTCTTCTTAATACACTCTAGTATACTATTGGCCTTCTGGGCCACCAGGGCAGGTTGGTGTCCCATGGAGAGCTTACTGGACTGCAGGGTCCTTCTCTGCAGAGCTACTCTCCAGCAGGTCAGCCCCTAACCCGTACTGGTGCAGGGGGTCGAGGCTGTCCTGAGCACTGGGGCATTGCGTCTGTCTGCGCTTCCAGGAGGCGCCCTGGAGCGGTCCTGCGGGGCAAGAGGCTCTTGTTGCCTGGCTGGGGTCCACCACTGGCGTTGCACCAAGCAGCTGTGGCACACAGGCAAGCGCTGGTGGTTTGCAGAGGGCAGGAGGGGGAGTGGAGCAGAGCAAGCAGCCTGCGGAGATAAACGGAGCTGTTAGCCTGGCTGTGAGACTCCTCCGCACGACGAGAGCCGGGCTGCTCCCCGCTCCCCAGCTACTCCAGGCCACCAACAGTCTGTATCTGCTGTGATGATACTCTGAGATGTTTCCATTTGAAACACTGCAACTAATGTCTTCAGTACTGCTTGGAAATCGCTGAGAGGGCTGGAACAAGCCATAGCTGAAGCTGCTCCCCTGTGCTTCCAAAGTAAAGAGCAGTAAGAAATGATCAGTCGTCATTGTGCCATTATCTTGCAGAGATGACAAGCCAAGCCTTGAAGATCTACATTGATGAAGCCTGTGGCTTTCTCTGGGGTGGGGATGACACACGCTCAACTATTTTGCAGTTTTGCTTTGTTTTGTTGTGGTTCACTTTGCTTGGGTTGGTTGGGGTTTTTTTTCCAGCGGGCAGCACAAGCAGAGTCATCAGTTTCTGCTGTGGTAACAGAGGTTCTTCACAGAGTTCTAGCTGCCAATGCTGCTGAGGTTGATTTTGCTCTGCTTTTTCGTGGTGAAGGAGGTGGTGAATGGGGTGAAGAAGAACAGGCATCGAGGAGGTGTTTCTGAGCAGCGCTTGAAGGGAGTTTAGCAGAGAGCAGGAATGCATTCTGTGTTCAGAGCCCACCTGACTGCTGATAGTCACAGTCTAAGCCTGCCAGCTGCTTTTTGTCCCGTCTGGAGTTTGTGTTTCTCTGCATTCTCGGAGCTCCAAAGTTCAGCTCAAAGCAGAGCTGTTTGCTTTACATGCAAGCCACGGCTGGCAGGGCTTGCTGCAGGGCAGGGTCAGCTGCCCCAGCCTGCTGCCTTCCCACCAAAGCCTGTGGCAAAATGCCTGCAAGAGCAGCAAGCTCCATCCCAGCCCTGCTTGTGCCACAGGGCCTCAAGGGGACGTGTCACAGTGTTTCAGGGAGCACTGGAGTATCTGAGGGGAACTTCCAGCCCCTGTGGACTGGAAGTGTTCACTTTTGGGCAAGATTTTTGCTTCAAGGAGATTAAGGCTGAGCTCTAACCTTGTGTTGAGAAGCCACAAGCAGGGAAACACAATTAGCACTGTGCCAGGTTTGTAAAAAGGCACCAAAACTGCAGAGCAAGAGAAAATGAATTACTGCCCAGAATGAAACTGAAACAGCTTTGGAAGTTAGAGCCACTGGGAAGAGTTTGCATCTTCCTACTCTTTTTATTAACTGGACCATCTTCATAGGTACCACAAGGACTCAAAGAGCTATGCAATGGTTTGGGATGGAAGGGACCTTAGAGATCATCCAGTTCCAGCCCGCTGCCATGGGCAGGGACACCTCCCACCAGCACAGGTTGCTCAAGGCCTCATCCAGCCTGGCCTTGAACACCCCCAGGCAGGGGACATCCACAGCCTCCCTGGGCAGCCTGTGCCAGAGTCTCCCCAGCCTCACTGCAAAAGCATTTCTTCCTCAACTCCAGTCTCAATTTCTTCTCTCCCAGCTCAAAGCCATTGCCCCTTGTCCTGTCACTCCCAGGCCTTGTCAAAAGTCCCTCCCCAGTTGTCCTGGAGCCCCTTCAGGTACTGGAAGGCTGCTCTAAGGTCTCTCTGGAGCCTTCTCCAGGCTAAGCAACCCCAACTGTCTCAGCCTGTCCCCATACAGGAGGTGCTGCAGATCATCTTTGTGGCCTCTTCTGGAACCTCCAGGTCCTTCTTGTGCTGGGTGCCCCAGACCTGGAGGCAGTGCTGCAGGTGGGGTCTTACCAGATCAGAGGGGCAGAATCACCTCTCCTGTCCTGCTGCTTTTGATGCAGCCCAGAGTGTTAGAGATCAGCAGACCATCAGTTGTGCTTTGGGGCACACACCAGGATGAGAGCAAGGCTCCAGCTAAGGCTCGGCCGAAGCGCAGCCCAGAGCTGTGTGTGCGGTGCTGCAGCCTGGGAGCCACAGGGGCTGCAGCTGTGCAGGTAACCCAAGCCATTCCCTGCACTTATGAAGACTTCTAATGCACATCTCCAGGGGGAACATGAGGGTGGTTTTTACACAGCTTTTTGGCAAATGGAGATCTGCTTCATGAGGGACCTGATAATCTTGGAGGTCCTTTCCTTCCTAGATCAGAGGCCCTGATGGTTGGACTCAATGATCTCAGAGGTCTTGTCACAGAATCACACAACTGTCAGGCTGGGAAGGGACCTGAAGGATCAGCCAGTTCCAACCCCCCTGCCATGGGCAGGGACACCTCACACTACAGCAGGTTGCTCACAGCCACATCCAGCCTGGTTGCAAAAAACCTGCATGGATGAGGCTTCCACCACCTCCCTGGGTAACCTTGTGCCAGTCTCTCACCACCCTCATGGGGAAGAACTTCCTCCTGATATCTGATCTAAATCTCCCCTCCTCTACCTTGGCTTCATTTCCCCCAGTCCTATCTCTCCCTGACACCCTCAAAAGTCCCTCCCCAGCTTTCTTGTAGCCCTCTTCAGATACTGGAAGGCCACAATTAGGTCTCCTTGGAGCCTTCTCTTCTCCAAAGTGAACAACCCCAACTCTCTCATAGCAGAGGTGCTCCAGCCCTTTTCCAACCCAACCAATTCTCTGCTTCTCTGAGCTGTGTGGTGTTTGTGGGTCTGCAGGCGTGGGAATCAGCTGGAACAAACAGCAGTTTGCAGCAGCACAACATCACACTCACAGCAGTGTGCAGCCCCTGCAGCCAGCAGTGGCTCCCAGTGCTGCTGCTCTTACCCTTGATGGCCTCTTATTGCTCCTCTGCAGTTCAAATTCCTGTGTCACTAAGAAATGTTATGAGTTTACCAGGTCAGTCTGGACCAAATTAGTTGCACAAGCATGAAGTTAGTGGTTCCTAACATGTTTGGAGTAATTTGAAAGTAGACTAAAAGGACAGGAGGCTGCAGCCTGTTTCCTTTTGGAAGCAAATGAGCATAGAGAGCAGTGCTGCTGAGAAGGTCTTGGGGGGGCTGGGTGAGAAGAAGCTCAGCAAGAGCCAGGGATGTGCACTTGTAGCCCAGCCCCAACCCTGTTCTGGGCTGCATCCCCAGCAGCTTGGGCAGCAGCTTTCCCTCTTTGCTCTGCTGAGACCCCACCTGGAGAACTGTGTCCGGCTCAGGAGCTCCCAGCACAGGAAGGACCTGGAGGTGTTTGTCCAGTTCAGGTGAATTACAGTCGTTGGGATTTGTTATTGGGCTTGTTTCTAAACAGACAAATGTTAAAGGGGAGGTGCTGGTAGCAGCCAGTGGTGGGAGTGGTGGTCTTGGCTTCTAGGCAAGTCTTCTGCTGCCAGGGCCCATGTTTGCCATCCTGGGCAGGGTGCCATGGGTTTCCCAGCACAGGAGCTGGGAAGGTGGTTCTGTTTGCAGTGCCTGCTTGAATCCAAGTCTGGTACTTGGGGAGTTGATGAATTCTTTCTTCCACGTGTTCAGAGGAGGTTTGAGTCTGTCAGGTGTCTTGCCCAGACCTTTGCAAACCCTGAAGTGGTTCCTGCTGTTCCTTGGGTTTGGCTCACCCTGCAGTTTGGACAGAGTGTCTGTGTCTAAGCCTGGCCCTTGGCTTCAGCTTTCCAGGAGATGTGTTCCTTCCACAAGCACTGCTGTCACCCTGCTTCCCTACCAGTACCTGGAGACCAGAAGCTGCTCCTGGCCTCTGTTGGGCCCCCACGTGTTAAACAGCTTTGTAAATCCCACCAGGTGGCACGCAGGGCTCAGGAGTGTGACCCTCTCCTGGCTCCTGGGGAGGTGGCGGTGCCCCTCTCCATGGTCATGGCTGCAGTGGAGCTGTGTTCCCACAGGAGTGAGCTCCAGTCCCCCTCCCTGCCCTGAAAGCAATGCTGGGCAGGCTCCCAGGCCAGCCCAGAGCAAGGCTCACAGAGCACTGCTGTGCGGAGTAACCTTCAGGTGGAGTGAATTCATTTGCTAGGAGTCACTCCTGGAATGCCTGGGAGCTTGCAGAGCTGCATGCCTTCTGTGCTGCTGGGCTCTGCAAGGCCTTTGGATGAGCTGCTGCTGTGAGAGCTGTGCCCAGGCACTGCCAGTGAGAGGTGCTGGCAGGGTGTGCAGGTCTGAGCTGAGAATCAAAACCAATCCTCTTGCAGGCCAGAAGGGAGAGAGCAGCAGCAGTTGGGCAGAGCGTGGTGTGCACGCAGGGCTGGATGGTCAGGTGGAGGAGTCCCTAGGAGTCCATGCACACAGGGGCCACTGTTTCATTTTACACCAGCCTGATGAGCACTCTGAATGCCTGAGCCTAGGAGCTCCATGTGCCTTATGGCTCTGGCTGCTGTAAATGTTAGATCCATGGAACCACAGAATTGTTTTGCTTGGAAAGGCACTTTAAGGTCATCCAGTCAAATCATTCTCTAACTCTGCCAGGGCTGGTGCTGAACCCTGGCCCTCAGCACCACTTCTCTGCCTCTTTGAATCACCTCCAGGGATGGGGACTCCATCACCTCCCTGAGCAGCCTGTTCCAATCCCTGACCACTCTTGCAGCAATGAAATTTGTCCTCATCTCCAACCTAACCCTCCCCTGGCATAATTTCAGGCCATCTCCTCTTCTCTCACCTGATACTAGAGAGAGGAGACCAACCCCCACCTCACTGCCACCTCCTTTCAAGGAATTATAGAGAGCCAGAAGGTCTCCCCTCAGCCTCCTCCAGGCTGAACACCCCCAGCTCCCTCAGCTGCTCCTCCCTAGCCCTGTTCTCCAGGCTCTTCCCCAGCTTTGTTGCCCTTCTCTGGACTTCTTCCAGCCCCTCAGTGTCCTTGGCAAGAGGGCTCCAAAACTGAACCCAGCATTGAAGTTGTGGCCTCAGCAGTGCCCAGTACAGGGACACGAGCCCTGCCCTGCTGCTGCTGCCCACACCATTGCTGATCCAGGCCAGGCTGCTGCTGGCCTTCCTGGCCAGCTGGCACTGCTGCCTCATCTTCAGCTGGCTGTTGATCACCACTCCCAGGTCTTTCTCTGCTGGGCAGCTGTCCAGCTACTCTGCCCCAAGCCCATGGCATTGCAGGGGGTTGGTGACCACCTTACTACCGTGCTTTGCTTTCTAGGCCAGCACCATTGCTTCTTCCCCCTCTGCCTCACACATTGTCCATCCTTCTCAGATACACATGCCCTCTTTATTGGTGATCTGGAGGAGGGGATGGAGTCCATCATCAGTCAATTTGCAGATGACACCAAGCTGGGGGCAGGAGTTGATCTGTTAGAGGCTAGGAGAGCTCTGCAGAGGGACCTGGACAGATGGGCAGAGTCCAAGGGCAGGAGATTGAACACATCCAAGTGCCAGGTTCTGCACATTGGCCACAGCAACCCCAGGCAGTGCTACAGGCTGGGGTCAGAGTGGCTGAGAGCAGCCAGGCAGAGTGGGACCTCAGGGTACTGGTTGATAGAAGGCTGAAGATGAGCCAGCAGTGTGCCCAGGTGGCCAAGAAGGCCAAGGGCATCCTGACCTGCATCAGGAAGAGTGTGGCCAGCAGGAGCAGGGAAGTCCTTGTGCCCTGTGCTCAGCACTGCTTAGGCCACACCTGGAGTCCTGTGTCCAGTTCTGGGCTCCTCAGGTTAGGAAAGATGTTGAGCTGCTGGAAGGTGTCCAGAGAAGGGCAACAAAGCTGGGGAGGGGTCTGGAGCACAGCCCTGTGAGGAGAGGCTGAGGGAGCTGGGGTTGCTTAGCCTGGAGAAGAGGAGGCTCAGGGGAGACCTTCTTGCTCTCTGCAACTCCCTGAAGGGAGGTTGGAGCCAGGTGGGGGTTGGTCTCACCCAGCACCAGAATAAGAGGACATAGTCTCAAGCTGTGCCAGGGGAGGTTTAGGCTGGAAGTGAGGAAGAAGTTCTTCCTAGAAAGAGAGATTGGCCCTTGGGATGTGCTGCCCAGGGAGGTGGTGGAGTCACCATCCCTGGAGGTGTTTAAGAAGAGCCTGGATGAGGCACTTGGTGCCATGGTTTAGTTGATCAGATGGTGTTGGATGATAGGTTGGACTTAATGATCTGGAAGGTCTTTTCCAACCTGGTTTATTCTATTCCATTCCATTCCATTCCATTCCATTCCATTCCATTCCATGCCATCCCATTCCATTCCATTCCATTCCATTCCATGCCATGCCATGCCATTCCATGCCATTCCATTCCATGCCATTCCATTCCCTGCTGTGCCACCATGGCTGTCCTCAGCAATGAGTGTGTGGGCAGCAGGAGCAGAGGTGGTGATGCTGGTGAATGGGGGCAGTTGGGCAGAGCTGCAGAGAGCTGCAGAGGACAGCCACTGAGATGTGCACGGGTGTGCATGTAGGCCTGGTAGTTGATTTACCATCTCGAAACAGGGGTGGGACATGATCAAGCTGTAATTAGATCATTTGAAATTTGCTGTCAATCCTTTAATTTGCTGTTAATGATTTGAAGAGTGTGTTGGGAGTGCTGGAAGCTGCTGAAGGCAAGATAGGAGAGCAGGTTATGCAACTCAACAGGAGGAGCCAGGGATGGTTTGGGAGGGATCTGTTAATAATTTATCATTCTTAAATGGTGGTGTTGTTAGTGTTCATCTGGTAAGTTCTTCATAAATATGACAGTGAACATCATTCCCTTTCCCTCTGCCCTCCTCATTAGACCAGTGGCTCGTTGCTGGAGACTCCCCTGTGAGCACTGCAGTTGGCTCAGAGTGTTTGTCATGCAAAACAGAGCATGAAGAGGCGATGGCAGTCTGCTATCAGCTCTGCTCTCTGCTTGGAAATGTATACATTGAAAAGAAAAAGAGGTGGCACTGTGAGGGAAAATGAGAACCAGCTCAATGTTGGTGTGCATCTGGAGCTAGATCCTGGCAGCACAATGCCTCTGCCAGTCCCAAGTCACCTGAGGTCTGAAGATGAGTTAGAGAAAGGGAGGTCGTGACTGAAGCCAATGCAACCCCCACAGCACTCAGGCTGTGTCTGGGGTGTCGGTGCAGGGGGCATTGTTGGGCAGTTGTGGGGGGTTGCCTGAGGCTTTGTGGCTGCTTAATTTATTTGTGATGTGTTCCTTTGCATCTCTCTGTAGTTCAGTCCTGTACATGTATCAGACAGCTGCAGTGTGCTCTCCTGTGGGGACAGGCAGGGGGAGTTGGGTTGGTCAGCCTGGAGAAGCCTCTTGAGAGGGCTTAGAGCAGCCTTCCAGTACCTGAAGGGGCTACAGGAGAGCTGGGGAGGGACTTTTGACAAGCACTGGGAGTGACAGTATGAGGGACAATGGCTTTGAGCTGGAACAGAAAAGACTGAGACTGGAGATGAGGAAGAAATTCCTTGGAGGGTGAGGAGACTCTGGCACAGGTTGCCCAGGGAGGCTGCAGGTGTTCAAGGCCAGGCTGGATGAGGCCTTGAGCAACCTGGGCTGTCCATGGCAGGGGGCTGGAACTGGATGATCTTTAAGGTCCCTTCCAAACCAAACCATTCTGTGAATCTGTGCATCTTGCACTCTGTGTGCCTGTGTGTGATGTGCTGAGTGAGCAGCCCCTTGATGCTGGATGGGTTGTTAGCAGGACCAGCTCTGCCTTCCTACAATAGTCATTTTCTCTGCATGTTGCAGTGCCTGGGGGCTGCTGGAGAAAGTAGCACTTGATGGCTCTTTGAAAGAGTGGCTGGCTGGGTGGTAGAGAGTCATAGAATGGTTTTGACTGGAAAAGACCTTCAAGATCCTCCAGTCCAGCCATCCTCTAACTCTGCCAGGTCTGGGGCTGTATTGTGTCCCTCCACACCTCCTCTCTACCTCTTGGAAACACCTCCAGGGATGGGGATTCAACCACCTCCCTGGGCAGCCTGTGCCAGGCTTTGAGAACCTTTTCAGTCAAGAAGTTTCTTCTAATGTCCAACCTGAACCTCCCCTGGTGCAACTTGAGGCCATGTCTTCTCATCCCATCAGTTGTTAGTAGGGAGCAGAGCCCAACCCCCACCCCTCTCCAGCCTCCTTTCATGGAGCTGTAGAGGTCAATGAGGTCTCCCTCAGCCTCCTCTTCTCCAGGCTCAACACCCCCAGCTGCCTCAGCTGCTGCTCCCCAGCCCATTCCCCAGCTATGCTGGCAAAGTGCAGTGTTCCTGTTGTGGGCTCAGGTGTGTGTGTGAACACTTGTGAGAAGAGGCCTCTGCTCCTCCCAGCAGGAAGTGTTTCCTGAGCCTCCCCAATGGTTTCTTCAGAGCAACTGTGACAGACATCAGCTGCTTTATTTTGAACCACTTCTGTCACCTCAGGCACTGAATTACTAAAACCTGGGCTTGGTGGACCTCCTTGATGTTCAATCCAGAAGATCATGCACCAGTGTAAGGTTAGGCACTGCTTAGGCCACACTTTGAGTCCTGTGCCCAGTTCTGGGCTCCTCAGCTTAGGAAAGATGTTGAGCTGCTGGAAGGTGTCCAGAGAAGGGCAACAAAGCTGGGGAGGGGTCTGGAGCACAGCCCTGTGAGGAGAGGCTGAGGGAGCTGGGGTTGCTTAGCCTGGAGAAGAGGAGGCTCAGGGGAGACCTTCTTGCTCTCTGCAACTCCCTGAAGGGAGGCTGTAGCCAGGTGGGGGTTGGTCTCTTCTCCCAGGCACCCAGCAGCAGAACAAGAGGACACAGTCTCAAGCTGTGCCAGGGGAAGTTTAGGCTGGAGGTGAGGAGAAAGTTCTTCCCAGCAAGAGTGATTGGCCCTTGGGATGTGCTGCCCAGGGAGGTGGTGGAGTCACCATCCCTGGAGGTGTTCAGAAAAGGCTTGGATGAAACACTTGGAGCCAGGGTGTAGTTGTCAGGAGGTGTTAGGTGTTAAGTAGCAAGTTGGACTTGATGATCTCTGAGGTCATTTCCAACCTGGCTGACTCTGTGATTCTGTGATTGTAAGGTGAGCAGGACAGCCACTCCTGCTTTGCACTGTATGAATGAGTCCTCAGGCTGGTGCCCAGGGAGGCAAAGGTTTCATTTCAGCAAGCTTTGCAGTATCAGATTCAGTCACAGTGGCTCTCTTCAGAGCTTGGGCATTTCCAAGCTCACCTTCCCCAAGGCAAGCAGAAGTGCAGGTGCTGAAGTCCAAGCCCCTTTTGCTGTCTGTGCACAGGAGGATTATCAGGAGTGGGAGGTCTTTCCTCTTTCTTCTCTGATTCCTCACTCCAACAGCTGGGAGGTTGAGAGAACTTCAGCTATCTACAGGAGCTGCAAATCATTCCCCAACAGAAAACAAGAGTGAGAAAGCTCAGCCTGAGGCAGAGCCTTACACTGCTGAAGCTGTGGCTGTTGGAAATCACAGACAAGCACAGCAGCTTTGCATGCACTGAGGTTTGCTGGACAATTTTTAGCTGTGCCCAGGAGCAGCTGTGATGTGCACATGTGCTGGGAGCCACTTGGGCAGGTCCTTCTCCTTCCTGACTTCTCCTCCTCTTCACACCCACAAGCTGCAGTCCTGAATGAGCAAGGTGCATGTGGGCTGGAGAACCTCCCCTCTGGGCACGGGCTGAGAGTTGGGGCTGTTCAGCCTGCAGAAGAGAAGGCTCCAGGGAGACCTCAGAGCAGCCTCCCAGTACCTGAAGGGGCTGCAGGAGAGCTGGGGAGGGACTTGTGACAAGGGCTGGGAGTGCCAGGGTGAGGGACAATGGCTTTGAGCTGGGAGAGGGGAGATTGAGACTGGAGAGGAGGAAGAAATTCGTTGCAGTGAGGCTGGGGAGACAGTGGCACAGGTTGCCCAGGGAGGCTGTGGCTGCCTCCTCCCTGGAAGCTGAAACTAGTTGATGTTAAGGTCCCCTCCTACCCAAACCATTCTCTGATTCTGGTGGAATGTGGTAATGGAGTTTTGTGTAGGCTGCCAGAGGTTCAGTTGTGTCACCCCGTGGGGACCAGATGCATGAGGCAGCAGTTGGTGTTGCCAGAAGCATATCTGACACTGAGCTGAGGGGCAGCCTTTCTGCTCTCCCCTCCACAGCAGGGGGAAGGATGCTTGGAGGGGTCTGTATGCATGTGGAGGGGACTGAAGATAGGAAGGGAAGCCAAGAGGCAGGAAAGAGCTAGAGCCACTTGTGATGGGTGCAGGGTGCTGGAGCTGAGTGCAGCGTGGCCATGCCAGCTGAGGGGAGCTGGGGGTGTCCCTGGGACTTTCAGTGCTTAGAGGAGAGAGAGAGCTCCAGTTCTGCACTGCAAGCAGCTGGGTTGCTGTGTCTGATCTTCTGTTCTCTTGGGCTCCAGGCTGCAAAATGAGTTGCTCACAACCAGGTGTATGAAGGGCTGCCAGTGCTCCGGGGAGGGGGCTGAGGCTCTGGCTTGCTGCTGGGAAGGCAGCAGTGCAGAAGAGCTTGTGCATGTGCTGAGGCCATGCCTTGCACCAGGGCCCTTGTGCTGGTAAATCAATAGCACTGAGCTGTGGTTCTGTCTCTGGCTGACCACTGTCTTCCAGACAGTTTTCTAATTTTGTCCTCAGCTCTCTGTGTTTTCCTCTGAATTCACATTGGTCTCTTAATCACTGGGCAGAGCTGATCCACTGGGCATTTTCCTGCTGTTGACTGAAGCCAGCAAGTGACTCTGAGGCCAATGGAAAGCTCCCAGCCAGCCTGCCTGCCTGCACAGGGCTAGGGGCTGCCTCCCCTGGGGCATGGGCTGCAGGACAGTGCTCACCTCAGGAGCAGCCAAACATGCTGCCCTGGTGAGGCTGCATCTGGAATATTGTGTCCAGTTCTGGGCCCCTCAGGTCAAGAAGGACCTCAGGGAACTGCTTGAGAGAGTCCAGCACAGAGCCCCCAAGCTGCTGCAGGCAGTGGAACATCTCCCTGCGAGGCCAGGCTGAGGGAGCTGGGGCTTGGAGCTTGGAGCAGAGGAGCCTGAGGGCTGCCCTCATGGTTGGGGATAAAGATGTGCAGGGCTGGAGCCAGGCTCTGCTCAGGGATGGCCAAGGGCAGCACAAGGGGCACTGGGGGCAAGATGGAGCAGAGGAGGTGCCATGGGAACAGGAGGGAAAACCCTGTGAGGGTGCTGGAGCCTGGAGCAGGCTGCCCAGAGAGGTTGTGGAGACTCCTGCTCTGGAGGCATTGTCTGGATGTGTTCTGTGTGCCCTGCCCTGGGTGCTCCTGCTCTGGCAGGGGGAGTTGGACTGGATGAGCTTTGGAGATCCCTCCCAGCCCCTAATGTTCTGTGGCTGTGTGGAACAGGCCATCTCCAGCAGCAGCAAGTGTGGGGTCCCTGCTCTCAGCCAGCTCTGCCCTGGCCAGGTTTAGTGCCAGGAGGGAATGACACCGCTGCGAGTGCTGGGGTGTCAGAGTGACAGAGGGATCTGCTGGGCTGTGGCTGTGTGCTTATGAGAGGGCAGTGTCACAGGATTTTAGCAAGCTGTGGAAGTGTTGTGGCTGCTGTGGCTGTGGGTCAGGGCATGGCTGCAGCAGGGTTTGCAGAAAGGCTGCTGCTGGCAGGAGAGGCAAAACGCCGGGGGGCAGCCAGGCTGTGGCCACTTGGTAGGACTTGCACAGAATGGTTTCTTTCCTCATGTGTGTCTGCTGGTTTCTGGAAGGTAATTCCTAGCATTGCAGGGGACAAGAAACAAGGGATGTGTTTTACACAGTTGTTTGAAGTTGCAGTGGAGCAGATCCAGAGGAGAGCAACCAGCCTGGGGAAGGGGCTGGAGGGAAAGGCTGAGGAGGAGAGGCTGAGGGGGCTGGGGGTGTTCAGCCTGGAGGAGAGGAGGCTCAGGGGGGACCTTATCACTCTCTACAACTACCTGAAGGGAGGTTGTAGTCAGGTGGGGGTCAGGTTCTTCTCCCAGGCAACTTGTGACGAGACCAGAGGGCCTGAAGCTGCACCAGGGGTTAGGTTGGATGTTAGGAAGCAATTCCTCATGGAAAGGGGATTTAGAGACTGCGATGGACTGCCCAGGGAGGTGGTGGAGTTGCTGTCCCTGGAGGTGTTAACGGCCAGATTGGATGTGGCACTCAGTGCCATGGTCTGGTGGATGTGGTGGTGTTAGGTCACAGGCTGGGCTGGATGATCTCAGAGGGCTGTTCCAGCCTCAGTAATTCTGTGACTCTGTGACTCTGTTACTGGCTAAAGGAATTGATGCCACTGGCTCAGCTCAGCACAGCTCCTACATAGGCCTAGATTTTAGCTTTTGGTGTCCCTTCTTCCTCATGTCCTTGGGACTGTCCCGGGAAGGTGGCCTGTTGTATGTACTCAGAGCCTGGTGAGGTAGCATGCCAGGTAGAGATGTGGTTCATCTTTGAATCCTTTGGGACAGGGAAGG
Organism: Dryobates pubescens; assembly: GCF_014839835.1. NCBI lineage: Eukaryota > Metazoa > Chordata > Aves > Piciformes > Picidae > Dryobates > Dryobates pubescens. Next base: position 18,463,204 of record NC_071612.1, on the reverse strand, counting down.
AGGTTTGAGGGCAGCATCGAGCCTTGTTCCCTTTGTTGTCTGCTGCTGTGGTGAGCTGCTGTGTTGCAGGCTTCACTCGCACCACCTTCCACTGGGCCAGAGAGCTGGAAGTGTGCATCCATCCTCCTTGTCCCTCAGGGGTGCATGATGTGTTCAGTTAAAGCCTGAGAGCGTGCCCTTGGTCTGTGGGGGTCTCGAGGAGGCAGTCAGGGTGGTGCTGCTGGCTTTTGGTTTCCTGACTTTCCCCTGTGGAAATCCTGTTTGTGGCTGCACCAGCTCAGGGCAGGCCACTCAGCAGCATGCTGCTGGTAGAGGTTTTGCTCCTGCTGTGGCTTTTGATGAGCCAGGAGTGGTGGAACATGGTGGAGAGAGGCTTGGCAGCTCATCTGCCAGCTCTCTCAGCACCCGAGGATGGATCCCATCCGGTCCCATGGACTTGTGGGGATCCAAGTGGCTCAGCAGGTCCCAAAAGGGACTGCCACTTGTAGGTGGCAGATGAGAAATCTCTACTGAGCTGTGAGAAGAGAGAGCTTGATGAGAGGAGTCACAAATATCTGCAAATGTCTGTTTACTGACATCTGTACTCTTTACTTCTTGCAGTCTTGCCTCTAGTCTTCACCTTGCGGTTGAGGTCTAGCTGTTGTTTGGCACTGGAAGAAAGTCTCTCCTCAACAGTGCTTAGCATCTGTAAGATTGAACCAAAAAGGAAGATTTTAAGGTCATTTTATGACAGTCACTTAGGCAGAGGAATGTAGATCTCCAGATTATGTGGCTGTTTTGTTGTGGATGTGACCATTTTTTCCTCTTCCACAGTGTTTCTTCCCTGTGCCCTGGTGGCCAAGAAGGCCAAGGGGATCCTGGGCTGCATTCAAAGGAGTGTGGCCAGCAGGTCAAGGGAGGTTCCCCTCCCCCTCTACTCTGCCCTGCTGAGACCTCACCTGGAATATTGCATCTAGTTCTGGGCTCCCCAGTTCAGGAGGGACAGAGATCTGCTGGAGAGAGTCCAAGGGAGGCTACAAGGATGCTGAAGGGACTGCAGCACTGCCTGGGGAGGAGAGGCTGAGAGCCCTGGAGCTGTTTAGTCTGGAGAGGAGAAGCCTGAGAGGGATCTGATCAATGTCTATCAATAGCTGAGGGCTGGGGGTCAGGAAGGAAGGGACAGGGACAGCCTCTGCTCACTGTGCCCTGGGATAGGGCAAGGGACAAGGGATGGAAGCTGCAGCACAGGAAGTTCCACCTCAACATGGGGAAGAACTTCTTGACCGTGAGGGTCCCAGAGCCCTGGAGCAGGCTGCCCAGAGAGGTTGTGGAGTCTCCTTCTGTGGAGCCTTTGCAGCCCTGTCTGGCTGTGTTCCTGTGTGACCTGTGCTGGATTCTGTGGTCCTGCTTTGGCAGGGGTTTGGACTGGAAGCTCTCCAGAGGTCCCTTCCAACCCCTAACATCCTGGGATCTGGGATCCAGTGTTTCCTGGAAGACTACATGCATCACTGCTGCCAGCAAGAACCACTTGGGCTGTGAGTGGGAGACAAAGGCAAAAATGTTTTGGTTTTATATAGGTTGAGCCAACAAAACCTAGTTTCAATCATGTGTATAAACAAGCAGGTGAAGCCTACTGAGAGAACAGTTGCAGTGTCACAGGAGACACAGCTGCTGCCTGCAGAAGTAAGTGGAAACCCTTTGGTGCTTTCAGAGATTCCAGGCCAATGGAGAACATTTCCATCACATGGGTTGCTCCTGGGCAAGCACCAAGCACTTGTACCTGAAGAAATGGAAATATGCTGCAGAGACACACAGGGGAATTGAGTCTCTCGCTGCTTTGCTCCAAGGCTTGGTGGCCTCTTCTCTAAGATCTTGGTCAGGACTAAAAGGGACAAATTTCAGTGGAGAAGAGGGATCCTTGCATTCACCATCACTGCATCAGCTCCCAAACCCCTCTGGAGTGTCATCATCTTGCTCATCCCCCTGATGTAGGGATGGTGAATGCAAGTTGATTTGCTTCTGAATTCTGCAGACTGACAAAAGGGGCTGCACAGGTGCACCTCCTTCATGGTTTGTAGCAGAGGGCCTGTGCCTGCTGTCACAGCCAGGCAGGCAGAAGTCCTGGCTGCTGTCTGTTCTGCAGTCACCAGCTGACACCTGGCACAGCAGCTGAAGATGAAATGGAAAACTGTATGTAGAGAAGAGGAAGCAACTGGTGAGAGGAGCAGAGAAAGCAAGCAGGCACCAGAGGAGAACCACCTGTGCTGTTCTTTGGTGACTCTTGCAGCCTATCAGCTCATGCCTGAAAGCCAGGAGCTTTGTGTCCTCACCATCTTCCATTGCAGACCTTGGGTACAAGGTGGTGCTTTCAAAGCTTGTGGTGCAGGCTGCCAGCCAGCACCTTGGGCTCTGCAACCTTCCCCAGCTGCCAGGGCTTGAGCAGCACTTCTGGAGCCAGCCAGCACCTTGGGCTCTGTAACCTTCCCCAGCTGCCAGGGCTTGAGCAGCACTTCTGGAGCCAGCCAGCACCTTGGGCCCTGTAACCTTCCCCAGCTGCCAGGGCTTGAGCAGCACTTCTGGAGCCAGCCAGCACCTTGGGCTCTGTAACCTTCCCCAGCTGCCAGGGCTTGAGCAGCACTTCTGGAGCCAGCCAGCACCTTGGGCTCTGTAACCTTCCCCAGCTGCCAGGGCTTGAGCAGCACTTCTGGAGCCAGCCAGCACCTTGGGCCCTGTAACCTTCCCCAGCTGCCAGGGCTTGAGCAGCACTTCTGGAGCCAGCCAGCACCTTGGGCTCTGTAACCTTCCCCAGCTGCCAGGGCTTGAGCAGCACTTCTGGAGCCAGCCAGCACCTTGGGCTCTGCAACCTTCCCCAGCTGCCAGGGCTTGAGCAGCACTTCTGGAGCCAGCCAGCACCTTGGGCCCTGTAACCTTCCCCAGCTGCCAGGGCTTGAGCAGCACTTCTGGAGTCAGCCAGCACCTTGGGCCCTGTAACCTTCCCCAGCTGCCAGGGCTTGAGCAGCACTTCTGGAGCCAGCCAGCACCTTGGGCCCTGTAACCTTCCCCAGCTGCCAGGGCTTGAGCAGCACTTCTGGGCTCCCTGCAGTTTCCTCATGTACACCTAGTGTGTTTTATTCCTGAATGTGGCCAGATTCTTCTGTGGGCTGCTGCCACTTGCCTCATTGAGTTGCCCAAGGAGCAGACTAAAGTGAAGGGCATGGTTTTGAGAGCAGGGTTATTTCTGTGTTCTGTAATGTGCTGCCTGACCTTTCGGTTCCATTCAAACTGGCTTTGCAATTTTGCCCTCCGAGTTTTGTTTTGTTCTTGCTCTTCACCTCTGCCTCATTCTCTGGTTCCTTCCCTCTTGGCTTATTTCCCACCTGCTCTGGGGAAATCCAGGGAGGGGAAGGAGCAGGACAAGAGCCCAAAGAGCTGCAGTCACACGGCGCTGAAGAGCCGCTGTGCCGAGCAGGCTGCGCCGGGCAGAGCCTCGGCACGCTCACAGGTGATCTCCACCAGGGTCCTGAGCCAAGGGCAAGTGCTGCCTGGGGCAGAGGAGGAAGAGCTCGACCCAGGCTACCACTGCCAGGAGGCAAACAAAGAAACTCGAGGGTGAACCTCCCAACAAGGGCCTAGATTTGGGGAAGAAACTGTGAAAGAGCAAAATCCTGATCCCAGCCGTGCTTGGATGAGTCTCTCGGTTTCCATTGCATGGTCCTGGCGTGGCTGAGGACAGCCCCGGGGGGTGATGAGCCTTCTGTGAGGGGAAGATGCTGAATTTGGGGTACAGATGGAAATCTGTTGCTGTGCAAAAGATTGCATAAGCTGCTCTCTAGGGGTTGCCCCTGCTAAAGGTGACCTCTGCAAGGTGTTGGTTTGGTGTCCCCCAGGTGACAGGCACCGCAGGCAGCTGGAATTGCCTGACTGGGCAGCAGGGTCGAGCACCTGGCCTGTGATTAGTGTAAATGAGGTGACAGGGAGATGAAAGGGGTTTGACTTGATGTGAAACAGCAAGGGGGAAAGGACCCTCACCTGGCACTTTGCATTCCCAGCCCCTCTTTAGAAGTTGTCTTAGCCTAAATTTCCTGGTGGGTGTTTTATTCCTCAGAGAGTTCTGTCTTGCAGCAGTAGGGGTTGGGAGTCTTGCACTTGCTCCTGAAGTCTGCCATGCATTCAGGCTAAATCTGGCCTGTTCTGGCCTGGAATGGCAGACATGGACACCCTGGTGCACTGCTGAGCCATCTCCATGGGACAACACAAAGGATATTGTAGGGGTGAGTTGGCCCTTGGCTTGAAGTTGTAACACCTCTGGTGTGCTGCTGTAGCTGTTACCTCCTCAAAGCTGATGTGTCAGGCTAATGTGTCCCCACTGAGCCTCTGTTCCTAGAGAAATTGAAGGCACCCTAGGCAAGTGTGCAGGTGACACTAAGCTGTGTGACCAGGTTGACATGCTGCAGGGAAGGGATCCATCCAGAGGGATCTGGACAGGTGTGCCCAAGCCAACCTCATGAAGCTCAACAAGGCCAAGTGCAAGGTCCTGCCCCTGGGTCAGGGCAATTCCAAGCACAAATCCAGGCCAGGCAAGCAGTGGCTCAAGAGCAGCCTTGAAGAGAAGGCCTTGGGGGTGTCAGTTGGTGACAAACTCCCCAGGAGCCAGCACTGGTCCCTGGCAGCCCAGCAGGCAGCTGTGTGCTGAGCTGCATCCAGAGCAGGGAGAGCAGCAGCACAGGGAGGGGACTCTGCCCCTCTGCTCTGCTCAGACCCTACCTGCAGCACTGCCTCCAGTTCTGGGGCCCCCAGCACAAGAAGGACCTGGAGCTGCTGGAGTTTCCAGAAGAGGCCACCAAGATGCTCAGAGGGCTGCAGAACCTCCCCTGTGGGGACAGGCTGGGAGAGTTGGGGCTGTTCAGCCTGGAGAAGAGAAGGCTCCAGGGAGACCTCAGAGCAGCCTCCCAGTACCTGAAGGGGCTCCAGGAGAGCTGGGGAGGGACTTCTGCCCAGGGCTGGGAGTGACAGGATGAGGGGAGACTGAGACTGGAGATGAGGAAGAAATTCTTTCCAGTGAGGGTGGTGAGACTCTGGCACAGGTTGCCCAGGGAGGCTGTGGCTGCCTCCTCCCTGGAGGTGTTCAAGGCCTTGAGCAAGCTGCTCAGGTCGAAGATGTCCCTGCCCCTGCAGGGAGCTCTGAAATGGGTGAGCTTTAGGGTCCCTTCCAACCCAACCCATTCTAAGAACCTATGAAATAAAACAAACTGCCAGTGCTGTCAGCTGGGCAGCCTCTCATCACAGCTGTCACGTTGCATTGTGCTTCCCAAGAGCACAGCTGGGGAGGCTGCATGCAGCCCACTGTGTGGTGTTTCCTTGTGCTCCTCTTCCTTTACTGCCATCTGCAGCAAAGCCTGGCAGGCTCCACTCCATACCAGTGTGACAACACCGATGTGACATGAGGGGTGTCATAGCCCAGAGCCTACCACAGAGTGTCAGCTGGGGACAGGCAGCCTCTGGGGTGTTTTCTCCTTCCCCCCACTGCTGTGGTGGGCAGAGGTGGCTGGAAGCATCCTTCCTTTTCAGACTAACCACTGAGTGTCCTTCAGATTGTGTCTTGATAAAAAAAGAGAGCAGCTTGGATAGGCTCTGGCTTAGATGTGCTGCATCTGAAATGTGTCCTGATTGTGGTGCTCATCACTTAACATTCATTTAATGAACATCCTCATTTACACAGACAGGGTTGGCAAATAGGAATTAATGCCATGAAACCCCACAAGGCTCCCAGAAGAAGGAATTCAGCAGCTCTCTGAAGAAGATGTGACACCACTGGCAAGGAGGCAAAGCACAGCAGCAGCCCTGCCACTTGGGAATGGCCTGGGAGCCCTCAGCAGAGGCACTCTGGGCAGGGTGGTGCTGTGCAGCAGGTGGCTGCTCCCTGCCAGGGGCCTGCCCGTGGGCATCAGCCTTGCTGAAACACAGCTGCTCTGGGGGCACTTCCAGCCTGGGGTCTCAGGCTTGCAGGTGGACCCTTGGCTTTGCTTTGAGTGCTGTGCTCAGCTCTGGGCCCTCACTGCAGAAAGGACATTGAGGGGCTGGAGGGAGAGAGCAGGGCAGCCAGGCTGGAGAAGGGCCTGGAGCCCCTGGGCTAGAGGAGGGGCTGAGGGAGCTGGGGGTGTTCAGGCTGCAGAAGAGGAGGCTGAGGGAGATCTCCTTGCTCTGTACAGCTCCCTGGAGGGAGGTTGCAGTGAGGAGGGGACAGCCTCTGCTCCTTGGTGGCAAGGGACAGGAGCAGAGGCAATGGCTCCAAGCTGCCCCAGGGGAGGTTCAGGCTGGATGCTAAGAACTATTTCTGCCCTGGAAGGGCTCTCAAACACTGGAATGTTCTGCCCAGGGCAGTGCTGGAGTCCCCATCCCTGGGGGTGCTCAAGCAGTGTGGAGCTGGTGCTTAGGGACAGGGTTGAGTGCTGACCCTGCAGTGCTGGGTGGAGGGTTGGGCTGGATGAGCTTGGAGGTCTCTTCCAACCAGACAGATTCTGAGCTTCTGTGATCAAGAGCAGACTTTATCTAACCAGGTCTAGAAATGACCACAGTGGTTCATCAGGGACCAGCGTCAGGACTGAAGGGAGACATCACTGTTCTCTGGGTAGATCTGGAGAAGTGGTGGTGGTGCCCAGCTCTGCTTTCCTGGCTGGGCTGCATGAGCTGGCAGATGCTGTCCACAGGGGCAGGGGAGTGGCACACTCACTCCTCACAAAGCTTTGGCATCCTGAGCTGTGTTTCAGTGCAGTTGCAGGAGTTCAGGTGATGACAGGGAGAGCTCTTTACAAACCAGAGACCTAAGGGTCCATAGGGTAACAGAGGGGTAGTGCAGATCTATATGGACCTTCTGATGGGGACACCATCATGGCCTGTCCCTGGATGGGTCACAGTGAGCAGTTTGATGGTTGTCAATCTTGGACTCTTCCTCTCACATCTGGTAGCCTCTGAGCAGATAGAACCACTGGTAATTCTCTGGTGAGCTTCATGCAGTCTGTGTAGGGTTGAGGCTGTGGTTCCATTCAGGTGTTCCTTGTCTCTGTCTCTGTCAGTTTCTCCATGCATCTGTGTCTCCAGGGGGGAACAGAGACACAAGCATCCCAGGGAAGAGGATCCAAGAGAATCCAAGTTTTATTCTGGTAATTAAAGTGCCTTCTGGTGAAAAAACCAAAACAAAGAACAAACCACAAAACCCCCCAAACCCCAACAAGGTCTAACTTAATCAGAAGCTAAAGTGGAGGGAAAAGTTGGTTTGAATATTCCTGTACCAGCAGGGACTGTAAGGTAACATCAGGAGCAGTGTGGGCAGCAGGGCAAGAGAAGGGATTTGGCCCCCTGACTCTGCTGTGCTCAGACCCCACCTCAAACATTGCCTCCAGTCCTGGTGTCCCCAGCAGCAGAAGGACACAGAGCTGCTGGAGAGAGTCCAGGGGAGGCCACAAAGATGATCCAAGGGCTGGAGCAGCTCTGCTGTGAGCACAGGCTGAGGGAGCTGGGGGTGTTCAGCCTACAGAGGAGAAGGCTCCAGGGGGACCTCAGAGCTGCCTGCCAGGACCTGAAGGGATCCTGCAGGAAGGCTGCAGAGACTTTTGCTGAGGGTGTCTGGAGCCAGGGCAAGGGGCAATGGTTTGGCGCTGAGGCAGAGCAGGGTTAGAGTGGAGCTGAGGAAGAAGTTCTTCAGTACAAGAGTGGTGAGACTCTGGCACAGGCTGCCCAGGGAGGCTGTGGCTGCCTCCTCCCTGGAGGCTGGATGAGGCCTTGAGCAGCTGAGTCTAGTTGAGGTGGCCCTGCCTCTCCTTAGGGATCTCTGAGGTCCCTTCCAGCCTAAACCATTCCATGATTCTATGGTAGAACTGACTGTGAATCCCAAGGAAAAGGAATTTGACGTGGAATAAAACATCCAGGTGTGAAACAGCAGCAGGGAGATCTGCATGGGTCTGCAAAACAGCCTTTGGACTCCTGCCCTGCTTTTGCCTTGCCTCAGACTGCTGCAGCTTTGGCCCCTTCTTTATTGCAGTTTCCATGTGCAGGTTCATTGCAGTTTTCCTATTCAGGTTTTATTTCAGTTTTCATGTTTAGGTTTTATTTCAGTTTCCATATTTAAGTTTCTTTCTATTCACAAGATCTAAGCAGATCACAGAATCACAGAATTTTAGGAGCTGGAAGGGACCTTGAAAGCTCACCCAGTTCAACCCCCCTGCCAGGGCAGGATCACCTACACCAGATCACACAGGAACACATCCAGGCAGGTCTTGAATCTCTCCAGAGAGGGAGACTCCACAACCCCCCCAGGCAGCCTGTGCCAGGGCTCTCACAGGGAAAAAGTTTTTCCTCCTGTTTCCATGGCACTTCCTCTGCCTCAGCTTCCACCACTGCCCCTTGTGCTGGCATTGGCCATCACCCAGCAGAGCCTGGCTCCAGTCTCTGGGCACTCACCCTGCACATCTTTATCAACAGCAATGAGGTCACCCTCAGGCTCCTCCTCTCCAAGCTCCAGAGCCCTCAGCTCCCTCAGGCTCTCCTCCTAAGGAAGATGTTCCACTGCCTGCAGCATCCTTGTGGCTCTGTGCTCGACTCTCTCAAGCAGCTCTCTGTCTTTCTTGACCTGAGGTGCCCAGAACTGGACACAGTATTCCAGATGTGGCCTCACCAGTGCAGAGTAGAGGGGGAGGAGAACCTCTCTGACACAGTCCTTCTAATCCACCCCAGGATGCCCTTGGCCCTCCTGGCCACAAGGGCACATTGCTGGCTCATGGTCAGCCTTCCATCCACCAGGACCCCCAGGTCCCTTTTGCCTTCACTGCTCTCCAGCAGCTCAGTCCCCAACCTATCCTGGTCCATGGAGCTGTTCCTTCCCAGGTTCAAGACTCTTCCCTTGCCCTTGTTGAACTTCATTCCATTTCTCCCTGCCCAGCTCTCAGCCTGTCCAAGTCTCACTGAATGGCAGCACAACCTTCCTGTGTCAGCCACTTGCTCCTTCCTGTGTCACCAAACTTGCTGACAGTGCTCTGTGTGCCCTCATCCAGGTCATCAATGAATGTGTTGAACAGTACAGGTCCCAGTGCTGACCCCTGAGGGACTCCACTACACACAGGCCTCCAACTAGACTCCATCCCATTGACCACAACGCTTTGACTCCTTCCCTTCAACCAATTCCCATCCACCTCACTCCTTGATCCTCCAGACCACACTGCCTCAGTTTAATTGCAAGGATGCTGTGGCAGACAGTGTCAAATGCCTTACTGAAATCAAGATAGACTGCATCCACAGCTCTCCCATCATCTATCCACCTGCTTATGTTCTCATCAAAGGCTGTCAGGTTGGTCAGACTTGACTTCCCTTTGGTAAAGCCATGCTGACTGCTCCTAGTGACCCTCTTGTCCTTGATATGCCTATGGACAGCACCAAGGATAAGTTGCTCCATCACCTGTCCAGGGGTGGAGGTGAGGCTGACCAGTCTAGAGCTACCTGGGTCCTCCCTCTTGCCCTTTTAGAAGACTGGAATGACATTTGCCTTCCTGCAGTCCCCAGGCACCTCTCCTGTCTGCCATGACCTACCAAAGATGATGGAGAGTGGTCTGGCAATGACCTCTGCCAGCTCCCTCAGCACCTCTGGGTGCATTCCATCAGGACCCATGGATTTATGGATGTCCAGGTTGCTTAACTGTTCCCTAACCCAGTCCTCATCAACCATGGAAATGTCTCCTTTGTCCTGTCCCTCTCTGGGGCCTCAGGGACTTGTGGCTCCTGAGCGCAGCCTGCAGCAGAATAGACAGAGACACAGAAGGTGTCCCCTGTCACCAAGGCACCCATCTCATCCAGCACTGGGCCTGCACTGCCTCTGGTGTTAGCTTTTCTTGCAACAGACTCGAAGAAGCCCTTCCTGTTGTCCTGACCTCCCTCACAAGGTTGAATTCCAAGGAGGCCTTAGCCTTCCTCGTTGCCTCCCTCCAGCCTCTAACAGCAGTCCTGTACTCCTCCCAAGCACCAGCCCCTCCTTCCATGATCTGTAGACTCTCTTCTTCCACTGGAGTTTGGTTAGCAGCTCTCTGCTTAACCAGGCAGGTCTCCTGGCTCCCTTTCTCCATTTCCTGCCCTTTGGGATGCTCTGATCTTGAGCTTGGAAGATGAGGGCCTTGAATACTAACCAAATGTCTTGGGCCTCTCTGCCTTCTAGTACCCTGTCCCACGAGATTTCCCCCAGCAATTGCTTGAGAAGGCCAAAGCTGGCCCTGCTGAGATCCAGTGTTGTAATCCTGCTAGATACTTCCTTCCTACCACACAAGATCCTGAACTCTACCATCTGGTGGTCACTGCAGCCAGCCCCTCCTTGCTGGTGGGGATCAGGTCCAGCAGCACTCCTCTCCTAGTTGGCTCCTGCACCATTTGCATCAGGAAGTTATCAGTGCACTGGAGGGACCTCCTGGACTGAAGCTGGCTGCATTGATGCACATTCAGCTCCCACATGCATAGGAGAGGGTGGACTCTAAGAGCACCTCTGGGCTCAGATGCTCACAGTTTTGAGTGTGTGTTTACATTTTGCAAGGCCTTTCCCCTTAACTCCTTGCTGGTGCTGGGGAGATGTTTGTGTGGTGCCACGATGCTGGCAGGACAGAGCGCAGCAGGAGGTGCTCAGCTCACATTCCTCCTGTGTACATTCCTGGCTCAGCAGTGGGACAGTGAGGATGCTACTCAGTGTCTTTATGTTCATACTGTGTTTTCTGCATGGGCTTCCTGCCTCCTCAGTGCTGCTTTCCTCGTGTGCACGTACAGGTTTGGCTGCAAGCGAGAGTGAGAGCGAGATGCCAGCACTGCCTCTCCTGTGACCTATTTACTGCTGCTTCAGCAAGGCTCAGCTCTGCCTCTCAGCTTCCCACAGGGTGCAGAACCAAGGAACTGCTCAGGTGCTGTGTGGCAGTGGATGGCAGCCGTGGTTGTGTCCTTGCTGCACGTTCCTGATGGCAGAGGCAGCGGCACTGAAGCAGTTGGCTGGATGCAGGCTGAGCTGGGGCTCAGGGTCAGTGCAGGCTGCACAGTGCAGTGGTTTGTTGGTAGCACACCTAAGCACTGCCCAGCACTGTGTCCTTGGTGGATTTCTTGCCTTTGTGGAGGGGAAGCAGTAATTAGTGACCTGTCGTATGTTGAAGTGAGCACAGAGACACTTGTGACAAGAGACAGAGCATTTCCAGCTGCTGGTGATAGAAGGGTTGCTGTTTCTCTAGGACATCCACGGGGTTCATCTTGCCACCTGCAGTTTACTGAACAGCCATCACTAAAGAGCTGTTCTTCTCTGATGCAGTACTGGAGATTTGGGGTATTATTGGGTGAGGAAATCAGTTGGCCTTTGGAAATTGTGTCCCCCAAAGTAGAAGCTTTTTGGACCCTCTGGAGTGAATAGAATAGAGTAGAATAGAATAGAATAGAATAGAATAGAATAGAATAGAATAGAATAGACCAGGTTGGAAGAGACCTTCAAGATCATTGTGTCCAACCTATCATCCAACACCACCCAACTAACTAAACCATGCAACCAAGCACCCTATCAGTCCAGGCTGCAGTGCAGGCTGAGGCAAACATAAAGCTCCCCAGCAGCCCTTCTGGGCTGGCCAGTTGGGGTACCACAGTGAGCAGCCAGCAGCACAAGGCCTGATTCATCAATAGCTCCTTTCATACCTGGATGAATAAGTGAGGGGCAGGTACTGGATTATCAGCATTTTTCAGCCTTCAGAGAAGGCTGTGGAATAGTAGCCCAGGACACACTGGCATGCCCCCATGCAGCCTTCCAACAGGAAGAGGCACACTGTGTGCTCAAAGCATCCTTCCCTTCTCTCAGGCCATGTGTTGCCATCTGAGGCCTTGGAGATCAAAAGAACTTTAAAGTCATTGCAACACCCTTGTGAAGAGTGGAACCGTGGTGGCTTTGGAGATCACAGAGGGAGAGAAAGCTTCTTGCAGACTGCTCTAGGAACAGTTAGGGGACAGACAGATGAGTGTCAGCGTGGAGGGTGGCTGGTTTGGAGCAACCAGTACCTGCTTCAGCAGGTCATTTGGCCACTGCCTGCAGGCTGTTCCTGGAGGGAGCAGCATCGCAGGTCTGAGCTGGCAGGAGGGCAGCTGAGCTGGTGTTGGCTTGCAGGGCAGCACTGCCAAGAGCCAGGGCTGAGCGTGGTGCCAGGCTCTGTGCTAGCTGGGGTACCACAAGGGCTGCACCTGGCACTTGTGCAGCTGCAGCCCTACCAAGAGATAAGCAGGCTGCTGTGGTGTAGCAGGTGAGCCAGCTGCCTGGTGCCCTCAAAACAGACCCCAGAGAGTGGCTGGATGCCAGCCTGCACAGAGGAGCATGAGGGGGAGGCTTTTGTCCTGGGATCCGGTGCTCACCAGGGAGGTCAGCAGAACCTCCACGCGCCGTCCCCTGGCGACTGCAGCGTGAGGATAGGCTGCAGGGCATAAAGTCTGTATGTGTGCATGGTGATGGCACAAGTTCAACTGCCAGGTGTAGGGGAATGGCAGATTTAGGTTCTGCCACATCTCTGGTTCCCAGCTTTAAAAGGCCTCTTGCAGAGGCAGAGTCTCAAACAGGAGTCTAGAACCTGCTTTGGGGGAGTTTCCCTGACACTGAACACCTCGTGGAAAGGTTTGTGGCTCCTAAGCACAGGGGGGGCTAGGTACAGCCCCAGGCCAGTTGAGCCCTTAGGCAAGCTGATGTTTGTAAAGCTCTCTCTCAGCTCTTCCTGGAGGCTTTGTTGATAGCTGGGTGAGAGTGGTGGTGTTGGCAGGCTCCTGCCACACACAGGGATTTGGCACGCGGAGGGAAGAAAGGAAGGTGTGGACTGCATGTTGACTTGTGTCCAAGTCCCAGACAGCTGCTGCAGTAGCAAAACACTCTTGAGTGCACCAGGAAAACACTTGGCAATAAAACTGACACAGGGAAGTTGTTAACTTTGAACCTGTCCAGCTGGTGAAGGGAGAACCTGGTCTCACCAGCTCGGGTTGTGACACCATCAAGTAGCTGACAGCTGTCACAGTATTGTGGACTCATGGAATGGTCTGGGTGGGAAGGAACCTTAAAGATCACCCAGCTCCAACCCCCTGACAGGGACACCTCCCACCAGCCTAGGTTGCTCAAGGCCTCATCCAGCCTGGCCTTAAATACCTCCAGGGCAGCCACAGCCTCCCTGGGCAACCTGTGCCAGAGTCTCCCCACCCTCATTGGAAAGAATTTCTTCCTCATCTCCAGTCTCAGTCTCCCCTCTCCCAGCTCAAAGCCATTGTCCCTCATCCTGGCACTCCCAGCCCTTGTCAAAAGTCCCTCCCCAGCTCTTCTATAGCCTCCTTCAGGTACTGGAAGGCTACTCTGAGGTCTCCCTGGAGCCTTCTCTTGTGCAGGCTGAACAGTCCCAACTCTCTCAGCCTGTCCCTGGAGGGGAGGTTCTCCAGCCCTCTGATCAAAGCCCCTTTGGCTTGCTCCAAGCTCCCAAAGGCAGCCCCAGGTACTGAAGCACAGCCTTGGCAAGCACCCTCCCAGGAAGCACCACCACACTCCTCGGCTGCAGGAGCAGCAGGAAAGCAGGATGCAAAGAGAGGAGAGCCTGAGTCAGGCAGCCAAGAACACACCCAAGAAAGGCAGGTGCAGGGCATCACCCTGTCACACTGCTGTCATGTGGATAGGACAGCTTGTGGGGAGCTGCTAAGCATTCCTTTGGGTAGGTGAATGTTCCTGCAGAGCAGGGTGGTGTTAGCAGCAGCATGAATATCCCTGCTGAGTAACTGAGGGCAGGCTGGCTCAGGCTGACAGCTCTGTGTGGCTTTGCTTGTGCCTCAACCAGTGTCCTGCTGTGGTTGGAGTCACAGAATCACAGAAGACATCCAGTTGGAAGAGACCTCCAAGCTCATCCAGCCCAACCCTCCACCCACTTTAGGGTCAATGCTAAACCCTGTCCCTAAGCACCAGCTCCACACTGCTTGAGCACCCCCAGGGATGGGGACTCCAGCACTGCCCTGGGCAGAACATTCCAGTGTTTGAGAGCCCTTCCAGGGCAGAAATATTTCCTGGCACCCAGCCTGAACCTCCCCTGGGGCAGCTTGGAGCCATTGCCTCTGCTCCTGTCCCTTGCCACCAAGGAGCAGAGGCTGTCCCCTCCTCACTGCAACCTCCCTGCAGGGAGCTGGAGAGAGCAAGGAGGTCTCCCTCAGTCTCCTCTTCTGCATCCTGAACACCCCCAGCTCCCTCAGCCCTCCTCTAGCCCAGGGGCTCCAGGCCCTTCTCCAGCCTGGCTGCCCTGCTCTGGACAGGCTCCAGCCCCTCAATGTCCTTCCTGCAGGGAGGCCCCAGAGCTGAGCACAGCACTCGAGGTGTGGCCTCCCCAGTGCTGAGCACAGGGGCATGGTCACTGCTGGCTCTCCAAGATTCAAACAGCTCCTGAGCCCTTCCTGCTTTCTTACAGATGGGCTGCCCCAAATTCAGACTCTTGCACAGCTTTTTGACTTTCCCCAAGGGTCAGAAAAAGGAGTCCTCTAATGCAGCATCTTCCAGGCACCCCCTGTAGTGATTGCCTCTTTGTAACAGCCTTTGGATCCAACAAAAATCAGCCTGAGGTCAGGAGGCTTAGGTTTGCTCTTTGGAGGATTTCAGGAAACCATACAGGACTCCACAGACAGCAAGGGTTGGGAAACCACTTCTGAGTAACTACATTAGCTAAGCATGATCATGAAGGAGATAGAGGTGTGCTGGTACCAGCTCGTGGGGCTCCAGCCCTCTTCCTGGGTGTTGAGTGTGTGCAGCTGGTGGTTCTCTGCCTGACCCCAGCTGGGTGATCTGTCTGGGCTTTGTGTGGTTAGACCCACAAAGAGGAAAACTTAATCAGGCTGGTGTTTGAGTGGTGCCCAGCACTTGGGTTACCTGGTAGGAAATGAGGTAACAGGGGCTGGTTCTGTGGCACTCAGGCATTCCCCTCTGCTGGAGGCTTTCCAGACTGAGCAATTAGGGCAGTTTTTGGATCCTTTGTGCCCCAAGAAAGACAAGCAGAGCATCCAGAATCCAGCTCAGAGCGAAATACAGCTGCACAATTGAAGGAAAGAAGAATGCCGCCAAACCTGTGCTGCTTTGTAAAGAGCTTGGGTCTGCAGAGCCTGAGAGGGGTTGGGAGCAAGGCTGAGGGATGGAGAGTGCTGGCTGGCTGAGCTCACAGCCTCTCCATGTGAGCTCCTTCACACAGTTCATTCCCATGGCTGGGCTCAATGATCTCCAGAGGTCCCTTCCCAGCCCTAGGGGATTCTGCCCCTTGACCTCTGCTTAGACCTCACCTCCAATCCTGCCTCCAGTCCTGGTGTCCCCAGCAGCAGAAGGAGACAGAGCTGCTGGAGAGAGTCCAGAGGAGGCCACAAAGATGATCCAAGGGCTGGAGCAGCTCTGCTGTGTGCACAGGCTGAGGGAGCTGGGGGTGTTCAGCCTGCAGAGGAGAAGGCTCCAGGGGGAACCTTAGAGCTGTCTGCCAGGACCTGAAGGGATCCTGCAGGAAGGCTGCAGAGGAACTTCTACTGAGGGTGTCTGGAACCAGGCCAAGGGGCAATGGTTTGAAGCTGAGGCAGAGCAGGGTTAGAGTGGAGCTGAGGAAGAAGTTCTTCAGTGTGAGGCTGGTGAGACTCTGGCACAGGCTGCCCAGGGAGGCTGTGGCTGCTTCTTCCCTGGAGGTGTTCAAGGCCAGGCTGGATGAGGCCTTGAGCAGCTGAGGTTGAGAGGTGTCCCTGCCCATGGCAGGAGGGTCCCTTCCAGCCTGAGCCATTCCATGGCTGTATGACTCTCTGGCTTTCCATGAACTTAGAAGAATCTTCTCTCTGGTATGTTAAATGCAGGTAGAGGCTGAAAGTGGGGTTCCTACATTGAGCATTTTATGCCTATGAGCACCAGCAATGCAACCATGTGAAAGCAGGAACCCTGCAGAGTGGCCTGGACTTTTGTTTGCTCTGTGATGTGCTGAGGTGACAGAAGTGGCAGGGGGCTGCAGGCAGGGGCTGAGGTGGAGAGCCTTCAGAAAGCAGGATGTCTTCCTGCACACAGGGCCAGCACTGGGCATGGGCTGGCATTCAGAGTGCTGTGTGGAGACAGAGCTATTAGAGCTTAGGGAAATACCACCTGTAATCATGGCCCTGCCTGCTCAATGGGATTTGTTTCTGGTGTTTTTCAACTTGTTTTGTGACTCAGGATGGAAGAATCTGGATGCTGCTGATTGCATCAAATCTCTGACTGTCTGAATGCAATTGAAGCTCTCAGTGCCTGCTTGCTTTTAGTTTGGCTTTCCCTGCAGTCTGGGCTACACCTTCTGAACAATGTTCAGCCTGTGCTGTCAGACCTTTCTCTGGCAGTTCTGCTCTCCAGAGGCCTTGCTGTGAGCTGCCACTTTCAGCAAGAGCAGCAAGCCCCTGGCCCAAGCTGTCAATCATTTCCTAGATTCACAGGATGGTTTGGGTTGGAAGGGACCTTAAAGATCACCCAGCTCCAACCCCCTGCCATGGGCAGGGACACCTCCCACCAGCCCAGGCTGCTCAGTGCCTCATCCAGCCTGGCCTTGAACACCTCCAGGGAGGAGGCAGCCACAGCCTCCCTGGGCAGCCTGTGCCAGAGTCTCCCCACCCTCACTGCAAAGCATTTCCTCCTAATCTCCAGTCTTGATCTCCCCTCTCCCAGCTCAAAGCCATTCCCTCTCCTTCTGTCACTACAAGTCCCTCCCCAGCATGTCACATCCCTGAGGTCTGAGATGTATGTTGAGCCTGTTGCAGAGGTGTGATGGCTATAGGCTGGGCTGTACACTGCAATGCCTGTGTGCTGCAGAGAGAGGGTCCTCACAGCAGCAATTAGGGCAGCTCTTTATCTCTTCAAGGAGGTCCCAAGCACCTGCACTGGCCAGGAGCATCCCTCAAGTCCCTCAGCTGTTTTCAGCTGACAAAATGATTCTCCAGCCAGCCCAACTGGCTGAGACATTTGTTTTTCAGGGAGGTCCTGATTTCTCTCACTTTTACAAATAGCTTTATAGAGGTCAATGCTTTCTCCCAAGGGCTCCTTCCCTGCTGCATGCCACAGCTGCAAACAAGTCTGCAAACAAAATGGCCAAGTGTGGCTCAGTTGAGCAAAGAGCAAGGTCCCCACACACATTCATGCTATCACAGAATCACAGAATATTAGAAGTTGGAAGGGACCTGCAGAGATCATCCAGTCCAAGCCCCTTGTAGTAAGAGCAGTCCTGGAGCTTCTCTGCTTCACTGCCTGAAGTACCTTCTCAGTGCTCTTCAGGTCACACTAGCACAGAATATTAGAGGCTGGAAGGGACCCCCAGGAATCATCCAGTCCAACTCCCCTGCCAGAGCAGCATCACCCAGGGCAGGGCACACAGGAATGCATCCAGGCAGGTTTGGAAAGTCTCCAAAGCAGGAGAGTCCACAACCTCTCTGGGCAGCCTGTTCCAGGGCTCCAGCACCCTCACACCAAAGAAGTTTCTCCTCATGTTGAGCTGAAACCTTCTCTGTTCCAGTTTGTCTCCACTGTTCCTTGGCTTATTGCTGTGCACCACCCACAAGAGCTTGGCCCCCTCCCTTTGACCCCCACCCCTCAGCTATTGATAGACATTGATCAGATCCCTCTCAGCCTTCTCCTCTCCAGACTAAACAGCCCCAGGGCTCTCAGTCTCTCTTCACAGGGGAGATGCTCAAGTCCCCTAAGCATCCTTGTGGCTATAAGCCCAGTCCTGACCCATTCACCTGCTTGCTGCATGAAAAGCCTGGTGGTGAGCTTTGGCAGAAGCCTGGAATGGGAGCATCTCTCCCCTGTGCACACAGGAGTGCAGATGCTTCTGTGGGTGCTATTGCTCACTGAAGGCAGTGTGGGATATGGCAGTTTGAGCAGCTGCAGTGTCAAAGGCTTTGCTTTTCATTAGTAGTAATTTCCCCCCCCCCCTTTAATAGTTTTGGTGACATTGAAATGCATCACTTGATAATATTTCACTTTCATCTCATTATCAGGTTAGTGTTACACTGCCTCAGCATGAGGTAGGTCACTTAAAAACCATTTGGAAGTCAACCATTAAGTTGTTGTCAGTTGTTGCACCCAGCTGTTCCTGGGTGCCCTTATGCCATCCCTACTGCACCTGGGCAGAAAGGTGGAGTGGGCTTTCTCCTCAGTTTAAGAAGGACATTGAGACCCTTGAAGGTGTCCAGAGAAAGGCAACAAAGCTGGGGAGGGGTCTGGAGCACAGCCCTGTGAGGAGAGGCTGAGGGAGCTGGGGTTGCTTAGCCTGGAGAAGAGGAGGCTCAGGGGAGACCTTCTTGCTCTCTGCAACTCCCTGAAGGGAGGTTGGAGCCAGGTGGGGGTTGGTCTCTTCTCCCAGGCACCCAGCAGCAGAACAAGAGGACACAGTCTCAAGCTGTGCCAGGGGAGGTTCAGGCTGGAGGTGAGGAGAAAGTTCTTCCCAGCAAGAGAGATTGGCCATTGGGATGTGCTGCCCAGTGAGGTGGTGGAGTCACCATCATTGGAGGGGTTCAAGAGGGGATTGGATGTGGCACTTGGAGCCATGGTTTAGTTGTCAGGAGGTGTTAGGTTGGAGTTGATGATCTCTGAGGTCTTTTCCAACCTGGCTGATTCTGTGATTCTGTAGATGAGCACCTTGGCAGAGCTGTGTCCTGGATGGTGCCATGGGGCTGGTGCTCCTGCATCCTGTGACCAGCAGAACAGGTGAAGGGATTCTACCCCTCTGCTCTGATGAGACCCCACCTGGAATGCTGCATCCAGTTCCCCACCAAAAGGAGGACATGGAACTGTTGGAGAGAGTCCAGAGGAGGCCACTAAGGTGCTCAGAGGGGTGCAGAACCTCCCCTGTGGGGACAGGCTGAGAGAAGTGGGGCTGTTCAGCCTGGAGAAGAGAAGGTTCCAGGGAGACCTCAGAGCAGCCTTCCAGTACCTGAAGGGCTCCAGGAGAGCTGGGGAAGGACTCAGCGCTGGCTCCTGCCGAGCCTGGGGGTCACATCCTGGGTCCCATTCACAGGTGCAGATGCTCTGCAGACCAGCCCAAGGCTGGTGCCCCTCCCACAGACAAAACCTTGCTGGAGCAGGGCCAGAAGAAGGGCAGCAAAGCTGGTGAAGGGTCTGGAGAACAGGGCTGGGGAAGAGCAGCTGAGGGAGCTGGGGGTGTTGGTATGGAGAAGAGGAGGCTGAGGGAGATCTCATTGCTCTCTGCAGCTCCCTGAGAGGAGGTTGCAGTGAGGTGGAGTTGGGCTCTGCTCCCTAGTATCAGGTGATAGGATGAGAGGCAATGGCCTGAAATTGTGCCTGGGGAGGGTTAGGTTGGAGATTAGGAAAATTCCTTTGCTGCAAGAGTGGTCAGGGATTGGCAGAGGCTGCCCAGGGAGGTGGTGGAGTCCCCATCCCTGGAGGTGCTGCAGAAACCTGTGGCCATGGCACCTGGGGACAATGTTTAGTGGCCACGGTGGTGTTGGGCTGACCATTGGACTGGATGATCTCAGAAGGCTTTTCCAGCTGAAACAATTCCATGATTCTCCAAACCAAATGCACCCAGCAAGAAATCCTTGCTGCTCTGCTGGCAGGAGTGTTCTTGAGCGGCTGTCTCTGTCTTTAACCACAGCATTCAGTTTTGTCTGCCTGCCTTTGTGTGGCAGCCCACAAAGGGTTCTGCTGGTGGAAACAACTGGTCAGCGGGTATTGTTGCTGGGGAAGGGGCACAGAGGGGGGCTGGCTGAAGATAACCTGTGGCATTTCAGTGAGGACATCTCGTGGACACTTTGCACTTGTAGCTTTTCATGCAAGGAGGGAGCAGCTGCTGCCCACGAGTGACTGCCCAGGGCCGAGCCGTGTGTGCAGCCCGGGCTGGAGCCAGGAGGGTTGGCTGCGTCTTATAGAGGAGGGTTGGAGTTTGAGGTCACTTTTGTTCTAGTGAAATCCTTGGACTTGCTCCCAGAACAATAGCTCCCACCACACTGAGGCCTGCTCCCTGTGCAGTGCCTGCTCCCTGTGCAGTGCCTGCTCCCTGTGCAGTGCCTGCTCCCTGTGCAGTGCCTGCTCCCTGTGCAGTGCCTTCTCATACCTCCTCCCGCAGCAATTGGTGCAGCACCCAAGGGTCTCATCTCCTTAGTTTAGCTAAATACAGACTTTTCCAGCCCTCATGGAGAGCCTAATCCATACCTTTATGGAGCTTAACAAGCAGAATGCCGTGGCAGAAGCAGCTGACACAGCCTTATGGCTAGAGGAATCCTCCCCATTCTCTTAGGCCTGCTCTGATCTGCCAGGCTTTGTTTAAATTCTCTGCTGCTTAATCTGCTGTGGGACTGCCTGTGCCTGCTGGACTCTGAGGACTCGTTTGTTGGGATGATTTTTCCTGCCTGCAGACTCACTCTTCAGTTTTCCCTGCTGCCTGCCCAGGGAGGCCCAATCCTTTTGTGTTTTCTCAAGTGAGTGTTCAGCAGCCCCTGCCCCCAGCAGCCAAACCTGCACGATTCCAAGAGGGCGTGCTGCTTGCCAGCCTGCTCGCAGCCTGAGCTCGCCCACGGGAGAGGCTCTCCGGCTGTGCTTGCAAAGCTGCCCTCACCCTGTGCTCTTCGGTTTGAAGGGAGCTGGGCCTCATAGCCGCACTGGCAGCAGCTGCAGCAGGATGAGAATACCCACAAAGGTCTGTGGCAGCAGACAAGACAGTGGTGGTCAAAAGAGGGACCTCGACCGACTGGACAGATGGGCAGAGTCCAATGGGATGGCATTCAATGAGTCCAAGTGCCGGGTGCTGCACTTTGGCCACAACAACCCCATGCAGAGCTACAGGCTGGGGTCAGAGTGGCTGGAGAGCTCCCAAACAGAGAGGGACCTGGGGGTGCTGATCGACAGCTGCCTAAACATGAGCCAGCAGTGTGCCCAGGTGGCCAAGAGGGCCAATGGCATCCTGGCCTGCATCAGGAATAGTGTGGTCAGCAGGAGCAGGGAGGTCATTGTGCCCTGTGCTCTGCACTCGTTAGGCCACACCTTGAGTCCTGTGTCCAGTTCTGGGCCCCTCAGTTTAAGAAGGACATCGAGACACTTGAAGGTGTCCAGAGAAGGGCAACAAGGCTGGGGAGAGGCCTTGAGCACAGCCCTGTGAGGAGAGGCTGAGGGAGCTGGGGTTGCTTAGCCCGGAGAAGAGGAGGCTCAGGGGAGACCTCATTGCCCTCTACAACTACCTGAAAGGTGGTTGTAGCCAGGAAGGGGTTGGTCTCTTCTCCCAGGCAACCAGCACCAGAACAGGGGGACACAGTCTCAAGCTGTGCCAGGGGAGGTTTAGGCTGGAGGTGAGGAGAAAGTTCTTCACCGAGCGAGTCGTTCGTCATTGGGATGTGCTGCCCAGGGAGGTGGTGGAGTCACCGTCCCTGAGGTGTCCAAGAGGGGATTGGATGTGGCACTTGGTGCCATGGTCTAGTCATGAGGTCTGTGGAGACAGGTTGGACTTGATGATCCTTGGGGTCTCTTCCAACCTTAGTGATACTGTGATACTGTGAAAAGGATTTGCTTCCGTCTCAGAGCTAAGTTTGCCTTTCCCTAGCCCGGCTGCAGACTCAGGGTAGGCTTTGTGGATGCTGTGTTCCAACAGCAGGAGGATCTGTGGCTTGCACTCATGGTGTGTGCATGCCTTGGGTTCTGGAGTGGTTGCCAGCCCAGCTCGGTGGCCAGGGAGGGTCATGCTCCAAGCGTGTCTCTGTGTGCCACGGCCGGGGCCTGCACACCCCTGCACCCCCAGCGAAGCCACCCAGGGACTTGAAAGGCTTCCAAAAGCCTAGGAGTGGGCTTACAGCACCATGCCTTACCCTTCCTGGCTGCCAGGAGCTCAGGGCCTTGCTGCACCTAGCCCATCCCCCTGAGGAGCTGCTGGGGTGTCCCCCTGACCCGAGTATCCCTGCCTGTTCAACTTGGGTCTGGTGTTGGGCACTGCGCTGCTGTCCTAAAGAGCTTGGACGCAGTGAGAGTGGTTTGAGAGGTTCTGTGAGATGTCTGGCAGAACTGACACCCACCCTGGTTTCTTGCCTGTGCCAGAGAGGCAAATGTCCTCTCCTCTGCTTCCTGGGGGTCCAAAGCAGCAGATGGACCCTCAGAATTCAGTGCACTAGGCACTGCCTTGCACTGCCAGCAGGGTGAGGGGCTGAATGCTGCCATGTGCACAGAGCTGGCATTGCCATCACCCTTGCCCCATCCCTTTCTCTTCTGTGGGAGAATAATAACAGGTACCAGGACAGGTTAGAGGCTGCCCTGATGGAAAGCAGCTCTATGGAGAAAGACCTTGGGGTGCTGGTGGGCAGCAAGTTCTGCATGGGACAGCAATGTACCCCTGTGGCCAAGAGAGACAATGGGATCCTGGGGTGCAGCAAGGAAAGTGTGGCCAGCAGGGCTGGGGAGGTTCTGCTGCCCCTCTGCTCTGCCCTGCTGAGACCACAGCTGGAGTGTTGTGTCCAGTTCTGGGCTCCCCAGTTCAAGAGAGACAGAGACCTGCTGGAGAGAGTCCAAGGCAGAGCCAGCAGGATGCTTAGGGGACTTGAGCATCTCCCCTGTGAAGAGAGACTGAGAGCCCTGGGGCTGTTTAGTCTGAAGAGGAGAAGGCTGAGAGGGATCTATCAATAGCTGAGGGCTGGGGGTCAAGTGGAGGGGGCCAAGCTCTTTTGGGTGGTGCACAGCAATAAGCCAAGGAACAATGGAGACAAACTGGAACAGAGAAGGTTTCAGCTCAACATGAGGAGAAACTTCTTTGGTATGAGGGTGCTGGAGCCCTGGAGCAGGCTGCCCAGAGAGGTTGTGGAGCCTCCTGCTTTGGAGACTTTCCAAACCTGCCTGGATGCATTCCTGTGTGCCCTGCCCTGGGTGATGCTGCTCTGGCAGGGGAGTTGGACTGGATGATTCCTGGGGGTCCCTTCCAGCCTCTAATATTCTGTGCTAGTGTGACCTGAAGAGCACTGAGAAGGTACTTCAGGCAGTGAAGCAGAGAAGCTCCAGGACTGCTCTTACTGTAGTGTGACCTCACTCTGTTTGTGCAGATGGTTAAGCTGAAGCTGCTTCTGTTGCTTCCCATGGCTCCTCTTGCCTTGCTGGTCTCTCCTGGAGCTGTGACCTGCAGGCTGTGTCTCACAGCACCCAGCCAAGCTCTGCACATGTGCCTTGCAGCCTGGGTGCCTTCAGCTGGAGCAGGCAGAAGCAGGAGCCTGTGTGCTTGGTCTCCAGTCTCCTCTGGCTGGCTGCTCAGCACCCTGGCTGCACCCAGCACCTTTGCCTGCCCTTGCAGCTTGGTTTTGCTTTTCCCCAGCGCTGTGTTGTGCCAGGGGCCTGCACTAAGCAGCCCTGTGTCACTGCAGATGTTGTGCCATCCAGCACCCTCTTGCTGGGTGTTCCAAGCAGCTGCCACGGTGCAGCCCATCCTCTTGGCAGACAGCAGTGCTGTGAGCTGTGTGCCTGCCTTTCCCTCTCACCTTCATGTGCTGTAACAGAGATGGAGCCTGTAGAAGGCTTGCCCATGGGTGTACCCTGTCAGGCTTGCTCTTGTGCCTAGCAGCTGTCCATACATGCTTGGTAAGGAAGATGTGTTCTGATAATGAGCTTTATGTGGGATGGTGCCTGGAGAACTCTTGTGTAGATTCAAAATGGTGTCTCTGGGGAAAAAAACCAACTCTTTGGCACTTCCTGCCACATTTTCATGGAGATCCACAGTGAGCTGGTGGTGGCCTTCTGACTGACCGCACATGGAGAAAGCAGGCTGCAGGAAAACGCAGCCTGAGTGTCCCAGAGTACAAAGCACCTGAGCTGTGCTTTGTTCTAGGCACAGCCTATTGGGGCTGGGCTTTGCCATTACTATTTGCATGCTTGGATGTTTGGAGAGTGTCTCAGGCTAATGTGGTGTTTGCCTTTATGTATTGCAGCTGTGTGGGGGTTGAAGAAGAAGAGGCACCAGATATTGACATCTACCATTGTCCAAACTGTGAGAAGACCCACGGGAAGTCTACTTGTAAGTACCCTTGGGCAGCTGCTCCCCAGGCACACAGCAGGGCCTCAGCCTGGAAACCAGGGAAGCTTTGGGGTTCATTACAAAAGCACACAGCTACATAAACACCAGGTGAAAAAAGATGTTGGGAGTTAAAAAACCCATGGGCTCATAGAATCATAGAATGGTCTGGTCCCTTCCAAAGCTCACCCAGTCCAACCCCCTGCACTCAGCAGGGACATCCTCCACTGGATCAGGTTGCCCAGAGCCCTGTCCAGCCTCACCTTCAAGATCTCCAGGCATGGCCCAAGCTTGTGGAGCTTTGGATGCAGCTCTCTGCCTGACCTTGGGCAGTGTGTGTGAGCTCATACCTGGAGATCTTCTCTCCTCAGGCCCAGCAGTGGAAGTGATGCTTCCTTCCTTGCAGGGAATGAGGCTCTTAGCACTGAGGGCTAGGAAAATCCTGCCGAGCCTCCAGCAGGCTTTGGAAGCAACGTGGTGTGTTTGCTGTTGGATGAGGAGAGGAAGAAACAGTCTGTTGTGCTTGGCCTGCAGAGGAAGCTGAAGCCATTTCAGTGGCAGTCAACATTGTAGGATGTGCTGGGGGTGCCAATTCTTGCAGTGCTTCCACAGCAAAAAGTTCTTCTGAGTAAAAAGTGACAGTTGAGCTCAGTGGGAGTTTTGCCTGGGAAAGGGCTGTAGATTGTGTTTGCTTTGGTCAGATTAATTCACAAATTCTTTCTGTTATGTAATGGGGGAGGAGTGGGGAGGGGAAAGAGAGAGAAGAGGAACCAATTGCTGTGAAAGATGAAGGTTTCACTTGAAAGCCATTGGTGGTAGATAAGCACCAACGATGCCGAGGCTGCCTCCGCTTTGCAGCCTTACAGCAACACACAGAGGAAGAGCTCTGTGCTGGTGTCCCAGGAGCTGTTCCTTTTTTTTGAGTGCAAAATAAGAGGTGCCTGGAAACTTGGCTACTGTGGTGTTAACATTCTCTGATTTTCAAACCAGGCAATTCTATTTTTGTTCTGTGCTGTTTTAAAGTTTAGGGGGAAAAAAAAAACCTCTAGGAGGAAAGAAGAGGAGCCTGAAACATTCATTTTAGGGGCAAGAGTGTAAGAATGGTTTTCCACTTGGACTTTTTCCAAATCAGAAGTGAACTGGAAAACTGAAATGACCTGCAGCTGTTCCTGTCTCCCAGATGGTCTGCTGACAGCTTTGGCCCAAGCAGGGCACCCACAATAGGAGAAGCTGTGGCAAAAGCCTCTTGGGGAGACTGCTTGTGAAAGACATCAGTCTGGCCCCACAAGGTGTTTGGGTCAATCTGTCTAAGAGTCAACCTTTCTAATGCTCTGTTGGGAGATTTCTGGCAAGCACACTGACAATTGGTCACACAAAGAAGCTCAAATCATCTTCAGGTGAGCAGTTTGCTGCCAGGCCGTTCCTGAAACACTCTAGAAGCAGCAGCACAGGATTTCAGCCTCTCAGGGCTGTCTGGCACTAAGGGGTGTCTAATGCTTTGGGTTTTTTCACTTTGCTTTGAATTCTGAAAGGCACAGGTCCTGTGAGCAGCAGCTGAGGGAGCTGGGGGTGTTCAGGCTGCAGAAGAGGAGGCTGAGGGAGACCTCCTTGCTCTCTCCAGCTTCCTGAAGGGAGGTTGCAGTGAGGAGGGGACAGCCTCTGCTCCTTGGTGGCAAGGGACAGGAGCAGAAGCAATGGTTCCAAGCTCCCCAAGGGGAGGTTCAGGCTGGATGCTAGGAAATGTTTCTGCCCTGGAAGGGCTCTCAAACCTTGGAATGTTCTGCCCAGGGCAGTGCTGGAGTCCCCATCCCTGGGGGTGTTCAAGCAGTGTGGAGCTGGTGCTTAGGGACATGGCTTAGTACTGACCCTGCAGTGCTGGCTCACAGGTTGGACTGGGTGAGCTTGGAGGTCTCTTCCAGCCAAAGATATTCTATGATTCTGTGATTCTGCATCTACTTCTGTGAGGGAAAAAAATCAGAAGTAGCAAAGTTCTGCCATCAGGAATGAAACTCCAGTGCATGTGTTGCATGCTGTTAGAACTCAAGAAATGGCAGTTCTGCTGAGGAGGTTACAAGTTTAGTACATCACTGAGAATGAGGAGAGTTACAAGTTCTGCATGGGACAGCAATTTGCCCTGGTGGCCAAGAAGGCCAATGGGATCCTGGGATGCATTCAGAAGAGTGTGGCCAGCAGATCAGAGAGGTTCTCCTCCCCTCTACTCTGCCTTAGTGAGGCCCCATCTGGAATATTGCTTCCAGTTCTGGGCTCCCCAGTTCAAGAGGGACAGGGATCTGCTGGAGAGAGTCCAAAGGAGGGCTGCAAGGATGATGAAAGGACTGAAAGCCCTGGGGCTGTTTGGTCTGGAGAGAAGGCTGAGAGGGGATCTGATCAATGTCTATCAATAGCTGAGGGCTGGGGGTCAGGAAGGAAGGGACAGGGACAGCCTCAGCTCACTGTGCCCTGGGATAGGACAAGGGGCAAGGGATGGAAATGCCAACACAGGAGGTTCCACCTCAACATGAGGAAGAACTTCTTGACTGTGAGGGTCCCAGAACACTGGAGCAGAGAGGTTGTGGAGTCTCCTTCTGTGGAGCCTTTGCAGCCCTGTCTGGCTGTGTTCCTGTGTGACCTGTGCTGGATTCTGTGGTCCTGCTCTGGCAGGGGATTGGACTGGAAGCTCTCTAGAGGTCCCTTCCAGCCCCTAACATCCTCTGATCTGTGATCCTGTGAGAGTTGAATTGACCACAGTCTTCAGAGGTTTTTGGCTACCCAGTTCTTTTTATCCAGATAAAAGCCCAGCTTGGCAGTAGATGCCTTGGTATGCAGCACAGCAGGAAGTGCTGCTGGAGCGCTGGCACTGGTCATGGTCGTGTCAGCCTAAGAGGTTGTTGGTGTGGTAGGAATCCAGAATGTTCTCTCCTTCTGCAGCACAGCAGCATAACTTCCTTGGTGCCTTCAGATGCATTGCAGGATGTACCAAACCAACCATCAGGGGAGAGGAGTGCAGTGATTTCAGGGGCATTTAAGCATGAGCTCTTGCCAACCTTACCTTGAGGTTCGGTGCTGTGTGCGACTACAGGTGCCCAGGCTGCATGGCCACTTCCCCATTCCCTTGCAGAATGGTGGATCTTCTTGAAAACTGGGCCTGTTGCCCTGTAGCCCCTTCTTGCAGAGTGCAGTATTCCAGGGAAGTTAGGAGATTGCTGAGATGAAGGCAGGAACCCCCTGGCTTAGTGCATTCATTCCATCCTGCTGCAGGGCACTGGGCTCCCCCAGCACTGCTCTGAGGCCCTCCCTTTCCTTTCTCTGTTAACTGGTTGCAGTAGCTGTTTGAGCTTATTATTGAGCACTAACAGTTTGGTGATAAAGGAGTAGGAGCTCTTTCAGAGCCAGGAGTTCCCTGGTAGGATTTAGAATCATAGAATCCCAAAATGGTCTGGGTTGGAAGGCACCTCCAAAGGTCACCCAGTCCAACCCCCTGCACTCAGCAGGGGCATCCTCCACTGGATCAGGTTGCCCAGAGCCCTGTCCAGCCTCACCTTCATTATCTCCAGGCTTGGGGCCTCAACCACCTCCCTGGGCAACCTGTTCCAGTGTTCCACCACCCTCCTGGTGCAGAACTTGTTCATCACATCCAAGCTCAATCTGCTCTGCTCTGGTTTGAAGCCATTGCCCCTGGTCCTGTCCCTGCAGGCCTTTTCAAACAGTCTCTCTGCAGCATTCCTGTAGCCCCTTCAGGTACTGGCAGGCTGCTATTAGCTTTGCCTGGATCCTTCTCTTCTCCAGGCTGAACACCCCCAGCTCCCTCAGCCTCTCCTCATAACAGAGCTGCTCCAACCCCCTGATCATTTCCATGGCCTCCTCTGGACCTGTTCCATCGGGTCCAGGTCCTTCCTGTGTTGAGGGCTCCAGACCTGCACTCAGCACTCCAGGTGAGGTCTCAGCAGAGCAGAGCAGAGTGGCAGAGTCACCTCTCTGGCTCTGGTGGCAATGCTGCAGATTAGCAAAGATTGCAAGCTTAGCAGAGGGGAACACAGTCACCAATTGTGTGTTATGCAACTCCTCTGGATTTACAGACCTAGGTGGATTTCTGGCATGCACATTCCCCGCTCTATGCTTTCCAGATGGCAAATGCAGAAACCATTTTCCTCCTCTTACAGTTTCCCCCTGCACTAGTGTGGCTTAGTGGCTACTATTTCAGAAGATTGCTTCCTGTCACACAGCATTTTATGCCAGTTCTGCTTAATGAAATTTGTAGGGACTCCTGTTTGGGAGAAATTGTCCACATTCATCCAAAGCCTTCTGACATCACTGCAGCGAAATGGAAGTGCTTTGTTTGGGCAGCCTTGCCTCATTTTCATAATGCAATCTGAAATGCTGGGGTTGATTTGCTGCCTCCTTTGCAGCACTGGAAATCAGACCAAATTCCTTGGCATAGGTGAGGATAAAGAGCCAAAGTGAGGCTGAAACTATTACAACCAAATAGTTGCAACATAAATATAAATCAGTATGGAACAGGGGCTCCTATGAGTTCCTCCTTCATAAAGGCATCTGAAACATACCCCTGACATCTAAAGTGATTCATTCTGAGGCACAGTTTCCATACAAATAGAGTGTGTGCCCTGCTTCCTCTGGAGGGCTTTCTGCCTGTTCCAAAGGGCAGCTCTGCAGCCCAAAGTTCTGCAAAGAGCCAAATCTGGAATCACTAAAAACGAGGCCAAAGCAATTTGCTGCATGTGTTAGTGGGCCTGGAGCCCTGACTGTGCTCCTCGTGGGGAAGATTGAGCACAAAGAGAACAACTGAGAGTGGATTTGGTGCAGTACAATGAAGTGCAGCAGCCAGCTTGATGCCAGCTGGGAGATGGTGCCACCTGGGCAGCAATGTGGTGGTGGTGGAGGCATCTTTGTTGCCTCTGCATGAGAGGAGGATGGTGTCAGAGGAGGATGGTGTCAGAGGTGAATGATGTCAGAAGTGGGTGATGTCAGAAGAGGATCATGGCAGAGGAGGATGATGCAAGAGGTGGATGATGTCAGATCAGATATTCAAGGTGAGGCTGGACAGGGCTTTGGGTGACCTGATATAGTTGAGGATGTCTCTGCTGGCTGCAGAAGGGTTGGACTGGATGAGCTTTGGAGGTCCCTTCCAACCCAAACCATTCTAGGATTCTATGATCCACCTCTGCCATATTCCCTGGCACTCAGTGCTGAGTGAATTAGCTCCCCAGTGCTTTTTGAGTAGTTGCAGTGAGTTTCCTAACTCAGCACTGCTTTGGTGCTGTTCTTCCCAGCACTCCCTGCTGTCTGCAGGGCAATAAAAGAACATGCTAACATGATAAGCTCTTTAATTTTCACTCTGCCAAGTGCCACCTGTTTCAGTGGGACTTGTGTGAGGAGTCCCAGTGTTGCTTCAGATCTGCTGAGAGGGGAGGAGGCAGTCCTTGGAAAGGGAAAGAGAGGAGGAAGGTTTGGCATTAATGTAGGGCTTGTTTCCTTTGTTACCAGAAGCATTGAATTAATACACTAAGCCTGAGAGTCATTAAGATAAAGAACTAGCAGCTTTAATGAATATATCCAGCTAGGCTGGAGAGCTGCATGGAACTAATAAAACCAGCATGCTTTGTGCAAAACCTGGGCTGGATTCACTGGGAGATAACTTGAGTTATTCCAGGGCTGGGGATGGGAAAACAAAGTTAGCTTTTTCTGGACCTCATGTCTTTATAGCCAAGGCCTCCAGATTGCTTCCTTCCTTGTGAAGACTGATGTGGATCTGTGTGAAGACTGATGTGGATCTGTGTGTGTGTGCATGGGCAAAGAAAGAGGCAAGAGTGCTGTCCGTGTGTGGAGGAATCTGGTACCTTCCTTAGTTGCTTTCAACAGCAGGAACAGCATGAGAGGTCTTGATCTGGGGGTGAAATGCTGAGTTTCATGACGTGAAATAAAGCTGAAAAATGAAAGTAAGTTGTAGCATATTAAACTTCCACTAAGAGAGGCTTGAAAAGAGACAAATCTGCACTTGGGACAGAAAACAGTTTTACTTCCCAAAGGAGCGTGTCCAGACAACCTGTGGAGGTAGGAACAGCTGGGAGAGATTGTGCTGACTAAGAGAAAAAGCTGGACCAGTTTTTCCTGCTCTGTGCTGCCTGCTGTCAGGCAAGGCAGAGCCACGCTGGCGTTTGCCTTCCTTAGCTGTGCTCGTGCCACCTGCCCCCTTCTCCACGCCGAGCTTGCCAATGCGTCTGCCACCCACGGGGAGGACAGTTGAGGGGCTTTCAGTCTGCTGTCACCAACAGAAGGCCTGAGACTGTCTTGCCTTTCAACACCTAGGAGGAGAGTTCTGCAAACTGCGTTTGTGGTGCCCTTGCATCTTTCTTTCTTCCCCCCCAACCCCCGCCACCTTCCTTTTATGTGCACCCCGTGTGCGGGGCCTAATTCACAGTGAATGTGAAGCCTGCCGCTGCTGGCCAGCCCTTCAGACTAAGGTAATTTGTAGCAGATATGTTCATAAAGGTCTGTGCTACATGTTGAGAAGAGTGGGTGCAGACAAGCGGCTGTGTCAGAGCTCGGTGCTCAGGACTGAGCGTGTGGTGTGGCAAGCACGGAGTGTCCAGAGCCTGTGCTTGCACTGAGCCTGCAGTAGCTCTGCAGCTCTGTAATTATCCGTCTGCTTGCCCTTATGTTCCAAGCCCAGCACTGCTGGGTGTGTAATGGATCTCCAGGCTGCTCTCTGCCTGTCTGGCAGCGAGCTGGGAGCACCGCTAAGCTTTTCAGTGCAGCTGAGCGGGAGTTCCCTCTTCTCTGCTGGCCTCACAAGCCAGGTGAAGGTTTGTCCTTGCCCCAGGCGTTGCAACGATCCTCTCCAGTCCTGACTGCGGCGCTGTCCCTTCCTTCTCTTGCAGTGAAAAAGAAACGGAACTGGCACAAGCAGGACACTGGGCAGAGCACGGAGGTCAAACCTGTGCAGAACGGGAGCCAAGTCTTCATCAAGGAGCTGCGGAGCCGCACCTTCCCCAGGTACGTGGCGCAGCCTGGGCAGGGCTGGAGAGGCACCACGGGCACGGCCAGCACCCCGCACAGCGGGGGCTGTGCCCGGCTGCGAGCGCCGCAGCCGAGTGCTGAGCCTGAAGGCAGCGCTGCTTTACTACAGGTGTCCCAGCCCCTTCCCTGCCTTACCTTTGTGCAGCCACATCCAAATCTCCTCTGGCCCGAGCCCGGTTCCTGTGCCTGCATGAGAAACTAACCAATTTATTGCAGAGAATTATCCTGCTCTCAACACCACTGCTGGTGCTGCTGGAGGCTGTCTCCATCTTGAAAAGAAGAACAATGACATCCTCAGTTGCTGCAGTGACAAAGGCTCTCTTATTTGTGGTAATGAATAGCACTAATTGTTAGGTGACATGTTCCACACTTTATTAGGCTGTTTCACAGCCATTTGTAAGAGTGATGATTTTCTTCTAGTGTAGGCCTTGGCCAAATAAATCCTTAATTATTAATGACCAATTATTTTAGAGGAATCTTTGGAGACTGGTGAAGTGTACTTGGGAAACACAAAACTTCCTTTTTAAGGAGAATTTAATTTCCCATTTCAGTTTGGATACTAACCAGCCTTGGACAGATTAAAGTTGGTGAGAAGGAAGCCCCAAAGAGTGCCTGCATGGTGCAGTCTTAGACTGGTGAAGGAAAAGACTGCAAATACCCCTGCAGAGTGCTTGCAGTGCTTACAGATGTGTTTCACTCAGCTCATAGTTTTACTTGCTGAGCCATTTTTATTTGGGCCTGCTAGATTTTTGTCATGGCTCTTTTGGGGTTTTTCTGGGGGGGTTATTTGTTTGGTTGGGCTTGTGTAGTTTTTTTCTCTGTTCCTACAGAGCAATGTGCCAGCTTGCAAACCTAATGGTATAAAGAACCATGGAGTCACAGAAACATAGAGTCATGGAATGATAGAATGGTCTGAGTTGGAAGGGACATCCAAAGGTCACCCAGCCCAACATCCCTGCAGTCAGCAGGGACATCCTCCACTAGATCAGGTTGTCCAGAGCCCTGTCCAGCCTCACCTTGAGTATCTCCAGGCATGTGGCCTCAGCTACCTCTCTGGGCAACCTGTTCCAGTGTTCCACCACCCTAATAGTAAGGGAATTGCTCCTAACATCCAACCTAAATCTGCTCTGCTCTAGTTTGAAGCCATTGCCCCTGGTCCTGTCCCTGCAGGCCTTTGCAAACAGTCTCTCTGCAGCCTTCTTCAGGCACTGGTAAGGAGGTAGAAGCCCCATGGAGAATGATTTCAGTCACTTTGGGTGGCCTCTGAGATCGGACTCACACATGCAGCATCTCTGAGTCACTCCCAAATTGTAAAGCCAGATGTGGACTCTCATTTTATGTGTTTGCTTCTCACATAAATGTGCACAGAAGAAAATCCTGCTGCCCAGTTGAGGTTTCTGAGAAAGCCAAAACGAGTGCCTGCACGATTCAGGGCTCTACCATCTGCACTCACAGCATTAGTAGAGAAAGCCTTCTTGGGACGCTTTCTCCTCAGAAGAAAATGAATTACATCTGCAGGTGTTCATCAAACCAGACCCAGCACTCCTCAGGCAGGAGGTGATGAACAGAGAAGGAGCCCTCAGCTTGGGGACAGAACTGTGACTGCTGCTTCGCAGCATACTGCAGCAAACTGTAACCTGCGGTCAGCCCCACAGTGAGGCCTGTGGCAAAAGGAGCAGTGAAGAGCGCAGAAAGTGGAATTCCTGACATTCCCCTGATGGGTGTTTGGTGCTAAAATAGCTTCAGAGGAGTAGTGCTGATGATAATAATAATAACTCAATGGATGGTTGATGTGTTTCAGTGTGGGTGCCAGGCTCTCTGTTTTGGCACGGTCGTTACTCGGAGCTCTGGCACTGCTCTCTCTTTAGGGCCGAGTGTAAGTTTCTATGGCACATGCAGGGTTAGGTCCCTCTTGAACAAGTACAGGAGACATCTGTGGGCACTGCAAAGTAAGTGCAGAGCTTCAGTGCACAGTCCTGGTTGCCTTCTTGCTCCATAAAATCTCCAGCCTCGTTCTTTGCACATTGCTGGCCACCAGTGCTCACACAAATAGGGATCACCCCTTTTAATTAATTACTAGTTAAATTGTTAATTAATAACTTTTTTTTTTCTCTTCTGAGCAGCCTTTGCCAGTTCAGTGTGGCTGAAGTGATCCAGAAATAAGCTCAGTTTCTACAGCTTGTCCCTCTTTGCATTCAGCCACCTTGTTCTCTCGAACACAAACCCCCCTGGGGTGGCCTGAGCAGCCCCAGGATGAGGGCTTCCCCTGTGTGTGGTGGGGTTGAAGGAGAAACCCCCACAGCCATGAGTGTGGAAGGGCTCCCACAGGCTAGGGGAGCTGGGGGCTCAGCATGGGTTAGGTTCCATGGGGTGGTGAAGGCAGTGATGCCCAAGCGTGCAGCCACCTTGGCATCACTCATGGCCTTGTCTCCTTCCCCACCGGATTTTGGTGCCCTACAAAGATGTGAGCTGTAGTTCAGAGCTGCTGCAGGAGAGGGCACTCATGTACTAGCCTTGTGTGCCCGGGGAGGGAGTGCTTTTTGGGGCCAACACAATTTCACTCTTCTCCTGGCAGCTGTGGTCCTGGCTTGCTGGATGGTTTTTGGAGCCCAGCTGACAAACAGCACACAGCAGCAGGGCAATTTGAGGGCTGACGGTCCTTCATGTACATTCCCCTTGCACTCCAGATTCAAAGGGGTTTACTCTTGGAAAGATCTAGAAATTGGACCTGAGTTTTCCCTGAAAGCTGTCACTGAAAGTAGCTGGTCCAGAGATGCAGCTTCCCTTCCCCTAGGCCCTTTGAAACCTGCCCAGCAACTTGGCAATGATTTGCAGAATGTTTCCTGAGCAATTTATTTGAGGTTCTGTTTCAATCTTGCCTTCTTTAGAATGGAACATCTAGCACTCATTGCTTTAGTATTTGTCACTGGTAGCTTGACACATCCCTGTAGCTGAGGAAAACAGTTCATAGATTCACAGAATGGGTTGGGTTGGAAGGGACCCTAAAGACCATCCAGTTCCAGCCCCTTGCCATGGGCAGGGACACCTCCCACCAGCCCAGGCTGCTCAAGGCCTCATCCAGCCTGGTCTTCAACACTTCCAGGGATGAAGTGTCCACAACATGTTCCAGTGTCCCCCCAACCTAACTCTATAAAGAATTTCTTCCTCCTCTCCAGTCTCAGTCTCCCCTCTCCCAGCTCGAAGCCATTGTCCCTCGTCCTGGCACTCCCAGCCCTTGTCACCAGTCCCCTCCTGGCTTTCACCAGAAGCTGTTTTTCACCAAAAGCTTTTATTTTAAGAAGCTTCCAGCAGTTGGTGCATGAGGCTCAAGCAGATAGATTCTGGATGATTTATTGTGCCCTTTGCAAACGTTGGCTTTTCCCTTATGCACCTCATTTGCATATATTTGCCTCTTCCTAGCTTTCCCCTGGCTCCCAGCGCTGCAGCGCAGCCAAGCTGTGCCCAGGAGGCCCTCGCTATGGAATCTCTCTTTGCTTTTGCAGTGCTGAAGATATCGTTGTGAAGGTGCCAGGCAGCCAGCTAACAACAGAGTATTTGG
This sequence comes from Dryobates pubescens, assembly GCF_014839835.1. NCBI lineage: Eukaryota > Metazoa > Chordata > Aves > Piciformes > Picidae > Dryobates > Dryobates pubescens. The sequence goes on along the minus strand of NC_071612.1, from coordinate 18,428,605 downwards.
AAGAAAATGGCTTTGCAGAGCCCATCCTGGTCCCCAAGAAGGATGGCCTGGGTTTGGCTGTCCCTGCCCCCACCTTCTACGTTAGCGACGTCGAAAACTACGTTGGTGAGTATCTGGCAAGCAGGTGGCTTGGTGCTGTGGGGAGCTCAGCTGCTTTAGAAGAGCACTAGAAATAGAATCTGTGTTGTAATATAATGTAATATAATATAATATAATATAATATAATATAATATAATATAATATAATATAATATAATATAATATAATATAATATAATATAATATAATATAATGCGATATAATAGAACAGTAGAACAGTGTCACAGTATCACCAAGTTTTGGAAGAGGCCTCAAAGATCATCAAGTCCAACCTGTCACCACAGACCTCATGACTAGACCATGGCACCAAGTGCCACATCCAATTCCCTCTTGAACACCTCCAGGGACAGTGACTCCACCACCTCCCTGGGCAGCACATTCCAATGGCTAACAACTCTCTCAGTGAAGAACTTTCTCCTCACCTCCAGCCTAAACCTCCCCTGGCACAGCTTGAGACTGTGTCCTCTTGTTCTGGTGCTGCTTGCGTGGGAGAAGAGACCAACCCCCACCTGGCTCCAACCTCCCTTCAGGTAGTTGTGGACAGCAATAAGGTCTCCCCTGAGCCTCCTCTTCTCCAGGCTAAGCAACCCCAGCTCCCTCAGCCTCTCCTCACAGGGCTGTGCTCAAGGCCTCTCCCCAGCCTTGTTGCCCTTCTCTGGATATGTTCAAGTGTCTCAATGTCCTTCTTAAACTGAGGGGTCCAGAACTGGACACAGGACTCAAGGTGTGGCCTAACCAGTGCAGAGCACAGGGCACAATGACCTCCCTGCTCCTGCTGGCCACACTATTCTTGATGCAGGCCAGGATGCCATTGGCCTTCTTGGCCACCCGGGCACACTGCTGGCTTATGCTTAGGAGGCTGTCAATCAGCATGATATAATATAATGTAATGTAATATAATATAATAAAATACATTTATATATATAATCTGTATAGAACAGGTTGTAATGGTTAAAATCAGGGCAAAAGAGATCAAACCAACCCAGCAGCTTAACCTCTCTGCTTTCCCAACACAGAAGTGAGGGCAAAGTAGCACACAAGACCTTGGGATGGAGACAGAAAAAGTGAGATAAGAATAGAGTTTCCTGAGCAAAATCAGCTCATCAGAGCACAAAATGCACAATGCCCTCAGCCTGTCTGCAGAAGAAGCAGGGTGCAAAGCATTAGCAAGCAGAAGCAAGCAAGCCAAAAGCCCAAGCCAGAAAACTGCTCCCCCATCCTTCCTTGTCCCACTGCCCTCCCAGCGGAAGAGACAACACCCAAAAACCCAGAACCCAAAGGCAGCAACCAGAATAGGAAGCCTCCCATGTTCCAAGAGCAAGGTCCTGCACCTGGGTTGAGGCAATCCCAGGCACTGCTATAGACTGGTCAGGGACTGGCTTGAGAGCAGCCCTGAAGAAAAGGCCTTGGGGGTGCTGGGGGAGGAGAAGCTCAACAGGAGCCAGCAGTAAACGCTTGCAGCCCAGAGAGCCAAGCAGAGCCTGGGCTGCAGCAAGAGAAGTGTGGCCAGCAGGGCCAGGGAGGGGATTCTGCCCCTCTGCTCCACTCTGCTGAGACCACAGCTGGAGCTCTGGGTCTAGTTCTGGAGCCTCTGTGCCAGGAAGGATCTGGAGGTGTTGGAAGGTGTCCAGAGAAGGGCCACAAGGATGAGCAGAGGGCTGGAGCTGCTCTGCTGTGAGGACAGACTGAGAGAGTTGGGGTTGTGCAGTCTGGAGAAGGCTCTGAGGGGACTTTATTGAGGTGTTCCAGTATCTGAAAAGGACTCCAAGTCAGCTGGGGAAAGACTTTTTAGGGTGTGAGGTAGTGATAGGACTGGGAGGGAATGGATCCAAGCTAGAGAAGGGGAGATTGAGACTGGATGTTGGGAAGAAGTTGTTCCCCATGAGGGTGGTGAGAGACTGGCACAGGTTGCCCAGGGAGGTGGTGGAAGCCTCCTGCCTGGAGGTGTTTGCAGCCAGGCTGGATGTGGCTGTGAGCAACCTGCTGTAATGTGAGGTGTCCCTGCCCATGGCAAGCGGGGTGGAACTGGCTGAGCCTTGAGGTCTCTTCCAACCCTGACAATTCTGTGACTTTGTGATTCCAATCTGAACTTCAAGCCCCACAACACTTTGCTGCAGCCAGCACTTTGATGTTTGAAGCCGGTATGACTGCAGCCTGGTCTGGATAGCAGCAGCAGCTTCAACTCTACCCAGGGCAAAAGGTTAAAATCTCTTTTAAAATGTTGTCTCCATCTTGAGCAACCCTGACTGTGAGATTTGTTCTCTAGTGGTGGCTTGTATTTAGCAATCAATTCACTCTTGACTCTTGTCCCAGCCTGACAGTGAGCCTGGGCCAGGCTGTGTTGTGCTCCACAGCCCTGCATGAGAAGAAACAGCCATAGCAGTACTAAGAAGGAGATTCTTCAGGCCAGCTTTTAACTGATGACTGCCATCTTGCTTTGCATTGAAAGCGTTTGGCTTTTACTGAGGGAATTACCAGAGTGCCTCTTTGAAAGGCTGCCCATTTTCAATACTGGTGTCAGGGAGAGCCCTTCCCAGTGCTGCTGGTCCTTTGGATTCCTTTTGGCATCCTCCTCTCTGCAGCCTGAGCATGGTACTGTACTGCATCTTCTCCAAGTCATCTTTGCAAGACACACCGTGGCCGGGAGCCATGGGAGTGCTCTGAAGTCACTGATCTTGTCCCTGCACCCTTCCTCCTTCAGCATGTGTCTTGCCTCTTGTCCCCTCTTGCTCTGTCCCTCCTCTTTGTCTGTCCAGCTCTCTCTCCCTCCCAGGCATTGTCCCTTTGTCCTTTCGCAGCCACAACTGCAGCTCCAGCGCATGGCTGTGTTTTGTGGTCCCTTCATCGCCTTACCACCTTCCCCTGCTCTCTCCTAACCAGGCCCTGGAGCTGTGCCCCAAACTGGAGGAGGGTTCTGCCACCAGCCACTGCTGCTCTTGACTGCACCTATTGCTTTTGCAGTGATTGTGTGCAGCAAGACAATGATGGGGAAAGGAGAATTTCAGGGCCCTGCTTTTATTCTTCTCTCTGTCCCACTGCTTCTACAGGAAACATATTGTCCTTGCCCATCTGCTACACTCAGCAGATTTTCTTGTGTGACCTGGGTGCCCCTTCTGCATCTGCTGGCTTTCTCCCAGCCTCTAGCTGAAGTAATCCACCTCACAGAGCTGTTAGTGAAAAGCTGGAGGGGAGAACGTGGGTGGTTTAAGGTGAAGCTGGCACCAGGTCTGCAATTGAAGAACACAAACAGTGCAGCCTAACCTCCAGGGCTTTGCTTTGCTTGAGCAGGACTGATTGATTGAGCAGGGAGGGAAGGGGCCTCAAAGATCATCTAGCTCCAACTCCCTTGCTATGGGCAGAGACACCTTCCATTAGAGCAGGTTGCTCAAGGCCTTGAACACCTCCAGGGAGGAGGCAGCCACAGCCTCCCTGGGCAACCTGTGCCAGAGTCTCCCCACCCTCACTGCAAAGAATTTCTTCCTCATCTCCAGTTTCAGTCTCCCCTCTCCCAGCTCAAAGCCATTGTCCCTCATCCTGTCAGTCCCAGCCCTTATCCATAGTCCCTCTCCAGCTCTCCTGGAGCCCCTTCAGGTACTGGAAGGCTGCTCTAAAGTCTCCCTGGAGCCTTCTCTTCTCTTACATTGGACCTAGAATCTTTCAGAAACAACCTAAAGTAAGCAGCAGAGAAAACACCATGAACAAGACTGGCAAATACCCCAGCACAGTTCTGGCATGTCATGACAAAGAGATTGTTTTGTTCCCCCTCCTAATGTGAAACAAAAGCCATGAATGAAATGCTGGCAGAGGAGAAACGCAGCCAGTGAGCAGTGAGGGACAGAAAGACTGGGGAGAGATACTCTTGAAGAAAAGACAATGGAATGTGCTTGGCAAAGGGCACTCTTCACAAGGCTCTGACTTGCTCCATGGGTGCTCTGGCTTCCCAGTGCCAAAATTCCACCAACTGACTGATCCTGGTGGCATTAACAGTGGAGATTTGTATCCAGCAAGGGCTGTCAGAGGAACTGTGGAAGTACTACAGACCTGGGGAAAACTGCAGCTTGGAGAGGGACCTGGGGGCTGCTGGAGGGTAGGGAAGCTTCACAGCAGGATCTGCACAGATGTGCCCCATGGGCCAAGGCTCACTGGATGAAGTTCAACAATGCCAAGGGCCAGGTCCTGCACCTGGGTCACAACCACCCCATGGGGAGCTACAGGCTTGGGGATGTGTGGTTGGAAAGCTGCAACCCAGAGAGGGACCTGGGGATGCTGGTTGGCAGTCACTGACCACAGCAGTGCCCAGGGGGCCAAGAAAGCCAATGGCAGCCTGGCTTGGGTCAGCAGCATGGTGGGCAGCAGGGACAGGAGGTGACCACTCGAGGCCACACCTCGAGTGCTGTGCTCGGCTCTGGGCCCTCACTGCAGGAAGGACATTGAGGGGCTGGAGCCTGTCCAGAGCAGGGCAGCCAGGCTGGAGAAGGGCCTAGAGCCCCTGGGCTAGAGGAGGGGCTGAGGGAGCTGGGGGTGTTCAGGCTGCAGAAGAGGAGGTTGAGGGAGACCTCCTTGCTCTCTCCAGCTCCCTGCAGGGAGGTTGCAGTGAGGAGGGGACAGCCTCTGCTCCTTGGTGGCAAGGGACAGGAGCAGAGGCAATGGTTCCAAGCTGCCCCAGGGGAGGTTCAGGCTGGATGCTAGGAACTATTTCTGCCCTGGAAGGGATCTCAAGGAAGGTACCTCCAAAGACCATGCAGTCCAACCCCCTTGCCAGAGCAGGAGCACCCAGGGCAGTCTGCACAGGAGTGCAGCCAGGTGGAGTTGGAAAGGCTCCAGAGCAGGAGGCTCCACAACCTCTCTGGGCAGCCTGCTCCAGGCCTCCAGCACCTTCACACCAAAGAAGTTTCTCCTCGTCCTGAGCTGAAACCTTCTCTGTTCAAGCTTGTGCCTGGTGTTCCTTGTCTTACTACTGGGCACTACTGAAAAGCTCTTGGCCCCCTCCACTTGACCCTCAGCCCTCAGCTATTGATAGACATTGATCAGATCCCTCTCAGTCTTCTCTCCAGACTAAACAGCCCCAGGGCTCTCAGCCTCTCCTCACAGGGGATCATTTTCATCAAGTAAATAATATCAATAATGAAATGAATGGATTCAGAGCAACACTCATCCTTTAAGGAGTCTGTCAGGGCCATGACTACAAAAGCAGCCTCTCCACCCATGTGGATGCAGAGCCATGGGAACAGCAGGGCTCACTGAGGGAGCCTTCAGCTGGATGTGCAGGGGAATGGGGATTGAACTGGGCTGGCTGGAGGGGTGCCTGGGGGTAGTAGCTCAGTACTGTGGGGCAGCTTGCTGCTGTGTTTGAGAAGCATAAGGCCTCCCAGCCCTCAAGGGTGACAGCTGATTGACAAAGTCCCTTGGGAGCCCTCCCTGAAGGATACAGGAGTCCAGGAAGGCTGCACACACTTCCAGAAGGAAGTCTTAAGGCACAGGAGATGAAAAATGAGTCCAGCCTGGCTGAATAGGGACCTTTGGCTGGACCTCAGGAACAGAAGGAGAGTCTCTGGCCTTTGGAAGAGGGGACAGGTCTCTCATCAGGACTATAAAGATGGAGTGAAGTTAAGTTTTTTCAGGCACTGGCACAGGCTGCCCAGGGAGGTGGTGGAGTCACCAACCCTGGATGTGTTTAATGCTGGTTTGGATGTGGTGCTTGGGGCTCTGGTTTAGGGGTGACCCTTGCAGAGCAGGCTCAGTGGTTGGACTTGGTGGCCCAAGGGTCTCTTCCAGCCTGAAGGCTTCTGTGATTCTGTGAACTGTGTGCTCAGGTCCCTGCCTGAGGAGCTCAGAGAGCCACACAGGGTGTGGGGAGCATGCAGGGAGGAATGCAGAGCCCCTGCAGGGCCATGGGCTCAGGGCAGCCACTGAGACCTGCTGGGGTGGCTCATGAGGCTGTCAGGCTGTCATGGGTGGCTCTATCCTTCCTAGGGAAGCCAGGCCAGCAAGGAGAGGTTGGTGGAGCTGCTCTCTACGTGAGAGAGCAGCTGGAGTGTGAACGCAGAGCTCTGCCTGGCGTGCATGAAGAGCAAGTGCAGAGCTTGTGGGTAACAAGGGGCAGGCTAAGGCAAGAGACACTGTTGGGGGTGTTTGCTACAGACCCCCTGATGGGGTGGGAAAGGTGATGAGCCCTTCTGCAGACAGCTGAAAGGAGCCTCACAGTCACAGGCCTCGCTTCTCATAGGGGTCCTTAATCACCCTGAGATCTGCTTGGAAGGCCACACAGCCAGGCAGGTACAGTCCAGGAGGTTTCTCCAGCCTCTGACTAATCTGACAGCCTTCTGTAAGGGCATGACTGTGTGTGTAGATGATGGGAGGGCAGTGGATGTTGTCTGCCTCGACTTCAGACAGGCTTTTGACACCATCTCCCACAGCATCCTTATGGGCAAGCTTAGGTTAGATGAATGGAGATGGGGTGGATTGGCCAGTGGCACAGACTCTAGTTGGAGGTCTGTCACAAATGGTGTTCCCAGGGGCCAGTCCTGGGCACAGCCCTGTTCAGCATCTTCATCAGTGATCTGGGTGAAGGGACAGATGACACATGCTGGAATGGTGACAGCCCAGCAGCCTGGGACCTGGGCAGGCTGAAGAGTCCAGCACAGAGGAACTTCAAGAAGTTCAGCCAGGGCAAGTGTAGGGTCCAGCATCTAGGGAGGAATAACTCCCCCTGCACCAGGACAGGTTGGAGACTGGCCTGCTGGAAAGCCTTCAGAGTCCTGATAGACAACAGGATGGCCATGAGCCAGCAGTGTGCCCTTGTGGCCAAGCAGGCCAATGGCCTCCTGAGGTGCATCATGAGTGTGGCCAGCAGGTCAAGGGAGGTTCTCCTCTGCCTTTACTCTGCCCTGGTGAAGCCACATCTGGAGAACTGTGAACAGTTCTGGACTCCCCAGTTTAAGAAGGACCTCAGGGAACTGCTTGAGAGGGTACAGCAAAGGGCTACAGAGATGATGAAAGGGCTGGGACATCTGACTTCTGGAGAAGGGCTGAGGGACTTGGGGCCTGGAGAGGAGTAGAGGGAGGGGGCATCTTACCAGTGCAAAGGTGCCAGGTGAGTGGGACCAGGCTGTCTTCAGTGGTGCCCAGTGACAGGACAAGGGGTGAAGGGCACAAACCTGAACATAGGAAGTTCCATCTAAACATGAGGAGGCACTTCTTTACTATGAGGGTGGTGGAGCCCTGGAACAGGCTGCCCTGAGAGGTGTGGACTCCCATCCCTGGAGTCATTCAAAGCTCACCTGGATGTCTTCCTGGGCAGCCTGCTCTGGGTGTAATCTGCTCTGGAAGGGAGTTGGACTGGTTGAGCTCCAGAGGTGTTCTCCACCATTCTGTGGTTCTGTGAACAGGGAAGAGAGAAGATCAGCAAATCTGGAGGTGTTTGTCCAGCTGATAGCTCACCCCCAGCACACACAGCCAGGCAACTCAGGCTGCCTTTCAGTCTCTCTCTCTTGTTGAATTAATCTGCAGGACCAGAGAGGAGTGTTGATGTCACTGATGTCACCAAGCAGAAAGACTGCAAGATGAAGCTCAAGGAGTTTGTGGATTACTACTACAGCACCAACAGGAAAAGGGTTCTCAATGTGACCAACCTGGAGTTCTCAGACACAAGGTAAGGGCCCAGCCTCTGCCCCTCACACTGCATGGGGGATGGGCAGGGCTCAGCTGGAGCACCTGGAACAGCCTCTGCCCTTATTGGTGGCTGCCTTTGGTGGAAGTGCTGTTTGGTCTTGGGACAGCAGCTTCTTGTTGCTCTGACTCTCCCTGGCATCCTCCATAGACAGAGAGCTGAGCAGAGCAGGGGGCTGCATCTGTTTGCTGCGTGAGGAGAGGGGGAGGGGGTGGCTGGAGTGCCTGGGCCAGCACTGCCGTGGCACTCCATGCCTGCATGTCACCAGCACTCACACACCAGGGCACAGCCCTGCACTTTCCTTTGGACTCCAGTAGCACAGGTAGAGTTCATGGAACCACAGAATGGTAAGGCTTGGAAGGGGCCTCCAGAGATCATCCAGTCCAACCCCCCTGCTAGAGCAGGGTCACACAGGAACACACCCAGGCTGGTTTTGAAAGTCTCCAGAGAAAGAGACTCCAGAACCTCTCTGGGCAGCCTGCTCCAAGGCTCCAGCACCCTCCCAGTGAAAAGGTTTTTCCTTCTATTTAAGTAAAGCATCCTGGGTTCCATTTTATGGTTGTTGCCCCTTAACCTATCACTGGGCACCACTGAAGAGTCTGACCCCATCCTTTTGACCTCCACCCTGTGATAAAATCCTCTCTCAGCTCTCCAGGCTCAACAGCCCCAGGGCTCTCAGCCTTTCCTCCTCACAGGGAAGCTCCAGGCCCGTCAGCAGCTTTGTGGCCTTCCACTGCACTCTCCCCAGTAGTTCCTTGCTGAACTGGGGAGCCCAGAACTGGACCCAGTACTCCAGATGTGGTCTCACAGGGCAGAGTAGAGGGGGAGGAGAACCTCATTTGACCTGCTGGCCACACTCTTCTTAATGCATTCCAGAAGACCATTGGCCTCCTTGGCCACAATGGCACATTGCTGGCTCATGGTGAGGTGATTGTCCACCAGGACCATGCCTGGCTGTGGTGCTTCAGTGCTGCAGTGAGCCAGAGGGAATGGTGCTGGCTAGGGGCACATCACCAAAGCTCAAGGACAGGAAGCCTTCTGTTCTCCTTGGGTGACTTTGTCTAGAGGATAATTAGCTGAGGTAAATGCCTCAAAGTTCCTGCTCTGTGCTGCATTCACCACTGAGCTGTGCTTCCATTCCAGCAGCAGGCAGATGCACCAACAATGGCTGAACAGGCAACTGTGCAGGTGGTTTTCACAGTCCTGGTAGAACTTTAACCTCTTTTGAGGAGGTTGGAGTGAGGTGGGGGTTGGTCTCTCCTCCTGGCTATCAGGGAGAGCACCCACCAGCCCTCATGGAGCTTTTAGCCTTATCCCTGAGACATAAAATGTGCATCCAAAGGACCATGTCCGTGGACGGTCCGTGTGGGTTCTCTCTGTAACTACCTAAAAGGAGGTTGCAGTGGGATGGGTTTGGTTTCTTCTCCTTCATCTCAAGTGATAGGATGAGAGGAAATGGCCTGAGGTTGTTCCAGGGAAGGGTTAGGTTGGAGAGTAGTAAAAATGTCTTTGATGCAAGAGTGGTCAGGGAATTGGCAGAGGCTGCCCAGGGAGGTGGTGGAGTCCCCATCCCTGGAGGTGTTCCGGAGACCTGTGGCCATAGTACTTGGGGACAGGGTTTGATGGCCATGGTGGTGTTAGGCTGACTTGATGATCTTGGAGGGCTGTTCCAACCAAAAGAATGCTGAGATTTTGTTGGGTGAGTAGCAGACAAACTCCTCTGAGCAAATAACAAGTAACTATTCAGATGAATCCAGGAGCCAGGGCAAGAGGCCAAGGGTGAACACCTCACAGAGTAAGGATGCCTCATGGCTCCTCATTTTCCCTAGAAGCAGTTCTGAGCCTGTGGGCTGTAAATATACAAATACCACAGGAAACTAGAAATCAGCCCCCCAGGGGATTGCTGCACTCATGTGTCAGCAGAGCACTCACCTGCATGGCAGCAGAAGCCCATGCCTTGGCATGCTGGGCCCTGGCTCAGTGGCCATGGTGGCCTTGGGCTGATGGTTGGACTGGATCATCCTGGAGCTTTTTCAGCCCAAACCATTCTGTGATCCTAGGCAGGGAGCTCTTCTCAAAGGGAAGAATCAGAGAAGGAAGAGATTCCTTTGTAGCCACAGAGCACAGGAGGTGCTGGGTGTCAGCATGAACATGAAGAGGGATTGTTTTGGGGAGCTTTCCATCTTAGTGAGGAGACTTAAAGGAGCATGAAAAGAGAAGGCTGGTGAGTAATTGCCAGCTCACTTAGGGTGAAGCCATTACCTTTAGGCCTGTAGTTAGTGTTTTAGCAGTGCACACCCACCTCTGCAGAGAGCATCTCCAGTAATTACAGCCTTCCAAGATCACCAGGATCTTCAGCTGAGGCTTTTTTAGCTCTCTGCCATTATCCCAGAAGAACAGGATGCCTTTTGTTCTGCAGGACTGCTGGAGCTGTCACTCAGATGCTGCTAATTTAGACATTAAGCAGCAAATATTTTATGTCTTACCACAGACAGTGACACTTTAATTGAATGCACTGCTCCATCTTCCCCTGCCACTCTAAATGGAGCTATTGTTATCCCTGTTTGACAGTGAGCAGGAATGACACATGGGAGCATTTAATTCTGCTTGACAATGCAGATACTCTTCTGACTCCTTATTTTAGAGCCTGCAGCAGTGAACCTCCACCCCCTGCAAACATTAGTCCAAATTTTGGACTATTTAAATATAAAATGATCAAATTTAGCTTTTACTGCCTGCTTATCATGCCACTACATCATCTCAGCTAGGATTGATAGTACTCATTCTATGTTTAATGCAAACCCCATATAGATGATACAGAAAGAAATCCAGCAAATAGGAAGCCATGCTCAGTGCAAACTGTTCCAGGCAACACTTCATATGCTATGTTTTAAACCTGTTCACATTATCAGCTCAAACTAGACTTTGCAGAACCATAGGTTGGGAATGACCTTTAAGTTCACCCAGTCCAGCCAAGGCTGGGGCTGAACCATGTCCCTCAGCATCACAGCTCTGCCTTTCAGTGGGATTCTACCACCTCCCTGGGCAGCCTGTGCCAGTGTTTGAGAACCCTTTCAGTCAAGAAGTTTCTTCTAATATCCAACCTAAACTTCCCCTGGTGCAGCTTGAGGCCATTCCCTCACATCCTATCACTTGTTAGTTGGGGGAAGGGCCCAACATCCACCTGGCTCCAGCCTCCTTTCATGGAGCTGTAGAGAGCAACGAGGTCTCCCCTCAGCCTCCTCTTCTCCAGGCTCAACACCCCCAGCCCCCTCAGCTGCTCCTCCCCAGCCCTGTTCTCCAGACCCTTCCCCAGCTTTGTTGCCCTTCTCTGGATCTGCTCCAGCTCCTCAATGTCCTTGAAGTGAGGGACCCAGAACTGAACCCAACACTCAAGCTATGGTCTCAGCAGTGCCCAGTACAGGGCATGATCCCTGCCCTGCTGCTGCTGCCCACACCACTGCTGATCCAGGCCAGGCTGCTGGTGACCTTCCAGGCACTGCTGCCTCATCTTCAGCTGCCTTTTCTCTTTTTTGTTCTGAGCTTTTAATGTAATTTAATGTCTAGAGAAAAGCTGAGTGTGATTTTAGCATCCAGGCAAGACTGACTTAGTTGTTAAGTATGAATGTTATCGTTATTAGGACATTTAGTTGAATTCAAGGGATATTCAATGTAATTTAAAGGTTAACTTGCAGACTGGTAAGATTTACCAGATCATTTGTCTGAGAGCACACACAGTTCACCTTCTCTTCTGAAGGGGGCTGGAGAAGTGGCTGTGCTAACTGAGGCCACGGAGCAAGAGGGCTGGAACAATGCAAACAATGTACACTTGATCAGCACTGCTGCTGCTGCAAGGGGTCAAGAGGTCCTTGTTAAGTCATCAGACTTGAACCAGCCTTAAAGCCGTGTCTGTAAGCAGTGTTCAGGTGTTTTGTGAATGAAAAGCAGCTCCCCTGACACAGAAGGATCTGCCTCAGGTTGCTGTGCAGGTGCTGGAGTCACGCTGCTGTTTCTGCAGCAGGCTCCTTGCCCTCATGTCTGCTTTCTGCTCTCTCTGAAGGATGTCCAGCTTCGTAGAGCCTCCAGATATAGTTAAGAAGTTGTCCTGGGTGGAAAACTATTGGCCTGATGATGCTCTTCTGGCTAAACCAAAAGTGACCAAGTACTGCCTGATCTGTGTGAAGGACAGCTACACAGATTTCCACATAGACTCGGGAGGAGCTTCTGCCTGGTACCACGTGCTGAAGGTGAGGGCCATGCTTCTGTGCTCTGCCTAGGAAGAAACTCCGTGAGAAGCAGAGACCACCCTAACAGTCCCTCAAAGATTCAGGGCTTGGGTCTCTCTCCACAGTCCTATTGCATCCAGAGCCTTACCTGCTATCAGTGGGTGAGCTCCCAGTGGTCCCCAGGGCCTGCTGAGCAGACTTCCACACTTGGGAGTGTGGAGGTTGCCCGTGGATCTTCACTGATCCCTGGAGGTGTTCAGGAGGGGATTGGATGTGGCACTTGGTGCCATGGTCTAGTCATGAGGTCTGTGGTGACAGGTTGGACTCGATGATCTTTGAGGTCTCTTCCAACCTTAGTGATACTGTGATACTGTGATTTAGAATTGCAGTCTTTGTTTAGTGCCTTCTGCACACATGTGTCCTAAGGCCTGAAAGGTATTCCATCCTGCTCTAGCAGGGTGCTGGAACCTGGTGCTGGAAACCTCCTGCACCATCAGACTGAGCAAATGTGGTCACCTACTCACTGAATGGTTACAGCCATTCTGTGCAAAGCTGCCTGGCAAATGTCCAAACAATCACAGAATGGCTCAGGAAGGGACCTCAGATATCATCTGCTCCAACCTCCCCACCATGGGCAGAGACACCTCTCAACTAGACTCAGCTGCTCAAGGCCTCATCCAACTTGGCCTTGAACACCCCCAGGGAGGAGGCAGCCACAGCCTCCCTGGGCAGCCTGTGCCAGAGTCACACCACCCTCCTACTGAAGAACTTCTTCCTCAGCTCCAGTCTAACCCTGCTCTGCCTCAGCTCCAAACCATTCCCCCTTGGCCTGTCTCCACACACCCTCAGGAACAGTCCCTCTGCAGCCTTCCTGCAGGATCCCTTCAGGTACAGGAGTCTTCTGCTCTCCAGTCTGAACACCCCCAGCTCCCTCAGCCTATCCTCAGCCCTTGGATCATCTTTGTGGCCTCCAGCAGCTCTGTGTCCTTCTCCTGCTGGGGACACCAGAGCTGGAGGCAGTGTTGGAGGTGGGGTCTCAGCAGAGCAGAGCACAGGGGCAGGAACCTGATTGTAATAGTGTTAAAATGGATGTTTGGATAAATCCTGGGGGGTGGAGTGTCTGTGCCAGTGCAGCAGTGTGGTTTGGCTGCTTGTTGCTAATTTGGTGTTTTCTAATCCAGGGAGAAAAGATCTTTTATCTCATCAAGCCAGCCCCTGCAAACATCTCTCTCTACGAGCGCTGGCAGTCAGCAGCCAACCACAGCGAGATGTTCTTTGCAGACCAAGTAGACAAATGCTACAAATGCACAGTGAAGCAGGGACAGACACTCTTCATTCCATCAGGTGAGCAGCCTGCTGCCAGCTGAGGGCCCTGCTTCTTTCAGAGCTCCTCAAGCAGCCCCTTCAAAGTGCCAGAGGGATGGGATGTGATGACTTTCTCTGGCAAATGATCAAGTCTAAATCTCAGCAGAAGTTGAATGTCATTGGATCATAGGCTCAGAGAATTGTTTGGCTTGGAAAAGCCCTTTAAGCTCATCCAGGCCAGCCATTCTCTAACAGGTCTGCTGCTAAACCATGGCCCTCAGCAACACATCTCTGTGCCTTTAAAACACCTCCAGGGACGTGGGTTCAACCACCTCCCTGGGCAGCCTGGGCCAGTGTTTGAGAACACTTTCAGGGAAGAAGTTTCTTCCAATGTCCAACCTAAACCTCCCCTGGTACAGTCTGGGGCCCTTGCCTTTTGTCCTATCCCTTGTTACCTGGGAGGAGAGCCCAACCTCCACCTGGCTCCAGCCTCCATTGTGGGAGTTGCAGAGAGCCAGAAGGTCTCCCCTCAGCCTCCTCTTCTCCAGACTAAACAGCTCCAGTTCCCCCTGCTGCTCCTCCCCAGCCCTCTTCCCCAGCCCCTCCAGCAGCTTTGCTGCCCTTCTGGCCTGCTCCAGCCCCTCTGTGCCATGTGCTTACAAAGCAGGAGCAGAATGTCCCTGCTTTTTATGAATATTTCAGCAGCTTTCTCAAAGCACAGCAAGCAGGTAGAGCCTCCCACTCCTGCTCTTGCTGGCTTGCAGTAACTCAGGAGTCCTTTTGCTGTACCCAGCACTGGTGCTTTCTGCTGTCCAACAGAGGACTCCCCTTGGGCTCCTCTCACACCATGACTGCCCTCAAAGTCCTTTTTATAGTCACTGACTCCCTGTGGTACTAAGGAGCTGCAGGTGCCTGCATTTGGGGTTTCACACCAGGATGAAGCTTTCTGGGTGTCAGAGAGCTCTCTGGGTTACTTGACAGAGGCAGCCTTTCCTTGCAGGTTAGGGCTGGGGGATTTTGTTTTCCTCAGCTCCTGGGAGGATCTTTCTAAGGACAAAGAGCTAATCCTAGTTTTAAGTGAACACAGTTCTGCTCCTGCCCCTCTCCCTCACCTTCCTGTCACCACAAACAAGTGTTTCCTTGTTTTCCTTGCTGCTTCCAGCACTCCTTGTTACCTGCTGTGGGACAGAGATTTTATCTCCCTCTGTGTGCCTTGAACAATGTGGTGCCCACTCGATCTGTAGGCTGAGCTGAGGCTTCCAGGCAGTGTGAGTGAGCAGCAGCACTGGTACCTGTGCTCTGGAGGCAGCACCCAGCACTGCCCTTTCTCCCTGGGGGAATCTGTTCTTGCCCAGAACGTTTACCCACTTGGATTTTACTTTGGCTCTGAAAAGTGGGAAGTGGCTATTTCTCTCAGGCCCATATGTGGAGCAGATGGTGGAATCAACACCCAGCAAGTGACAGAGGTTCACTCATCTGGGGGATTTTGTGTGGCAAGAAGTGTTTGGCTAGCAGGTGCTCCTGACACTGCAGTAATGTCAGTGGCAGGAGCTGGCCCAGGGTTGCATGCTGACGGGAGAGCAGCTGCCATTGTCACAGCAGCGAGAGCAGCAGGCTTCCTTTCACTGCCTGCCACCTCCAAGGCAGTCTGGGAGTCAGAGGAGTGTGGCACCTTCCTGGGCTGGCTGTTTTCATGCAAAGCAAACAAGGGGCCAGGTGCAGCTTTGTTCAAAAGCAATGCAGTCCCTGAAGGGCTGCACTGGCACCTAGGAAGTTGCTAAGTGAAGTATAAACCTCACAGATTAATGAAGCCTCATTATTGTCATTCCAGCTTTGAACCTCAGGACTCTTCTTTCTCTCTTTTAGGTTGGATTTATGCAACTCTCACACCTGTAGACTGCCTGGCCTTTGCAGGACATTTTCTACACAGTCTAAGTGTTGAAATGCAGATGAGGTAAATCTGTCCTTAAAATCCAAAGCTAGGTAGAGGCTCAGTGTGTAACAGATTGGCCATCCCTTCTCCCATCAGCTGCCCTACCTCTGCACTGACATTGATGTAGCTCCACTGGGCAGCTTGGGGAAGTGTAGCCAGGTCTGGTCCCTCTGTGCTGAGCTGTTCCAGGCTGTCCTTACACCTATTGCACAGCCCATGGAAGGATGTGTCAGGTGCCTGCACTGATGTGGCCACCTTCTGAAGGAAGAACTGTTAAAAGCTGTCAGGAGGTTTACCCTGGAACATCCCAATTACTTTCTGGATAAGCCCCCAGCTGGGCTCTTTGCCCAGTGTCAGTCAACACAAGTAGCTCTTTACTGATGCTGGACAAGTGATCATAGACTCACAGAATTGTTTTTGTTGGAAAACCCCTTTAAGATCGTCCAGTCCAACCATTCTCTAACTCTGCCAGGTCTGAAGCTAAACCATGGCCCTCAGCACCACATGTCACAGAATGCTGGGGGTTGGAAGGGACCTCCAGAGATCATCCAGTGCAACCCCCTGCCAGAGCAGCATCACCCAGGGCAGGGCACACAGGAACACATCCAGGGTGGCTTTGAAAACCTTCAGGGCAGGAAACTCCACAACCTCTCTGGGCAGCCTGCTCCAGGCCTCCAGCACCCTCACACCAAAGAAGTTTCTCCTCATGTTGGGGTGGAACCTCCTGGGTTCCAGCTTATCTCCATTATTCCCTGTCTTATTACCAAATGCCACTGCAAAGAGCCTGGCCCCTTCCTCTTGACCCCCACCCCTCAGCTATTGATAGACATTGATAAGATCTCCTCTCAGCCTTCTCCTCCCCAGACTAAACAGCCCCAGGGCTCTCAGTCTCTCTTCATAGGAGAAATGTTCCAGTCCCCAAATCATCCTTGTAGCTCTCTGTTGGACTCTCTCCAGCAGGTCTCTGTCTCTCCTGAACTGGGGAGCCCCAAACTGGACACAGGATTGCAGCTGTGGTCTCAGCAGGGCAGAGGAGAGAAGGAGAACCTCCCTAGCCCTGCTGGCCACACTTTTCTTGATGCACCCCAGGACACCATTGGCTCTCTTGGCCACAGGGGCACATTGCTGTCCCAACAAGGGCACATTGCTGTCCCAATGTCTCTGCTTCTTTGAAACACCTCCAGGGGTGGGGATTCAACCACCTCCCTGGGCAGCCTGTGCCAGAGCTGGAGAGCCCTTCCAGGCAAGCAGTGCAGTAAATCTCTCACCCCTGCATCACACAGTTTCTTAGGAGTGGTATTTTGCTGCTTTGCTTAGGCCTGGTGCCAGGAGACGGGGCAGCAGCACAAAGAAACAAAGCTCTGCAAGATCAGCCTCAGACATCTGGGAGCAGTGCTTGTAGCTGAGCAGCATCCTTGTGGCCTGCTGTGCTTTCAGGTGGTGTGGTTTTGTGTTGCAGGGCATACGAAGTGGAAAGGCGATTGAAAATCGTCAGTCTGACCCAGTTTCCAAACTTTGAAACTGCCTGTTGGTACATGGGGAAGCATCTGCTGGAGACATTCAAAGGTGAGGCTGCAGGGCTTGCCCTCTCAGAGGGCCTGGACATGGTTACTCTTTCTTTCTGCTATGTGCCACAGAAGGCCAAAATGAATCCTCTTAGGGTCTGAAAGCTGCTTTGTGCATGCCAGCAGAAGATGCTGCTCTGGTCCAGCTCTCCCCTTAATATCCTGACTTAAGTGTCCCTCTCACCTCAGACTGAGAACCTCAGGGAAGGTTCCATCTTCTTTATGCAGTGTATTTAAGTTGTCTCAGAGGAAAATAACACCTGAACATTGTTCAAGTTGCTTGTAAGGCCTGGGTGCATTCCCTGCTTTCAACTAATGAAGTGCACATTCTCTCAGCCTGAGGTGAGGAGCAGCACTTCCTCCTGCCCTCGTTCTGCTGATCCCATTTGAAGTACACGGGCAGGCTGCATGTCCTTAAGGCCACGGGAACATCAGACCTGGCCTGCAGGAACCCTGAGAATTAAAGCAAAGGTTTCTTTGAAATGCAAAACCTTCCCAAGGAGATCCCTTCAGAGCTGCCACCGACAGCCACCTGTGCCTGTTCTTCACAGGCTGGGGCTCGCCTTGCCCTTGGCCTCTCTTTCTCCTGCTCTGGAGGCATCCACCAGAGCCCTTCATGATGAGAAAAATGTTTCTCATCAATCACAAGGTGAGGGGTCCCACTGAGAGTGCCCTGCCAAGGGCCCCTCTCCTGACCACCTCACCCAACACTGCAATGAGGGGAGGAGCTTAGGCAAGCTTGCAGATTGGGAATGCTTTGCTCAGTATCACCTTGGCTCCCACATTTTGGTGCTTTCCTTTTCAGTCAGCACCAAGGAACCAACTGCTGGCAGTGCCTTTTTATTCCCACAGCCTAGGGTGCATCAACACAGAAGCTAGCTTGAATGATGGGACCAAGAAAGGAGCCAGAAGCATTGCCAGTGTAGACATAACTTAGAGGAGCAGCGTGCAGGAAGGCTGAGTTGGATTTGTGACCCAGTGAATACACTCCTATGACCATCAGGTTCTGACAGGGAGGCATGTGTGGTGACCAGCTTTCAAAGAGTCAGCTCTCACAGAGAAACTGTTTCAAGTCAAACCACTTGAGCTGTCAGTGTTTCAATGGCCTCGATTTTTTTCCCCCCCTCTACTTAGGTTTGCATAAAGCTGGGCAACAACCTCCTGCTCATTTACTCCAAGGAGCAAAAATTCTTAATGGTGCTTTCAGGTCATGGACTAAAAAACAGGTAGGAGAAGCAGCTTGTTGTAATATGATGTGTGTGTTGGGCTTGTCAGTCACTGGAACAGAGAGCAGGTGCTAGGACAAACAAAGAGCTCCACAGCTCAGCAGCTACGTCTAAGGTGCCAAAAAGAAGGGAGTGGGAGAGCCTGGAAGGAGGGTGAGAGCTGGGATTCCATAGAGCCACGTGAGGAAGCAGCAGAAAGAGGGTGCCAGCAGGGTTGGAAAGAAGCCCCTTCTGCACAGGGCCAAAAGGATACTGAATGAATGTTCTCCCTGACTCTGAGCATTTGCCTCTGCCAAATCCTTTAGGCAGAGGTGGTACACAGCAGTGAGGCTGCAAGCAGCGCCTCTGGGCACAACGTTCCTGCAAAGCCTCACCTCAGCTGAGCCAGGAAATACATTTTGGTGGGAGAGAAGGCTGGAAGGGCTTTGCAGCCTGAATTCCCTGCTGCAGTCATTTCAGAAGGGTTACTCTTGTGTGTGTTGCTCCTAAGGCTGTGGGGAATTAGCTGCAGGAGAGAAGCCATCCAGTCATGGAAGGTGAAGAGGGCAGCTGGCAACCTGAGGATTTTCAGCCATCTGAGTGCAGTGTGTTGCACACAGGTCACACAGGAGGCTGGCTCAGGCTTAAATGTAGTTGAGCACTTGGCTGCTCCTTCCTTGAGCCTGACTGCAGAACTGCTGCTGGATTCCTGCAGCAGGACTGACTGGTGTGGAAGTTCTGTCTCACCCTGGTAATGCTTCCACTTGCCATGCAGATGAGGAGTAGAGGCTCCAAGGCAGTCAGACTGGGCTGGCATTTAAGTGAAGCTGAACTTTGAATATTCTGCCATGAGATGTGAATGCAAATGTGGTTAGTCCTGCCAGGGAGCTCCCAAACCACTGCTCACCAGGTGTGTGCCTCTTGCAGGCACTGCAGACACCAGCCTCAGCCAGTCCCTCTTTGGGTATTGGAGAATCTCATGTAAGGAGGTGAGCAGAGGGATGTGACCTTTGGGAAAGTGCAGTAATAGCTGGAAAAGGCTCCTGAGATTGCTCTTCTCTCAGGACTGCTGTTTCCAGGAACACCCAGAAGGGTTAACAATGCCCATTTTGAACTGCTTTGCTGTTTGACTGCTGCAGGCAGAGTTGATTCCAGTCCCCCGGGGGAAATGCAGAGGGGTCACCTCCTGCAGCTTGTTGATACCTGTGCAAACAAAACCATGCCCAGAAACAGCAGCCTGGCTTTGTTGTGTTTTAGGCTTTAGCAGAACATGAAGATGAACTACCAGAAAACTTCAAACCAGCACAACTTATCAAGGACCTTGCCAAAGAAATCAGATTAAGTGAGGTTTGTGCTCTTTTGCTGATGTTCATGGTGTCGTTGGGCCTTTTGACAATCTAGGCTATAAAATGGGGGAATCAAGGAACCTCTTTGCTCTGCCCTCTTCATTAAAAGAATTCAGGTGAGGTTTTGCAGTAGGGGGACTGCTCAGGACTGTTGTCTGGGGCTGGCTCATCACATTTCTGGACTCCTGTTTGCTTTGTCCTCAGCTTTGCACTGTCTGCCTGTCCTACATCCTTTCTCCTCCACCTCCTCTGAGCTGGACTAGCCTCATTCCTTCCCCTTCCATCCTTTTATTGTCTTTCACTTCAGTCACTGCCTACCCCAAAATACCAGAGAGCACTGCTGCCATCCCCATGATCAGGCTCCCTGGGTAGTTCATCCTTCTCCTCATCTCTTGTCTATGGCATTGGCTGAGCCTGGGACTATATTCCTGCACATTGTCCCAACAGGAAGCTTTGCTCTTGGCTGGCTTCTAGGAAGAGTTATCGTAGCAGATGCAATAACAACAACAACCTTCCCCCTCCTGAAAAAAAACCAAGGACCAAACAACCCTCCCTAGGAAACAAAACCCAAAACCACCACAACAAAACCAGCCAGCCAAAAAGAAAAGGAAGCTGCCTGGAGGTATCCTCGGAGCGCTCCGAGTGGAGCTGTGTGACAGTGCGAGGTGCCCATGGCTGGCTCAGCCACTGTCTTCCATTCCACTCCCTTCCTAAGGATACCAAAGAGCTCAGCACGAAACCTCTCTTGCCTTTTCCTCCCCTTTGATGCACTGTCTAAGTCTTCTGGTTGTCAGAATGGCAAGTTAAGCAGAAAATGATTCCTCATTAATTAATCAGGCAGTGGAAATTTTCATTGGGCAGCTCCTGCACTGCTTGGTGTGGTTTGGGTGGGGTGGTGTTTTTTTTGGCCTGAGGGCATGAAACAGGATTCTGCTACATTTATCCCATCTGAATTAATTGGGCCTGGTTTGTGCTGGGGCTGAGCAGCATTTGAAACCATTGCACGTATCTCTTGGTAGGGGCAGGCCGTGTAACAGTCCTGCCTGGTGGCACAGCTTGCTGATGGTACATTCCTGATGAAGCCACTGGAGGCTCTCCAGGCCAAACCTGTGCTTGAGCTGCGTGGGGGGGTGGGAATGAGCGGTGAGCAGAGTGTTGCTGCGGGGTGTGGTGTGGGCAGCCCGGGGTGTGGTGTGGGCAGCCCGGCCTGGGGGTGCACTTACCCCTGTTTGGAAAGGGCAGTCTCTTGGGGGGGGGGGTGTGTGCCCGAGGCAGGGAGGGGGCAGGTGAGTGTCTGCTGGGAGACAGGTGGGTCTGAATGCCTTCCCATCTTGTGCTGCCCTGCAGAATGCTTCCAAAGCCAGCAAAGCAGACCCGAGTGCCAGCACGGCCCCCGAGGAGGTGTGTGCTGTGAAGAAGGAGGAGCCGCCGTCGCCTCCCCAGGTGACGCCTCCGCCCCCGCCCGTGGAGAAGCTCCCGAAAAAAAAGCCTCCCAAAACTGTGAAAACCCCCAAACAGCTCAAGCCATCCAAGCCCCCCAAACCCCCCAAGCCCCCCAAGCCCCCCAAGCCTCCCAAAACACCCAAAGTGAAGGGAGAAGGCAAAAAGAAGGGAAAGAAGGCAAAGGAAAGTCCACCGCCGGCCATCCCCAATCTGGACCTGCTGGAGGCACACACCAAGGAGGCTCTGACAAAGATCGAGACGCCAAAGAAGGGGAAGGTAAGGTCATGGTTGAACCTCTCCCTCCTCTCCTGCCTTGACAGGGATAAAATCACTCCTTAGGTCTCATGGATAAAATGATGTAAGCAACAGAGTGTAAGATCTGTCTGCACTGCAGCAAAGGCAAAGTTGTGCAACCCCTTATTGCCCTTGTCTTAGCTGACTGTGGGACTCCATTGGGCTCTTTGCTTGGTTATTCATTTGCTATGGATCCTCCAAAGGACCTGCTGAGTCAAAGCAAGGCTGGCAAACTACTGCCCAAACTGAAGCAGGATGCAGGTTAAAAGACATTTTTCAATGGGCTCTTTTTTCCCCCTTGAAGTATTCTGTTGAGTGAGGTGATTCTGCCACTTTGATCTGCTGAGACCTCACCTGGAGTTCCACCCCCAGCCCTGGAGGACATGGAGCTGATGGAGCAGGTCCAGAGGAGGGCCACAAAAAAGATGAGAGGGCTGGAGCAGCTCTGCTATAAGGACAGGCTGAGGGAGCTGGGGGTGTTCAGCCTGGAGAAGAGAAGGATCCAGGCAAAGCTAATAGCAGCCTGCCAGTGCCTGAAGGGGGCTACAGAAAGGCTGCAGAGAGACTGTTTGCAAAGGCCTGAAGGGACAGGACCAGGGGCAATGGCTTCAAACCAGAGCAGAGCAGATTGAGCTTGGATGTGAGGAACAAGTTCTGCACCAGGAGGGTGGTGGAACACTGGAACAGGTTGCCCAGGGAGGTGGTTGAGGCTCCATGCCTGGAGATATTGAAGGTGAGGCTGGACAGAGCCCTGGGCAGCCTGATCTAGTGGAGGATGTCCCTGCTGAGTGCAGAGGGGTTGGGCTGGATGAGCTTTGGAGGTGCCTTCCAGCCCAGAGCATTCTGTTCTTCTATGATCCTATTTTTATTTCAGCTGTTGTTAGGTCCCTTGAACATTTTCATAGCAGTGACCAAAGATGCAGGAAGTCATTTCTAAAGCATCTTATTTGCATGAGATTGTGATCTAGAGGGAGTGAGTGAAGATAAAACATTAGTCTGAAGATAAAACTGTGGTCTGAAACTTGTCCTACTGACTTGCCCAGGTAGGACAAGTTTGATTGTAGAGTTCTTTAATTGAGGGTGAATATTGCTGCTGACCCTGGTAGGGGCCAGGAGCTCCCTGAGGCACTGCCAGAGTCGTGGTTTGTTAAGAAGTGCCCACAAGTCTGGTCTGAATGCTTGCACTTTGTGAGATGTGTCCCTGCAGCAGCAGGCAGGGAGGTGAGGATGTCTTCACAGTGCTCTTGTGTGTTGGTGTGCCAAGGAGCAAAGTGCTCAGCCTTCTGCATTCTCTGCGGCAGCAGCAAGAGTTAATGGATCTGATATTCCAAATGAATGAAGCAGAAGAGCTTTCCAAGCTATATGATGCTATACTCCAGCATGCCAGCACTCCATCCTCATTAACACTACATGCTGACTTTTTCCCCAGGCTGCAAAGAATGTTTTAAGTGTCCCCAACAAGGAAGCTGCTGGGAAGCAGAATGAGGTGGAGAAATTTGAAGTTCGAGAGCAAAACAAAAGCAAAACGGAAGCCAAGTGGAAGTACAAGGTAAGGCCTCCTGCTGACCCCTGCTGCTGCCCTGCCACAGCCTGCTGAGGTGTGGTGGTTTGGCCCTGGTCTGGAGGCCAGATACCCACCAAGCCGCTCTATCACTCCCCCTCTTAAGTGAAGAGGGGAAGAAGGGAAAGAAAATATAACAGAAGCCGGGGATAAGATAAGAGCAATTTAATAACACTAATGAGCAGATAGCAATAGACCGCGCGGAAGCAAAGAAAGCAGAGAGAGAGAGATGTTAGTCTCTACTTCCCATCGGCAGGACGGTGGTCGGTCTCGGGAAGCAGGGCTCTCTAAGCTTGATGGTTCCTCGGGAGGATAAACGCCATAGACGAATCCCCACACTTCCTTCTTTCACTTCCTACTTATACCTGAGCTGACATCATATGGTATGGAATACCTCTTTGGCCAGTCTGAGTCAGCTGGCTCAGCTGTGTCCCCTCCCAAGATTTTGCCCACCCCTCAATGTACTCCTGGGGCAGGGAAATGTTGAAAGGACACAGCTTGAATACTGGGTTTAGCTGTAGCCAAAACACTGCTGTGTTATCAACTACTGCTGAAAAAAGAAACAAAACACCACAGCACTAGAACAATACTGCGAGGAGAATTAACTCCAGCTCAGTTCAACCCAATACAATCTCCACCCCTTATTCCATACCATTTACATCATGCTCAGGTTCTACACATTTCCATGCACTTAGCCATCTCATTTGATTCTTACACCAAAACAACAAAAGGAAAAGCTTCTTGCTTACATTCACAACCCGATCTACATACTTAAACTATCTCAATACTCCAACATATAAAGACTTATATCAATGTCTCAGTCCTTCAGATGTCACTTGGGATTATTCAAGATAGGAGATGCAGGATATTCTGTTCTTAGACACCAACTCCAGCTGGTCCCAACCGCTGTGTCACTCTTGATCTTTGCAAACCTTCATCAGTCTGGGTTCTTCTTACTTCATTACTTTCTGCAACATGCAACTCACATTATTCACATTCCAAATCACCTTTCCCCCAGTGTTAGATCCCTTTGAGGCACACACTGAGTCTCCCCATTTCTTTTCATTACCCACCAAGTACATCCAGGCCCCTGAGCAAAGACAATCCCACGCATGGGTTTGCCTTTCCCCATGGGAGGAGCAACCCACACTGCCTTTCCTAGCCACTTCCCCATGTGTACTACAGGGACTTTATCCCCCCCCACAGTGTGCAAGGGTTCTGTTTGGGCAGGACCAGGACGGTTAGCAGATCCTCGAGAATTAACCAGCCAAGTGGCTTCTGCTAAATTTACATCCCAGTGCCTCCATGCTCCATTACCCAATGCTTTCAACATAGTCTTTAACAGTCCATTGTATCTTTCAACCTTCCCAGAGGCCTGTGGGTGGTAGGGAATGTGATACACCCACTCGATGCCATGTTTCTTGGCCCAGGAGCTAACGGTATTGTTTCTGAAGTGAGTCCCATTGTCAGATTCGATTCGCTCAGGAGTGCCGTGCCACCACAGGATTTGCCTTTCAAGGCCTAAGATGGTGTTCCGGGCAGTAGCATGATTTACAGGGTATGTTTCTAACCAGCCTGTAGTTGCTTCTACCATGGTGAGGATGTAACGCTTGCCTTGGCGTGTTCGTGGCAGTGGTCCAATATAGTCAATCTGCCAGGCCTCACCATAGCGAAAACCCAGCCACCGCCCTCTGTTCCAGGGAGACTTGGCTCTGGTGGCCTTCTTGATTGCAGCACAGGTTTCACAGTCATGTGTGACCTGTGTGATGGCTTCCATGGTCAAGTCCACCCCTCGGTCACGAGCCCATCTGTACGTAGCATCTCTCCCTAGATGTCCTGATGTTTCATGGGCCCATCGAGCTACAAACAGTTCACCTTTTCACTCCCAGTCTAGATCTGCTTTGGAAACTTCTGACCCTCATCCCTGCAGATGTCTAAAAGAAGCAGAGATGTAGTGCTGAGGGAAGTGGCTTAGTAACAGACTTGGTAGAGTTTGAGTTATTGTGTCCAGTTCCGGGCCCCTCAGTTCAAGAAGGACCTCAGGGAACTGCTTGAGAGAGTCCAGCACAGAGCCCTCAGGCTGCTGCAGGCAGTGGAACATCTCCTGTGAGGCCAGCTTGGAGCAGAGGAGCCTGAGGGCTGCCCTCATTAAAGATGTGCAGGGCTGGAGCCAGGCTCTGCTCAGGGATGGCCAAGGGCAGCACAAGGGGCACTGGGGGCAAGCTGGAGCAGAGGAGGTGCCAGGGGAACAGGAGGGAAAACTTTGTCCCTGTGAGGGTGCTGGTGGCCTGGAGCAGGCTGCCCAGAGAGGTTGTGGAGTCTCCTGCTCTGGAGACTTTCAAACCCCACTTGGATGTGTTCTGTGTGCCCTGCCCTGGGTGCCCTGCTCTGGCAGGGGGTTGGACTGGATGAGCTTTGGAGGTCCCTTCCAACCCCTCACGTTCTGTGATTCTGTGAATGGTTGGACTCTGATCTCAAAGCTCTTTTCCAACTGAAATGATTCTGTGATTCTATGGTTCTGTAATGGCAAAGCTGCAAACAAATCCCCCAAAGCCCCCCAAAAGTTCATGCTTTCTCATGTGGGGAGACTGCTAAGCACCGTGAATCACTGAGGCTGCAGACTGCATCTGCTGTGTTGAAAGCATCGTGGTTAACGTGGTGGGAGCGGTGAGCACCACTCCATCCCACTGCCTGTGCAGCCTGGGGGGAGAGTATCAAGGTGATGCCTACAATAATCCAAACTTCTCATTGCCCTGAAGTACTTTGACAATTCAGGCTCTGTTGGAGGTGTGAAAGCAGCCTGGGAGCCCAGGAAGTGAACCTGGCTGTGTTTGGGAGGTGGCAGGCAGTGTCCTGGGCACAGTGCTGCTGAGCAGAGCCTCAGAGGCTGTGCTTAGGATCTTCCTTTAGGCTGCACCCACTGAAGGGAGCCAGATGGAGATGTGGCCTTGTGTTTGTGGAGGGCACTGCTTAAACTGGCACTGAAGTGCTTCTTGAATTAGGAGCAAGTCCCTCCACTGAAAGCCAGGGGAGGCTGAGGAAGAGAGTCATCCTCGCTGGCTTACCGTGTGTGGGGGAAGGGATTGCTCTCTGCACAGGGGTCAGAGGGTTCCCTCAGCTGGACTCTGAAATGCCAACAACTTGTTTAACTCATTTCACTTTTTTTGATTTGGGTCTTTCTGCCTTTCAGAACAGCAAACCTGACTCCCTTCTGAAAATGGAAGAGGAACACAAATCAGAGAAGACACCTCTGTCAGGAAATAAGGACAACAAATTCACCTTCTCCTTCTCTAACAAGAAGTTGCTTGGGTATGTATAAAGTGTGACAACACACAGCAGCTGGAAAAGCAGCTGAAGAAGGCATTAGTTATGGGGTTCTACACAAGAAGGTGAAAATCTGCCCTCTGGTCAGGGTACAAAACAGACTTATGCAAAAACTTGTTCTCTCCAGAGCTTCACTTGGCCTGGGAGCTGGCTGAGCTTGCCTGAGCAGCAGAGATTTGTTGAGGCTGGTAGTTTGCTTGAGAGGCTTCAGCATTCAGGCAGTGTTTGTGCTCTAGCACTTTTGAGTTCATAGATTCATAGAATCAGAAAATGGTTTGGGGTGGAAGGGACCTTAGATATCCAGCTGCAAACCCCTGCCATGGGCAGGGACACCTCCCACCAGCCCAGGCTGCTCAAGGCCTCATCCAGCCTGGCCTTGAACACCTCCAGGGAGGAGGTAGCCACAGCCTCCCTGGGCAACCTGTGCCAGAGCCTCCCCACCCTCACTGCAAAGAATTTCTTCCTCATCTCCAGTCTCAATTTCCTCTCTCCCATCTCAGAGCCATTGTTCCTCATCCTGTCACTCCCAGCCCTTGCCAAAAGTCCCTCCCCAGCTCTCCTGGAGCCCTTCAGGTACTGAAAGGCTGCTCTAAAGTCTCCCTGGAGCCTTCTCTTCTCCAGGCTGAACAGCCCCAACTCTCCCAGCCTGTCCCCACAGGGGAGGTTCTGCAGCTCTCTGAGCATCTTCATGGCCTCCTCTGGATCCTCTCCAGCAGCTCCAGGTCCTTCTTGTGCTGGGGGCCCCAGAGCTGGAGGCAGTGCTGCAGGTGGGGTCTGAGCAGAGCAGAGGGGCAGAATCTCTTCCCTGCTGCTCTCCCAGCTCTGGATGCAGCTCAGCACACAGCTGCCTGCTGGGCTGCCAGGGACCACTGCTGGCTTTTGGGGAATTTGTCACCAACTGACACCCCCAAGGCCTTCTCCAGGCTGCTCTTGAGCCACTGCTTGCCCAGCCTGGATTTGTGCTTGGGATTGCCCTGACCCAGGTGCAGGACCTTGCTGAGTTGCATTTAGTGGCTTTGGGCAGATCCTACTAAAGGATCCTTGTTAAGAGTCTGTTCAATGAACACTGCCTGCCAAAAGCCTGAGCTGCACCTGCACTGTGCACATCATGATCCACTGGGCCAGCTGTAATTCATGAAGTGCTTATTTGGAGCCAGCCAGTGGTGCTGAGGTCAACATCAAGCATGAGATAGGAATTTTAAGTTCAGAAACTGCATGGTCACATCCAGAGGGTGTGAGAGAGTTGGGGCTGTTCAGCCTGCAGGAGAGAAGGCTCCAGGGAGACCTCGTGGTGGCCTTTCAGTGCTTAAAGGGCTGATCAGAAAGCTGGGGAGGGAGTTTTGAGCAGGGCCTGAAAGGGCTGATCAGAAAGCTGGGGAGAGACTTTTGAGCAGGGCCTGTTGGCACAGGACAAGGGATGATGGTTTGAACTAGAAGAGGCAGATTGAGACTGGAGAGAAGGAAGAAATGTTTGACACTGGGGGTGGTGAGAGCCTGGCCCAGGTTGCCCAGAGAGGTGGGAGATGCTCCATTGCAGGTCAGGTTGGTTGTGGCTGTGGTGTCCCTGCTGACTGCAAGGGGCTGGACTGGATGACTTTGGAAGCTGCCTTCCAACCCAAACCAGTCTGGGATTCTGTGTCAGATTCTGTTAACTGTTGTGGCCCCAGTGTTGCAGCTGACTGAGAGTTCTGCACACAGATAGACTCATGGAATCACAGAATGGTCAGGGCTGGAAGGGACCTCGAGGATCATCCAGTCCCAACCCCCCTGCCATGGCCAGGGACACCTCACATTACAGCAGGTTGCTCACAGCCACATCCAGCCTGGCCTTAAACACTTCCAAGGATGAGGCTTCCACCACCTCCCTGGGCAACCTGTGCCAGTCTCTCACCACCCTCCTGGGGAACAACTTCTTCCTGACATCCAATCTGAATCTACCCACTTCTACTTCTGCTCCATCTCCCCCAGTCCTATCCCTCCCTGACACCCTCAAAAGTCCCTCCCCAGCCTTCTTGGAGTCCCCTTCAGATACTGCAAGGCCACAAGAAGGTCTCCTCAGAGCCTTCTCCTCTCCAAACTGAGCAACCCCAACTCCCTCAGTCTGTCCTCACAGCAGAGCAGCTCCAGCCCTCTGCTCATCCTCGTGGCCCTTCTCTGGACACCTTCCAGCACCTCCAGATCCTTCCTGGCACAGAGGCTCCAGCACTGGACCCAGAGCTCCAGCTGTGGTCTCAGCAGAGTGGAGCAGAGGGGCAGAATCCCCTCCCTGCTGGCTCTTGTCTTCCCCTCTGTCAGCCTGCAAACTGTTTTCCAGTCAGTGCTGTTACTGATCTGTGCTTTTTGCCTCTCCTCAGGTCAAAGGGGGCCAAACCCCAGCTGCACAGCAGTGTGTTTGGCTCCCTGCAGAATTTCAAAGAGGACAAAGCCAAGCCTGTCCGTGATGAGTACGAGTACGTGTCAGATGATGGAGAGCTGAAGATTGATGAGTTCCCCATCAGGAGGAAGAAGAACACCACAAAGAGAGAACTGCCCTGTAAGAACAACTCCTGCTTGCCCTCTACCTTCACAATCCCAGGGGCTGATTGCCCCAAAGTAGGCTACAAAATCTGTGACTGCTAATGCAGAGAGCCATGTCTGAGCTGGCACACCAAGGGTGGTCAGTGGGAGAGCTGTGCCCATGTCTGAGCTGGCACACCAAGGGCGGTCAGTGGGAGAGCTGTGTCCATGTCTGAGCTGGCACACCAAGGGCAGTCAGTGGGAGAGCTGTGCCCATGTCTGAGCTGGCACACCAAGGGCAGTCAGTGGGAGAGCTGTGTCCATGTCTGAGCTGGCACACCAAGGGCAGTCAGTGGGAGAGCTGTGTCCATGTCTGAGCTGGCACACCAAGGGCAGTCAGTGGGAGAGCTGTGTCCATGTCTGAGCTGGCACACCAAGGGCGGTCAGTGGGAGAGCTGTGCCCATGTCTGAGCTGGCAGACCAAGGGCGGTCAGTGGGAGAGCTGTGTCCATGTCTGAGCTGGCAGTCCAAGGGAAGTCAGTGGGAGAGCTGTGTCCATGTCTGAGCTGGCAGTCAGGGAAGTCAGTGGGAGAGCTGTGTTTTGGAGAGAAGAGTCCTGACTTTGTTCTCCTTTGTTGTGGTTTCAGTTTTATCAGACAAAAAGGACAGCCTGCAGCACACTCCTGTTAAGAAGCCAAAGGTGGAGTCAGTCTCATACAAGGTAGGTTGTTCCTGCACCTGGAAGGGGTGGTGGGGCCCTACTGTGATAGCAGAGCCTCCTGAGGGGCTCCTGTCACATCCTCCCCCTCACTCTGCAGGGCCAGTCTGCCCAGGATAGGTGGCATCAGGCACTGCCAGCACTAAGCATAACTTGGTGCTGTGGCTGGAGGTGCTCATACCTGATCAGGGCTGATGGACAGCATGTGTGGGGCCCTGGCAGTGCACAACAGCAGCAGCAAGCCCTGAGAAGGAATAGGAAGGGTCAGGAGGAGTTTTCTGTTGTACCTCCCTTCACCTCACCTTGCTGACAGGCACAGGGGTCTGTCCCAGGCTGTCCTCCCACCTTGTGGCTGCCCTCCTGTTTCCATGTGCTTTGAACACTGGACATCAATTTCTCATGGTCGTGTTTGACAGATAGAGCTCAGAGCCATGCTGATGGGGATTCAGCCACCTCCCTGGACAGCCTGTGCCAGGCTTTGAGAACCCTTTCTGTCAATATGTTTCTTCTAATGTCCAACCTAAACCTGCCCTGGTGCAACTTGAAGTCATTTCCTCTCCTCCTATCAACCAACCTCACTCCAACTTCCTTTCAGGGAGCTGTAGAGAGCAATGAGGTCTCCCCTCAGCCTCCTCTTCTGCAGACTGAACACCCCCAGCTCCCTCAGCTGCTCCTCCCCAGCCCTGTTCTCCAAACCCTTCAGCAGCTTCATTGCCCTTCTCTGGACCTGCTCCAGCCCCTCAGTGTCTTTCTTGTAGGAAGGACCCCAAAACTGAACCCAGAAGTCAAGATGTGGCCAATGCTGAGTACAGGAGGCCAATCACCTCCCTGGTCCTTCACTTCAGGAAGCTGACCAGCACAGATGGTGTTCATTGTGTGTCAGCAATTGCAGCTCATTGCTGGAGATAAAGAACATGAAGTGACATCAAAATGCAAGGCTTTGCCCAGCTGTGGTTAATCCAAATTCCTGTTACACTCTGGATAAGTCAGGAGAAGCAAAATAGCTTCTTAACTGCTACAGGTGACTGAAATGGCCTGGCCTAAGAACTAGGGAATCCCTTGGCTCAGGGATGTTCCAGAGCAAGTGCAGACCTCCTTGCCTGAGTCAGTAGCTGGTGTCTGGAGAGCAGTGCACAGAGGACAGGATAACATGTGCTGATGTCTCCCTGGCCCAGGGAGGGAGGTCAGTTCCTGGAGACAACAGTGCCTGGCAGCCTAAGCAATGGGGGCTGGGACTTGGGAGGCCTGAAAGTAGAGCAGGAAAGGGGAAAAGGTTCTTTCACACTCTAGACTGCAGTGCATAGATGTCCCAGCCCCAGCCAGGTGGCTGTGTGCCAGATCTGCCTGTTCTCTGCAGCAGGGATGGCAGAGGTGGGTCTGACCCTGTGGCTGACCTGGATGTGGTAACAGCCTTGCAAGAGAGAGATCTGTGCCCTCATGCATGTCTTGGCCACACACTGGCTGCTTTTGTTGCCTGGGTCTCCAGAAGAGGAGCAAGGGCTGAGAAGGCAGCACACCACCTGGAAACATCACTGTTACAGGTCCTGTGTGCAGGAGCAGACCTCAAAGCTGGTTCTGTGGGGCTGGAAGGGGAGAGAAAATCCCAAACCCCAGCGTACCTGCAGGCTGCAAGGAGGCTGTTGTGACCCTGTGCCTGGGCTGGGTTCTGTGTCTGTGATGAAAACCAGTGCTAGCCTTATGGCTCGGGCTGGGGGCCTGGCAGGAGGAGCTGCACTGCTCTGGTGCCTGGGGCAGGCAGTTGCTGCTCTGCTGAGCCTCTCCCCTGTGCTTGCAGAGCGAGGAGTCCTCGGATGAAGATCTGCTCCACATCGACACGGAGGCCAAGCCAGGACGCAACTCCAAAGTAAAGAAAGAGAGTGGAAGCTCAGCAGGAATTCTTGACCTTTTGCAGGCAAGCAAGGAAGTTGGGGGTTTAGAGTATAACACCAACAGGTATGCACCAAGGGATGCTTTTTCCTCTTCTCCATAAAGAAAAGTGGCTCTTTCTTTCCTGTGTGCAGGGGGAGGGGGTGGGGGTCATAAGGAATCCTGCAGCCCAGGAGCTGCTTTGTCTCCAGGAAGCAAACTCTTTCTTTATCCGGGGATCTGAGGTGGGAAAGGTTTTGGTGCTATCATTTCAACAAAGGGAGGCATTTCCTTCCCTACCTGTAAGTGCAGAACACCCACTTTGGCAACGCTGCTGTGAGAGAGGAATCATTTGGAGGGAAGGGAGAGCTCACGGCTTGAGGGCGTGAGAAATGATTTTAATGCTGTGATAATGTAATGAAGTAATCACAAGGAGCAGCACTCCTTCCATGAGGCATTGGAAAGGGAGCACAGGGGCAGGAGGAGCACTTGGATGCTTTGCTCCTGCTCCTTTCAAATGATGGCTGTAGCTCTCAGACAGTTTCCTTTCAGCAATGGTTATTTTAAGGCACTGCTGGAGCTGCAGAAAGGGGATGTGGCATTCCAGAGCTGGGAAATTGCTTCCTGACTCTTCTTGATTTTGGCTTTTCCTTTCTTTTGGTTGTTTTTTTTTGGTCTTAGAAAGCTGAAATCCTTCTCATGGAAACACAGCTGAGCACATGCCCTAATGAGAAACATTTTACCCCAGTGCAGCTCTGCCTCCTGGAGACATTTCTCCCTCCCCCCCAGGAGTCAGGCTGTGGTTGGACTCTCAGAGCCACTGGTTTTGATCACACTCCACAATTTATTTGCTGAGGCTCACGTTGCTTAAGGCAGTTCCTCTCAGATTTGCCCATTTGTGGTCAGTGCTTGATGGTCTGTTTGCAGTGTTTTGAGAGTCCAGGCTGTGCAGAAACACTTTGCAGGGTGGGGGTGGGGGGGAACTGGAAAGAAAATCTGTTAGTTTCCTAGAGGTGATGCAAGGTTTGCCTCAGCCAGGGAGCAGGCTCAGGCATGGTAATGAAGGGATGAAAATCTCTCTTCCCTAAAGGAGTTGTTCAGTGTTCCCCTATCTCCTAACACCACTCTTAACTCATTTTCAGGATTAGTTATGAATGAAATTAGTGCCCAGAAGCTCCCATTCTGGCTTGTGCACTGCTCTGTCTGGAGTCCTGTAACAGCTTCCAGTGGATTAAGTTAAGATGAAGTAAGGGAAAGCAATGTGCTGCTGCTGCCTGACTCAGAAAGTGCTGTGTCAGGGGCTCCCCACTGCAGCACTGCCAACCATTTTTACTACAGCCAGGGCTTTTTGGCATTTCATTATTTGCCCAAACTCCCAAGTTCTGGAAATACTTGCTGATGTGTTCTGCCTGTGCAGAATGTATTTCTGGTGTTGTGTGCTGCATTCTTCTGTATCACATAGCAGTACCCTAGAGGTGTATCACAGAATCACAGAAACATTCAGGCTGGAAGAGACCCTCAGGATCACCAAGTCCAACCACTGACCCTACTCCTCAAGGGTCACCCCTAAACCAGAGCCCCAAGCACCACATCCAAACCACCTTTAAACACATCCAGGGTTAGGGACTCCACCACCTCCCTGGGCAGTCTGTGCCAGTGCCTGACCACTCTTGATGAGAAACATGTTTCCTACTGTCCAGTCTCACCCTGCCCTGCTGCAGCTTGAGGCCATTCCCTCTTGTTCTGTCACTAAGGACCTGTGAGAAGAGACCAGCAGCAACCTCTCCACAACCTCCTTTCAGGGAGCTGTAGACAGCCAGGAGGTCTCCCTCAGCCTGCTCTGTTTCACACTAACCATCTCCAGCTCCTTCAGTCATTCCTCACCAGGTTTATTCTCCAGGCCCTTCCCAGCTTCCTTGCCCTCCTCTGCCCTGGCTCCAGCACCTCCACAGCTCTCCTGGACTGAGCTGCCCCAAACTGGACACAGCACTTGAGGTGTGGCCTCCCCAGAGCTGAGTGCCAGGGGACAATCCCTGCCCTGCTCCTGCTGGACACAGCATTGCTGATCCCAGCCAGGATGCCTTTGGCTTTCTTGGCCCCCTGGGCACACTGCTGGCTCCTGTTCAGCTGCTTGTCCATCAGCACCCCTAGGTCCCTTTCTGCCAGCAGCTTTCCAGCCACACTGCCCTAAGCCTGCAGCCTTGCCTGGGGTTGTGGTGCCCCAGGTGCAGGACCTGGTGCTTGGCCTTGTTGGAGCTCATCCTGGTAATGCTCAGATCTCATCTCTCCTGTACTTAGTGTGTGAATTCCCACCTCACTGAGCCTGTGTGCCAGTTAGCACTGAGGCTGACTGTCAGTGTGACCTCAGCCTACTCTCTAGTATTGTGTTTCTCCCTGTGGTGCCATGGTGCTCTGGAGTTTTGGCAGCCCCTGGTGTGAACTGTGCCTGGTACCCATGAGCTTCCTTCCAGCTGGTCAAATTCTTCCTCTGCTTGCTTGGCAGTAGTTAGGAGAAGCTTCCCAGGACATGGCCCTGCAGTGCTGGCCCTGCAGTGCTGGCCCTGAAGCCCTTCGAGTTGGCCCTAGAGACACTGTGTTGTTGGTACAGGCTCTGAAAAGTTACCTGACCCCTGTGCTCCCCCACCAGCAACAGCAGCCCCGAGGGGGCTGCCCATGGCATGCCCAACCACACAGCTTCCTGGCTTCTGGGGCAGCAGCCCAAGCCTGCTGTGCTGTCAGCATCACATAGCTGGTGTCACCTGGGGCCTGCCCAGCTGTCCAGGGGGCAGGGGCCAGGAAACCTCTGGTAGTAGCAGTGTGTGGCAAAAGGAGTCAGCTCTGTGAGGGGCTGGTGTGCTTCTGGAAGCTCTAACAGCTCTGGTGTCTCCACCTTTCCCCACAGCCAGCCACCTGCCTCGCCCAGCACGCAGGAAGCCATCCAGGGCATGCTCTCCATGGCCAACCTCCAGTCCTCAGAGTCCTGCCTGCAGACGTCGTGGGGCACCAACCAGGCCAAGAACAACTCCATCTCCACACAGAACTCTAAAAAGACAGGGGGTGGTGGCAACAAAAATGCCAGCAAGCAGGTGCTGAAGAAGAGCACAAAGAACAGCATTGACATGGAGGATTATGACGAGGATCAGGACCACCTGGATGCCTGCTTTAAAGATTCAGACTATGGTGAGCACGAGCAGAGCCATCTGCCTGAGTGTGTGCCTGGCCTGCATGGAGCTCTCTGGGCATGTCTGCAGGTGCTCCCCATGTTCCTCATGGTGTGCTTCCTCCCTTCCCCACCACATCCTTCAGCTACAGATTCACAGATTGCATTGGGTTGGACCCTCCAAGGTCCAACCCCCTGCCATGGGCAGGAACACCTCTCACTAGCCCTGGTTGCTCAAGGCCCCATACAGCCTGGCTTTGATTATTTCCAGGCTTGGAACTTTCAAAACTTCTCTGGGCAACCTGCTCCAGTGCCTCACCACCCTCATGGGGAAGAATTTCTTCCTAATGTCTCATCTAAATCCATCTTCTTACAGTTTGAAGCCATCACTCCTTGTCCTGTCACTCCCAGCCCTTGTCCCTCCCCAGCTCTCCTGGAGCCCCTTCAGGTACTGGAAGGCTGCTCTAAGGTCTCCCTAGAGCCTTCTCTTCTTCAGGCTGAACAGCCCCAACTCTCCCAGCCTGTCTTCATGCTCCAGCTCTCTGGTCATCTTTGTGGCCTCCCTGGACCTCCCTGCCTTTTTTTGTGCTGGATGCTCTAGAGCTGGACAGAGTTCACCAGGTGGGATCTCGTGAGAGTGGAGTACAGGAGCAGAATCCCCTCCCTTGGGCTGCTACCCACACTGCTGGGGATGCAGCCCAGGACAGTTGGGTCTGGCCTACAAGTACACATGGATGGTTCTTGTTGAGCTTCTCACCCAGCACCCCCAAGCAGCACTGCTCTCTGTCCATTCTCCACCCAGCCTGGACTTGTGCTTGGGATTGCCCTGACCCAGGTGCAGGACCTTGCACTTGGCTTTGCTGAGCTTCATGAGGTTGGCTTGGGCTCACCTTTCCAGACTGCCCAGGTCCTGTT
Source organism: Dryobates pubescens (assembly GCF_014839835.1). NCBI lineage: Eukaryota > Metazoa > Chordata > Aves > Piciformes > Picidae > Dryobates > Dryobates pubescens. The sequence continues at coordinate 18,393,482 of NC_071612.1, read as the reverse complement.
CTAATATGACAGTTCCACCATAATAACCTGCAGGACCATTTTTGACTATAAGAAGTGAGGGAAGGTAGAAAAGTATTAATTTGAAGCCTGGTAGGAACTGGGAAGCCTGAAGGCCCAAAGAGGACAAGACATTGGTAGAGGTTTATGCTGTGTAACAGAGAGTCTGTAGCGCCATCAGAAGTCAGTCGCCATGACTGGAGAAGTGCAGTACATCTTTTCACCTCGTTTGCCAAGGCAAAACAGAGCCCCTGTGACACTGCAGGAGGCTTCCCAGCCTTCCAGGGTGCCCTGCATGTGTAGGATGCAGTGGGAGTGCTGGGAGGTGCTTTGGGAAAGGGCAGCTCCCTGAAGTTGTGGGACAGGGAGATGGTTTGCAGACAGATGCCACACAGCACCAAGGCTGTGCCCTGCTGGGGGCTGCATTTGCTGTGTCTGTGCTGCCAGGGAATGGAGAGGCTTTGTTGTGAGCAGGCTTGGCTGGCAGAGGCTCTGGTTGTGCCACAGCTGCTCAGCAGGCTGCAGTGCCAGTGGGCAGGTGCTGCAGTGATGCCCACATCAGAGGGAGGTAACAAGCTGGTGAGAAATCAAATGCACTGCAAAGAAAGCTACAGGAGCTTCACAGCAGAGGCAGAGACAAAGCCCAGCCAGAGAGCTTGGTGTTTATCCCAGAGGCCTCTGAAGCATCCCTTGGTTCATCTCTTGGATTCTCTCCCTGTGTCTTACTTTCTCCTGGTCAGACAGGCCAGAAGGTGTGGTGCTGACTGTGGTGGCTGCCTGTGATGTCCCCAGCACAGCCTGGCCTGAGATAAGGAAGCCTGTTCCTGGCTCCTCTGTCTGTGCTGCTGCTCTGCAGGCAGGAACAACACCGACTGCTCCTGGCTGGGAAGCTTCCCTGTGTGTCCTAAAAGCACCAGGGCACAGTTTAATGCCAGCAGCTGCCAAGTGTGGAGGAGAGCAGGAGCAAGTCCCCTGAGCTGCTGCAGCTGTGTAAGCACTCAGCAGTGCTTCTGGGGGCCCTTGCCTCTCCAGCTAGGGTGCCAGTGGCCTCAGCAGGACAGAGATGTGGCCTGCACTGAAACTGTTGCCTTTGTTTCCTGCTGTAGTTTACCCTTCCCTGGAATCAGATGAGGATAATCCAGTGTTCAAATCCCGCTCCAAGAAAAGGAAAAGCTCAGATGATGCCCCTTACAGCCCCACGGGTAAGTCCAGCTGGTCTGTGCTGCCCAGACCTGCAGGTCCCTAAGCCCAGACATTTGTCAAGGAGGGTGGAAACTGCGAGCCCACCACCAGCAGTTGCTTTAGCACCTGAGGGATGGATCCTTTCCAGCCCAGTGGGAGGTGATGCTGGGACTCATGCTGAGCAGCGACAGCCGCCTGCTGTTGACCAGCTGCCAGGAAAAGCTCTTTCCTCCAGGGATTCCTTCCCACTCCTGGCGATGGAACTTCTGGTGGCCACCTCAGAAGTGGCGTAACAGTGAAGCCCCAGAGAGCTGAGTAGCCATGGCTTTTAGGTGCCAACTGTGTAAAGAGGGACTTTGGAAATGGTCTCCACCAGGTTCAGCCTCAGCTGCTGCTCTGGAAGGGTGTCTGGGTTGCAGCTCTCCAGGGGCACTGACAGGCCAGGGGCTCCTTAGACCCCTTTGACGTGGCCTGCTACCAGGGAAGTCTCTGCAGCTTGCTGTGTGTGAGAGGCAGCCCACATCTCATCAGCTGGTGGCACTGCATGCCCACCTCCAGCTGATGAGGCAATGGATGCCGTCCATTGGGAAGTGATGCTCATGTCTGTAGTGCAGGCTTTGGCTTCAGCTGCCAGAGAAGCTGCTCAGCTGTGTTCCACCTTCATTGGCAGCTTCTCCCCAAGCCACCATCTCTGCAGGCCGTCAGCACCTCCTGCCTTCGCACACATCCCGGGGAAGGCAGGGTGGAGGATGCAGCTCCCCTGGCCCTCTGCTGAGGAGGGCAGAGCCCTGCAGCCCCCTGTGCTGGCAGGGGCCCGTTCTGCATCTCACCTGCCTCTGCTTGCCTTGCAGCACGAGTGGGCCCCTCGGTGCCTCGACAGGACAGGCCGGTGCGGGAGGGCACCAGAGTCGCCTCCATCGAGACCGGGCTGGCCGCTGCCGCCGCCAAGCTCTCCCAGCAGGTGAGGCTGCCTGAGAAGCAGGCACGGAGAACCCTCTCCCACAGCAGAGAGCAGTGCAGTGCCGGTCCTCCTCAGGGTTTATTGATGCCACTGACACGAGGCTCGGTAGCCTCGGGGGAGATCAGAGGGATGGAAAGCCTGGGGGTGTCGCAGCGCACCTGAGGACACCGCAGCGCAGGGCAGGCCCCGCGGCGGAGGAGCGCAGGAGCGTGAGGGAGAGAGAAGCAGGGTGCCCAGCAGGAGCGTGTGTGGACCTCATGGTGATGGGTGCTTGAGAGGCTGGCTGGTGTGGGTGCCTTGTCTGTGGAAACTGGCTGCTGGGAGGCAGAAGGATTTATTCACTCCCAATGACTGGGTGAAGCATGGGGAGCTGTGGGGCAGGCTAGCAAAGGTATGGAGGTACTCTGCCTGTTGGCAAATGTCCAGGCTCTAAAGAGATCAGGGAGATACTAAGTGCATAGCACACACACAGGCCCCACAGATGTGACACTGTGGGGCATGAAAGTGACAACATCTGCTGGAGCAAGGTTGGTGAAACACCTTGGCAAGCTGCTGGAGACGCAGGTTTTGGTGACAGGTTTTGTGATGCCAGCTGTTTAGTAGAAGAGCTCTAGGAGGGTTTCATCAAGAAGAGGACTGAAGTCAGGCAAGGGAAACAGGCTGGTGAAAGCCCTCTGTAGCCATGGTATGTGTGCAGTTACAGGTCAGGTGCTAACCTGTGTGTCCCAGCAGGAAGCACTCTGTGAGTCAGGGGATCTGTAATGTTCCCCCACATGACTGTGACAGTGTGTGAAGATACCTGAAGATAGGAGCTGCCAGCTTCTGTGGTACATGGAAAGCTTTGTTGCTGCAAAGCCATGCTGGTCCCCTCAGGCAGGGTCATTCTGCCCCTCCTTGGCTGGCTTCCACTTGCTGCAGCCTGTGCAGGGCTACCAAACCAGGGGGTTCTGCACAGAGCTCGCCTGTGGGGGTGCAGGAAAGGCAACCAGGCTCTGCACAAAGCTCAGGTGCAGGTGCAGGAAAGGCAGACAGGAGGCTCTGTACAGAGCTCACCTGTGGGTGCAGGAAGGCAGGCAGGAGGCTCTGCACAGAGCTCACCTGTGGGTGCAGGAAGGCAGGCAGGAGGCTCTGCACAGAGCTCATCTGTGGGTGCGGGAAGGCAGGCAGGAGGCTCTGCACAGAGCTCATCTGTGGGTGCAGGAAGGCAGGCAGGAGGCTCTGCACAGAGCTCATCTGTGGGTGCAGGAAGGCAGGCAGGAGGCTCTGCACAGAGCTCACCTGTGGGTGCGGGAAGGCAGGCAGGAGGCTCTGCACAGAGCTCATCTGTGGGTGCGGGAAGGCAGGCAGGAGGCTCTGCACAGAGCTCACCTGTGGGTGCAGGAAGGCAGGCAGGGGGCTCTGCACAGAGCTCACCTGTGGGTGCAGGATGGCAGGCAGGAGGTTCTGCACAGAGCTCATCTGTGGGTGCGGGAAGGCAGGCAGGAGGCTCTGCACAGAGCTCATCTGTGGGTGCGGGAAGGCAGGCAGGAGGCTCTGCACAGAGCTCACCTGTGGGTGCAGGAAGGCAGGCAGGAGGCTCTGCACAGAGCTCACCTGTGGGTGCAGGAAGGCAGGCAGGAGGGTCTGCACAGAGCTCACCTGTGGGTGCAGGAAGGCAGCTGTGTTTGTGTGCAGCAGGCAGAGCTGTCAGCTGGACGCTGCTGCAGTGCAGCCTGGGCGCTCTGTGTGTGGCACACTGTCTGGGGTCTTGTTGTGCCAGGAGCCTGAGCACCACCGGCCAGCCCTTGCCATGGCTAGGGGCCTGCTGGGGATTAACCTGAGCTTCATGTTTGTCATTTTAAAGGAGGAACAAAAGAGCAAGAAGAAAAAGAATGCCAAAAAGAAGCTGTCGAGCGCCAGCACGCACAAGGCGGCCGAGGAGGGCAGCTCGCCGGAGCCCAAGCTGGAGTGCCAGGCCAGCAGCCTCACGGACCACGAGTACACGGCGGGGGGCAGCGCCTTTGGGGCCGCCCAGCCCACCAGGGGATCGCAGCCCATGGCACCCGGCGTGTTCCTCACGCAGAGGAGACCCTCGGCGTCCTCGCAGAACAATGCCTCCACCAAAGGTACCAGGAAGCACCTGGGGTGGTGGTGTAGGAACAGGGAAGGGTGACCTGCTCAGGCAGTCCCTGCCCTCTGCAGGGCCCTCACGGCCTGTGTCTGCCCTTTGGCAGGTCAGAGCTGGGCGGAGGTAGGGTGCCTGTCCCTGGCTCTCCTGGCACTGTGGGCCCCAGTGCTGCTGGGCTGCTTGGTGCAGGGCTGAGGCGTCCCCGGCTAGGAAGCTCTCCTGAGCCTGCCCCGAGGCTGCTGAGGAGCAGCTGCAGTGAGCACAGCACAGACAGGCCGAGGAACATCGGCAGTGGTCATGTCCCAGCCCAGCCTGTTCGCTGGGTGGTGCTGCCTGCTCCTCAGTATGGGGACAGGAAACAAACACTGTCCACTTGGGGGGTGTTGCAGCGTCTTGTGCTAGCCTGGAACTGCAGGAAGGAAACCTGTGTGCATCTCTGGCTGTGCCTGTCTGGGGGTGTGCGTCTGTGTCTGGGTGTGTGCCTGTCTGGGTGTGTGCCTGTCTGGGTGTCTAGCTCTGGGTGTGCACGTTTTAGTGTCCTGTGGCAAGGCTGGATGCAGGTCTACAGTGCTAGGGGAAGAGAAGGGAAGCAGCAGTGTGGGCTGGTCTCGGGGTGATGGGTGGAGGGAGGGGGTGTCCTCAGGGCAGTGCTTGGCACAGGACTCATGCTGGCATGTGAGTTAAGCATCCCTGTGACAGAGGTTCCCTTTAGAGGGTGCCCAGGGATGCCTGGGGAGTGTGTGGGTGCAGCCTGCCAGGTGCGAGCAGCTGTGGGGGGTGTGCAGCCTCTTCCCTGGGCACTGAGAAGCAAAACAGTGCTGCTGTGGTTGTGCTGAGGCTGTCCCCTTGTGGGCAGTCACCCGTGGGCAGCAGGCCAGGCCTGGTGTGAGGCCAGGCAGAGGGAAGCAGGGAGGCACCCCAGCAGAGAAGGGCTGGGATAAACCTCCGCCCTGGATGGGGTGTGCTCAGTGGGCCGTGTCCCTGGGCGCGGGTGAGCCGTGTGCCCAGGCTGACAGTGCTGCTGCTTCGTAGAGCCTGCGCTCCTCGCCCCTCCCTGATGGCCCCGGACTGCACTCACCCAGGAGGAGCCGGGCGGGACACCGCGGCACAGCCCGGAGGGGCTCCGGTGCGGGAGCAGCCGGTGCGGGGCCATCGGTGCGGGGCAGCCGGTGCGGGATCCTTACCTCGCTGCCCCGCTCTGCTTCCAGGAAAGCGCACGAAGAAGGGGATGGCCACGGCCAAGCAGCGGCTCGGCAAGATCCTGAAGATCCACCGGAACGGGAAGCTGCTGCTCTAGCGGCGGGCAGCCCGGCGGCGCCTGGCGCTGGGGCCACCACCACGGGAACCCCTTGGGACTTTCAGCGGTCGGAATGTACAGAATCCTGCTATAAATATTTTTTAATATAGATGTCCTTTCTCAGAGCGCTGAGAGTGACTAGCCGCAAAAAGTTAGTACTAACCCCGGCTGCGGAGCAGGGGGCCGCTTCCGCACGGCACGGCACGGCACGGCACGGCCTTGCCTGGCCTCGGGCGGAGCCGCCCTTGGAGCAGCAGCGAGGCGGGGAGGCTCCGCTCCGGGCTGGGCGCGAAGCCGCCAGCAAAGCAGCAGCAGCAGTAGCGGCAGCAGCGGCAGCAGCGGTAGCAGCAGCGAGGCGGGGAGGCTCCGCTCCGGGCTGGGCGCAAAGCAGCAGCGGCAGCGGCAGCGGCAGCAGCGGCAGCAGCAGCGAGGCGGGGAGGCTCCGCTCCGGGCTGGGCGCAAAGCAGCAGCAGCAGTAGCGGCGGCAGCGGCAGCAGCAGCGGCAGCAGCGGTAGCAGCAGCGAGGCGGGGAGGCTCCGCTCCGGGCTGGGCGCAAAGCAGCAGCAGCAGTAGCGGCAGCAGCAGCGGCAGCGGCAGCAGCGGTAGCAGCAGCGAGGCGGGGAGGCTCCGCTCCGGGCTGTGCCGCGGGTGCGGGCCGGAGCCGCCGGGGTGGGCTGTGAGGCGGTGGTCGCGTTTCTCAGGCAACCCCCCGCGTCGCCCCGCGTAGCTGCGTTTCCCGAGGCATCCTTTTGCTAGAATGTAGCTTGTACATAGCTTTTGGATAACCACCACCGGTTTTTTTATAAGGGGAAGAGTCTCTCCGGGCGCCGCCCGCCGGTACCAGCTCTTTGCGTAACTTCTTGTACGAGGAGGGAAGACAAGTTATTTTACTAGCACCTTGTGGAGTGTTTTCCGTGTTTTGTGACGATGTAATTTATTAATGTTTGTAGCTTTTTATATTTGTACATTTCTTATGGGCTTTGTTTATATACACACATTACTGGGGCGCGGCGCCCGTGGGGAGCCAGAGCCGCCCGCGGGGAACTAGACCCACCCGCGGGGAACCAGAGCCGCCCGTGGGGAGCCAGAGCCGCCCGTGGGGAGCCAGAGCTGCCCGCGGGGAGCCAGAGCTGCCCGCGGGGCACCAGAGCCGCCCGCGGGGAACCAGAGCTACCTGCGGGGAGCCAGAGCCGCCCGCGGGGAACCAGAGCTACTTGCGGGGAGCCAGAGCTGCCCGTGGGGAGCCAGAGCCGCCCGCGGGGCACCAGAGCCGCCTGCGGGGAGCCAGAGCCGCCCGCGGGGAACCAGAGCTACCTGCGGGGAGCCAGAGCCGCCCGCGGCCGGGTGCCGGGTCCCGGGGGGCCGCCGCTGGCCAGGGCGTCGTGCCGGCTTTTTTTATTCTGATTATTATTAGTAGTATTATTATTATTTCCCGCGACATGTACATTTCTAACAAAGTTTATCGTGGCTATCTATCGACGACGGTGTTTTATTTACTGATTCATATCCAATGCTCTTGTATCGAGTTCACGAAATCTAAGTAAACTTAGAGCAAAGTTCAAACAAAACAAAAAAAAAAAAGAAAAAAAAAAGGAGAAAAAAGAAAGCAAAGTAAAACTATTTCAGGTTTTGTACACAACTGCCTGGTTCTGGCCTTTTTGTGGGGTTGGCAAGGGGCTAGAGGTGGGGGGCGGGGAGGGGGGGTGCAGCGGTAGCTGCAAGGTCCCTCCGGGTGGAGAGGAGGAGGAGAGGACAGGGACGCACAGCAGGGGAAGGAGGGCAGGCAGCCCAGCACGGCCTGGTCAGCCTCAGCAGGAGCTCCACTGCAAGCACACCCCAGGGGGCTCAGCCAGTGCTCCATCTGCTGCCCAAAGCCCTTGCTTGCTTTGACACAAGAAGCCCTGGCTAATTTGGCATGCCCTTGAGTGTCCTTGTGAGATACCCCACCGTCCATCCAGACATGCCTGCCCACCATCCCTGTCTGCTCCCACCATCTGCCTGCACCGGCCAAGCACACACACTGTACACTCGTTTCCCTCTCCTTCCCCCTTGCACCCAGGAGGTGACCAGGTGCTGCAGGCCTTCCCCTTGTCCATCATGGAAGCATCTGCTGTCTCACACTAACCTTGAGCCAGGCTGACCCTCCTGCCCCCAAGGCCATTTCCCAAACACTCCTTGGTCTTCACGAGAGAGACTGAACACAAGAGGCAGAGCCATGCAGCCACTGCTGCTCCTGCAGTGCCACACAGGGCCGTTCACACCTCCCACACCTAGGCTGCTGCCTGGCGCTCGGCCAGATCATGCTGGCAGTGGCATGAGCCGACCACACAGCCCTACCTCGTACCTCTTCTGACAGCCCAGCCCCAGCAGGCTCCAGGTTAGTGTGGCAGAGTCCTCTCCCTAGAGGTAAGCATCTTGCAGCGCCAGACTCCAGTCATGCTGTGCTTCCTTGCCAGGTGACAATGACACCATGCTGCTAGGCAGGTGAGCAGCAGCTCCCTTGCTGGGTGCTGCTTTCCCAGTGATGCCATGGAGCAGTGTTCCTGAGGCTTTTCATAGAATCATAGAATTGGTTTGGTTGGAAGAGACCTCCAAGATCATCCAGTCCAACCCTCAACCCAGCCCCACCATGGCCACCAAGCCATGTCCCCAAGTGCCATGGCCGCAGGTTTCTGGAACATCTCCAGGGATGGGGACTCCACCACTTCTCTGGGCAGCCTGTGCCAGTCTCTGACCACTCTTGCAGCAAAGAAACTTTTCCTAATCTCCAGCCTGAACCTCTCTTGGCACAACTTGAGGCCACTTCCTCTTGTCCTGTCACTTGTCACATGTGGAAAGAGACCAACCCCCATCTGGCTCCAGCCTCCTTTGAGGTAGTTTTAAGAGGATGATGAGGTCTCCCCTCAGCCTCCTCTTCTGAGGGCTAAACACCCCCAGCTCCCTCAGCTGCTCCTCCCCAGCCCTGCTCTCCAGACCCTTCCCCAGCTTGGTTGCCCTTCTCTGGACCTGCTCCTCAGTGTCCTTGGAGCAAGAGTCCCCAGACTGATGTCAGGTGTGGCCTCACCTTGTTCCTCCTCACCAATGCCAAGCCATGCAGCACACGCTGTGGTGGGTGACGTCAGCCCATGTTGCTGCAGGTGCCCATGGTGCTGCAGATGCCCATGAGTGCTGCAGGTGCAGGTGGTACTGCAGGTTGCAGGTTCAGGTGGCACTGCACATGTCTGAGTGGTGCTGGTGCCATGGTGCTGCAGGTGCAGGTAGTGCTGCAGGTGCAGGTGGTGCTGCAGGTACCCATGGTGCTGCAGGTGCAGGTGGTGCTGCAGGTACCCATGGGGCTGCAGGTACCCATGGTGCTGCAGGTGCCCATGGTGCTGCCGGTGCCGGTGGGGCTGCAGGTACCCATGGTGCTGCAGGTGCAGGTGGTGCTGCAGGTACCCATGGTGCTGCAGGTGCCCATGGTGCTGCCGGTGCCGGTGGGGCTGCAGGTACCCATGGTGCTGCCGGTGCCGGTGGGGCTGCAGGTACCCATGGTGCTGCAGGTGCCCATGGTGCTGCCGGTGCCGGTGGGGCTGCAGGTACCCATGGTGCTGCAGGTGCAGGTGGTACTGCAGGTACCCATGGTGCTGCAGGTGCCCATGGTGCTGCCGGTGCCGGTGGGGCTGCAGGTACCCATGGTGCTGCAGGTGCAGGTGGTGCTGCAGGTACCTATGGTGCTGCAGGTGCCGGTGGGGCTGCAGGTACCCATGTCATGGATGTGCCCTGCGGCCGCCGACTGCCGCCAGCGCCGGGCGCGGAGGTGCGTGGGGGCGGGTCCCGCAGCGAGGCCTGGCAGGGCCGGCCGTAGCAGCCCTTCACCAGCAGGGGGCGTGCCCGGCTCAGGGATAGCCGCAGCCTGCGCGCCGGGAGCGGTGGGCGACGGCGGGCACCGCCGGGGCTGGGCTGGCAGCGCCCGGGGCTGGGCTGGCAAAGTCCCCTCTGGCTTCAGCACAGAGGCTTTTCTTGACACACAGGCACACAGCCTGCAGAGGGATGCTGGTCCCTGCCCTGCCTCCTGGCCTGGGGTGCCAGGCACACCTCCAAACAGCACCGAGATAGGCAGCTGTGCCTGGTGGGCAGTGTGGCCTCCGATCCATGCAGCATGGCTGTGAGTCTGAACAGTGTCACTACGCTTGCCAAAGCATTCCTGACCCTTCCTTACCACATCCAGTAGCAAGGTTTGAAGTGAGCACTGCAGGCATCCTTCACATGCTGCTTCCCAAGTGTTTCACAGACTCACAGAACTGTTTTGCTTGGAAAAAAAAGTTAGGATCATCCAGTCCAACCATTCTCTAACTGCACCAAAGCTGGGGCTAAACCATGGCTCTCAGCACCACAGCTCTGCTTCTTTGAGACACCTCCAGGGATGAGGATTCAGCCACCTCCCTGGGCAGCCTGTGCCAGTGCCTGACCACTCTTGATGAGAAACATGTTTCCTACTGTCCAGGCTCACCCTGCCCTGCTGTAGCTTGAGGCCATTCCCTCTTGTTCTATCACTAATTACCTGTGAGAAGAGACCAGCAGCAACCTCTCCACAACCTCCTTTCAGGGAGCTGTAGACAGCCAGGAGGTCTCCCCTCAGCCTGCTCTGTTTCACACTAACCATCCCCAGCTCCTTCAGTCACTCCTCACCAGGTTTATTCTCCAGGCCCTTCCCAGCTTCCTTGCCCTCCTCTGCCCTGGCTCCAGCACCTCCACAGCTCTCCTGGACTGAGCTGCCCCAAACTGGACCCAGCACTTGAGGTGTGGCCTCCCCAGAGCTGAGTGCCAGGGGACAATCCCTGCCCTGCTCCTGCTGGACACAGCATTGCTGATCCCAGCCAGGATGCCTTTGGCTTTCTTGGCCCCCTGGGCACACTGCTGGCTCCTGTTCAGCTGCTTGTCCATGAGCACCCCCAGGTCCCTTTCTGCCAGCAGCTTTCCAGCCACACTGCCCCAAGCCAGCAGCCTTGCTTGGGGTGTGGTGCCCCAGGTGCAGGACCTGGCGCTTGGCCTTGTTGGAGCTCATCCTGGTAATGCTGGCCATGGATCCAATCTCTCCAAGTCCCTCTGCAGAGCCTCCCTCCCCTCCTGCAGATCAACACTGCCACCTGACTTGGTGCCATCTGAGGACTTAGTGCTGATCCACTCTGTGTCCTTACCAAGATCAGCAGCAAAGATGTTAAACAGAAGTGGTCTCCACACCAAGCCCTGAGGAACAGCTTGGAACAGTCTCACCATGCAGGGTGGGTGCTGTGCAGGGCACTCCTGCAGCTGAAATGCTTCCTCATTCTTCTTTTGCCCAGCTGGAGCTCCTTGCAGGAGGGGCAGTGAGTGCCCCTTACATGGTATTCTACAGCGACTGGCAACTGGAAATGAATAAATCTGCAGATATTATCCAGGACTCTGTGATGGCAGCAGGGAACCCAGTGCCAGGGAGCTGTGTTCTGTGCCTCTGTGTGCAGAGAGCCTGTCGACTCCTATCAACATCCACAGAAGCAGAGAACCACAGAATGTATGGGTTGGAAGGGACCTCCAGAGATCATCCAGTCCAACCCCCTGCCAGAGCAGGGTCACCTAGAGCAGATCACACAGGAGCACATCCAGGTAGGTTGTGAAAGTCTCCAGAGGAGGAGACTCCACAACCTCTCTGGGCAGCCTGTTCCAGGCTCCAGCACCCTCACACCAGGCAAGTTTCTCCTCAAGTTGAGGTGAAACCTCCTGGGTTCCAGCTTGTACCTGTTGTTCCTTGTCCTGTCACTGGGCAACACCGAACAGAGCCTGGCCCCTCCATCCTGACCCCCAGCCCTCAGCTATTGATAGACATTGATCAGATTCCTCTCAGCCTTCTCCTCACCAGACTAAACAGCCCCAGGGCTCTCAGCCTCTCTTCACAGCAGAGATATTGCAGTCCCTTCAGCATCCCCATAGCTTCTGTTGGACTCTCTCCAGCAGGTCTCTGACTCTCCTGAACTGGGGAGCCCCAAACTGGACACAACACTCCAGCTGTGGTCTCAGCAGGGCAGAGCAGATGGGGAGCAGAATCTCCCCAGCCCTGCTGGCCACACTTTCCTTGCTGCACCCCAGGATCCCATTGGCTCTCTTGGCCACCAGGGCACATTGCTGTCCCATGCAGAACTTGCTGCCCACCAGCATCCAAGGTCCATGCTCCATGCCCTGCTCCGTGTTCAGCAGGACAAGCTCTAGTCTGTGCTGGTGCTTGGTGGTGTTCCTCTCCAGGTGCAGGACCCTGCCCTTGTCCTGATTGAGCTTCATAAGGTTCCTCTCACCCAGCTCTCAGCCTGTCCAGGTCCCATTGGATGGCAGCACAGCCTGATGGGTGTCAGCCACCCCCATACCCCCCAGTCTGGTACCACCAACAAACTTCCTGAGGGTCCATCAAGGTTATTGGTGAAGATATTGAACAAGACTGGACCCATTCCTGACCCCAGAGGAACAGCACAGGGCACACATTTGGGCTCCCCCTGTTTCTGTCTTTCAACTGACAAGAATCCTTCAGCAGGGGGCATTTGGCACAGCCCCACACGAACCTCCCAGACCTTGCACTCAGCTTTCCTGCGTGGCTGGGGCAGGCTGTGCCCTGGCTGCAGGGCAGATGCTGGCCCTCAGGGCAGTGGCACGGTGCCACCCTGCAGCCACTGCTCCTTCCATTGCCATCCAGCAGAGGTCTGCAGCACGCCCAGCAGAGCTTGCAGCCTTGCTGCAACAGTTTGGGAGGTGTTTGCAGCCACTTCATGACAAGGAGGCACATCTTAAAAGGCTTTGTGTTTACACAGTCACTTTTGGGCCACTCACTCCAAGAAGGATCTTGAGGGGCTGGAGCAGGGCCAGAGAAGGGCAGTGAAGCTGGGGAAGGGTCTAGAGAACAGGGCTGGAGAGGAGCAGATGAGGGACATGGAAGTGTTCAGTCTGGAGAAGAGAAGGCTGAGGGGAGACCTCATTGCTCTCTACAGCTCCCTGAGGGGAGGCTGGAGCTGGGTGGGGGTTGGGCTCTTATCCCAGGAACAACTGAAAGTCTAATGAGACTTTGGCACAGGCTGCCCAGGGAGGTGGTGGAGGTTTTGAACACCATGGAGGTGTTCAAAAACCATTTAGATGTGGCACTCTGGGACATGGTCTAGTGGTCATGGAGGTGCTGAGTAGAGGGTGGGACTGGATGATCTTAGAAGTCTTTTCCAACCTTAATGATTCTATGATTTGCCCTTTTAAAAGCTCTCCTTGGCAGTCCAAGGAACACTCAATGCACCCTTCCTGAGCTCCTTGGGGCAGCTTTGGCTCAGCTCCTCACAGTGTCCTGCACGAGAGCCTCATGCCTGTACCACAGGAGTGTTCAGCACTCATTTCTTGCCCTTAGCTAGGACAGGGCAGTGGGCACCACAGGGCCAGACCCCTGGGTTCCAGCTGGGGCCAGACCTCAGTTCTTTTGCAGGTGTTGCTGCATGGTCACAGGAAGCCTCTTGTCTCTTCATGGAGCACTCATGCTGCACCCAGGTGTGCAGGGCCTGCTCATGGGGATGGCTCAGGCAGGCAGCACAACCTCTGTGTGTTGGTTCCCTCAACACAAGCAGAGGACTCCCAGCACGAAGCCATTGCTATGGTCTCTCCCACACATCTTTGCACTACAGGCAGCTCTGATCTTGCAGGGCATTTAGTTCCTCTGCATTTGTGGTGGGAAAGAAATGACCCTTTCCCAGAGCTGGGTTCCTCTTTAAAGTGCTGCTGCTCACAGACCTGCTGAAAAGTCTCCAACCCCTAACATTCATAGAGTCATGGAATGCTGTGTGTTGGGAAGGACCTTCAACAGTCATCTAGTCCAACAGCACTGCAGTCAGCAGGGACAGCTTCAGCTAGATCAGGTTGCTCAGAGCCCCATCAACCCTGACTTGGAATGCTTCCAGGGCTGGAGCATCTACTGCCTCTCTGGTCAACCTGTGCCAGCATTTCACCACCCTCAGCAGAAAATATTTCTCCCTCCTCTCCAGTCTAAATCTCCCTTCTAGTTTCAAGCCATCACCCCTTGTCATGTTGCAAAAGACCCTGTCTGAAAATCTGTCCCCAGCTTCCTTAGGCACTGAAAGGCTGCAAAGCTTTCTCCTCTCCATTCTCCCCAAAGCTTTCTCTTCTCCATTCTTTTCCTGCCTTTCCTCTCTGCCTTTTCTCTTTGTTTTGCAGCACCATGCTGCACCTCCATCCCCCAGCAGCCCCTTGTTTGCTAGCAGGCTGAACACACAAGGTGCTGATGTGAAGGAACATCTTGCAGAAGCTCAGAAGGCAGGAGGTGCAGTACCACACAGCAGGTGAGGATGAGGCACCTTGTGTGACCACAGTGCAGGCTGGGCAAATAATCACAGTGGTAGGGGCTGGAAGAGACCTTTGGAGATCATCCAGTCCAACCCCCCTGCCAGAGCAGGGTTACCCAAGGTAGGCCACACAGGAATGCATCCAGGTGGGCTTGGGAAGTCTCCAGAGCAGGAGACTCCACAACCTCTCTGGGCAGCCTGCTCCAGGGCTCCAGCACCCTCACACCAAAGAAATTTCTCCTCATGTTGAGGTGAAGTCTTCCCTGTTCCAGTTTGTCTCCATTGGTCCTTGGCTTACTGCTGTGCACCACCCAAAAGAGCTTGGCCCCCTCCACTTGACCCCCAGCCCTCAGCTATTGATAGACATTGATCGGATCCCTCTCTGCCTTCTCCTCTCAAGCAGAGCATGGCTCCTCACAGCAGGCTGTCTCTGCAGGGCTTTGCCTTGGGGAATGGCCAACAATCCCTGACCTGTTTTGCCCTGGGCCAGCCTCATCCCCTGCGGCATGGCTGTTGCGGTGGGCAGAGCAGGCTGGGGCAGCGTCATCTGGTGATGGATGAGCAGAGTGCTGGAGAGGCGCTTGACACGGCAGTGGCAGAGCTGCTCTGTCAATGTCATGGGAGCCATTAGATGGATTAAGTGCCTCTCTTTCTGTGGGCAGCCAGGGAGGGCTTTCTTCAAACTGCACCTGATAAGCTCCCAGGTAAACCACTCAACACATAGTGGCTTCATTTTTCTTGCCGTACCTCCAGTTCACAAGTCTGAGCTCTGTAATGACTTTGCTCTCTTGGGCAAGTTGTGTCCTGAAGAGTTGCAGCTGGATTAGGAGACTGCTGCCTGGCAGTCACCTGTGGGAAGTGAATGAGAAAACCCTGGGCAGAGCTGCTCAGGTCTGAGCCAGCTCAGCCAGCCCAGGCTTGCAGGGCCTCCCTCTCTTGCTCAGCTCCAGGGAGCAACTTCCCTCCGCAGCTGCTGCAGGGCTCCTTGGCCGGCCTGGGGCAGACTCCAGTGAGCCCTGAGGCAAGGCAAAGGATGGGAGCCTGCATGTGCTGCCTGGCTCAACAGCAGGGCTTGCCCCGGGCTGGCAGGCTGGAAGCAGGCAGATACTCCCAGGCTGGCCAGGGATCTGCTCTCTGTGGAATCAGAGAATCACAGAATGGGGGTGGGTGAGGGGGGTGGGGTGTTGGAGATCCTCTGCAGGTCACCCGGGATCACATCCAGGTGGTGTTGGAATCTCTCCAGCTAAGGAGACTCCACAACCTCTCTGTGCAGCCTGCTCAGGGTTCCAGCACCCTCACACCAAAGAAGTTTTTCCTATGTTCAGGTGGAACCTCCTGGGCTCCAGTTTGTACCCCTTGCCCCTGGGCACCACTGACAGGAGTCTGGCCCCAGCCTCTTGCTCCCCACCCTTTAGCCCTTTGCTGAGCATTGCTCAGATCCCCTCTGGGGCTGCTCTTCTCCAGTCTCTCAGCCCCAGGGCTCTCAGCCTGTGCTCCTCTCAGAGGTGCTCCAGGCCCCTCAGCATCAGCAAAGCTGATCCTTTGCCAGTCAGTAGGCTTTATTCTTCCCATTTCCTTGGCTAGAGAACCCTAAAAGTGAGCCCCTGGAGGAGTGACACAGTTTCACCCTTCAGCTGCTGGTGGTGATTCTGTGCAGCTGTACTCTCCTGGGTCACACAGCTCTCCACCATGAGGGTTGGGTGAGCCCCAGCCTGCTTTCCCTGGACTCCTTGCACTTGCTGGCAGCAGGAACTCCTCTCCACTGGCCATTTCCCCCCAGTTTTCTTTACTGAAAAGCAAACCTCAGCAGTTCCAGCCACACAGCAGCTTGGTTTTATTGCTGTCATAAAGCATATTTGCTGGGTTGGTTTGGGAAACAAACCCCTTTGCAGAGTGTGGGGTTTCAGATGCCTCAGCCCAGAGGCAGAAAGGGAAGGAGGGCTGAATGTTTGGGTATAAATTCATGGGGGCAGACCATAAGCAGCACAAGAGGTACAATAAAAACTGCACTAATGCCATACGGTTTGTGTGTCCCTTGCCCAGGCTTAGCGACTGGAACAGCTCCTTTCAGCATCCTTCCTTAACCCCAGCTCCCCAGCCTCCTTGCTCTGCCTCCGAGGGTGCAAATTCGACCTTCTCTGCAGGGATACAACCTGAAGCTCGCCCTAAGAACGAGATCTCACTTGCGGAGCCGCAGCCTGCTCCCCGTCGCTGTGTGGCCCCTGGGAAGCCAGAGGCAAGCCAGAGGCGCTCCAGACCTAGAGTGCTGCCTTTGTGCGGAGCTTTTGTTCCCCGCATTCCAGCGGCTCTGCCCTGTCACAGCTGATAACAGCTCCGCAGCCCCCTGAAAGAGAGCTGTCAGAGCTCAGCGCACCTCGGCTTACGGAGAGCAGAGGCTATTAGCGAGCTCCTTATCTCCAGCAGCTCTCGCCCAAGCCCTTCCCCGTCCCGCGTTCGGCGTGAGCGGCGATGACAACTCCTTGACAGATGCCGGTGAGAAGAGAATAAAGCTGCGGTGGCTTCAGACCATCTGCAGGGATTAAGCCTTCATCACGTTAGGTGACTTTTCTGCTCCTGAGACAAAGGGAGCTTTGCTTTTTCTCTCTCTAGGCACCTCAGTTTCTCCCTGCCACTGTTTCGCTGCCAGACACTTTCCTCCCAGCTCGTCTGCACCACTTCTTGCCCCTCCAACCTCCAGGCAGCTTTAATCCGTGATGCTCATTAACACCCTGCTAAACACCCAGCTGCAGACTCCTGCCCGATCCAGGGCTGTGTCTGGAAGGTGCTGAGGCCACCAGCTTCCAGCGCTGGAGAAAGCCTGCACCAGCCACAGCTGTCCCTAGAGACAGTAGCTCTGCTTGGTGCTGTGGGACCTGAAGAGTCACAGCTCCTCAGGAGCTTCTGAGCTAGGTGCAGATGGAAGGAGATCCTGGGAATCACCAAGACCTCTGTGACTGTTTCCTGCACAATCACAGAATAGAATCATAGAATCCATAAGGTTGGAAAAGACCTCAGAGATCATCAATCCAACCCCTCGCCCAACAAGGACCAACTGAACGTCACAAACAGGATTTGAGGAACAGAAAGGAAGAGCTGATTCAAGGCAATATTAAGGCTGGGGTTGGTTTGTTTGCCACTGCTTAAAATGCAGCAGGAAATGAAACACATCCAGGCCAAGCAATTAACTTCAAAGGAGAAACCCAGTTCTTCGTTTTCAGCCTGTTTGAGCTGGGAGCCTGTGAGGAGGGAACAGCACCAGCTGGGGCCTGGTTGCTGGTGGTGGCTCCTCTCAGGAGCATGACCCAGTCCTGGTGCCTGGCACTTCTCCCAGCACTGTGCCCTGCTCCCCTTGCTGCAGCCCCATTCCCTCTGAGCTCCCAGTGACCACTCTGCACGTCCATTCCAGAGCCCTGCTGAGTGTTTCTCGGGTGGGAGCAGCCGTGTGGGTGGCTGGATCCCTGCAGGTCCCAGCTGGATAGGCAGCACAGCCCTGCAGGTCCCAGCTGGATAGGCAGCACAGCCCTGCAGGCAGGGGATCCTGTGCTGGATGTGCTGCTGCTGGCCGCAGCAGAGGCCCTGATCGTGCCCTGCTGGGGGCACACTCGCCCTCACGCCAGCAGCAGCACACAAGGCGTGAGGAGTTCTCCTGCTGAGCAGTCGTGGTGCACTGTCCAAGTGCACTTCCAGCAAGAAACAGCTCCAGAAGTGTCCTCTTGGTGCAGCCCAAGAAACCTTCGTGTTCTAGAGCTGTCCTGGCTCTGTGTTTGGTGCTCTTCTCTTGACAATTATTTTAGGAGCAATTCCTTTGCTGCAAGAGTGGTCAGGGGTTGGCAGAGGCTGCCCAGGGAGGTGGTGGAGTCCCCATCCTTGGAGGTGTTGAAGAAACCTGGGGCCATGGCACCTGGGGACATGGTTTAGTGGCCATGGTGGGGTTGGGCTGATGGTCTCAGGGAGCTCTCTGTGGTCTCAGAGAGCTTTTCAACCCAAACAATTGGTGAATCTATGATTCACTGAACGTGGCCCTTGTCCTCTCTCTTTAGATGCCAAGGAGAAGTACAATTGCTGTACTTGTAGCCTGTCAGAGCCCCCGACTGGCTTTTCACAGGCCATGATATGAGAACAATGAAGCAATCTGCCTGCTGGGGGTGCAGTCATGGTGAGCATGGCTGATGATTGCATCTGTGCTGCTGGGAGCTGCCTTCTGCCCAGCTGGAGAAATCCAGAGGCATGGCAGGAGAATCATAGAACCACAGAATGGGCTGGGCTGGAAGGGACCTCCAAAGCTCATCCAGTCCAATTCCCCTGCAGTCACCAGGGATCAGGTTGCCCAGAGCCCTGTCCAGCCTCACCTTGAATATCTCCAGGGATGAGTGTGGTGGTTTCAGGCTGGGTGTCCTCCCTGATGCCACTGCACAAGCCACACCTGTGATGCCCCAGAGGGTCCAGCCCAGTGGGTGGGCACAGGGAGCCAGGTATTTCATCCCATGGTGCTGCTGCTCTCCCTGCTCTGGATGCAGCCCAGGATGTGCTTAGCCTGCTGGGCTCATGTTGAGTTGTTGATCAGCTGACATCCCCAAGTCATTCTCCTTAAGACTGCTCTCTTCTTCACTGCACAGCCAACAAGGACAAGGAATCAGCCTCTACTGGTGTTATTTCTTGTCAGCAGCAATTCCTTTTTATGCAGAAGCCAAGGGAGTTTCTTCCTGAGAGCTGCCTCCACCCTGGCCCTAGGTGGTCAGTATCTGCTTGGCCAGGGGAGGCACTCAGCACACACACTGGTGGCCTGGGAAGCGCCATTAATGCTGTGTCCAGCACAGGCATAGCTGTCCTGCATAGCTGTCATGAAACAGACCCTGCTGCACTTGCACTCCTCCAGCACAGGCATCCTCCCCTGCCTACACATTGGGCTGGGTGAGATAAATCTTGGCCCAGCTCATTCTGTGTGCAGGCTAGCAAGGCACAGTGCTTAGGAGGCATCCTCTTGGGAAAATGTGTGGAGTCTGGCTTTAGGCCAGTGTGCTCCTAGCCACTGCAGCCAGATGGGCTTTGGCTGCTGCCCCTCTGCAGGGCTCCAGGGAGGGAGTTCAGAGCTCAGAGCTACCTGCAGGGTGACAACACAAATGACACTGCTTCTGAAATGTGATTTTCTACAGCAGGGACTAGAGTGAGAAACCTAGAGTGGCTGGTGGGGGGGGGTTGGTCACAGAATAATTTCCTTTGGAGAATACCTTTAAGATCATCCCCTCCAACCCAGTTCTGCCAAGGCTGCTGCTCAGCCATGGCCCTCAGCATGTCTGCCTCTGAAACACCTCCAGGGATGGGGATTCAAGCACCTCCCTGGGCAGCCTGGGGCAGGCTTTGAGAACCCTTTCAGTCAAGAGGTTTCTCCTGATGTCCAACCTCAACTTTCCCTGGAGCAGCTTGAGGCCATTTCCTCTCAGCCTGTAGCTTGTTACCTGAGAGAAGAGCCCAAGCCCCACCTGGCTCCAGCCTCCTCTCAGGGAGCTGCAGAGAGCAATGAGGTCTCCCCTCAGCCTCCTCTTCTCCAGGCTGAACACCCCCGGCTCCCTCAGCTGCTCCTCCCCAGCCCTGTTCTCCAGACCCTTCCCCAGCTTTGTTGCCCTTCCCTGGCCCTGCTCCAGCCCTCAGTGTCCTTCTGGGAGTGAGGGCTCCAAAACTGAACCCAGCACTCAGTGTAGCTTCACCAGTGCTGAGCACAGGGCACGATCCCTGCCCTGCTGCTGCCACACCATTGCTGAGCCAGGCCAGGCTGCTGGTGGCCTCCTTGGCCACCTGGGCACACTGCTTGCTGGCTCATCTTCAGGCTGTAACCACAGAACTGTTTTGGTTGGAAGAGCCCTTCCAGATCATCAGATCCAGCCCTTACCCCAGCACTGCCAGGTCTCCACAGAACCATGGCCCTCAGCACCACATCTCCACAGCCTGGAAACCCCTCCGGAGATGGGGACTCCACCACTGCCCTGGGCAGCCTGGGCCAGGGCTTGACCACTTTTGGGGGCAGAAATTCAAGGTATGGCTTTGCCTGTAGCTGGATTCCTTTCCCCATTTGTGTGTGTGTGTGTGTGTGTGTTTATATCTATGCAAAGCAAACTACCCTTAGCCACACTCACAGCTAAAAGCCATGCTTGAGCTTCTCAGTCACTGCCGGGGCTGTTAGCGGCTGTTACTCATAACACAGCCCCCCAGGACTCTGGATCTTAATCTCCTTTTGTGGTATAAAATGGTCCAAACAGCTGCTAAATGGAACAAAAGTGTAATCCATCAGGATCAGGTTGAATAAACATAAACATCCCCTTTCTTTGCAGGCAAACATGGCACAGGCTCAGCAGTGTGCACTCACCCTCAGGATGATGCTCCCAGAACTCTAACAGGGTGGAAAACAGGGGGTGCCAGCCTGACCCTGGCACATGGCACTCTGCTCTGAGGAGTCTGGGGGAGGAGAGAGTGTCTACAGTAAGGGGACTCACCTAGTGGGTGAGGGAAGGGCTGTGGGCATGGTCTACCTGGACTATAGAAAAGCCTTTGACTCTGTCTCCACCACCACTCTCCTTCAGAAACTCCTGGCACAGGGCTTGGCTCCGTGCCCTCTGCAGTGGATAAAACCTGCCTGATGGCCAGGCCCAAAGAGTGGTGGGGAATGGAGTAGCACCTGGCTGGTGCCAGTCACCAGGGGTGTGCACTGGAGCCTGGCTCCCTTCGTGTCTGTGGCAATGATCTGGGTGAAGGCGCTGAGTGCACCCTGGGTGAGCTTGCAGATGGCACCAAGCTAGGTGGCTGTGTCCAGCTGCTGGAGGGCAGGGAAGCTTCACAGCACGATCTGGACAGATGTGCCCCATGGGCCAAGGCTCACTGGATGAAGTTCAACAAGGCCAAGGGCCAGGTCCTGCACCTGGGTCACAACCACCCCGTGGGGAGCTCCAGGCTTGGGGATGTGTGGTTGGAAAGCTGCAACTCAGAGAGGGACTTGGGGATGCTGGTTGGCAGTCACTGACCACAGCAGTGCCCAGGGGGCCAAGAAAGCCAATGTCAGCCTGGCTTGGGTCAGCAGCAGGGTGGGCAGCAGGGACAGGAGGTGACCATCCCCCTGTGCTCAGCACTGGGGAGGCCACACCTCGAGTGCTGTGCTCAGCTCTGGGCCCTCACTGCAGGAAGGACATTGAGGGGCTGGAGCCTGTCCAGAGCAGGGCAGCCAGGCTGGAGGAGGGCCTGGAGCCCCTGGGCTAGAAGAGGGGCTGAGGGAGCTGGGGGGTGTTCAGGCTGCAGAAGAGGAGGTTGAGGGAGACCTCCTTGCTCTCTCCAGCTCCCTGGAGGGAGGTTGCAGTGAGGAGGGGACAGCCTCTGCTCCTTGGTGGCAAGGGACAGGAGCAGAGGCAATGGCTCCAAGCTGCCCCAGGGGAAGTTCAGGCTGGATGCTAGGAAATATTTCTGCCCTGGAAGGGCTCTCAGACATTGGAATGATCTGCCCAGGGCAGTGCTGGAGTCCCCATCCCTGGGGGTGTTCAAGCAGTGTGGAGCTGGTGCTTAGGGACAGGGTTGAGTGCTGACCCTGCAGAGCTGGGTGGAGGGTTGGGCTGGATGAGCTTGGAGGTCTCTTCCAACCAAAGCCATTCTGAGATTCTGTGTCTGTACTTTCTGAGGGGCTGAAAGCTGGGAAAGGAGAATTTGTGAGTGCCACAGGCTGTGAGTGCTGCTGTGGGCAGTGCAATGGCTTCAGAGTGGAAGAAGCTGGATTTAAATCAGACATTAGGAAACTCTTAACCACAAGGGTGGTGAGACATGGGAACAGGCTGCCCAGGGAAGGTGTGGAGGCTCCAAGCCTGGGGAGTGTTCCAAGCCAGACTGGATGGGGCCTTGAGCAAGCTGGGCTAGCAGGGGGTGTCCCTGCCTGTGGCTGGGGGATTTGATCTTGAGGTTCCTTCCAACCCAAATCAGTCTGTGATTTCCCATCCCCAGTGCTGGTTCCCCAGCTGCTTGTGCCTGCTCAGGAGAGCTCTTTGCAGCTGTCCAGGGTGTGAGGACTATGATCTCAAAGGTCTTTTCCAACCTGGTTTATCCTGTTCTGTTCTAGAGAGGAGAGTGCTCCTTGCACCTGCTGCACAAGAGGGCACACACCACCATTGTCCCCATGAGGTATAGCAGGAGAGTGGCCAGAGGGCCGACTGTGATCCTTGAGCCAAGTGCAGGGGACCCCAGCTTAGCACCTGGACCTCAGCACCACAGCTCATCTGGGCTTTTGGGAAGCTTCTAGTGCCTTTCAACCTTGCAAGCCACTACTGCCCTGCCCCACCAGCATGGGATTCTATCTGTCCTTGGACAATCTGACACATTTACATACATGGAATACATAGAATACACCAGGTTGGAAGAGACCTTCAAGATCATTGCATCCAACCCATCAACCAATCCAACACCACCCAAACAACTAACCCACGGCACCAAGCACCCCATCAAGTTTCCTCCTGAACACCTCCAGTGATGGTGACTCCACCACCTCCCCAGGCAGCCCATTCCAATGGGCAATCACTCTCTCTGTAGAGAACTTCCTAACATCCAGCCTAAAACTCCCCTGGCACAGCCTGAGACTGTGTCCTCTTGTTCTGATACTGGCTGCCTGGGAGAAGAGACCAACATCTGCCTGTCTACAACCTCCCTTCAGGTAGTTGTAGACAGCAATAAGGTCACCCCTGAGTCTCCTCTTCTCCAGGCTAAGCAACCCCAGCTCCCTCAGCCTCTCCTCATAGGGCTGTGTTCCAAACCCCTCACCAACTTTGTTGCCCTTCTCTGGACTCGTTCCAGCAAGTCAACCTCCTTCCTAAACTGAGGGGCCCAGAACTGGACACAGGACTCGAGGTGTGGCCTAACCAGTGCAGTGTACAGGGGCAGAATGACCTCCCTGCTCCTGCTGGCCACACTGTTCCTGATGCAGGCCAGGATGCCATTGGCCCTCCTGGCCGCCTGGGCACACTGCAGGCTCATGTTCAGTCTACCATCAACCAGCACCCCCAGGTCCCTCTCTGCCTGGCTGCTCTCAGCCACTCTGACCCTAGCCTGTAGCACTGCATGGGGTTGTTGTGGCCAATGTGCAGAACCTGGCACTTGGATGTGTTCAATCTCATGCCCTTGGACTCTGCCCATCTGCCCAGCCTGTCCAGGTCCCTCTGCAGAGCCTCTCTACCCTCCAGCAGATCAAAACATAAATACACAGCAGGAAAGAACATGAAGAGCCTTCACAGTCCTTCAGAGAGATGCAGACAGTAAGACTGATGATATTTTCTGTGGTGCTTTAGAAATCAGAGTTGTGTGCTACCCTCCTTCCTTTTCAACTCTTGCTCTCAAAAGGAGTATATGAAGTTGCCATCAAATGTGCTCCCCACCAACCTCCCATTACGAAGAACATAATTTTAAACAGATAATTCAGCAAAGATGCCATGCAAAGCTTTTGCTCATACAAATCATCTTCAGTTTTCATCTCAACAATGATATTTCTGAGGGAAAGGCTCATTGTAGGTACCAAAAAGGAGAAGTGGAAGCTGTTGGCATGAGGATCTTCCAGACACCACACTGCCAGGTTCCTCTTGAGCCCCTTCCTCTGTAGTGGCAGGGCCTGCATGGTCCCCTGCAGCTTGGAAATGACCATGACTGGAGGAAGAGGAAGGATCAGAAAAGTCTGGCTTTAAGAAGCAGAAAGGCTTTGCCTGATTGAATTTGAAAGGTATAAACCTGAAACTAATCAGGGGAAAGTTTCTGCCTTTGAGGTGTGCAGCTATTGGGAGACACAGGCAGCTCTGCTCAGCTCAGGGCCAAAGCCAAAAGCAAGCAGTCAGCAGGCAAAGCCCTCTTGGCTGGCAGGCTGGGGTAGGAGGGATGAGGTCATGCTTGTCAGCCCCATCCCAGCATGTCTGCTGTGCTCTGTACCCCTGCAGAGAGGGAATAAAAATGGGTGTAGAGATGGCTCAGAAACAGAGAAGCCAAGAAGTGAGAGTGAGCTGGGGACAGACTCCAGAGCCTGGGGATCTGCTGAGCCAAACCCTGAGCTGGGGACAGACTCCAGAGCCTGGGGATCTGCTGAGCCAAACCCTGAGCTGGGGACAGATTCCAGAGCCTGGGGATCTGCTGAGCCAAACCCTGAGCTGGGGACAGACTCCAGAGCCTGGGGAGCTGCTGAGCCAAACCCTGAGCTGGGGACAGACTCCAGAGCCTGGGGATCTGCTGAGCCAAACCCTGAGCTGGGGACAGACTCCAGAGCCTGGGGATCTGCTGAGCCAAACCCTGAGCTGGGGACAGATTCCAGAGCCTGGGGAGCTGCTGAGCCAAACCCTGAGCTGGGGACAGACTCCAGAGCCTGGGGATCTGCTGAGCCAAACCCTGAGCTGGGGACAGACTCCAGAGCCTGGGGATCTGCTGAGCCAAACCCTGAGCTGGGGACAGACTCCAGAGCCTGGGGATCTGCTGAGCCAAACCCTGAGCTGGGAACAGACTCCAGAGCCTGGGGATCTGCTGAGCCAAAAAAAAAGAAGGAAAAAGTCAAAAATGGAAATGAGAGAATGAAAAGCACTGAAGCTGGAGAAGAAGCTTCTGCCTCTACTCACAGATAAGTGATGCTTTCATCAGTCCCCCTGAGTCCCTGCCACCTTCTGCAGGTGCAGGCAGCTGCAAGGAAGGGGCAGGAGCTCAGGTCCAGGCTGTCCCATGGTGTGGTTGCCCACAGCAGCTTTCATCACCTTTCCTACCACAGCAGAGCTCCAGCCCCTGCTGCACTACCCATGGCTTACATCCAGCTCCCCAGGCAGGAACAGAACCCAAGGCTTCGTGGCTCTCCTCCCTGTGTCAGTTACTAAGAGGCCATGAGAGGGGTAAGCAATGAGGTTGTTTAGCCTGGAGAAGAGGAGGCTGAGGGAGACCTCATTGCTTTCTACAAGCTCTCTGAGAGGAGGCTGCAGTGAGGTGGGGGTTGGGCTCTTCTCCCTAGTGTCAGGTGATAGAACAAGAGGAAATGGCCTGACACTGTGCCAGGAGAGGGTTAGGTTGGAGAGTAGGAACAATTTTGTTCCTGTGTGAGTGGTCAGGGATTGGCACAGGCTGCCCAGGGAGGTGGTGGAGTCTCCATGCCTGGAGATGTTGAAGAAACCTGTGGCCATGGCACCTGGGGCCGTGGTTCAATGGCCATGGTGGTGTTGGGTTGAAGGTTGGACTGGATGATCTCAGAAGGCTTTTCTGCATGAAACTGTTCTATGATTCTATGAACCCCAAGGCTGGATGTGTCTTTTGAATGTAGCCTGCAGTAGCAGAGGTCCAAGTGTGTTGCTTGAAAGAGAATTTGCAGTGGCCACCAAAAGGTCATTTAATGTGATCAAGGGGATTTTAATGGCAAGGTATGAGTGCCCTACACTGCTCACAGACATCTGTGGGCTCCACACAGCACCCTCTCAGCACCTGTGCAGCAGGAGCAGCCTCCTGCTCAGTGCTCTTGGCCTGCACTGGGATGCCTAGCTTCAGATCTAGGCTGGCCAAGCACTGCAGCCAAGGGATGCAGCTGGGAACTGCAGCAGTTCTGCAGGATCCTGCACCTGCAGAAGCTTCTCAGTTTCCAGAAGGGAAACATGAAGGAAAAAAATAGGCTCTGTTTTGCAATCATTTCTTCCCAAAGGATACCTTTCCTGCTTAGCTGAAGGTTTACAGGGTTCATGTTTTCCCTTCCCTTCCCTTCCCTTCCCTTCCCTTCCCTTCCCTTCCCTTCCCTTCCCTTCCCTTCCCTTCCCTTCCCTTCCCTTCCCTTCCCTTCCCTTCCCTTCCCTTCCCTTCCCTTCCCTTCCCTTCCCTTCCCTTCCCTTCCCTTCCCTTCCCTTCCCTTCCCTTCCCTTCCCTTCCCTTCCCTTCCCTTCCCTTCCCTTCCCTTCCCTTCCCCTTTCCTCCCCCTCCCTTCCCTTCCCCTTTCCTCCCCCTCCCTTCCCTTCCCCTTTCCTCCCCCTCCCTCTCCCCTTTTCCCTCAGGTCAGAGTAAAGGAACTCAGGAATTGCTGGCTGGGTTCAGACCATCTTGGGGCAGCAGCAGCTCAGCAGAGGGCAGGAGGCTTGGTGGGTGACACTCAGCATGTTCTCAACACCACCCAGCCCACGTGCTGTCAAAGCAAATGGCTTCAAAGCAGCTTCCAAAGCAGTGCCAAGGACGTGGGACATGGAGTGTCCCATGGGAATGTACAGGGGCAAGCATCCAAAGCAGCATTGCCAGAGAGCCAGAGAGGTGACTCTGCCACTCTGCTCTGCTCTGCTGAGACCTCACCTGCAGTGCTGTGTCCAGCTCTGGAGCCCTCAACACAGGAAGCACCTGGAACTGATGGAGAGGCTCCAGAGGAGGCCATGAAAATGATCAGGGGGCTGGAGCAGCTCTGCTTGAGGACAGGCTGAGGGAGCTGGGGGTGTTCAGCCTGGAGAAGAGAAGGATCCAGGCAAAGCTAATAGCAGCCTGCCAGTACCTGAAGGGGCTACAAGAAAGCTGCAGAGAGACTGTTTGCAAAGGCCTGCAGGGACAGGAGCAGGGGCAATGGCTTCAAACCAGAGCAGAGCAGATTGAGCTTGGATGTGAGGAACCAGGAGGGTGGTGGAACACTGGCACAGGTTGCCCAGGGAGGTGGTTGAGGCTCCATGCCTGGAGCTATTCCAGGTGAGGTGGACAGGGCTCTGGGCAACCTGATCCAGTGGAGGACGTCCCTGCTGACTGCAGAGGGGTTGGACTGCAGGAGAGAAAGAGTAGCACAGGGGATCTTTGGAGGGGTCAGAAGTGGCCTTACCAAGCACAATGTTTAGAAACACGAAGCCAGCAGAGCCAGGAGGGGTTTGTTTTTGGGGTTGTGAGTGTAGGGTTTTATTGTTTAAGAGGTTTTCTAAAGGGGTTTCAAATAGACCATGGAATTGCTGCAGCAGGCTTTGAGTGCTTGGGGAGGGTTTTTTTGGTGTGTTGGGTTTTTTTTTTTCTCTGTTGGAAATTGCTCAACCATTTGGTTTCTATTTTTTTTGCCCAAAGCCCAAGCTTTTTTTCTGAGCAATCATTTGATATGCTTGTTGATGCATCACAAAAAGGAGATATGCTTTGAATTCCCCTTAAAGCCCCCATGTAAACACGAGGCTTATGTGTAATTGCAACAAAATGCCATCCCCTTAGTGAGTGCTTTCACATGCAATTTCCTCCCCGACTACTGCATGTAAACACACTTATTGTGTTTGGGAGACTCCCAAAGCTCAGGCACAATCAGGATCAATAGCTCAGCAAAGGCAAACTAGAGGTTAAAATGTCCGTGTTTTGCAACAAGATGCCTGGATGGTCACAGAGGAAGGAAGAAAGGAAGAAAGGAAGAAGGGAAGAAGGGAAGAAAGGAAGAAAGGAAGGAAGAAAGGAAGAAAGAAAGGAAGAAAGGAAGGAAGAAAGGAAGAAAGAAAGGAAGAAAGGAAGGAAGAAAGGAATAAAGAAAGAAAGGAAGGAAGAAAGGAAGAAAGAAAGGAAGAAAGGAAGGAAAAAAGGAATAAAGAAAGAAAGGAAGGAAGGAAGGAAGAAAGAAAGGAAGGAAGAAAGGAAGGAAGGAAGGAAGGAAGGAAGGAAGGAAGGAAGGAAGGAAGGAAGGAAGGAAGGAAGAAAAGAAAGAAAGAAAGGAAGGAAGGAAGGAATAAAGAAAGAAAGGAAGGAAGAATGGAAGAAAGAAAGGAAGAAAGGAAGGAAGAAAGGAATAAAGAAAGAAAGGAAGGAAGGAAGGAAGAAAGAAAGGAAGGAAGAAAAAGAAAGAAAGGAAGGAAGGAAGGAAGAAAGGAAGAAAGGAAGGAAGAAAGGAAGGAAGAAAGGAATAAAGAAAGAAAGGAAGGAAGGAAGGAAGAAAGAAAGGAAGGAAGAAAAGAAAGAAAGAAAGAAAGGAAGGAAGGAAGGAAGGAAGGAAGAAAGGAAGAAAGGAAGGAAGAAAGAAAGGAAGGAAGGAAGGAAGGACGGAAGGACGGAAGGAAGGAAGGAAGGAAGGAAGGAAGGAAGGAAGGACGGAAGGAAGGAAGGAAGGAAGGAAGGAAGGAAGGAAGGAAGGAAGGAAGGAAGGAAGGAAGGACGGACAATGGCAGCCTGGGCTGCATGCAAAGCAGTGTTACCAGCAGAGCCAGAGAGGTGATTCTGACACTGTCCTCTGGCCTGCTCTGCTGAGACCTCACCTGCAGTGCTGTGTGCAGATCTGGAGCCCTCAGCACAGGAAGGACCTGGAGCTGATGGAGAGGCTCCAGAGGAGGCCATGAAAATGATCAGGGGGTTGGAGCAGCTCTGCTATGAGGACAGGCTGAGGGAGCTGGGGGTGTTCAGCCTGGAGAAGAGAAGGCTCCAGGGAGACCTTAGAGCAGCCTGTCAGTACCTGAAGGGGGCTACAGGAAGGCTGCAGAGAGACTCTGCAAAGGCCTGCAGGGACAGGACCAGGGGCAATGGCTTCAAACCAGAGCAGAGCAGATTGAGCTTGGATGTGAGGAACAAGTTCTGCACCAGGAGGGTGGTGGAACACTGGCACAGGTTGCCCAGGGAGGTGGTTGAGGCTCCATGCCTGGAGCTATTCCAGGTGATGCTGGACAGGGCTCTGGGCTACCTGATCCAGTGGAGGATGTCCCTGCTGAGTGCAGGGGGTTGGAGTGGGTGACCTTTGGAGATCCCTTCCAACCCAAACCATTCTGTGATTCTGTGATCTACCTCTCTGTCCCCTCAATTGTCACCTAAATGTCTCTTTCTTTTTGTAAGGCAGAGGCAATGTGTGCCACCCATGGGGTCTAGGTGAACATTCCTTGTGGTGTCATGTCCCTAAAGCCATGGTAGTCTCTAACAGGTTGGGCCTCAGAGGCTGCTGTCACCCCGGGTCTGTGGCTGTGCTCCCTCCCT
Organism: Dryobates pubescens; assembly: GCF_014839835.1. Lineage (NCBI taxonomy): Eukaryota > Metazoa > Chordata > Aves > Piciformes > Picidae > Dryobates > Dryobates pubescens. The sequence goes on along the minus strand of NC_071612.1, from coordinate 18,364,695 downwards.
GGCTGCACCTTCACTGCCCCAGAACAGGCTGAAGGAAGCAGCTGCCTTGGGCCTGGGGTTGTTTAGTGTTCAGAAGAGGAGGCTGAGGAGAGACCTCATCACCCTCTACAACTGCCTCAGAGGGGGTTGGAGCCAGGTGGGGGCTGGTCCCTTCTCACGTGCAACAAGTGACAGGACAAGAGGAAACAGCCTCTGGTTGTGCCAGGGGAGGTTCAGGTTGGGTATTAGGAAAAACTTCTTCCCAGCAAGGGTTCTCAGGCACTGTCCCAGGCTGCCCAGGCAGGTGCTGGAGATAGTCAAGGAGTTTAGGAGTAGTGTGGGTGAGGTGCTGAGGGCTGTGGTTTGGTGGCAGTGGCTCAGCAGCAGTGGTGGCACTGTGAGCTCTGGGTGAGTGGTTGGACTTGATCTCAAAGGTCTCTTCTGACCTCAGCAGCTCTGTGGGTCTGTGATTCTAAACCTGGGGTTAGGGCCACCACAAAAAATAAGCACCAGCACAGGACACAAGTGTGGGGAAATAGGAACTAGTGTAGAATTCAGGGTGTCAGGAGACTGTAAGGCAGTCACTGAATACCAGGGAAACAAATGGATTGTGTCTGTGTGTGCCATGGTGCACAGGCACATTGCTGTGCCCAGGGCTGGTCACCCTGTCCTTCCCCCTTCTCCCTCCCCCCTTCTTCCCCCTCCAGCCCAAATATTGTCTGCATTTTCCATTGCTTGATCTCCAGTGTCCCCACGGAGACTTGTAAGGTCTTCTGGCACATAAACCCTTGCTGCTTCCATCCCCACAGCTGGGCCTGCTGCACAGAAAGTCAAAATCCTATTAATTTGTAGCTGAATAGCCATGAAATGGTCTTAGGAAAGTTCTAAGCTACTATTTGTATACCTCAAAGCCATGTATGGTTGTAATCACAGAGTCCCAGCACGGTGGGGCTTGGAGGAGACCTCTGGGGACCGTCCAGTCCAACCTCCAAAGCAGGGCACCCACAGCAGCTTGCCCAGGAGCACAACGGCCAGAGGGGAATCTCTCCTGAAAAGAAGGTTCCACAACCTCTCTGGGCAGCCTGCTCCAGGCCTCCAGCACCCTCAAAACAAAGAAATTTTTCCTCCTGGTCAGATGGCACCTCCTGGGTTCCAGTTGGTGCCCATTGCCCCTTGTCCTGTCTCTGGGCCCCACTGACAGATTCTGGCCCCAGCCTCTTGCCCCGCCAGCCTTTAGCTCTTGCTGAGCATTGCTCAGCTCCCCTCTGGGGCTGCTCTTCTGCAGGCTCTCAGCCCCAGGGCTCTCAGCCTTTGCTCCTCACAGAGCTGCTCCAGGCCCCTCAGCAGCTTTGCAGCCTGCACAGGACTCCCTTGCTTGTCTGGCTCTAACCGTGGCCTCTGAGAGTTACACGGTCATAAAGACCTTTGTAATTGCCCTCTGCTGAAACTGACACCACGCTTCAGAGTAGATGGAGCTCCACCTGTAGCTGAAGGCTACCTACGGCTGAGTTTCTGGTGCCTCAAAGCCCCTCAGCTTGCCTGGGCTGAGCCCAGCGGGGGCTCCGCTGCAGCAGGCGGAGCGTTTAAGCTCTCTCCCTCTGCAGGCAGCGACATCGGTGGGGCACACGGCATCGCGGTGGGGCAGAGCCCTTGTGTAACGTGAGTATCCTGCAAGGGCAGGCTGAAATGGTTTTCCTCTCAGCCCTCTGTATATTTTCTGTTTTGCAGTTTGTTTCTGCTCTGCCCTGATTTATCAAAGCACTCAAACACATGCTCGACTTTAAATGCCTCGCTGCAGCTCCAGCTAATTGCGTACTTAGTCTTTGATGGCTCAAGGTCATGAAGAAATCACTACCTTCTCCAAACAAATACTTCAATATGTTAATTGCTAGCAAACCAGATCCCACGGCCTCCTCTGGGATGGCTGTGGGCTTGCCTGCCTGGCCACGGGGTGACCCTGCTTCTGCCCGGTTCTGTGCTGGCACCACGCAGGCACTCAGGGCACAGAGAGACAATACAAGAGGGATGTGGAGGTGCTGGAGCCAGGGCAGAGGAGGGCAAGGAAGCTGTGGAAGGTCTGGAGAATAAATCTTGTGAGGGGCAACTGAAGGAGCTGGGGATGGTTAGTTTGAAACCTCCTGGCTTTCTACAAGCTCCCTGACAGGAGGTTGTGGCGAGGTTGGTGCTGGTCTCTTCTCACAAGCCAGTGACAGAACGAGAGGGAATGGCCTCAAGCTGTGACTGGGGAGGTTTAGACTGGACAGTAGGAAACATTTTTTCATGGCAAGAGTGGTCAGGGATTGGAACTTGCTGCCCAGGGAGGTGGTGGAGTCACCAACTCTGGCTGTGTTTAAAGGTGGCTTGGGTATGGTGCTTGGGGCTCTGGTTTAGGGGTGACCCTTGTAGAGTAGGGTCAGTGGTTGGATGTGGTGATCCTGAGGCTCTTTTCCAGCCTGAATGTTTCTGTGATTCTGTGAGTCCAGGAGGATCAGACTTCAGAGCTTGGCTGAACACTGGTGTGCTGCACGTTGTACCTGAGCCAATGCATGGAGCAGGACAGCTGCTCAGGGCATGGACACAGAGCAAAACCTCTGTGCTCTGTGGGTTTGCATTGGGTAGGGGGCTCCAGGAATGCTGGAGAGGGACTTTTGGCAAAGACATGTGGAGACAAGCTGAAGGCTGATGGCTCCAAACTGGAAGAAACTGGATTGAGATGAGACATTCTTCCTTGTGAAGGTGGTGAGACACTGGAACAGGTGGCACAGGGAAGCTATGGAGGCTCCAAGCCTGGTGTGTTCAAGGCCAGGCTGGATGAGGCCTCGAGCAACCTGGGCTAGTGCAAGGTGTCCCTGCACATGGCAGGGGGATGGAACTGGTTGATCTTGAAGGTTCCTTCCAACCCAACCCATTCAATGAGTCCATGTTCTATGATGTGTAGCAAAGCACTGCACAAAAAATGCAGCCCTCCTGACCCTGATGGTGCAGGTGTGGGTCACAGATGCTCACCCTGCCAGCTCTTAACCTGAACAGCTCTGTGAAGTCTTGCAGCAGCTCTTCAGCAAGCATTTCCCACCTGGCTGTGGACATATCCATAGCAGGCTCCTGACCACACAGTTCCTCCAATCTTTTTTTGCCTAAAGATGTAGAAGTGCAAGGGCCAGGGAGGGTAAAACACATGCATGGAGCATGTGGGTGGAGATGATGAAGGCTCAGGGGCAGGTGCACAGGAGCACAGCATCCTGCCAGGGCCTCGTGCCAGTCCTGGTGACCCTGCAGCCCAGCCAACCAGCACCATCTCCACTGACTTCTCCTTTGGCCTTTTGACTTTTCCTCTTGAAGTGAGGCTGAGAAAGAGCCACGCTGTTCTCTGAGAGGTTAGAGTGTATCCAGTTTTGGGTTGCTCCCTACAAGAAGACAGGCTGGGAGAGCTGGGGCTGTTCAGCCTGGAGAAGGCTCCAGGGAGACCTTATTGCTGCATTTCAGTATCTGCAGGGGATCTGCATGCAGGCTGGGGAGGGACTGCTCAGAAGGGCCTGTGGGGACAGGACAAGGGGCAATGGTCTGAAACTGGAACAGGGCAGCATTAGGTTGGGCAGCAGGAGGAAGCTCTGCACCCTAAGGGTGGTGAGACACTGCAACAGGCTGCCCAGGGATGTTGAGGTCCCATCCCTGGAGACATCCAGGGTCAAACTTGATGGGGACCTGAGCAAGTTGATCGAGTTAAAGATGGCCTTGCTCACTTCAGGGGCGGTGGGCAAGGTGACCTTTGAGGGTCCTTTTGAACTCAATGTATTCTGTGTTGCTAAGAAAGACATTGAGGGGCTGGAGCAGGTCAGGAGAAGGGCAATGAAGCTGATGAAGGGTCTGGAGGGCAGGGCTGAAGAGGAGCAGATGAGGCAGCTGGGGCTGTTCAGTGTTGTGGTGGTTTTAGGCTATGCCTCTAAAATTTTGTTCCAGGTTTCGAGCAGTAAAGTAGGAAAACACCAATAAATCCCTCCTGGGTGTGAGAGGGAAAACCAAAGACCATTCTAAACAAGTTCATTGGAGAAATATCTGCTGCAAGAGTGGCTTGTAGCAAACCAATTCTGTCTCTTTTCTGATCTCTTCTCTGCCTGCTTCACTCGGGAGAGAGTAACCAGCTTCTGGCTGGCCTTGCCTGAAGTATTTAGGTTAAGCCTAACCACTGCTTTCTCTCTGCTCTTTTCTCCCTTCACATAGAATAAACCAGGTTGGAAGAGACCTTCAAGATCATCGTGTCCAACCTATCATCCAACACCACCTAAACAACTAACCCATGGCACCAAGCACCCCATCAAGTCTCCTCCTGCACACCTTCAATGATGGTGACTCCACCACCTCCCCAGGCAGCCCATTCCAATGTGCAATCACTCTCTCTGTGTAAAACTTCTTCCTAACATCCAACCTAAACCTCCCCTGGCACAGCTTGAGACTGTGCCCTCTTGTTCTGGTACTGGCTGCCTGGGAGAAGAGACCAACATCCTCCTGTCTACAACCTCCCTTCAGGTAGTTGTAGACAGCATAAGGTCACCCCTGAGTCTAATCTTCTCCAGGCTAAGCAACCCCAGCTCCCTCAGTCTGTCCTCACAGGGCTGTGCTCCAGACCCCTCACCAACTTTGTTGCCCTTCTCTGGACTCATTCCAGCAAGTCAACCTCCTTCCTAAACTGAGGGGCCCAGAACTGGACACAGTACTCGAGGTGCAGCCTAACCAGTGCAGTGTACAGGGGCAGAATGACCTCCCTGCTCCTACTGGCCACACTCTTCCTGATGCAGACCAGAATGCCATTGACCTAGGCACACTGCAGGCTCATGTTCAGCCTGCTCTCAACCAGTACCCCCAGGTCCCTTTCTTCCTGGCTGCTCTCAGCCACTCTGACCCCAGCCTGTAGCACTGCCTGGGGTTGTTGTGGCCAATGTGCAGAACCTGGCACTTGGATGTGTTCAATCTCCTGCCGTTGGACTCTGCCCATCTGCCCAGCCTGTCCAGGTCCCTCTGCAGAGCCTCTCAACCCTCCAGCAGATCAACTCCTGCCCCCAGCTTGGTGTCGTCAGCAAATTTACTGATGATGGCCTCAATGCCCTCATCCAGGTCATCAATGAAGATGTCAAAGAGCACAGGGCCCAGCACTGATCCCTGGGGCACACCACTGGTGCCTGGCTGCCAGCTGGCTGTGGCACCATTCCCCACCACTCTCTGGGCTCAGCCTCCAGCCAGTTCCTAACCCATCGCAGTGTGCTCCCATCCAAGCCAGGGGCTGACAGCTTGGCCAGGAGTTTGCTGTGGGGGACAGTGTCAAAGGCCTTGCTGAGGTCTGGGTAGACAATGGGACAATGGATGGGGGCAGTGGAATGGCTTCCTTGGTCTCTCTGACCAGGGGGTTTTGTGTTGTTTGCTACTTGTAAATACCTGTAGAACATTGTAACTGCTGCATATTTTGTACCTACTCATTGCATTCCGTTGCAGAGTGTAGTTCTGCTTGTAAATACAGCTTCATTTGCTTCATACTGAGCTGCTCTGGCAGAGTTAATGCTGGGGAGGAATCTTCAACACACCACAAGAGTGGAGAAGAGGAGGATGAGGAGAGACCTTCTGGCTCCCTACAGCTCCCTGAAAGGTGGCTGGAGTGAGGTGGGGTTTGGTCTCTTCTTCCTAGTAACGAGTGACAGGACAAGAGGAAATGACCTCAGGTTGCACCAGTGGAGGTTTAGGTTGGACATCAGAAGAAACTTCTTCTCTGAAAGGGTTCTCAAAGCCTGGCACAGGCTGCCCAGGGCTGAATCCCCATCCCTGGAGGTGTCTCAAAGACACAGAGCTGTGGTGCTGAGGGCCATGGATTAGCCCCAGCCTTGGTAGATGTGGGGAATGGATGGACTGGATGAGCTTAAAGGGCTTTGCCAACCAAAGTAATTCTATGATTATTTATTTGTGATAGCAGGAGGTGAAACAAAGGATACTGAATGTCTCCTGTGTAACTAATCACTCTGTATGTCTCCTATGTAAATGCACACACACAAAGAATGCAGAATCACAGCATTGGCCTCAAGGCTCAGCCAGCTCCAACCCCCCTGCCATGGGCAGGGACACCTCACACTACAGCAGGCTGCTCACAGCCACATCCAGCCTGGCTGCAAACACCTCCAGGCAGGAGGCTTCCACCACCTCCCTGGGCAACCTGTGCCAGTCTCTCACCACCCTCATGGGCAACAACTTCTTCCTCACATCCAATCTCAATCTCCCCACTTCTAGTTTTGCTCCATCCCCCCCAGTCCTATCCCTCCCTGACACCCTCAAAAGTCCCTCCCCAGCTTTCTTGGAGCCCCCTGCAGATACTGCAAGGCCACAAGAAGGTCTCCTCAGAGCCTTCTCCTCTCCAGACTGCACAACCCCAACTCCCTCACTCTGTCCTCACAGCAGAGCAGCTCCAGCCCTCTGCTCATCCTCGTGGCCCCTCTCTGGACACCTTCCAGCACCTCCAGATCCTTCCTGGAACAGAGGCTCCTGTAGGCACACACTGTGCATGGCCACCCCTTGGGGATGCATTAAACAGAGCTGCACATCAATGCAAAGACATCTAAACATACACACAGACACAGAGACAAAGATGTGCAGGTAAGAACATGTGAGTATACACATCTAAAAGTGTACAAATACACAAATACAGAAACACAGGTGTATAGAGAAAAAGCATTAGAGAAATATCAATGTATAAGTAATATATCAATAATATATGAGATAGAAAAATGTTACAAGTATAAAAATGTAAATAAAACGACATAAGCTGTCTGACTATATAAATATACACACACTCTCCTGGGGGGGTGTATATGTTTATATAGAGAGAAATATATATAGTGTCATAGTATCAGTCAGGGTTGGAAGGGACCACAAGGATCATCTAGCTCCAACCCCCCTGCCATGGGCAGGGACACCCCACACTAGATCAGGCAGGCCAGAGCCTCGTCCAGCCTGGGCTTAAACACCTCCAGGGATGGGGCCTCAACCACCTCCCTGGACAACCTATTCGAGGGCTTCACCACTCTCATGGTGAACAACTTCCTCCTCACCTCCAGCCTGAATCTCCCCACCTCCAGCTTCATTCCATTCCCCCTGGTCCTATCACTACCTGAGATCCTGAGAAGTCCCTCCCCAGCCTTCTTGTAGCCCCCTTCAGATCCTGGAAGGCCACAATTAGGTCACCTGGGAGCCTTCTCTTCTCCAGACTGAACAGCCCCAACTCCTTCAGTCTGTCCTCACAGGAGAGGTGCTCCAGCCCTCTGCTCATCCTCCTGGCCCTTCTCTGGACGCCTTCCAGCACCTCCACATCCGTCTTGTAATAGGGGCTCCAGAACTGGAGGCAGTACTGCAGGTGGGGTCTCAGAGCTGAGCAGAGGGGGAGAATCCCCTCCCTTGCCCTGCTGGCCACACTTCTCTTGCTGCAGCCCAGGATCTGATTGGCTTTCTGGGCTGCAAGTGCACACTGAGAGCTCATGTTGAGCTTCTCATCCCCCAGCACCCCCAAGTCCCTCTCCTCAGGGCTGCTTTCCAGCCAGTCCCCGCCCAGCCTGGATTTGTGCCTGGGGTTGCCTCGATATATGTATATGTGTTTATATAAATATATACATTTATATGTATATATTGATATAAAAATACAAGTAAAATCTAAAAATCTAAATAAATATCTATAAACTAACTAACTAACTATATATATATACACACACACCAGGGGGGGGGATCTACCCTACCCATCAGATTTATTTCAATGCCTTCTTCTTTTGGCAGAAGGAGGGGAGGAAGCTGCCTCTATATATTGTCACAGTATCACAGTGGAAGAGACCTCAAGGATCATCGAGTCCAACCTGTCTCCACAGACCTCATGACTAGACCATGGCACCAAGTGCCACATCCAATCCCCTCTTGAACACCTCCAGGGACGGTGACTCCACCACCTCCCTGGGCAGCACATCCCAATGGCTAACAACTCGCTCAGTGAAGAACTTTCTCCTCACCTTGAGACTAAACTTCCCCTGGCACAGCTGGAGACTGTGTCCTCTTGTTCTGGTGCTGGTTGCCTGGGAGAAGAGACCAACCCCCTTCCTGGCTACAACCACCTTTCAGGTAGTTGTAGAGGGCAATGAGGTCCCCCCCGAGCCTCCTCTTCTCCAGGCTAAACAACCCCAGCTCACAAAATGTATATCTAAAACCCATATATATATAATTTTTATATCTAAAACCACATATATATTATATATATATATATATTTATATATATAATCTATATCTCTATCTATCTATCTATCTATCTATCTATCTATCTATCTATCTAACCACCATCACCCCACCCCCCAGAGAGGTCTGTGCTTGCGCTGCGTGAGCAGAGTTCCCATGGCCACTGGCTCTGGCAGCCTGGGGATATTCAATCCCTCCCTGTCCGCTGCCTGCTTCCCCCCTCCCCTCCCCAAACCTCTTCCTAGAGCAATAATATTTTAACAGTTGCTGGCTTTAAAAAGCTTGATTGTGACCAAGCCGTTTCTCCCGGGCAATTGCATATTTAGCAGAAGGGAGAAATTAAAGGAGGTGATTTGGGGCAGCAGGCTCAAGGAAATAGGCATTTAGGGCAGCCTGGGCATGGGTTTTATTTTCCCTCATTTTCAGATTACTTTCGATTAGGTCTGTTCGGGGCGGGGGGGGGGAAGGGGGTGTGTGTGGAGTGGAAACTTCTTGATGTGAAATAGATCCTATCTAAATCATTAGAGCGCATTCGTTGCCATGTGCCACCTTTTAGAGCAATTACAGCTGACCCTGGGGTTGCCTGGCGGAGCCTCCCCCCCGCCCCGGGGCACTTCCTCTGCATATCAATGAGCTGGCAGCGCAGCTACGGGGGGGGGGGCACAGACAATGCCTTAGTGCCAGGGGGCTGGGGGAGCTGGGCATCGAGGCAGGACATTCTCTGCTGGCATCATTCCTCGTGTTTGGGGGTTTTGTTGTGTCGGGGTTCCCCCACCCCCCACCCCCGACATCTGGAGTCTATCCTCTTCCCAGCCTCTCCACCCCCCACGCAGAGGGACAGACTCACTGACAGACAGACTCAGCCCCAGAAAAGCTTGGACATAGTTAAAAACAAAGCAAAAGTCAATTGTGCAATCTCTTGCACGTTCAGATTCTTGTCAAGTGTTTGCCAGCTGAAGCCAAGGCAGCCTCCAAACCCCAGTCTTGATTATGCTCAGATTGGTTCCTCCTCCCTTTCCAGCCCTAGGTAGTCCTTCCTGCAGGTTCCTCCTCCCTTTCCAGCCCTAGGTAGTCCTTCCTGCAGGTTCCTCCTCACTTTCCAGCCCTAGGTAGCCCTTCCTGCAGGTTCCTCCTCCCTTTCCAGCCCTAGGTAGCCCTTCCTGCAGGTTTCCTCTCTCTTTCCAGCCTTAGCTTTCCAGCAGCTGAGTGGCTAGTGTCCCTGGAAACACCTAAGGGGAATCACCCTACCCATCAGACTTACTTCAATGCCTCCCTTTGGCAGAGGGAGATGTGGAAGCTGCCTCTACTCAAGTCCAACAGAAAAGGAAAGGCTGGGGTCTTGTTTGGAGGACAAAGGCCTTTCATCAGCTGCCAAGCTGTGCTAAACAATAACTGTCAGAGCCTGTTACACAAACAGAAAGCCAATATTGTTTGGTACAAACCTGATTTTGCAAGCATTTGTACCCCCAGGTACCCCACGGGGTCCCAGCAATCCAAGAGAGCTCCAACTGCAGTTTCTCTTAGCTTCCATAATGTGTTAAGTAGGGGAGGAAAGCCATCTGGCATTCCCTTGCCCGGCAGGGTGACTCCTCATTAGGTTGTCAGCCTGAAACACAATCTCCTCTCTGACCTGCAGAGAATTGCCCAGGACCCACCTGCAAAGCCAAAGCCCTTTGTGAGATGCAGTGGCAGGTTTGTGGTGGATGATGTGTGAGGATTCACCTTTTGGAGGCTTCATCAACCCACATTTCAGAGCTGCAATGTGCACTGGTGGGACACCATGGGGGGCTGAGAATCATAGCATCATTGAATGGTTTGGATTGGAAGAGACCTCCAAAGGTCACCCAGTCCAAACTCCTTGCACTCAGCATGGACATCCTCCACCTGATCAGGTTGCCCAGAGCCCTGTCCAGCCTCACCTTGAATAGCTCCAGGCATGGAGCCTCAACCACCTCCCTGGGCAACCTGTGCCAGTGTTCCACCACCCTCCTGCTGCAGAACTTGTTCCTCACATCCAATCTCAATCTGCTCTGCTCTAGTTTGAAGCCATTGCCCCTGCTCCTGTCCCTGCAGGCCTTTGCAAACAGTCTCTCTGCAGCCTTCCTGTAGACCCCCCCAGGTACTGGCAGGCTGCTGTAAGGTCTCCCTGGAGCCTTCTCTTCAGGCTGAACACCCCCAAATCCCTCAGCCTGTCCTTGTAGCAGAGGGATCATTTTCATGGTCCTCCTCTGATGAGATGATCCTTGTTTGTTTCCTTTTGGTTTTTATCTGGCTTGTTTGTTTGTTTGTTGATTTGACTTGGTTTCCCCTTCCCATTTTCTCCATGTTTGCTGCATGTAATGTGATGAATTATATCAAGTTGGAAATGGTTCTCTTTCACCTTTAGCCTGCCCTGTGGCTTGACCTTCATGCAGTTTGTCTGCCTGTGCTGATTGCCTGTAGTGTTCAGTGGTGCTGGGAAGAATGCATGCAGAGCAGAGGGAAATGCTGGCAGAGCAAGGCATGAGGATGAGCAGAGGGCTGGAGCTGCTCTGCTATGAGGACAGACTGAGAGAGTTGGGGTTGTGCAGTCTGGAGAAGAGAAGGCTCCCAGGAGACCTAATTGTGGTCTTGCAGTATCTGCAGGGGGCTCCAAGAAAGCTGGGGAGGGACTTTTGAGGGTGTCAGGGAGGGATAGGACTGGGGGGGATGGAGCAAAACTAGAAATGGGGAGATTGAGATTGGATGTGAGGAAGAAGTTGTTGCCCATGAGGGTGGTGAGAGACTGGCACAGGTTGCCCAGGGAGGTGGTGGAAGCCTCCTGCCTGGAGGTGCTTAAGGCCAGGCTGGATGTGGCTGTGAGCAACCTGCACTGATGCTGCCCTGAAACCCACTGCAAAGCAAGGATTTAAGTGTCTTCAGCACTGGGCTTCCAGCATACACAGGACAGAGAGCTGTGGCTGTTGCAATGTTGTGCTCCAAACAGTCCCTGGCTGCTCTGACTGGGGACATTCTGCTTTCTAAACTGCAAAATTAAAGGCTAAGGAGCTGTTGAATTCTGTATCACAAAGGAGGTTTCCTTTCCCATGTTCCCACCATACAGACCTGCATCAATGAAAGATGTGAGTCTGCAAAGCTGAAGTAGCAGATTCTGGATTAAGCTGGCTTCATGCTTTTAAATTGCCTGTAAATAAACAATCCTGCTGTAATAGGATGCAAACATGATCATGGTAGGAAGTCTAGTAAGTGCCTCTGCTCCTCCAGCCTTCTCTTTGCTCTCACTCATACTCAGATGCTCTGTGGACCCAGTGATTTAGAGTCACAGAATGGTCTGGGTTGGAAGGCACCTCCAAAGCTCACCTAGTCCAACCCCCTGCACTCAGCAGTGCTACAACCTCCCTTCAGGGAGTTGTAGACAGCAATGAGGTCTCCCCTGAGCCTCCTCTTCTCCAGGCTAAGCAACCCCAGCTCCCTCCGCCTCTCCTCACAGGGCTGTGCTCCAGACCCCTCCCCAGCTTTGTTGCCCTTCTCTGGACACCTTCCAGCATCTCAACATCTTTCCTAAGCTGAGGAGCCCAGAACTGGACACAGGGCTCAAGGTGTGGCCTCAGCAGTGCTGAGCACAGGGCACAAGGACTTCCCTGCTCCTGCTGGCCACACTCTTCCTGATGCAGGCCAGGATGCCCTTGGCCTTCTTGGCCCCCTGGGCACACTGCTGGCTCATGTTCAGCCTTCTATCAACCAGCACCCCCAGGTCCCTCTCTGCCTGGCTGCTCTCAGCCACTCTGACCCCAGCCTGTAGCACTGCCTGGGGTTGCTGTGGCCAATGTGCAGAACCTGGCACTTGGATGTGTTCAATCTCCTGCCCTTGGCCTCTGCCCATCTGTCCAGCCTGTCCAGGTCCCTCTGCAGAGCTCTCCTAGCCTCTAACAGATCAACTCCAGCCCTCAGCTTGGTGTCATCTGCAAACTTAGCTGTCCTCAGGTGATGGATGGAAAAAGCAGGTGAGAGTCTGTCCTCTTTTGGGTACCCCTGCCTCTCCCTTTCTCTTTTTAAAGTGCCATTACATGGCTGAAAAAACACTCCTGGTTAATCAGCACTGCTCAATTCTCTTCACTTCCATCTGTGCCTCTGTGGCCTGACATGGCTCTTGTCCCCAGGCCACGAACAGCGGAGGGGACTTAGTGCCCCGGCTCTGCTGCTGGAGGCCCCAGGGGAGCAGCTGTCCCAAATCATCCTGTCCACAGCCCTTTCATTCCCAGATTCCATCTTGTACCAACAGTTTGTGTGTGGGAAAAATCAAGGCTGTCAGGGGCTCCTCCCAGGACGCGCACTTTGCGTCAGGTGCCCGGTCAGGGGCCGCGGGTGCCCGACCTCTGCGCTGGGCGAGTAATGAATTGGGGGCCAGCCTTGGGCACTCCCCAGCAGCAGCAGCCAGCCAGCCCCCACCAGAGCCCAGCATTAGGCTAATCACTGACATGCCCAAGCAATGAAAGCAATCTGTTGTTAACTGGCTGGAGCAGCTTGCTCTCAGCCCCCGGACTTCCCCTTGCTCAGGACTATTACACCGCAGCAATTCTCTTCTTTCTTTTTTCCTTTCTTGAAAGGAGGGGGGAAAGCCCCCCACAGGCTACAAGCAGCCTCCTCATAGCCTCCCTTCCCCTGTCCAGATCAAGAACAGCTGACAGAAAATTCTGGAATGGGACTTCAGAAGCCCTGGGCAGTACTGAAAGTTGAATGCCTGAACAGATCCTAAGCAGACCGGAGAGGTTTGGTAAAACTCTGATGATGATGATCAGCCTATTCAATTATTTGTGTTCCCAGCCCTTCCTTACAGCTGACCAGGGTATTTCCAGTGGTGTGAGATGAACACAGGCTCACAGTGTCTCTCTGAGTGCAACTGTGAACCATAATTGACAGCAGACAAAATTCTGTGATTTAGAGCTCTCAACCCAGCTGCAAAGCAGGCAGGGAACCAAAAACCTCTTCTTGCCTGCTATGCTTAGGCCTCCAGCAGCAGCAGCACTCCATCACTCATCCATGCCAGGCTTTCACCCCAGGTTCTGTCCCCTGGTATGCAGTTTGTTGCCAGTAGTTGCTTATCTACTACCAGTGTTACAGGTAAGTGCCATCTGGCTGAGGGCCAAGCAGCGTGGGGTGCTGCACATTGATGTGCTGTGCCTGCTCCACTATGGCACTGTCTGGCTTTTGGCTCCTGGTCTGGTTTTGCTTCAACCACACTCCTTTGCACCACAGTATCCTCACAAAGCCAGGAAAGTAAAGGGTAGCTTAATGGATGTATCAGTAAAGGACAGGACAAGAGAGTGCCCAGCTGAGCTCATTGCAGGAGCCTCTGTGGGAGGTGAACCCCACAGAATCACAGAAAACATCTGGTTGGAAGAGCCCTCCAAGCTCATCCAGCCCAACCCTCCACCCAGCACTGCAGGGTCAGCACTAAACCCTGTCCCCAAGCACCAGCTCCACACTGCTTGAACACCCCCAGGGATGGGGACTGCAGCACTGCCCTGGGCAGAACATTCCAGTGTTTGAGATCCCTTCTAGAAATATTTCCCAGCAGCCAGCCTGAACCTCCCCTGGGGCAGCTTGGAACTGCTTGGGGCCTCTGCTCCTGCCCCTTGCCACCATTGTATGAGTCCATGAACTTCCATGTACCACAGTGAGCAGCAGACACTCAGGCAGATTTATGGAGGCTGTGGCTGGGTCAGGCAGGCAGGCTGGTTGCCCACACCACCAGGATGCCCACTGTGCCCAAAGGCTCTGACCCCCCTTCCCTCCAGCTCCAGGAGGTTGACTTGCTGGAACGAGTCCAGAGAAGAGCAACAAAGTTGGTGAGGGGTTTGGAACACAGCCCTGTGAGGAGAGGCTGAGGGAGCTGGGGTTGCTTAGCCTGGAGAGGAGGAGACTCAGGGGTGACCTTATTACTCTCTACAACTACCTGAAGGAAGGTTGTAGACAGACAGATGTTGGTCTCTTCTCCCAGGCAGCCAGTACCAGAACAAGAGGACACAGTCTCAGGCTGCACCAGGGGAGGTTCAGGCTAGATGTTAGGAAAAAGTTCTATACAGAAAGAGTGATTGCACATTGGAATGGGCTGCCTGGGGAGGTGGTGGAGTCGCCATCACTGGAGGTGTTCAGGAGGAGACTTGATGGGGTGCTTGGTGCTGTGGGTTAGTTGTTTGGGTGGTGTTGGATTGGTTGGTGGGTTGGATGTGATGATCTTGAAGGTCTCTTCCAACCTGGTTTATTCTATGTATTCCATGTATTCCCTGTCCTGCTTCAGCCCTGCTCAGTGCACGGCCTTGAGGACAGCCCTTTCCTCTGGTCTGTTCTTAATCCCAGCCAGGCTCCAGCTTTGGAAATACCTTCCTGGCTTGCCCTGCACAGCCTGCAGTCCTAGGTGAGGCTGAGCTCTGGCAGCTCAGTAAAGCACAGGTGTGGGCAGGAGCTCAGGACAGACAGCACCATAGTGTCACTCAGTGCTTTGAATGTTAGATATCCAGTCTGGGATGAAATGCTCTTTTTTGTTTTGGCACTGCTGAAAGACCACTGCTGAGGGTGCCAAGAATGCTGCTAGATAAACTTGTCACACCTGGGCTGGGTTTTATGAGTGATTCCTTCAGCCTGGCAAGGGAAACGCTACTCAGTGCCCAGGTTATTCCATGGCCACTGTGAAGTGAGGCTAAGCTCTTCCACACTTCCACAGCTTCCTGTGGCTGCTGCCTTGTTGGCAGGTATTTGGCACAATGAAGTGACCTTAATGTGTCTGGATTTGGCCTTCCAGTATCTGAAGGGGGCTGCAAAAAAGCTGGGGAGGGACTTTTTAGAGGGTCAGGGAGTGATAGAACTGGGGGGAATGGAGCAAAACTAGAAATGGGCAGATTCAGATTGGATGTGAGGAAGAAGTTGTTCCCCATGAGGGTGGTGAGAGACTGGCACAGGTTGCCCAGGGAGGTGGTGGAAGCCTCATCCCTGGAAGTGTTTGCAGCCAGGCTGGATGTGGCTGTGAGCAACCTGCTGTAGCGTGAGGTGTCCCTGGCCATGGCAGGGCGGTTGGGACTGGCTGATCCTTGAGGTCCCTTCCAGCCCTGACAGTTCAGTGGTTCTGTGAGCTGATGTCCTCTTGCCGCAGGGCAGAGCCGGGCACGTCTGGGCCAGATCTGAGGGACTGAGGCAGCGTCCCCTCCCCAGCAGCCAGAGCCATGCCTCCCCTTCCTCATGCCACACAGCAGGAGACATTGTCAGGCTGCACCAGCAGGTATTTTGACAAGGGAACTGCCATTCCCTCCCCGTTGTTTTGTCTAATGCTTCTCGTGTTTTGGCTGTTGCGCGGCAGATCGGCCAGCGCGGGGCTGCAGCCCCGTGCCCCAGCCTGCAAAATGCACAGCCAGCAACGGCCTGCCGGCTTCCCTTCGCTGCCAGACCGCACGGCTGGGCTGAGGAAATCTGCTCCAGCCCAGGAAGTTATGCTTCTCTTTCAGTGCAAACACTGAAGAAAGCAAAGCTTGAACACCAAATGTGGACATGCCAGCCAGAGCCTTGGCACTGACCCTCCGGTCAGCCCCACTGACCCTCGTCTGGGACTCAGCCTGCCTGTGCCAGTACCAGAACAAGAGGGCACAGTCTCAGGCTGCGTCAGGGGAGGTTTAGGCTGGAGGTTAGGAGGAAGTTTTACACAGAGAGAGTGATTGCCCACTGGAATGGGCTGCCTGAGGAGGTGGTGGGGTCGCCGTCGCTGGGGGTGTTCAGGGCGAGGCTTGACAGGGTGCTTGGTGCCATGGGTTAGTTGATTAGGTGGTGTTGGATGATAGGTTGGACATGATGATCTCGAAGGTCTCTTCCAACCTGGTTTGTTCTATTCTATTCTATTCTATTCTATTCTATTCTATTCTATTCTATTCTATTCTATTCTATTCTATTCTATTCTATTCTATTCTATTCTATTCCAGCTAAGGGTTCTACAAATTATTAACCACCTCCTACTGAAGGGCTGGGCCCCATGCCTCCTCCTGTTATCAGGGAAAAACAGAGTACTCCTGGGCCTCCTGTCCACCACCCACCCTCCCTGAGGAGGTCCAGCATTGCCCTGTCCTTGTCCTGCTTGCCCATAGAGACACAGGACCCTGTACCCATGTCTGATATGGCAGAGCCACATAACTTACCCCTGAACCCTAGCATCATGAAATGGCTTGGGATGGAAGGGACCTCCAAAGCTCACCCAGTCCAACCCCCCTGCACTCAGCAGGGACATCCTCCACTGGATCAGGTTGCCCAGAGCCCTCTCCAGCCTCACCTTGAAGATCTCCAGGCATGGAGCCTCAACCACCTCCCTGGGCAATTTGTGCCAGTGTTCCACCACCTTCCTGGTGCAGAACTTGTTCCTCACATCCAAGCTCAATCTGCTCTGCTCTAGCTTGAAGCCATTGCCCCTGCTCCTGTCCCTGCAGGCCTTTGCAAACAGTCTCTCTCCATCCCTTCCAACCCTGACAAATCTGTGTGGCCTGTCCTGCTGTATATAGTTGTGAAGAGTATTTCCATTCAACTTTCCTGTTCTTTGTGGGGAGCCTTTTCCTTCTACTCCTTTGGGGAAGGGTAGAATAGCTTCTGTCTGCTCAGCCCAAGACACCTGCCTAGTGCAGGCTCCTCATTTGGAAGTGAAGATGTTGGTTTAAGGGTTTCAATCCAACCCAGCAGCAGTGGTGTATCTACAAGGGAGTTACCAGCTGATGTAGCTATCTCCAGCATGAGCTCTGAGGTTGCTAATCCTCCACAGGTTTTAATGATCATTTAGTATTTTGTGAGTACACTTTACTAGAAGTGTCTTATTAACCCTTAAATAGACCTTATTAAACCTTAAACTTATCCAATGCAGATCCAGAGCACCACTGTGCTGCTGGAATGTATGAGGGATCTTAGCAAAGAAGCAAGTTTTCTTTAGACACTGCTGCAAAAGCTACAGAACATCAGTTTCTGAGTGACTGTAACATGCTCTGTGTGAGCTGCCAGGGTTTGGGGAGCAGTGGCCCCAAAGCCCCAGGCAATCCCAAACTTTAGATCACCAGCAGGAATGGCCAGCCCTGAAACACAGCAGATGAATGACATCCTTGTCAGGACAGTCCTGCTCCACCTGGAATCCTGCTGTGTGGCTTCAACCTGCCCCCTGCTAACCAAGCTGAGGAGCTGCAGAAGTGCTGTGCACGTCCCACAGGCTGCAGCCATCAGAACTGGTTGGTGATTTGAAAGGGAGCTACAGGGGAGCTGGAGAAGGACTGTTTGCAAAGCCATGGAGTGACAGGGTGAGGGGTAATGGCTTCAGACTGGAAGATGCTGGATTTAGGTCAGACACTGGGAGGAAATTCTTCCCCATGAGGGCGCTGAGGCACTGGAACAGGATCCCCAGAGAAGCTGTGGAGGTGTTCCAAAGCCAGACTGGCTCTGGCTTTGAGCAACCTGGGCTAGCGGGAGGTGTCCCTGCCTATGTCAGGGAGTTGGAACTAGGTAATGCTTAAGGTTCCTTGGTCCCTTCCAACCCAAGCAATGATTCTATGACTGTTTGGCCTGTCAAGTGCTTATACCCAGCATTTCAGGATTTCCAGCAAGCTCTGTTGTTTGCAGCACCAGATCTGACAGCAGGCCTCAAGAAGGATGACTAACACAGTTTGTGGCTCCTTTCTCTTGGTGCTTGCTTGCTGAGCTGGTTTAACCCTGAAGTCTTTGACTGAAAACACACAGCTCACACACACACTGTGCAGAGTGCATGAGTCACTTTGTTCACCCGCAGCCCCAGCACTTCTGACAAGACTCAAGACCATTTCACACAGCCACCTACCCCTGGCTGGGTCAGTGAGGAACCAGCGCTCCCAGACCTCCATGGCCACTTTGCCTCAGTCAGCTCCTGCCCTTGCATAGCTCCCAGGAACCACAGGGCAAGTTTTCCCTGCCATAAAGATCCAGCACCCCAAAAGGGAACAGAGGTGAGAAACTTGCACCACAATGAAAAGGAAGAGCTGAGCAAAAGTGTGAGCATGCTGAGCATGGCTGCTGGCTCCAGCTGCTGCTGGGGAACACCAGGCAGAGCACCTCCCTGTGAGGAGCTGAGGGTCTGTCAGTAGCATTGTCACAGCTGAGTCCTGCAGAAGCAATGCTGCATCACTCAGCCCTTGGTTTCATCTTCTTCCCTGAGAGTGGTCATCAAAGCTGCTGCACCCCTCACTGTGAAGCCTGCAGATGTCTTGCTGGTAATTGAACCTGATGAGGATCAATAAGGATAAGTGCAGAGTCCTGCATCTGGGCAGGAAGAATAAACTGCAGCAGGACAGGCTGGGAGGGGATCTGCTGGAGAGCAGCCCTGGGGAGAAGGACCTGGGAGTGCTGGTGGGCAGCAAGTTCTGCATGGGACAGCAATGTGCCCTGGGGGCCAAGAAGGCCAAGGGGGTCCTGGGGTGCACTCAGCAGAGTGTGGCCAGCAGATCCAGGGAGGTTCTCTTCCCCCTCTACTCTGCCCTGGTGAGACCTCACCTGGAATATTGCATCCAGTTCTGGGCATCCCAGTTCAGGAGGGACAGGGATCTGCTGGAGAGAGACCAAGGGAGGCTACAAGGATGCTGAAGGGACTGCAGCACTGCCTGGGGAGGAGAGGCTGAGAGCCCTGGGGCTGTTCAGTCTGGAGAGGAGAAAGTTGAGAGGGGATCTGATCAATGTCTATCAATAGCTGAGGGCTGGGGGTCAGGAAGGAAGGGACAGGGACAGCCTCTGCTCACTGTGCCCTGGGATAAGTCAAGGGGCAAGGGATGGAAACTGCAGCACAGGAGGTTCCACCTCAACATGAGGAACAATTTCTTCACTCTCAGGGTCTCAGAGCCCTGGAGCAGGCTGCCCAGAGAGGTTGTGGAGTCTCCTTCTGTGAAGCCTTTGCAGCCCTGTCTGGCTGTGTTCCTGTGTGACCTGTGCTGGATTCTATGCTCCTGCTCTGGCAGGGGAGTTGGACTGGAAGCTCTCCAGAGGTCCCTTCCAACCCTGTAACATCTGTAACATCCTGGCATCTGTGACCTTCAGAAGATCAGTGAATTTCTCAAACAATGCTCACCAAAGAGTTTGCAGTCTGGCAGCTCTGCCTCTGAACACACAAACTCCATTGCTGTTTGGTTTGTCTCAGGGTATCACAGTGCAGTTGCTGAAGTACTGAGGGGTGAGAAGTGGCTGTCCCTTCCAACCCCTAACATCCTGTGCGTTCAGGGAAGCCACTGCCAATGGCACACAGCAGAGCACAGCACTGGATGTGTTGCCATGCCCTTGGTAGGATTTCCATCAACAGCACTGCAAGAGAATTTGAAACACTGCTTGTGCAAGGGGAGAAAAGCAAACCTGCCACAAGTCCAAGCAGCTTACAAAGCTGGACCTCATTCGTAGTGCAGACACTTTTTGGCTCAGATGGTCAGGCTTTGAGGTATGACAGGATCCCATCTTCTGCAGGGGAAGAGGCCATCACTTGTGCAAGGTTCAACACTTCTGGGTAGAGCCAAGCTATCAGCTGAGAAATGAACATCATCGTCAGTATCATAGCCAAGAATCAGCATCTGCAGCTTCTCAGTGGCTGGGAGGTTAGAACAAACTTCAGGGGAGGCAAAGGAGTGGAGCAGTGGCTAATCAGTCCAATAATTGTGCTTTACTGAGAAACCTGCCAAATGTACTCCTAGGTCTGCAGCAAAGCTCAGCAGGTAGCTGTCACATCCATGTGTGTATTCCCTGCTGGAGCATCTCTGTGTCTGATAATCCTGGAGGCAATTGCAAGCTGAACCTTAATCAGGCACCGCTGAAATCTGCTCCCTCTCAGGCAGGGAAAGAAGGGGAGAAAGGAAGCAGCAGGGCAAGGGCAAGCTCCTCTGAGCACTGCTATGAGCTCTCTGGGTAGTTTCAAGAGGGGAAAAAAAAAAGAGAGAGAGAGAGAGAGACACTTGAGCCTGGCTCTGTGCTTTCTGTGCAGCAAATCAGTGCTGCTGGCTTCCTATCGCTCACCAGGGCGACGCACTCCGAGTTCTGCTTCCAGCCCGGCCTTGATTAAAGGAGCCTGCATCCAGAGCAGCCTTGCTCTGCAGCATGGCTGTGTTATCAAATAATAAACCAACTGTCACAATACTGGCTCAAGGCTGAGGACTTTTCTAGCACAGGGAGATTTAAGACTATTGTGGTTCAAATAAATACCATTTCTGACTAATTGTTTGCAGATATGGCATCGGAGCAGGGTGGCTTCTTGGGAGGGGGGAGGCAGCAGGCTCGTGCTGGACAAAGCTCTGTCTGGCACATAGCTGAAAAAATTAATGCTCAGAGCTCAAACCTGCTCAAAACACTCTGCATTTGTCTTCATGTGAAGGGAAGCTTGGGGCAGTGTGGCTGGAAAGATGCTGGCAGAAAGGGACCTGGGGGTGCTGATGGACAAGCAGCTGAACAGGAGGCAGCAGTGTGCCCAGGGGGCCAAGAAAACCAAAGGCATCCTGGCTGGGATCAGCAATGCTGTGTCCAGCAGGAGCAGGGCAGGGATTGTCCCCTGGCACTCAGCTCTGGGGAGGCCACACCTCAAGTGCTGTGTCCAGTTTGGGGCAGCTCAGTCCAGGAGAGCTGTGGAGGTGCTGGAGCCAGGGCAGAGGAGGGCAAGGAAGCTGGGAAGGGCCTGGAGAATAAACCTGGTGAGGAGTGACTGAAGGAGCTGGGGATGGTTAGTGTGAAACAGAGGAGGCTGAGGGAGACCTCCTGGCTGTCTACAGCTCCCTGAAAGGAGGTTGTGGAGAGGTTGCTGCTGGTCTCTTCTCACAGGTCTTTAGTGACAGAACAAGAGGGAATGGCCTCAAGCTGCAGCAGGGCAGGGTGAGACTGGAGTAAGAAACATTTTTTCATGGCAAGAGTGGTCAGGGATTGGAATGTGCTGCCCAGGGAGGTGGTGGAGTCCCCAAGCCTGGCTGTGTTTCAAGGTAGTTTGGATGTGGTGCTTGGGGCTATGGTTTAGGGATAAAGCTTGTAGGGTAGGGTCGATGATTGGACTTGGTGATCCTGAGGCTGTTTTCTGTGATTTCTGTGAAGCTGCACTTAAAGACCTGAAGAGCTGTCCCAGCATGCTCATGTCCTCTTTGGAACTGAAACAGAGCAGCAAATACTGTATTCAATTAGGTTGCTTGGGCTTGGGTTTTCTCACAGCCACATGAGCACCTGCTCAGATCTAGTCTAAGAGCAACAGACCAGAACTGTGAACAAGCCTTCTCTCTCCCTGCTGCATAACCACAGAGACAGTGGCACAGAAACTGACTTTACAGAACTTCTGGGGGGCTCACAATGCTTTTTCCAGCCTCTAATAGCCACATATTCCTTCCAGATAGGAAGGCCACCAAGGCCACCATGTTACCACTGCTCACTTCATATGTTCCTGTGCTGATGTCCATGGGGTGACCTGCACAAGCATCCTCTCCTCTGTGGCCACTCTGCAGCACACTGAGCAGCAGGCAGGCAGGCAGGCAGGAAGAGCTTGGTTCTCCATCCCAGCTGGGTCAGAGGCTCAATAGAGAATCACAGAACTGTCAGGGCTGGAAGGGACCTCAAGGATCATCCAGTCCCAACCCCCAGCCATGGCCAGGGACACCTCACACTACAGCAGGTTGCTCACAGCCACATCCAGCCTGGCTGCAAAAACCTCCAGGCAGGAGGCTTCCACCACCTCCCTGGGCAACCTGTGCCAGTCTCTCACCACCCTCATGGGCAACAACTTCTTCCTAACATCCAAGCTGAATCTACTCATTTCCAGTTTTGTTCTACCCCCCCGAGTCCTATCCCTCCCTGACACCCTCCAAAGTCCCTCCCCAGCTTTCTTGGAGCCCCCTGCAGATACTGCAAGGCCACAAGAAGGTCTCCTCAGAGCCTTCTCTTCTCCAGACTGAACAACCCCAACTCCCTCAGTCTGTCCTCATGGGTGAGGAGCTCCAGCCCTCTGCTCATCCTCGTGGCCCTTCTCAGCACTGGAGACAGTGCCCCAGGTGTGGTCTGTCACTTGGTCTTCTTTGGTCAAACCCCAAGCTGAGTTTCAAGCTAGGAACATGCCAAGGACCAGCTGCTGCATCTGAGCCAAGGCTTGCTGGCAGAGGGCACAAATCATAGCATTTCAAACTTTGGGCAGCTGTATATACTGAAATGTATACACAGCTTCTCAACAATAGGTTCATGCTCCAGAAGAGCAGAAATCCAGCAGGCTGAAATTAATAATGCATTAGAACAAACACCAGAGCATTGCTTCCCATTTAAGGAGCTGCCTGGATATAAATAAACCCTTACTCAGATTCTGTGATTTAAATCAAAGAGTCTTCCTTATCCAGAGTTCACAATTGCACCTTGCAGAAAACAAAAAAGAAGAGATGCTGACTATTTTCAAGAAGGAATCTGAGGAATTGGTTCTAAACTCTGATGGTTTTGCTGTCTGGGTGCTGAAATTACACAGCTGGAATGGGACACCAAGCTGGGGGCAGGTGTGGGTCTGTTAGAGGGTAGGAGAGCTCTGCAGAGGGACCTGGACAGGCTGGACAGATGGGCAGAGTCCAAGGGTATGAGACTGAACACATCCAAGTGCCAGGTTCTGCACATTGGCCACAACAACCCCAGGCAGTGCTACAGGCTGGGGTCAGAGTGGCTGAGAGCAGCCAGGCAGAGAGGGACCTGGGGGTGCTGGTTGATAGAAGGCTGAACATGAGCCAGCAGTGTGCTCAGGTGGCCAAGGAGGCCAATGGCATCCTGGCCTGCATCAGGAAGAGTCTGGCCAGCAGGAGCAGGGAAGTCCTTGTGCCCTGTGCTCAGCACTGCTGAGGCCACACCTTGAGTCCTGTGTCCAGTTCTGGGCTCCTCAGGTTAGGAAAGATGTTGAGCTGCTGGAAGGTGTCCAGAGAAGGGCAACAAAGCTGGGGAGGGGTCTGGAGCACAGCCCTGTGAGGAGAGGCTGAGGGAGCTGGGGTTGCTTAGCCTGGAGAAGAGGAGGCTCAGGGGAGACCTTCTTGCTCTCTCCAACTCCCTGAAGGGAGGTTGTAGCCAGGTGGGGGTTGGTCTCTTCTCCCAGGCAAGCAGCACCAGAACAAGAGGACACAATCTCAAGCTGTGCCAGGGGAGGTTTAGGCTGGAGGTGAGGAGAAAGTTCTTCCCAGCAAGAGAGATTGGCCCTTGGGATGTGCTGCCCAGGGAGGTGGTGGAGTCACCATCCCTGGAGGTGTTCAAAGAGGCTTGGATGAGGCACTTGGAGCCATGGCTTAGTTGTCAGGAGGTGTTAGGTGTTAGGTAATGGGTTGGACTTGATGATCTCTGAGGTCTTTTCCAACCTGGCTGATTCTGTGATTCTGTTACTCTTCCTCTGAACATTCCCAAAGTGCAGATGAGGGAAATGCAAGCCAAGGCTATTTCTGCTTTTGATGCTCTGCCTCAAGGTACTGTTTCCCTGGTGTGGCCTATATTTGCTCCAGCATTGCCTGTCACTAAGGGCAGGTTTTCATCTTGCAGAGTGCAGGCAGTGTGCAGTGCATGGAAGCACGGGATACAAATATTTGCCTCAGACAGAGGCTGAGCAAAAATGCAAGAAAGATGAACATGGATCAGAGGTGGTGGAAGCTCACAGAGATGATTTTCCCACAGAATCTTTCCCCTGGCAGCAGGGCCTGGTGTTACAGCAGAGGTGAGAACATGTTTTGCTTTGCCTGATGGGTTCCAGCCTGCAGTGAATAGCTCATCAGTGATCATGGAATACCAGAATCCCTGCATGGTGGCACTTGGAAGGGACCTCTGGGGATCATCCAGTCCAAATCCTAACAGAGGAGAATCACAGGACCACAGGGTGTTATAGTTTGGAAGGAACCTCTGGAGACCATTGAGTCCAATCCCCTGCCAGAGCAGGAGCATAGAATCCAGCACAGGTCACACAGGAACACAGCCAGACAGGGCTGCAAAGGCTCCAGAGAAGGAGACTCCACAACCTCTCTGGGCAGCCTGCTCCAGGCCTCTGGGACCCTCACAGTGGAGAACTTCTTCCTCATGTTGAGGTGGAACCTCCTGTGCTGCAGTTTCCATCCCTTGTCCCTTGTCCTACCCCAGGGCACAGTGAGCAGAGGCTGTCCCTGTCCCTTCCTTCCTGACCCCCAGCCCTCAGCTATTGATAGACATTGATCAGATCCCTCCCAGCTTTCTCCTCTCCAGACTAAACAGCTCCAGGGCTCTCAGCCTCTCCTCCCCAGGCAGTGCTGCAGTCCCTTCAGCATCCTTGTAGCCTCCATTGGACTCTCTCCAGCAGATCCCTGTCCCTCTAGAACTGGATCAATCTAGAACTGGATGCAATATTCCAGGTGAGGTTTCACCAGGGCAGAGTAGAGGGGGAAGAGATCCTCCCGGGATCTGCTGGCCACACTCCTCTGAATGCACCCCAGGATAACAGGGGCAACCTCATCAGCTTGCCCAGGATCACAGTGTCCAGGTGGGTTTAGAATCTCTCCAGAGAAGGAGGCTCCACAACCTTTCTGGGCTGCCTGCTCCAGTACCCTCACAGCAAAGTTTTTCTCCTTGCTAAGGCAGAGCTCCCTGTGTTACAGCTTCTGCCCACTGCCTCTCTTCCTATCACTGGCACCATTGAGAAGAGACTGCCCCCTCTTCTTGACCCCTACTCTCAGTGTTTTTGTGGGTGTGAATCAGGCTGCCCTTCTTCATCCTCAGGCCTCTCAGCCTTTCCTCCTCACAGGAGGATGTTGTACTCCTTTAACCACCCCCATAGCCTCCACAGGGCTCCCTCCAGCAGTTGCCTGCACGCAGGTTCACTGGACAGCAGGCAGCTGAAGTGTTGCACATTTGCTCACCTCTGACAGCACCTCCAAATATCATCAAAAAGAGCCCAGGTGAATGTCTTTAACACCAAGAATGTGGGCAGTTTAGTAAACCAGTTGCAGAGCTCCAAAACCAGCTGTGGTGCTTTGCATTCCAATCCAGCGGTGAGATCCTCTCCCCTACAGCTTCAGTGTGGAGGTAATTGTCTGCAAGGTGGATTGCAAACCACTTGGTGGTGGTTTTACTTATGCAACGTGGGAGCCCGGAGTAGTTCACTCTAAACCACGCTGCAGCCTTTGGAATGGACAAGAGAAACAACCAGAGCTTAAAAGGTTTTCCTTCCCTTCTCAGTTTGATTAAAACTGCCTCACGAAGAAACTGTTTGAAGCCCAGAGGAGTTTTTCCGAGAGCACAGGACAGGGCCCTGCTGTTATTTCTCACCCAGCCTGGCTACACATCGAGCCCTGATTCCCTTTTTATGTAAATGAAAGCCTCCGAACCGATGCAATTACCCTCCCCCCCCCGCGCACATCGGGGGAAATGCTGGGGGTGTTGCAGCGCTCATTCATCTTCCCTGCTTTCTGTTAGGCTGCAAGTCAGCTCTGAGCTTTAAATGGTGTTTAAAAGTTCTGGGCTAATCGATCACTTTAGAGGTGCTTTAAACACAGGTAAAACACCGACAAAGGCTTTTAGAGTAAGCTTTCCTGATGGATGAATTGCGACTATCCATCATCCTGCTGGCTACTTCCCTGCCTCGCTCCCATTAAACCTAATAAGTTCTATTAAAGGCTGTTAACATGTGGCATCTGTTAATGGAAAGTGTATCAAGCACGAGGCATGAAGGGGGGGACCTGTGGGCTCGTAGAAGCAAAGTTTGGAACAGAAAGATGGATTCAGGTTGCTGGTGAAGGGAATGTGATGCCAGGTGTGGTGGGCTGAAATTACACCCACCCCCCACTCCCCTCCCCCAACTCATTTGGAGAAACTACCCCCGGGATGAATTGCCAGAGCAGCTCAGTTCGGGATGGGAGCAGATGATGCTCTATTTACACACAAACTAACACCTAGAAATATGAAAGGCAACGAATCAGTACAAAATACACAAGAGGTGTGCAATAGGTCTAAAATAAACAAAACAGAAACTCCTCGGACCCCCCTGGGTGGATCCTGGGGGACCATTCACCTCTTCCCCACTCCCTCCCTCCCTCCACCCCTGTACCTCACTCAGCAGTCGAAACAGAGACACCCCTGACAAGGGCACAAGAAGAGAGAGAGGGAGAGAGAGAAGTTGCAAGCAGAAAAGACAGAAGAAGAAAAGAGAAGAGCAAGAGCTGTTTGTGGCTGTGCTCTGTGTTCCCACTAGCAAGCCAATGAATTCTAGAGACCTTTTGCATCCAGCAGTCATTTATTTTACTTTCAGCCTTCGCAGTCAGGATCCAGGCTGAAGTTCCCCCTTCAAACTGTCACACTGAGGGCAGTGCTTCAGGCCTGTCCCAGAGATGACTGCCGTGGAAGGCTCTGGCTGCACAGAGGTTTGGCTCACCGGCGCAGCCCTCCCGTGCACATGGTGCACTTCAAACCCTGCAGCAGATGGAACATGGAAGGTGAAGGGCAGGAAGAATACCTTTGTTTTTTATTTGGCTTGAGAAAACAGTGTGACACATGACAAGCCTGGATCTCTCCTGGAGAGGCTGTGCTCTGTATTACTGAGATTAAGGCTGATCATTTCTGAAGGAAGGCAGAAATCCCTCAACCTGGCTGGCAAGGGCTGTAATAGTTGCTCTTAATGTCTGCTGTTAGCTGATTACTGACATCTTGAAAGCATTGCTCCAGCAGCCCTTCTTGCAAGCTTCTGCCATGGGGATGCTGTGGCAGATGGAGAGCATGCCTGGCAGGGAGTGGGTGCCTGGGAGCCTCAAGGACTGGCACGTCAGCAGCAGCTTTGAACTGCTGCTAGCCCGTGAGACCTCTTTGCCGGTTACCAGGGGGACTATCAGAACGCATTACACTGACCAAAGCCAGCCCATGTAGTAACAGCTGGGAGTGTAATCCCAAAATTAGCTCATTAATTCACAGGAAAGTATTTTCTACTCCTCTTTACTTACCAGGAAAAAAAAAAAAACAGAAAGAAAGGAAGAAAGAAAGAAAGAAAGAAAGAAAGAAAGAAAGAAAGAAAGAAAGAAAGAAAGAAAGAAAGAAAGAAAGAAAGAAAGGAAGGAAGGAAGGAAGGAAGGAAGAAAGGAAGAAAGGAAGGAAGGAAGAAAGAAAGGAAGGAAGGAAGGAAGAAAGGAAGAAAGGAAGAAAGAAAGGAAGGAAGAAAGGAAGAAAGAAAGAAAGGGAGAAAGAAAGAAAGAAAGGAAGGAAGAAAGAAAGAAAGGAAGAAAGAAAGAAAGAAAGAAAGGAAGGAAGGAAGAAAGAAAGGAAGAAAGAGGAAGAGAAAGAGAGAGAGAAAGAAAGAAGGAAAGAAAGAAAGGAAGGAAGGAAGGAAGAAAGGAAGGAAGGAAGAAAGGAAGAAAGAGGGAGAAAGAAAGAGAGAAAGAAAGAAAGGAAGGAAGGAAGAAAGAAAGGAAGAAAGAAAGGAAGAGCGAGAGAAGGAGTGAGAGAAAGAAAGAAGGAAAGAAAGAAAGAAAGAAAGGAAGAAAGAAAGAGGAAGAAAGGAAGGAAGGAAGAAAGGAAGAAAGAGGGAGAAAGAAAGAGAGAAAGAAAGAAAGAAAGAAAGAAAGAAAGAAGGAAGGAAGGAAGAAAGGAAGAAAGAAAGAGAGAAAGAAAGAAAGAAAGAAAGGAAGGAAGAAAGAAAGAAAGGAAGAAAGAAAGAAAGGAAGAAAGAAAGAAAGAAAGAAAGAAAGAAAAGAAAAAGGAAGAAAGAAAGAAAAGAAAACCCTACTGTGGCTCCCTGTGAGGGAACTGCAGAGCTTTAGCTGGGCCCTCTAAAACATTAGCACTGCACATGTGCTTTGCTGTGCCTTGGTGGGAGATTTATGAAGTTTGTTCTCTAATCTCTGTTTACAAGCAGGAATATGACCAACATTAATCACTTGAAAGAAGATTTGAAGCTCCAGAGCCAGTGGTGCTGTTTGCTGAGGTCATGATGTTGTTTCAAACCTGCAATTCAGCCTTTGCTGCTTTGCTTGGTGGGGTTTTTTTAAACCATTTCACTCCACTTGACCTTTGTGTTTCTTGGGGGAGGAAAAGAGCATGTCCAGAGCTGGAAATAACTCTGGATGCTGTCTGTGAGTGTGCTTATTTACCACAGAATCACAGAATCAGCCAGGTTGGAAAAGACCTCAGAGATCACCAAGTCCAACCTATTACCTAATCCCTAACACCTCCTGACAGCTAAACCGTGGCTCCAAGTGCCACATCCACAGGTGTGAACATGTCATGGCCCCAGAAGATTGATCTATGGACCTGAGGAAGCACTGAAGGGATGCACACAGCCTGCAAGAGGATGTGTAGGCTGGAGGTGAGGAGAAAGTTCTTCACTGAGAGAGTTGTTGGCCATTGGGATGTGCTGCCCAGGGAGGTGGTGGAGTCCCCATCCCTGGAGGTGTTCAAGAGGGGATTGGACATGGCACTTGGTGCCATGGTCCAGCCATGAGGTCTGTGGTGACAGGTTGGACTTGATGATCTTTGAGGTCTCTTCCAACCTTGGTGATACTGTGATACTGTGTGTCCCATTTTCCAAGCTGATGCTGTGCTATAGGGTCAGGAAGGCATTTGTTAGTTGTCTGGTTTGAAATGTATGTCTGTTTGGGGGTTCTGAGGGCTTTTCTGGGCTCTGAAGCTGCTACCTGACCTGCCTCCCCTTCTTTAGGTGCAGCTGAAGTTTGCCCTACAGAAGTCCAAGGTAAGGGTTTTGTTGCTGCTCCTCCTTATTTCCCTGCATATTGAGAACTCCACCAGCTCATGGTGGCTGCACCCTAGACAGCCTCCTACCATCACATCTCCCACCAGCCCTTCTCTATTGGAGAGCAGCAGGTCAAGCAGGGCCTGACCCCTGGTAGGTTCACTTAACAGCTGCATCAGGAAGCTGTCCTCCATACACTCAAGGAACCTTCTGGACTGCCTCCTCTCTGCTGTGCTAAGTTCCCAGCAGATATCTGGCAGGTTAAAGTCAGCCACAAGGACAAGGGCTGGTGATCTCGAGACAACCTCCAGCTGCTTGTACAATACTTCATCTACCTCTTCATCCTGGTCTGCTAAACTGCAGCTGAAGCTTGAAGCTTAAGAGCTCTGAAGACATGAGATGCAAGGGCCAAATCTGCAGGCTACCGGGAATCAGCGTGGTGGTGACTCTGTGATCTGTGCTAAGGACAGGCAGGCTGCTCTTCCAGTGTGATCTGTGCTAA
The DNA here is from genome assembly GCF_014839835.1 of Dryobates pubescens. NCBI lineage: Eukaryota > Metazoa > Chordata > Aves > Piciformes > Picidae > Dryobates > Dryobates pubescens. The sequence goes on along the minus strand of NC_071612.1, from coordinate 18,335,296 downwards.
GGACAGGCAGGCTGCTCTTCCAGTGCTGGCTCTCATGAAAACTTCAAATACTCAAACAAAGAAAAAGGGGGGGGAACTGATGATACATTGCCAGCTCTTGCAGAAATCTTCCTCTGTTGCTGCTGAGACATCTTTCCCATCACAGGAGCAAGCAGTGCGAGGGAGCCACGGCACTGCAGGTTAAATGCTTGTACAGCAGATGCCAAAGCCCCAGTCCAGTGCACAGCATCCATCAAGAGGGCATCCTGGCCTGGATCACCAACAGTGTGGCCACCAGGACAAAGGAAGTGATTGTGGCCCTTGACTCAGCACTGGGGAGGCCACACCTTGAGTGCTGGGTTCAGTTTTGGGGCCCTCACTCCAAGAAGGACCTTGAGGGGATGGAGCAAGTCCAGAGAAAGGCAACAAAGCTGAGGAAGGGTCTGGAGAACAGGGCTGGGGAGGAGCAGCTGAGGGAGCTGGGGGTGTTCAGTCTGGAGAAGAGGAGGCTGAGGGAGACCTCATTGCTCTCTACAGCTCCCTGAGAGGAGGCTGCAGTGAGGTGGGGGTTGGTCTCTGTTCCCTGGTCTCATGTGACAGAAGGAAGGAAAGTGGCTGAAATTGTGCCAGGGGAGGGTTAGGTTGGAGAGTAGGGAAAATTTCTTTGCTGCAAGAGTGGTCAGGGATTGGCAGAGGCTGCCCAGGGAGGTGGTGGAGTCTCCATCCCAGGAGGTGTTGAATAAACCTGTGGCCATGGCACTTGGGGACGTGGTTTGGTGGCCATGCTGGTGCTGGGCTGATGTTGGACTCAGTGATCTTGGAGACCTTTTCCAACCCAAACAATTCTATGATTCTCTGATCTTGTAAACACTGGTGTATGAAGCTTATGCACTGCACAATGAGTACCTTTCAGGACATGCTGAGTTCTGGCTTCCTCTCTGTAGTGAAGGCATTAAAAACCATAAAAAAATGAGACACCCAAACTATGAAGAGGTTTTGGGCTTTGAATGGGAACAAGAGAACCCAGCAGACCTGTTCCAGAATTATTTGCAATGCAATGAAGACTCACAGAAGTGTGAAACATCGCCTTGGCCAATCCCTTGCTCTGAGATCTCTTTCTCTCAGGTCTCCTCACCACCCTTCAGTGCAGTGCAGGAGCCATGGCCATGCATGCTTCACAAGTCCATAGAGTTTGTCCTTTGTTGCCAGCTTGCTGCAAAGCTTAAACTGCAGCATGCAACATTTTAACCTGGTGCTCAACCTTGGGTTCTGACCCATGGTACATCCCCTTTGGCCTGCAGGTGCTTCCCCTCCTGACAGAGGAGATGTGGATGCTGAGTCCATCCCTGAGCACTGGGATGAGTAGAATCATAGGGCTTGGAAGGGACCTCTGGAGATCATCCAACCCAGAACTGGTTAGGCCACACCTCGAGTGCTGTGTTCAGTTCTGGGCCACTCACTCCAGGAAGGACATTGAGGGGCTGGAGCCTGTCCAGAGAAGGGCAATGAGGTTGCAGAAGGGCCTGGAGCCCCTGGGCTAGAGGAGAGGCTGAGGGAGCTGGGGTTGCTTAGCCTGGACAAGAGGAGGCTCAGGGGAGACCTTCTTGCTGTCTACAGCTATCTGAAGGGAGGTTGTAACCAGGAGGGGGTTGGTCTCTTCTCCCAGGCAACCAGCACCAGAACAAGAGGACACAGCCTCAAGCTGTGCCAGGGGAAGTTTAGGCTTGATCTTAGCAAGAAGTTCTTTAAAGAAAGAGAGATTGCCCTTGGGATGTGCTGCCCAGGGAGGGGGTGGGGTCAGCATCCCTGGAGGTGTTTAAGTAGAGCCTGGATGAGGCACTCAATGCATGGTCTGGTTGATTAGTTAGTGTTGGGTGATCTGTTGGACTTGATGATCTTGGAGGTCTCTTCCAACCTGTTTGATTCTCTGATTCTGTGATTCAGAACTGAACACAGTACTCCAGATGTGGTCTCACCAGGGCAGAGTAGAAGGTGAGGGGAACCTCCCTTGACCCACACTCTTCTTATTGCACCCCATGATGCCGTTGGTCTTCTTGGCCCAAGGGCACATTGCTGTCCCATAGATAACTTACTGCCCACCAGGACTCCAAGGTCCTTGTCCATGGAGCTGCTTTCTCTGGGGTCAGCCCCTCACCTATTGTGGGGCATGGTGGTGGTGTTCCTCCTCATGTGCACAACTTGCTGTAGCTCCTTAGTTTCCCCTTTGCTCAGTTCATCCAGAGCTCATTGAATGGTCCTGGAGGTGTCTATGCCTCCTCTTCTCGGTTGTGAGAGGGGAGCCCATGCTGCTGGTCACTCCTGGCACCAGCCAGCAGCCACGCTGACATAAACAGAAGAAAGCAGAGGATGTGCAGCTGGGAGGCATGGCTGCTGCAACACCCACGAACAGCCTGCCTCTGGCTATCCCCTCCGTGTTCAGGCAAAGACTCTGAAGTATGGATCCCTGACTGGAGCTGGGGGGAAATGTGCTGTGTTGGCAGGACTTCAACAGCTTTCCTTGAAGCCAGCTCAATGCAGCTCATTTTGGCCTGCAGCTCTAAATTGTTAGCCATTAAAACCTGCCTCAGGTACCTTTAAAAATGGAAAACCTTAGCTTGTGTAATTAGGTTTTAATTGATCAATATACTCAGAAGCTCCAAGCCTCTAGCACAGTTTGCTCAGAACCACATATTCATTAGGCAGGAGAAATTAATTAATGCAACAGCCTGATGGAAACCCAGATGTCCCTGCCAAGGGCAAAAACACTGCATGGTGTTCAGGGGTTTTACACTGAAAGAAGGGGAGGCAGGTCAGGTAGCAGCTTCAAGCCCAGAAAAGCCCTCAGAACCCCCAAAGAGACACAAATTTCAAACCAGACAACTAACAAATGCCTTCCTGACCCCATAGCACAGCATCAGCCTGGGAAATGGGACACACATCCTCTTTCAGGCTGTGTGCATCTCTTCAGTGCTTCCTCAGGTCCATAGATCAATCTTCTGGAGCACACGTTCACATCTGTGCCACAGCACCCCAGACCAGAGGCCAAAGATGTTGCACTTAGTTTACATCCTCCTGTGGAGCAGCTGATTGAAGTGGGAAGGGAAAGGATGGCCCAGAGCACACCCCCAAAGCAGCAGCAGCCTTGCAAAGGCCAAAGCAGGGGCTGCATATCTCATGGGAAGGATGAGCACAAGTGAGAGAAAACTGCAGTGCAACCCAATCCCACCAACAAATGGCAAGAGAGGGTCACAGAACACCTTTGATTGGAAGAGACCTCCAAGCTCATCCAGCCCAACCCTCCACCCAGCTCTGCAGGGTCAGCACTAAACCCTGTCCCTAAGCACCAGCTCCACACTGCTTGAACACCCCCAGGGATGGGGACTCCAGCACTGCCCTGGGAAGAACATTCCAGTGTTTGAGATCCCTTCCAGGGCAGAAATATTTCCTAGCATCCAGCCTGAACCCCCCCTGGGGCAGCTTGGAACCATTGCCTCTGCTCCTGTCCCTTGCCACCAAGGAGCAGAGGCTGTCTCCTCCTCACTGCAACCTCCCTGCAGGGAGCTGGAGAGAGCAGTGAGGTCCCCTGGAGCCTTTTCTTTTCCAGCCTGAACACCCCCAACCTCCCTCAGCTGCTTGTGGCAGTTTTAGGCTGATGCCTAGGCAATTTCCCACAGATATGGAGTAGAAAGTGTTAGAATGTAAAGAAATGATCAGTGGATGCAAGAGAAAAATAATAAGGTCTAAATAATCTCATTGAGCTGATAACTAACCTGAAGTTAGTTGCATAAACTACTCTGTTGAAATTAACCCCCAACTAATTTGAGAGAATTACCCCCCCAGAATCAAATTGCCAGGCCAGCTCAGTTGGAAGCAAATGAAGCTGTATTTGCAAGCAAAAATGCAATCTGGAAACGTGAAATGCAATGAGTATGGACCTACCAGACAATATTCACATGGATTTACAATGCCCAAACACCACAAGAACCAACCCCCACTCCCCCCAGACACAACCAGGGGGCTACAGTATCACAGTATCACAGTATAACCAAGGCTAGAAGAGACCCCAAGGATCATCAAGTCCAACCTGTCCCAACAGACCTCACAACTAGACCATGGCACCAAGTGCCACGTCCAATCTCCCCTTGAACACCTCCAGGGACGGTGACTCCACCACCTCCCTGGGCAGCACATTCCAATGGCGAATGACTCTCTCAGTGAAGAACTTTCTCCTCATCTCGAGTCTAAACCTCCCCTGGCACAGCTTGAGACTGTGTCCCCTTGTTCTGGTGCTGGTTGCCTGGGAGAAGAGACCAACCCCTTCCTGGCTACAACCACCTTTCAGGTAGTTGTAGAGGGCAATGAGGTCTCCCCTGAGCCTCCTTTTCTCCAGGCTAAACAACCCCAGCTCCCTCAGCCTCTCCTCACAGGGCTGTGCTCAAGGCCTCTCCCCAGCCTTGTTGCCCTTCTCTGGACAGCTTCAAGTGTCTCGATGTCCTTCTTAAACTGAGGGGCCCAGAACTGGACACAGGACTCAAGGTGTGGCCTAACCAATGCAGAGCACAGGGCACAATGACCTCCCTGCTCCTGCTGGCCACACTATTCCTAATGCAGGCCAGGATGCCATTGGCCCTCTTGGCCACCTGGGCACACTACTGGCTCATGTTTAGGCAGCTGTCAATCATCACCCCCAGGTCCCTCTCTGTTTGGCAGCTCTCCAGCCACTCTGACCCCAGCCTGTAGCTCTGCATGGGGTTGCCGTGGCCAAAGTGCAGCACCCGGCACTTGGACTTGTTAAATGCCATGCCATTAGACCTCCCCCTCTCTGCTCCCTTCCCCACACCCTGCACAAGGGAAAAAAGAGAGACAAGACCAGAGTTTGTTAGTGCTTAGCCACAACAAGAAGGCAGCCAAGGTCAGCAATAGCCAAGCAAAAGCCACCAGCTGGTTATCAGCTACAGTGAAGAAGCCTAAAAGAGAGTTAGTTTACCCAGCTCACTTTCTGTTAGTTATCACTAATTATCACTGTTACCACTAGTTATCACTAAGTTAGCACTGGGATTATTTACCATTAGGAGGAAGTTCTTCCCCATGAGGGTGGTGAGAGCCTGGAACTGGAAGCCTCATTTGCAGCCAGGCTGGAGGTGGCTGTGAGCAACCTGCTGTAGTGTGAGGTGTCCCTGCCCATGGCAGGGGGCTTGGAACTGGCTGAGCCTTGAGGTCCCTTCCAGCCCTGACAGTTCTGTGACTCTAGGATTCTTTAGACCTTATCATTATTTTCCCTTCCCATCCAATGGTAATTGATTTACATTCTACCACTTTCTACTCAAGATCTGTGGAAAAATTTCCTAGGCATCAGCCTAAAACTGCCACACTGCTTCTCACAGGCCACGAGCTCCAACCCCTCACATCCTGTGAGCTGTGATCCTGGGAAGGTGCTGTCTGTGACCCACTTCAAAACCTGCCTAGCTGGGAGCAGCCTTGTTCCTCCAAGGCTCCAGGCCCACAAATGCTTACTGCTGGAGTAAGCCTTACTTGAGCATAAGTTCATCGAGCCCAAGGCCCTCAAACACAAACTGTTGCCATTGCTGTTAATTAATTACCATAACTGCCATTATCTTATGGTCATTGAACAAGGGAAAGATGCTGCACTCACTGCCTGCCTGACAGCATCTGCCTCAGGAAGAACAGGACTCTACAAAGCTGCTCACCTAATCAGAGCAATTTTACTGCATCCTGCAAGGTTCAGGCTTATCTTTTTTTTTTCAGAGAGTTTTGTCTATTTTCAGTGGGAAAAAATTTGTCCTGCAATGGTCTGTGCTGGTTGTGAGACCTTTGCTGCCAGCTAAGGGATCTGCTGCCACCTGTGCATTTTGGAAGTGCTTTTGGATCAGGAGCTGAACCACAGGAGTTAATTAGCAGCATTAGCCAATTTGTTATAAGCTCTCAGTGTGCACTTGCAGCCCAGAAAGCCAGTCAGATCCTGGGCTGCAGCAAGAGAAGTGTGGCCAGCAGGGCAAGGGAGGGGATTCTCCCCCTCTGCTCAGCTCTGCTGAGACCCCACCTGCAGTACTGCCTCCAGTTCTGGAGCCCCTATTGCAAGAGGGATCTGGAGGTGCTGGAAGGTGTCCAGAGAAGGGCCAGGAGGATGAGCAGAGGGCAGGAGCACCTCTCCTGTGAGGACAGACTGAAGGAGTTGGGGCTGTTCAGTCTGCAGAAGAGAAGGCTCCCAGGTGACCTAATTGTGGCCTTCCAGTATCTGAAGGGGGCTACAAGAAGGCTGGGGAGGGACTTGTCAGGATCTCAGGGGGAATGGAATGAAGGTGGAGGTGGGGAGATTCAGGCTGGAGGGAGGAAGTTGTTCACCATGAGAGTGGTGAAGCCCTGGAATGGGTTGTCCAGGGAGGTGGTTGAGGCCCCATCCCTGGAGGTGTTTAAGCCCAGGCTGGACGAGGCTCTGGCCAGCCTGATCTAGTGTGGGGTGTCCCTGTCCGTGGCAGGGGGGTTGGAACTGGATGATCCTTGTGGTCCCTTCCAACCCTGACTGATACTCTGATACTATACTTCCATCACCTAGAGTCCCTTTTCTTTTTCTTTTTTCTTCTTTTTTGGAAAGCTTTGTCTATATTCAGTGGGAAACACTTGTCCTGAAATGGTCTGTGCTTGTTGTGAGACCTTTGCTGCCAGCTAATGGATCTGCTGCAACTTGTGCATTTTGGAAGTGCTTTTGGATCAGGAGCTGGACCACAGGAGGTATTTAGCAGCAACAGCTAAACTGTTACACCTCCATCACATGTAGTGACCAGGATAGCACAGCAATTTTGCTACATCTTTCAGGGTTCAGTTTTATGTTTTTTTCCCCCTTTTGTTTTGTTTTTGAAAGTTTTGCCTGTTTTCAGTGGGAACTATTTGTCCTAAGGTGGTCTGTGCTAGTTGGGAGACCTTTGCTGCCCAGAGAGTGGTGGGGAATGGTGCCACAGCCAGCTGGCAGCCAGGCACCAGTGGTGTCCCCCAGGGATCAGTGCTGGGCCCCAACCTCTTTAACATTTTCATTGATGATCTGGAGGAGGGGGTTGAGTCAGTCATCAGCAAGTTTGCAGATGACACCAAGTTGGGAGCAGATGTTGGTCAGTTAGAGGACAGAAGGCCTCTGCAGAGGGACCTTGACTGACTGGACAGATGGGCAGAGTCCAATGGGATGGCATTTAACAAGTCCAAGTGCCAGGGGCTGCACTTTGGCCACAACAACCCCAGGCAGAGCTACAGGCTGGGGTCAGAGTGTCTGGAGAGCTCCCAAACAGAGAGGGACCTGGGAGTGCTGATTGACAGCCACCTAAACATGAGCCAGCAGTGTGCCCAGGTGGCCAAGAAGGCCAAGGGCATCCTGGCCTGCATTAGGAATAGTGTGGCCAGCAGGAGCAGGGAGGTCATTGTGCCCCTGTACTCTGCACTGGTTAGGCCACACCTTGAGTCCTGTGTCCAGTTCTGGGCCCCTCAGTTTAAGAAGGACATTGAGACACTTGAAGGTGTCCAGAGAAGGGCAACAAGGCTGGGGTGAGGCCTTGAGCACAGCCCTGTGAGGAGAGGCTGAGGCAGCTGGGGTTGTTTAGCCTGGAGAAGAGGAGGCTCAGGGGAGACCTCATTGCTCTCTACAACTACCTGAAAGGTGGTTGTGGCCAGGAAGGGGTTGGTCTCTTCTCCCAGGCAAGCAGCACCAGAACAAGAGGACACAGTCTCAAGCTGTGCCAGGGGAAGTTTAGACTTGAGGTGAGGAGAAAGTTCTTCACCGAGCGAGTAGTTAGCCATTGGGATGTGCTGCCCAGGGAGGTGGTGGAGTCACCGTCCCTGGAGGTGTTCAAGGGGAGATTGGACGTGGCACTTGGTGCCATGGTCTAGTCATGAGGTTTGTGGTGACAGGTTGGACTCGATGATCCTTGTGGTCTCTTCCAACCTTAGTTATACTGTGATACTGTGATACTGTGATACTGTGCTAAAGGATCTGCTGCAACTTGCGCATTTTGGAAGTGCTTTTGGATCAGGAGGTGGACCGCAGGAGGTATTTAGAAGCAATAGCTAAAGTGTTATGCTTCCAGCACATAAAGTCCTATTTTGTGTGTGTGTGTGTGTGTGTGTGTGTGTGTGTGTGTGCTGGAGAGAGAGAAGGAGTTCACCTCTGGCAACAACAGGATCATTGAGAGGGCGAAGCGTGGTGCAGCGAGCCGTCGCTATTTACATTTAACAGATTGTAGCGGTTTGCTTTTCAAACGGCCGAGTCCCAGGCAATTAAAACTTTGGTGGCCCTTTCAGCTTTTTAAATTGCAAATAGAGGGCTAAGCAAAGCTGGGGAGGGAGGGAGGCCTTCCCCCAGCACATGTGGCACGGGCAGCCGGCGCTGTCAGAGTTTGACAGGTGTGTGCTTGTGCGCCGCTCCGCACAAGCCCTCGCGTCGCGCTCCCCCCCTGAAACCCGAGAGTGTTTGTAAACAGTCTGTGCTTTCTCAAGAGTGCCCCAGAGGTTTCTTGCAGGAAGTCAAATTGCTCAAATCGACCCTAATTTGGCACGATACGTTGAAAGCATGCTTGAGTGAGCATAATTGCGCTGGGACTGACTTCATTTAGCAATCTCGGGGCATACCTTTCCAATAACAACTGCAGGCCATGCACATTCAGGCTCTTGTTTGTTTCTGAAAGTGATTAGCCTGAAACATTTGGAATTTAAACACTCATAATTGCAAAGTGTTATTTATATTCAATGTTGATTTATTAAATAAAATAAAAAAAAAAAAGGGCTCCTCTCTCTCTCTCTCTCCCCCCCGCCCCTCCCCCCCCCCCATCTCAATTTTCCCCCTCCCCCCAGGAATGGTTTGAAGTTGCTTTGGAAAGCAAAAGGGGTAGCAAAAAAAGGGAAGAAAAGGGGGAAAAGATGATTTTGATTGGTGAGGAGGCCTCTTGCAATGGGCTTTTCTCCTTCTGCACCTTAGAATATTGCACCACCAGCAGCGAAACTTCTGGTGTTTGTTTCAAGTATGGGTTTGGGGCTGTGGCTCCCTATGGCATCTCTGTGCAAATAGAGAGTCACAGAATTGTCAGGGCTGGAAGGGACCTCGAGGATCAGCCAGTTCCAACCCCCCTGCCACAGCCAAGGACACCTCACACTACAGCAGGTTGCTCACAGCCACATCCAGCCTGGCTGCAAACACTTCCAGGGATGAGGCTTCCACCACCTCCCTGGGCAGCCTGTGCCAGTCTCTCACCACCCTCATGGGGAACAACTTCTTCCTAACATCCAATCTCAATCTCCCCACTTCTAGTTTTGCTCCATCCCCCCCATACCTATCACTCCCTGACACCCTCAAAGTCCCTCCCCAGCTTTCTTGGAGCCCCCTTCATGTACTGGAAGGCTACAATTAGGTCTCCTCAGAGCCTCCTCTTCTCCAGACAGCCAAATCAGCTGTGCTGTACAACAGAAAGGGCAGAAAGTGAGGCAGAGAGGAGTCCCCTTCTCATCCTGAGTTTGATAATCAGTGTGGTTCAATATGATGACCAAGGCTGGAAGATAAGAATTTATTTGGTCCATCCATTTATTTGTTTATTTGAACCAATTCATCTAATCTATAATTGGCATCCTTTTTATATTGGCATTCTCCAGAAAGTGTTGGGGTGAAGCCCGTGAGGGGCAAGAATTCCCCTGGAAGTGAATTCTAGGGGGGGAAAACAGCAGAAAGAAAATACTCAATTGGTAAACTTAGGGTAAAAATAAAACCCCCAAACCCTTTTCATCAGGCTGCAAATTCAAACAGCAAAACCAAACCAAACCCCAGACAAACACACACACACAAAACCCAACCCAACCCAAAACCCCACAAAACTAAACCCAAGCCAACCAACACCAACCAAAACCCTGTGTGCAAACCCCAAATGCCTGATTCCCAACTAACTAAAAGCTCTGTGGAATGTACTTTATAAAGTGTGCTCACAAGTGAAGAGCTGAAAGAAAGGAAGTTCCCAACAATTACTTTGCTAAAAGCTGTTGCAAAACTTCAGCAAACCTCACAAAATCCATTAAAAGAAACCCAAACCCTGCTGTCTGTGAACATCTTGCTCAGCCCTAATCAGGACCAGATCCCTGTGCAGCTCCCTTGCTCTAATGAAAAGGAAGAAATTAGAGATGAAGCAATGCAGTAAAAATCTCCATGAGGGTTAACGCTGTGGTCCCAACCTTGTCCCAGTCTTACACTCTCAGCTAAGAAACAGAAGCTGAACAAATCTCTTTTGGTCACCAGTTTCATAGATTCACAGAACGGGTTGGGGTTGGAAAGGACCTTAAAGCTCATCCAGTTCCGACCCCCTGCCATGGGCAGGGACACCTCCCACCAGCCCAGGTTGCTCAAGGCCTCATCCAGCCTGGCCTCCAGGCAGGAGGCAGCCACAGCTTCCCTGGGCAACCTGTGCCAGAGTCTCCTCACCCTCACTGCAAAGAATTTCTTCCTAATCTTCAGTCTCAATTTGCCCTCTCCCTGCTCAAAGCCATTGTCCCTCGTCCTGGCATATGAGCTAGGATTCCTCAATCATCTTCATCCTCCTCTTCTTCTGTTCCTATCCTGAACTGCCACTGAACTTGGCATATCCTGTGCCCACAGATAGGCACAGCATTGTGCTCAGCATCAGAAAGGTTACATCTCAAGCACCAGTCCTGATACACTCTTCAAAGGATGTTCAGCACTGGGGTAACCCAGAAACACCAACACCAGCAGCAGCACCTCACTGAAGACAGGCAAAGCTGCAGGTATCAGTGCCCAGGGCAGCACTGTCTCATGCTCTGTGTGTTCCAAACCTGCAGGTATCAGTGCCCAGGGCAGCACTGCCTCATGCTCTGTGCTGCAGACCTGCAGGTATCAGTGCCCAGGGCAGCACTGTCTCATGCTCTGTGTGTTCCAAACCTGCAGGTATCAGTGCCCAGGGCAGCACTGTCTCATGCTCTGTGCTGCAAACCTGCAGGTATCAGTGCCCAGGGCAGCACTGTCTCATGCTCTGTGCTGCAAACCTGCAGGTATCAGTGCCCAGGGCAGCACTGTCTCATGCTCTGTGTGTTCCAAACCTGCAGGTATCAGTGCCCAGGGCAGCACTGCCTCATGCTGTGTGCTGCAAACCTGCAGGTATCAGTGCCCAGGGCAGCACTGTCTCATGCTCTGTGCTGCAAACCTGCAGGTATCAGTGCCCAGGGCAGCACTGTCTCATGCTCTGTGTGTTCCAAACCTGCAGGTATCAGTGCCCAGGGCAGCACTGCCTCATGCTCTGTGTGTTCCAAACCTGCAGGTATCAGTGCCCAGGGCAGCACTGTCTCATGCTCTGTGTGCTCCAAACCTGCAGGTATCAGTGCCCAGGGCAGCACTGCCTCATGCTCTGTGTGTTCCAAACCTGCAGGTATCAGTGCCCAGGGCAGCACTGTCTCATGCTCTGTGTGTTCCAAACCTGCAGGTATCAGTGCCCAGGGCAGCACTGCCTCATGCTCTGTGTGTTCCAAACCTGCAGGTATCAGTGCCCAGGGCAGCACTGTCTCATGCTCTGTGTGCTCCAAACCTGCAGGTATCAGTGCCCAGGGCAGCACTGTCTCATGCTCTGTGTGTTCCAAACCTGCAGGTATCAGTGCCCAGGGCAGCACTGTCTCATGCTCTGTGTGTTCCAAACCTGCAGGTATCAGTGCCCAGGGCAGCACTGTCTCATGCTCTGTGTGTTCCAAACCTGCAGGTATCAGTGCCCAGGGCAGCACTGTCTCATGCTCTGTGTGTTCCAAACCTGCAGGTATCAGTGCCCAGGGCAGCACTGTCTCATGCTCTGTGTGTTCCAAACCTGCAGGTATCAGTGCCCAGGGCAGCACTGTCTCATGCTCTGTGTGTTCCAAACCTGCAGGTATCAGTGCCCAGGGCAGCACTGTCTCATGCTCTGTGTGTTCCAAACCTGCAGGTATCAGTGCCCAGGGCAGCACTGTCTCATGCTCTGTGTGTTCCAAACCTGCAGGTATCAGTGCCCAGGGCAGCACTGTCTCATGCTCTGTGTGTTCCAAACCTGCAGGTATCAGTGCCCAGGGCAGCACTGTCTCATGCTCTGTGTGTTCCAAACCTGCAGGTATCAGTGCCCAGGGCAGCACTGCCTCATGCTCTGTGTGTTCCAAACCTGCAGGTATCAGTGCCCAGGGCAGCACTGTCTCATGCTCTGTGTGCTCCAAACCTGCAGGTATCAGTGCCCAGGGCAGCACTGTCTCATGCTCTGTGTGTTCCAAACCTGCAGGTATCAGTGCCCAGGGCAGCACTGTCTCATGCTCTGTGTGTTCCAAACCTGCAGGTATCAGTGCCCAGGGCAGCACTGTCTCATGCTCTGTGTGTTCCAAACCTGCAGGTATCAGTGCCCAGGGCAGCACTGTCTCATGCTCTGTGTGTTCCAAACCTGCAGGTATCAGTGCCCAGGGCAGCACTGTCTCATGCACTGTGTGTTCCAAACCTGCAGGTATCAGTGCCCAGGGCAGCACTGTCTCATGCTCTGTGTGTTCCAAACCTGCAGGTATCAGTGCCCAGGGCAGCACTGTCTCATGCTCTGTGTGTTCCAAACCTGCAGGTATCAGTGCCCAGGGCAGCACTGTCTCATGCTCTGTGTGTTCCAAACCTGCAGGTATCAGTGCCCAGGGCAGCACTGTCTCATGCTCTGTGTGTTCCAAACCTGCAGGTATCAGTGCCCAGGGCAGCACTGTCTCATGCTCTGTGTGTTCCAAACCTGCAGGTATCAGTGCCCAGGGCAGCACTGTCTCATGCTCTGTGTGTTCCAAACCTGCAGGTATCAGTGCCCAGGGCAGCACTGTCTCATGCTCTGTGTGTTCCAAACCTGCAGGTATCAGTGCCCAGGGCAGCACTGTCTCATGCTCTGTGTGTTCCAAACCTGCAGGTATCAGTGCCCAGGGCAGCACTGTCTCATGCTCTGTGTGCTGCAAACCTGCAGGTATCAGTGCCCAGGGCAGCACCGTCTCGTGCTCTGTGCTGCAAATCCTGGTCCAGGAGGAGGAGTTGTGCTGGAGTCACAAAACAGAGCTGTTTCTGGAAAACTCAGGATACCTGGGCCCCAGGAGGACAACACATCCCCCCTGCTGTGAAAAGGCAAAAAAACAACCTCCAAACTAATCAATGGCTGCAAGGACTTTCCCTTTCCCAGCCCCCTGCTTTGGTGCATTTCTGCAGTTTGGTTTGGTTTGATTAATTTACTTCCTTTTTCCCCTCCTGGAAGGACATTTCATAGGACTGCTTCAGTTGGAACAGACCTGGGCAGCCTGCTCTACTTGGAGGTGTCCCTGCTGACTGCAGGGGTGTTGGACCAGATGACCTTTGAGGCTCCCTTCCAAGCCAGTATGTTGTAATACAGATGTTCTATTCACCCTGAGCACGGCTTCCAGGACAGCCCTTCTCCCACACCAATGCAATCTGTGACTCATCAAGTCCAGCCATCAGACCACATCCCCAAGAGCCATGCCCGCACCTTGCTGTTGTGTGCCAGCACACGGTGCCCACATGCCTGTGCCCATCTCACCTGGCACACCTGACCTGCCCGGGTGCTGCCCTCACGGGATGCCCACACAGCCAATGCTCTTAACCTTCCTGGGAAAGCAACAGCACTGAGGAGTTGAAGGCAAAGGCAGTGGAGCATGCTAAAACTCAAGTTACATCTTGCAGATGTTTCTGGATGCCCCCAGGGCCCCGCGGCAGGCCGTGGGACCCTGTGGAAGCGCAGGCAGCCTGTGCGGGGGAGCCGCAGGGAGCACCCTCTGTGTCGTGCCAGCAGGTGTATCCCGGGGGGGCACAGCTCACTGCAGTGGGGCTGGAACACAGAAGGAATTTCTCAAACCCATCAATCTTTACCTAAAGTTTACTTTGCTTTCCAAGGAACAAATTAACCAAATTGTCCCTAAACCAAAGGCAAACCTCGGGGCAAGGCTGATTTATAAAGGGTCTGTGCAGAGTCTGTTTCAAACTAGGTGGGACCTTCCCCTACCTAAGCAAGTAATTTAGTGCTATAATTTAGCCCATTTCCCCTTCAGCTCTACTACTGCTTACCCCAACCCCTCTCCATTTATTTTCAAACCAAACACATTATTTATTTGATGGGAGGGAAGAGAACAGAGAGAGCAGCACAACCTGAACATTCATCATCGCTGTTTGCGCTCCTTGAAGAGCATTGTTGAATCACTGCTATAAACAGTCCACATTTGGCTAAATGTTGTTGCTATAAACAAGGATTTTATCCCTCATTAAGGTAATTTGGTGCAGTCTGAGAAAGAGATTTATCAAGAGAATTAATTAAAGGCAGATCTGATTCGTGGCTCTTTGTACTCGTAGATGTTTCAGCATAAACAGCCCCATTAAAATGAAATTACTGCTAATCTGATCCTCCTAACAACAGGTTTCAAGCACACTGCACAGATGTGGGCACCATGCTCCTACTGAGATCTGGAGCTGTGCAGCACAGCCCCAAGTTCACAGCTGTCATGGTGCAGAAGAGCTTTGCAGATGTGTTGTGTCATGTACAGTACCACCAGACTGAGGGCTTGCTGGCTCTGAGGGAGGGCAGGTGGAAATCCTGGTGGCTCCTCCAGTTTTCCTGTGAGGTACAAGATTTAGGAGGGCTCTCTTGGGCAGGGGTAGGGTGTAACTATAGAAAGTCTCTCCCTCTCTCTCTCCTACCATAGAATCATGGAATCACAGAATGGTCTGGGTTGGAAGGGAGCTCCAAAGCTCACACAGTCCAACCCCCTGCACTCAGCAGGGACATCCTCCACTAGATCAGGTTGCCCAGAGCCCTGTCCAGACTCACCTTGAATAGCTCCAGGCATGGAGCCTAAACCACCTCCCTGGGCAACCTGTTCCAGTGTTCCACCACCCTCCTGGTGCAGAACTTGTTCCTCACATCCAATCTCAATCTGCTCTGCTCTAGTTTGAAGCCATTGCCCCTGCCCCTGGGGAGGTGGTGGAGTCGCCATCATTGGAGGTGTTCAGGAGGAGACTTGATGGGGTGCTTGGTGCCATGGGTTAGTTGTTTAGGTGGTGTTGGATTGGTTGATGGGTTGGACACAATGATCTTGAAAGTCTCTTCCAACCTGGTTTATTCTATGTATTCTATGTATTCTAAAAGGCAATTTCAGGCTTCAATCAAAACAGTTCTCCCTGCAAGATCTGTCTGCAGCACCTTGCTTTGGTCAGCCTTTTATACAGCATCTACTTGTCTTGCTCTTTACAAAGAGTGACTGAGAGAGGAGAAGAAAGGAGCCATTGGAGGATGATGTCCTGCTTGCTGAACTTAAATTCACAGAATCACAGAACAGCTTTGGTTGGAAAAGCCCCTTAAGATCATTGAGGCCAACCATTCTCTAGCTCTGCTAAGGCTGGGGCTAAACCATGGCCCTCAGCACCACAGCTCTGCCTCTGGGAAACACCTCCAGGGATGGGGATGCAACCACCTACTTGGGCAGCCTGTGCCAGGCTTTGAGAGCCCTTTCAGGGAAGAAGTTTCTCCTAAAATCCAACTTAAGCCTCCTCTGGGGCACCTGGAGGCATTCTCCTCTTGTTGTAGCAGTTGTTACCAGGGAGAAGAAACCAACCTCCAGCTGGCTCCAGCCTCCCTTTGGGGAGTTGTAGAGCACAGAACTTGACTGTTTTGCAGCTGAAGTTCCTTTGGGACACACACTGGGCAGCCAGGGGTGCAGCTCTTGCCAAACCAAGAGGAATGGTGATACAACCACAGAACTGCCACAGTGAAACACAACCCTGTGCCCTTTTGGGACAGCATCATAGAATCATGGAATTATCAGGGTTGGAAGGGATCTCAAGGCTCAGCCAGTTCCAAGCCCCCTGCCATGGGCAGGGACACCTCACACTACAGCAGGTTGCTCACAGCCACATCCAGCCTGGCTGCAAACACCTCCAGGCAGGAGGCTTCCACCACCTCCCTGGGCAACCTGTGCCAGTCTCTCACCACCCTCATGGGGAACAACTTCCTCCTCACAGCCAAGCTGAATCTCCCCTCCTCTAGCTTGGATCCATTCCTCCCCAGTCCTATCCCTCCCTGACACCCTCAAAAGTCCCTCCCCAGCTTGCTTGGAGCCCCCTGCAGATACTGCAAGGCCACAATTAGGTCTCCTGGGAGCCTTCTCTTCTCCAGACTGCACAGCCCCAACTCCCTCAGTCTGTCCTCACAGCAGAGCAGCTCCAGCCCTCTGCTCATCCTCGTGGCCCTTCTCTGGACACCTTCCAGCACCTCCAGATCCTTCCTGGCACAGAGGCTCCAGAACTGGACCCAGAGCTCCAGCTGTGGTCTCAGCAGAGTGGAGCAGAGGGGCAGAATCCCCTCCCTGGCCCTGCTGGCCACACTTCTCTTGCTGCAGCCCAGGCTCTGCTTGGCTCTCTGGGCTGCAAGTGCTCACTGCTGGCTCCTCTTGAGCTTCTCCTCCCCCAGCACCCCCAAGGCCTTTTCTTCAGGGCTGCTCTCAAGCATGTATCAGTTCCTAGGATTGCCCTGACCCAGCTGCAGGACCTTGCACTTGGTCTTGTTGAACCTCACGAGGTTGTCCTGGGCCCAGCTCTGCAGCCTGTCCAGGTCCCTCTGGATGGATCCTTCCCTCCAGCTGTCTGCTGCACCACACAGCTTGGTGTCATCAGCAACCCTGCTGAGGCTGCCTCAATACCACTGTCCATGGCCTTCATCTATTGATGTTGTGACCTTGTCACAGAAGGCCACCAGGTTTGTCAGACAGGATTTAAGCTTGGTGCAGCCCTGCTGGCTGTGCTCAACCACCTCTTCATTATTCTTCTGCCTCAGCAGTGCCTGCAGGAGGCTCTGCTCCATGATCTCACCAGGCACAGAGGTGACACTCCCTGGCCTGTAGTTCCTGGGTCATCCTTCTTTCCCTTCTTGACAATGGGAGTTATCTTTCCCCTTTTCCAGGCCCCGGGGACCTCCCTGGACTTCCAGGGCTTTTGGAATATGATGGAGAGTGGCCTCACAACCTCATCTGCCAGTTCCTCAGCACCCCTGGGTGTATCCCATTGGGTCCCATGGACCTGAACACTTTTAGGTTCTTCAGGTGTTCATGACCCTGATCTTTACTCACCGTGGGCAGTTCCTTCTGCCAGCCCCTGCCATTGTCTTCCATCATTCTGGGAGTGTGGCTGGAGCCCTTGCCAGTGAAGACTGAGGTAAAGAAGTCATTGAGACCCTCAGCCTTCTCCATGTCACTTGTCACCAGCTCACCTTTCTGTGGGGCCCACACCTTCCCCAGGCTTCTTTTTACCATGAATATACCTATAGAAACGTTTACTGTTCCCCTTGCTCTCCCTGGCTGGATTGAATTCTAACTGAGCTTTGGCTTTTCTAAGCAGGTCTCTTGTGCTCAGGCAGCTTCCTTACATGCCCCCATTCCAGCTGTTCTCTCTTCCACTCATTGTAGAGCTCCTTTTTGTGTGCCAGGGTGTCCAGGAGCTCCTTGCTCAATCAGGCAGGTCTCCTGGCATTCTTTCATGCTTTCCTCATAGTGGGTATACTTTGCTCCTGGGCACAGAGAAAGTGACCTTTGAACACTGCCCAGCTGCCCTGGGCCCCTCTTCCCCCTAGGGCTTTGTCCCACAATACTTTGGCCAGCAGATCCCTGAAGTGATCAAAGTCTGCATGCCTAAAATCCAGGGTTGCAAGCTTGGGATACATCCTCCTAGTTGCCCTGAGTGCCTTAAATTCAATTGCTTCCTGGTCACTGCAGCCAAGGTTATCCCTGAGCCTCACATTGGTCACCAGCCCTTCCCTATGGGTGAGAATAAGGTCCAGCACAGCCTTTTCTCTTTGGTTCCTCTACCACTTGGAGGAGGAAGTTGTCATCCATGCATTCCAGGAACATCCTGGCATGCTGTACCCAGCTGTGTTGTCCCTCCAGCAGATGTCAGGGTGGTTGAAATCCCCATGAGGAGCGGGGCCTGTGAGCATGAAGCCATTTCTGTTTGCCTGTGGAGTGCCTCATCTGCTTGGTTCTGCTGGTCAGGTGGCCTGCAGCAGACCCCTACAGTCACATCACCTTCCCCTGGCTTCCCCTTGATCTTCACCCATGTGCTCTCCACCAGCTCATCATCCTTGCCCAGGTGGAGCTCCATTGACTCCAGCTGGTCACTGGCACAGAGAGCAACACCTCCTGCCCTCCTGCCCTGCCTGTCCTTCCTAAAGAGCTTGTACCCATCCATCCCTGCATTCCACTCATGGGAATCATCCCACCTAGTGTCAGTGATAGCCTCTATGTCATAGCATCCCAGCAGCACAGTGCCCTTCATTCATCCTGTTTGTTGCCCCAGCTGTGTGCATTGGCACAGAGGCACTTCAGCTGTGCTGGCAGTGCCACCCTCTTAGGTGGAATCCCCCTTGATTCCCTTGGGGTGTCCCAGTGCTTCATCCTTGGCTTGCCTCAGGGCAACAAGTGGAGAGCCCTTGCTAGCATCCATCCCTCTGCCTCTGGTGAGCTGCCCCAATGTTTGCCATAGGCAAGCATGAGATTAACAACCCCTTCCCCTTTGAATCTGGTTTAAAGCCCTATCAGTGAGCCCTGCTAACTCCTGCCCTAGAATCCTTTTGCCCCTCTGGGACATCCCATTGGTTGCTTGCAGCTCTGGTGCCCTGTAACCTGTGCTGTGATCATAAAATCCAAAGCCCTGTCCCCCAGTCCTGGAAACATGAATTGAAGTCTTGGCTCTTCCTAAATGTTCCCTTGTCCAACACTGATGTCAGAGGGATGGAGGAGAACACAACTTGAGATCCGGATCCCTTTAGCAGGGATAATAGTCAGCAGTGGATAATAGTCTGAAGGATTCACAAGGGTGGGAAGTTTACCTACGACATCCTTTACCCAGGAACCAGGGAGACAGCAGAGCTCTCTATGGAGTGGGTCTGGTCTGTATATTGGGCTCTCTGCTCCCCTCAGCAGGGAGTCACCTACAACAGTGACCTTTCCATTTGGCTTTTCAGGGTCAGTTTTCCTGGCTGGCCTGAGGTAGATCGGCCTTGGTAGCAGTTTTGGCCTTCATGAGCCCTTGTCCTTGCTCACACCCAGCTCCTCCTGCAGAGCCTCATAGCTGTTCTGCAGGAACAGATCGGTTTGTGGAAGTTATTGATTTCCTTCTCACTCTCCATGATGCTTCTTAACCTGCTCACCTCTTCCCTGAGCTCCATCACTTCATCCTGGAGCTGTGCCAACCGGCTAAGCAGGTCAAAACCCTGCTCACACCTCACACCCCCACAGTCAGTGTTCACCCCTGTTGCCTGTAAAAAGCTGTGGCATCCTTCACAACCTGTGGCCTGGATGCCAATCTCCATTTTGGTGGGTGCAGAGAGCACAGTGCTCCTCCTCCGAGCAGCAAAGCTGCAGCACCTTGTGTCCTGCCCACATCCCCTGCTCGTGCCAATTACTGAGCTAGTTCCCAAGGAGCCCCTGGGGTACCTCACCCCCCGACTCGCTGGGGTCGGACTCAGCTAATTCCTAAGGAGCTGCGGGGCTCCGCTCAGTCTCTACTTGCTCTCCCTGTTCCAGTCAGCCTGCCTGCACCAATGGCCAGGCGCTCCGTGCTGTCTGACCACGCCCCCTCGCTCTCACACCAATGGCCAGGCGCTCCGTGCCGTCTGACCACGCCCCCTCGCTCTCACACCAATGGCCAGGCGCTCCGTGCCGTCTGACCACGCCCCCTCCCTCTCACACCAATGGCCAGGCGCTCCGTGCCGTCTGACCACGCCCCCTCGCTCTCACACCAATGGCCAGGCGCTCCGTGCCGTCTGACCACGCCCCCTCGCTCTCACACCAATGGCCAGGCGCTCCCGGCTGTCTGGCCACTCCCCCCGCTCTCGCCCCCCGCTCCCCGGGCTGCAGCTGGCGGGAGGGCTGCTGCGGGCAGCCGGCAGCTGGAGAGCCGCTGGCGGTGTCGCCAGGTTTAAACCTCCGGGAGGCTTCTCCGGGAGGTTCTCCCCAGCCTTCTCAGGCACCCTCGCGAGAGCCTCCGAGTCGGGTCGGGTCACCTCTCCCCCTCTCGCTCTCGGTTTCCCTGTCTCCGGGAGCCCTTTGTTCTCAAGATCTCGGCTCAGCTCGGCGCTGGCCGGTGCTGATGCAGTTGCCTCGCAGCTCCCAGTCTGAGCATCTGTAGACCTGGCACCAGAAACTTGTGCTGATGGACCCTGAGTCATCCTTGCACAGGTTCCCCAGTGTTTCTTTCATGTAAACCCACCAGGGAAAGGTTCACAACCACTAACCCCACCTCATAACGTGTGCTTCCTGACCCCCTTAGGAATGGCCCACAGAGCACATCCACAAAGCCAACCCAAAGCACAACTCTGACGCAGGTTTGCCAGGTTACCTTAGCATGAGCTGCTTTGGTTGGGCATGAAATGGGCAGCAGTGTGCCTGAAAACAAACTTTGTCTTACCAGTTATTTTCTTTCCATGGAAACTACAAGCAAGAGTGGTGCCCACCCCTGCTCCAAACATATCAACATGTCCTCCTCAGTTCTTAAAAGTCAAGTGGACACAGACCTTGCTTGGACTCTGGATGCTCCAGCTCCTTTGCTCTCACAAACTGGTTTGGATTCCAAGGCAATCCAAAGTGATCACACCACACTGCTTTTCCTACCTGCCAGCAATGCAGAGTATAATTTGATCAAGCAAACAAAAGCTTTGAGTGTTGCCACACAAAATAAAATCAGGCACAGACAGGAATAGGGAAGTAGAGCAATCTGGCTTAGGTCACAGGCTCACAGGATGTTAGGGGTTGGAAGTGACCTCTGGAGATCTTCCAGTCCAACCCCCTGCCAGAGCAGGAGCATAGAATCCAGCACAGGTCACACAGGAACACAGCCAGACAGGGCTGCAAAGGCTCCACAGAAGGAGGCTCCACAACCTCTCTGGGCAGCCTGCTCCAGGGCTCTGAGAACCTGAGCATGAAGAAGTTGTTCCTCATGTTGAGGTGGAACCTCCTGTGCTGCAGTTTCCATCCCTTGCCCCTTGTCCTATCCCAGGGCACAGTGAGCAGAGGCTGTCCCTGTCCCTTCCTGACTCCCAGCTCTCAGCTATTGATAGACATTGATCAGATCCCCTCTCAGCCTTCTCCTCTCCAGACTAAACAGCTCCAGGGCTCTCAGCCTCTCCTCCCCAGGCAGTGCTGCAGTCTCTTCAGCATCCTTGTAGGCTCTGTTGGTCTCTCTCCAGCAGATCCCTGTCCCTCCTGAACTGGGGAGCCCAGAACTGGATGCAATATCACAGTATCACAGTATCACAGTAACTAAGGTTGGAAGAGACCCCAAGGATCATCAAGTCCAACCTGTTCCAACAGACCTCACAACTAGATCATAGCACCAAGCGCCACGTCCAATCTCCCCTTGAACACCTCCAGGGACGGCGACTCCACCACCTCCCTGGGCAGCCCATTCCAATGACGAATGACTCGCTCAGTGAAGAACTTTTTCCTCACCTCGAGTCTAAACCTCCCCTGACACAACTTGAGACTGTGTCCCCTTGTTCTGGTGCTGGTTGCCTGGGAGAAGAGACCAACCCCCACCTGGCTACAACCACCCTTCAGGTAGTTGTAGAGGGCAATGAGGTCGCCTCTGATCCTTCTCTTCTCCAGGCTAAACAATCCCAGCTCCCTCAGCCTCTCCTCATAGGGCTTGTGCTCAAGGCCTCTCACCAGCCTTGTTGCCCTTCTCTGGACACGTTCAAGTGTCTCGATGTCCTTCCTAAACTGAGGGGCCCAGAACTGGACACAGTACTCAAGGTGTGGCCTAACCAATGCAGAGTACAGGGGCACAATGACCTCCCTGCTCCTGCTGGCCACACTATTCCTAATACAGGCCAGGATGCCATTGGCCTTCTTGGCCACCTGGGCACACTGCTGGCTCATGTTTAGGCGGGTGTCAATCAGCACCCCCAGGTCCCTCTCCGTTTGGCAGCTCTCCAGCCACTCTGACCCCAGCCTGTAGCTCTGCATGGGGTTGCCGTGGCCAAAGTGCAGCACCCGGCACTTAGACTTATTAAATGCCATCCCATTGGACTCTGCCCATCTGTCCAGTCGGTCAAGGTCCCTCTGCAGAGCCTTTCTACCCTCTAACTGACTAACATCTGTTCCCAACTTGGTGTCATCTGCAAACTTGCTGATGACTGACTCAACCCCCTCATCCAGATCATCAATGAAGATGTTAAAGAGGATGGGGCCCAGCACTGATCCCTGGGGGACGCCACTGGTGACTGGCCGCCAGCCGGATGTGGCACCATTCACCACCACTCTCTGGGCTCGGCCCTCCAGCCAGTTCCTAACCCAGCACAGAGTGTTGTGGTCCAAACCACGAGCTGACAGCTTAGCCAGCAGTTTACTGTGGGGGACGGTGTCAAAGGCCTTGCTGAAGTCCAGATAGACTACATCCACAGGCCTCCCCACATCCACCAGACGGGTCACCTGATCATAGAAGGAGATCAGGTTGGAGAGGCAGGACCTGCCCTTCCTAAATCCATGTTGGCTGGACCTGAGCCCTTGGCCCTCCTTCAGGTGCGCAGTTATTGCCGCCAGGATAATCTGCTCCATCACTTTCCCTGGCACTGAGGTCAGGCTGACTGGTCTGTAGTTTCCAGGTTCCTCCATCCGTCCCTTCTTGTGGATGGGGACCACATTGGCCAGTTTCCAGTCACCTGGGACCTCTCCAGTGAGCCAGGACTGGAGGAAAATGATGGAGAGCGGCTTGGCCAGCTCATCTGCCAGCTCTCTCAGCACCCTAGGATGGATCCCATCCGGTCCCATGGACTTATGGGTGTCCAAGTGGCTCAGCAGGTCCCGGACTAATTCCTCATGGATTTCTGGGGCATTACACTGCTCCCCGACCCTATTACCTATCTATTCCAGATAGGGCCTCACTAGGGCAGGGTAGATGGGGAGGAGAACCTCTCTTAACTGCTGGCCACACTCTGCTGAATGCCCCCCAGGATCCCATTGGCCTTCTTGGCGACCAGGGCACTTTGCTGTCCCATGTAGAACTTGTCATGGCAGAAGAACACCTTGTGTCTGAGCTAACAGCCTCTCAAAGGCTGATTTGCTTGCTGGTCAAGACACAAATGAAGATGCCTGCAGTCATCTGCAGTTAAAGGAAAGAGGCATTTTGTGCTTGAGCAGAAGCCATTTCTCTGTTCCCAATCTCAGTGATCAATCCTGTCAAGGTGCTGAGCATCTTGAAGCCATTGTTAATTGAGTCTGCTAATTGCAGTGCTGAGCAACTCACAACCCATGAACCTGAGAGCATCAGATGGACATATTTACAAAGAGGGCCTTTGGGAAGCCTAGATTAGGCTCAGGACAACTTGAAAGGAAAGATAAGGAAGCTTAAGGGGACTCTTGCTCTCCTCCAGCAGACAAATGAGTTAGCAGTGAAGGCTCCAGGTCTGGTCAAAGGGAAGGGATAATGTGGTGATGAAGTAGGTCTTAAATCATTCTGATGTATTGAAGTGCCACTCTAAAGAAGATCTGGAGATGCAAAGAGAAAACAAAGGATCAGTCAAAATCCTCAGGCAGTTCTGAGGGTGCCATTGGCTGGCTGGATCTGCAGCTCCTGAGCAGAGGATTTGCAGCACTTTGCAAGGTTTTCTGATGTGAAGTGACAGAACTTTAACCAAATTCTTCCTCCAGGTTTATGATTTAATTCCTCTCACAAGGGTCTCAGAAAAGGCATTTTATTTTCCACAGGCAGAACAAAGCCATGGGGGCAGCAGGGGGCACAAGCAGCTGTGGGGACTCTGGCTGCCCCACCAAGGGAAGCCAAGTCCCTGCCTGATCTCTGCTGCAGAACAGTGTTTGACACACGGACTTCAGCACCAGATCACGATCCAGTTGTGACAGTGGAGTCAGCACTGTTGTGGCAGCTGGAGTTCCCAGCTGGAGGCATGGTAGACTTTAAACACACTGATGTCCTATGTAAGGGATGTGTGGTGTGTCTGAGATGCTTATGGGATTGCCAGGGAGACTGCTGAGTCTCTGAGGGGCAGGAAAAGACCAGAGATGTTTCTTCAAAGTCACCACAGAGCAATGCAGGAGCAAGAGAATCATCTGAGATACTGCAAGGGAGCAAAAGAATACATAGAATACATAGAATACATAGAATAAACCAGGTTGGAAGAGACCTTCAAGATCATCGCGTCCAACCCATCAACCAATCCAAAGAGTTTTGTGCCAGAGCTGAATGCAGTCTCCAGAGTCTCTTCCTGGGACCAGTGTCCATCTGTAACAATTGCAATGAAGGCAGTGAAGTGAGTACATCACACTCCTCCATCTGAGCTTTCATTGTGGCAGCTCCTGACATAAATCACAGAGATACAAGGCTCAGGGGAACACAAGGGGGCTGAAACTCTTTTTACATACTTCTTCCTTGGGTATACTTCTTTGCAGAAGCCAGTACTCCTCAGGATACAGCTCCTTAGCTGAGGCACTACCATAGAGAAGAGACCTCATAACATTTCACTTGGAGCTCGTTAACCAGGAATTCATTAATGACTTTTGCCTTCAGGCAAACATTTATTTCAGGGAAGGGTATCTGAGTACACATCAGCTGGGAGAAGAGAGGGAGAGCAAAGGATTTATCTCACAGAGCTTGTGAAGCTCCAGAAGTCTTAGTTTGCCTACATGTCTCATAAGGGCTGGCTGTCAACAGCTACATTAAGTGGGCTGCACCCATTCTGGGGATAGGAGCTGTCATCAAAATCAATTAGAGGCTTATGTGGCCATAGATGTGTTTTATATTCTGCTGGCAATTCTCTGTCTGGCTGCTGTGCTAATGAAAGAAGAGGGGAAAGAGGCCACTAGTGCATGAGAACACCAAGCATGCTGCAATACACCTGGGCTGGGGCAACTCCAAGCACAAACCCAGGCTGGGCGAGGAATGGGTCCAGAGCAATGCTGAGGATAAGGCCTTAAGGGTGACAGTTGGTAAGGAACTCCCCAGGAGCCAGCACTGGTCCCTGGCAGCCCAGAGCCAGCTGTGTGCTGAGCTGCATCCTGAGCAGGGAGAGCAGCAGCACAGGGAGGAGATTCTGCCCCTCTGCTCTGCTCTGCTCAGCCCCCACCTGCAGCACTGCCTCCAGCTCTGGGGCCCCCAGCACAAGAAGGACGTGGAGCTGCTCAAGAGGGTCCAGAGGAGGCCATGAAGATGATCATAGGGCTGGAGATCGTCCCCTGTTGGGACAGGCTGAGAGAGCTGGGGCTGTTCAGCCTGGAGAAGAGAAGGCTCCAGGGAGACCTCAGAGCAGCCTCCCAGTACCTGAAGGGCTCCAGGAGAGCTGGGGAGGGACTTTTGACAAGGGCTGGGAGTGACAGGATGAGGGAAGATGGCTTTGAGCTGGGAGAGAGGAAACTGAGACTGGAGATGAGGAAGAAATTCTTTGCAGTGAGGGTGGGGAGAGCCTGGCACAGGTTGCCCAGGGAGGCTCTTTTCCAACCTTCATATTTCCATGGCCATAATAAAACTCAAATACAAACTGACCTGATCCTCCCACACCAGTTCTAGAGGCACTGATGAAGACAGCTGCATGAGATGTCAGTCCCCCAGCCACCTCTGCAGGGCTCTCCAGCCTGGAGAGATACCCATACGTGAAACACTCTCAAGGGACCTTCTCTGGCACTCAAAAGCACAGGAAAGCTTTGCTGCTTTCCCCAAGGCCACCAGCAAGCATGTGCTATCAATGGGAAGTGTTGCTCACCCTGGGACCAGCAAACAAGGGGACAGGTTGCCTGATGTGCAGGAATCCTTCCTCCCCCCCACCTCTGTTATGCCTCATACTGCTGGCTGCCACCTGCCTTCTGTGATGGACTGAGACTGAGGAACCTGCCCAAAAATGCTTCTTGTTTACCAGGAAACTTTCTGCTGCCCTTTGCTGGCTGGAATCTGGCCTTTAGGTGCCCAACTATGCAGAAAGATCACATGGAAGGTGCCTATGTTTAAGAAATGCCACTGTATTTGCAACTTGCTTTTACAGTTTCATTAATATTTTAAAAGGTAGTAATAAATACACACATAAATACATGGTTTCTGCATAAGGGCATGTGTAGTCAGGTCAAGGAACAGCAGGCCACATGCAATTTGCCACCTAGAAAGTGGGGTGATGGAAAGAGGGGCAGGTGTCCAGTAGGTGAATATGTACCTTAAGAGAATCACAGAATGTTAGGGGCTGGAACGAACCTCAAAGGGTCATCCAGTCCAGTGCTGCCCAGGCAGGTGGTGGAGTCACCATCCCCAGAGGTGTTTAGGAAGAGCCTGGCTGAGGCACTTGGTGCCATGGGTTAGTTGATCAGATGGTGCTGGGTGACAGGCTGGACTCGATGATCTTTTCCAACCTGGTTAATTCTGTATTCTATTCTGTGTTCTGTACTGTGTCCAGGGCTGTGCTCCCCAGGTCAAGAGAGACTGGGAACTACTGGAGAGAGTCCAGCAGAGGGCTCTGAGGATGGTTAATGGACTGGACCAAAGTGTGATGAGGATAGGCTGAGAGCCCTGGGGCTGTTGAGCCTGGAGAAGAGCAGCCCCAGAGAGGATCTGTGCAATGCTCAGCAAGAGCTAAAGGGTGGGGGGCAAGAGGCTGGGGCCAGACTCTTCTCAGTGGTGTCCAGGGGCAATGGGCACAAACTGGAACCCAAACTGGAACCCAGAAAGTTCCACTTGAGCAGGAGGAGAAACTTCTTAGGTGTGAGGGTGCTGGAACCCTGGAGCAGGCTGCCCAGAGAGGTTGTGAAGTCTCCTGCTCTGGAGAGATTTTGATCCCAGCTGGCCATTGTGATCCTGAGCAAGCTGCTGTGGATGACCCTGCTTTAGTAGGGGGGTTGAACTGGGTGATTTGCAGAGGTCCCTTTCAACCCCTAGTGTTCAGTGATTCTGTGAGTGCTTTAAACCTTCAGCTCCTCTGAGCTCATTCCATGCAATTCATCCTTCCTTCAGAAGCAAGCACTCTACCAGAGGTGAATAATTCCAAGCAATTCAGCAAATCACTAAATTTGTCTGTTTGCATTTGTGACTCAACACCCCTGAATGCATTTGCTTTTTGAATTGTCCTCACCAAGCTTAGACTGATACAAGACATTTTGCCTTTGAGTCTCTTGATCCAGAGGCAGCATCCTTTTTGATCCAGGCATTTGTGGTTTGGCTCAGTCAGTCTCACTGCTAATAGGAGCAGGAGCTGCACGGTTCAGACTGGGAGCCAAATTCCCAGCCAACTCTAGGACTCATCAGAGAGAGTTGGGTTTGCAGGTCACCTCTCAATGCAGATGAGTTTATTGGCAGCCCAGTGAAAAGCTACCCTTGTGCAGCAGGCAGCATTTCAAGTGCTAAACAAAGCGGCCAGTTGTGCCCAGCAGCACCCCAGCTCCCAAGGCTGGAATAAATGCCTGAGCATCCTGCCAAATCTCAGTGTCAACAATAAAGTGTTTTCTGCTATCAGAGCTCTCAAAAGCACTTTTAACTGGTGGAGCTTGCCCCTTACCTTTCATTTGAAGCACCCCCAAAATCATTATTCCCTGGCAGCAGGGCTGGTTTGAGCAGGCAGCAGCCCAGCCTGGCTGGGGAGAGCTGGAGGCCTGGCATTAATAAGGTGCTCCGTGCCTGAGAGGCCATTAAGGGAAGCCCTTAACTAGGTGTTATAACAAGGGGCTATGAAGTGTCACAACGTGTGTAAATGTCACAAGCTCTCTACCAGGCCTCTCTGGTAAAAGTCCTCCTCGCCTCAGCTCCTCTGGGTGAAATATTTTCCCTTCTGCTGCTGCTCCCCCTTGCAATATTCTGATCAGGAGAGTGAAAATGACCCTCTCGGCAGCGTGCACGTTGGCAGTGCTGCGGGGAGGGCAGCAGGGATCACGCAGCGCTGAGGAGAAACAAGGAGTACACGGTCTGATGACCAAACAGCAAAGGCACTGCTATGAAAAGCTGTTTACAGAGCGCTGCAGGTGTGTCAGATACCACAGAAACCCTGCCTCCTGCCACCAGCATTTGCAGCCTCATGCCTAGGCATGTTCTTAGCTTCATTCTCTTGGTAAATCCCCGGGGCTCTTCCCAGGGATTGATGCCTGGAGGGCTGGGGGATGTGAAGCCTATCTGCCAAGTCTTGAAGCCATCACCGAAAAAGAGCTAATTGCTGCACTAAACACTTGGTTAGGCGTGGATAAATGGAGGGAGCCCTGCGGTGGAGCTGCACCAGGTGATGTAGTAAGCTGTGTGAAATAGGCATTGTTGTGAGGGCTCCAACCTGGGGAGTGTTCACAGCCAGGCTGGATGGGGAGGCCTTGAACAACCTGATCCAGTGGGAAGTGTCCCTGCCCATGGTAAGGAGGTTGGAAATGGATGGTCGGAGTGCTGGTGGGCAGCAAGTTCTGCATGGGACAGCAGTGTGCCCCTGTGGCCAAGAGAGCCAATGGGATCCTGGGGTGCAGCAAGAAAAGTGTGGCCAGCAGGGCTAGGGAGCTTCTTCTTGCAATCTACTTTGCCCTGCTGAGACCACAGCTGGAGTGTTGTGTCCACGTTGGGGCTCCCCAGTTCAAGACAGAGACCTGCTGGAGAGAGTCCAAGGGTGAGCCACAAGAATGCTTAGGGGACTTGAGCATCTCCCCTATGAAGAGACATTGAGAGCCCTGGGGCTGTTTAGTCTGGAGAAGGCTGAGAGGAGATCTGATCAATGTCTATCAATAGCTGAGGGCTGGGGGTCAAGTGGAGGGG
The DNA here is from genome assembly GCF_014839835.1 of Dryobates pubescens. Classification (NCBI taxonomy): domain Eukaryota; kingdom Metazoa; phylum Chordata; class Aves; order Piciformes; family Picidae; genus Dryobates; species Dryobates pubescens. Next base: position 18,306,540 of record NC_071612.1, on the reverse strand, counting down.
GCCAAGCTCTTTTGGGTGGTGCACAGTAATAAGAGAAGGAACAATGGATACACACTGGAACAGAGAAGGTTTCAGTTCAACATGAGGAGAAACTTCTTTACTGTGAGGGTGCCGGAGCCCTGGAGCAGGCTGCCCAGAGAGGTTGTGGAGTCTCCTGCTCTGGAGACTTTCCAAACCCACCTGGATGCATTCCGGTGACACTGCCCTGGGTGATGCTGCTTTGGTCCCTCCCAACCTCTAAGGTACTGTGATACTGTTATATATCTTTAAGGTCCTTTCCAACCAAACCCATTCTGTGATTCACTCAGCTAGGGTCAAATATTTTACAGTCAGTCTTACAGACTGCTTTAGGTCCTAGCTCTTGGTCCAATCAAAGTGGCAGTTCAAAATCACCAGGAGACCTCCCAGCCTGCTCCTCCTCATTCTGCACTGCTGCAAGGGCAGGTCCTGCCCAACAGAGGCCACCAGCCGGGTGGTGGTGACAGTCCCCCCTGACAGCAGCCACCTCACCTGCCCTCCAGCGCTGCACAGGCTGCCTCCACAGTGCCCTGCATTTGGCAGCCAGCCTTATCTCAGCTGCAGACAGCAATATGAATGGCCTCACCTCTGGATTTTTGTTAATGAGAAGAGTGCTGAAGTGCTGTGTGGAGCACCTTCCCCCAGCCCTGACACTGCATTGCTGCCTGTGATGAATTAGGGCAGCGCCTGAACCCAAGCCCGGCAAATTCACAGTGAATTAGGGGTTGATAAATAGCAGAGGCAGCCAGCCCCTCTGCTTTAGCTTGTGTTCAGCTGCTGCCCTTCTCCCCTATCTCGAAGCAGCAAGTGTTTATGTGCTTGTAACAAGTGCCTGAGTGGCCTGCCGTGGTCTGGGCTTTGTCAGGGGCCGGAGGGCTCTCCCGCAGGCTCCTCCAGCTCGGCTTGACACGGCAGCTTTATCAGTATTTATGGCCCAGAGGAAGGGATGGCATAGTGCTTTCAGAGGGAAAGCAGAGCGGGTACTGGGGGGCAAGGAGGGAGGGGAGCAACCCCTGGCCTGTCCCTTGCTAAAGCCTCCTTCATTCCTCAGGCTTGGAGTTTCCTCTCGCAGGACTGCTGTCTCACCTGACCACAGCAGACCAGCTTTTGCCTCTGGAGTATTTACTGAAGCTGAGGGCACGGCAGCTCAGTCCTCTCTACAATGACAGTTCCCCCAAGCCCTGCAGAATTCACTGGAAGAAATTCTGCATTTCACAAGGAGCAGCTTCGCTCCATCCACCTCAACTAGCAGCACTTCAGTGAGGTCCTTGTGCTCTCCAGCTGGAGCTCGAGACCCCCTTTTGTCTCTTGTCACTGCTGATGGATGCAGGGGAGCAGGGAAGGTTAGCAGTGAAGTAAAACTCAAGAATTAAAATAACTACATGTGGTTAAACTTGTGTAGGGCTGGAGCTGGTGGTCAGGCACAGGAGCACCTCAGGCCCGTAGACCCCTCAGCAATGTGTGTGTTGGGATGTATAGGCACTCATTCAGTTATCTTCCCTCTGGTTCATAATAACTTCAATAGATCAGGCTGGAACAACTCTTTGAACCTTGCCATGCCTTACTTGGGGAGCCATGGTGCAGGGACATGGCCAAAAGAAGCTTTGAGTTTTGCTCCTTATGAAGGGCAGCTAAAAAGCATGAACTTATATCTAAGTGAATTAAAGGCCATTGCCTAGAGTGAGCTGAAAATGTGATCTCTGTCCTTCAAAGAAATGGCCACCCTACTGAAGGCTGCAACACTTCAATGTACAACCCCAGAACACCTCCAGAAAGGAGGGACATAAGTGCTCCAAGGGAAGCAGGTCTGTGGAGACTGAATGGAAGCAGCCTGCAGGGACTGTGTTGGTAGGGGTTGAGGAGGATAAGCCTCTCATTGTCTATGGCTCTGCTCCAGCCAAGTGAAAACACTTAGCCTCCTCTTTTCCATTTATGTCCTCACCTGGAGTACTGAGTCCAGGTCTGGAGCCTTCAGCACAGGAAGGACCTGGAGCTGATGGAGGGGCTCCAGAGGAGGGCTACAAAAATGATTGGGGGTTGGAGCAGCTCTGCTATGAGGACAGGCTGAGGGATCTGGGAGTGTTCAGCCTGGAGAAGAGAAGGATCCAGGGTGACCTTAGAGCAGCCTGCCAGTACCTGAAGGGGACTACAAGTAGGCTGCAGAGAGACTGTTTGCAAAGGCCTGCAGGAGCAGGGGCAATGGCTTCAAACTAGAGCAGAGCAGATTGAGCTTGGATGTGAGGAACAAGTTCTGCACCAGGAGGGTGGTGGAACACTGGAACAGGTTGCCCAGGGAGGTGGTTGAGGCTCCATCCCTGGAGATTTTGAAGGTGAGGCTGGAGAGGGCTCTGGGCAACCTGATCCAGTGGAGGATGTCCCTGCTGAGTGCAGGGGGTTGGACTGGATGAGCTTCAGAGGTTCCTTCCAACCCAGAGCATTCTATGATTCTATTTTTACCTACCTGTTTTTCCTCCAGCCCTGCAGGCTATGAAGCCTTCAGCAGTTCCCATATGCTGCATGGCCCATTTCAGGAATTGCTAGATTTGGTGAAAAGAGAGGAGAATAGACCCAGATCATTACTCTTAATTCAAAGGGGTTGTATATTCATCAAGCAGGATCTAAAAGAACCCCTGTTGATAAATACACAAATCAAGGAAATCCCTTTAAGTGCCTTAACACACACTCAGCTTAAATTAAATTCATTGGAGCTCTTACACATGACTTGAAGTGACTTGAAGAGGATTTTTTTCCCTTGGAAAAGAAAGATCCCAGGCATGCCACACTCCTGCAAGACTGCTGCCTCTCTCAACAAATAGCCTTCAACCAAACCCAGTAGCCAACAACCTTACAGCTGGACTTGAACCAAAAAGCTTTGCTTTGGGAGCCTGTGGCTTTGTGTTGCCAATGCTCAGATCCCTGCACCACCTAATTGCTTCATACAAGCACAGAATGCTAGGGCTTGGAAGGGACCTCTGCAAATCATCCAGTCCAACCCCCTGCCAGAGCAGGGTCCCACAGGGCAGGTCACACACAAACACACCCAGGTGGGTCTGGAAAGTCTCCTGAGAAGGTGACTCCACAGCCTCTCTGCCCCAGGTCTCCACTGTAAAGTTTCTCTTCATGCTGAGGTGGAACCTCCTGGGTTCCAGTTTGTATCCATGGCCACTTGCCCAAGTTTTGAGCCAAGAGCTGCCCATGGCAAAAGGATGGAAAAGATTTTTACCCCTTCCCAAGGAGTAAAATAAAAATGCTCCACACTGATTAAATGCAAATTCTATTTCCAGATGTATACAACAGGTATTCAGGTAGAAAGAATAAAGAATACAGTCACAGCCTAGGCTCAGTCCTTTACCTGGGCCTACCAGACCAAAACCTTCCAGAGCCTTCCAGAAACCTCCATCCACCTCAGCCTCAGCAGGGCCATGAGTAGGTCACACTGCCCACATCCCCTCCAGACTCAAGCCTGCAGCTCCTGTGGTGTAGCTGGAAATTCCCTGCCAGCAGAAGGGAAGGTTGGGGAAGGGGAAGGGAAGATTGGGGAAGGGGAAGGGGAAGGGAAGATTGGGGAAGGGGAAGGGAAGATTGGGGAAGGGGAAGGGAAGATTGGGGAAGGGGAAGGGGAAGGGGAAGGGGAAGGGGAAGGGGAAGGGGAAGGGGAAGGGGAAGGGGAAGGGGAAGGGGAAGGGGAAAGGGAGGTTTGGGAAGGGAAGAGAAAAGGGAAGAGAAGAGAAGAGAAGAGAAGAGAAGAGAAGAGAAGAGAAGAGAAGAGAAGAGAAGAGAAGAGAAGAGAAGAGAAGAGAAGAGAAGAGAAGAGACGAGACAGAGCTGGCTTTGCTGCCAGCTTAAATAGAGAAACATTAAAGAATTATGGGAACAAAACACCAGAATATTTCAATTTCCTGTCCACTCCCTGGATCCATCTAGCCTCTGGAGGCTTGTCCTCCATGGTTCTTAATGGTGTAAGCTTTAACCCATGGCACAGCTTGTCCTATCACAGGGCACTGCTGAAAAGAGCCTGGCACTTTCATCTTGGCACCAACCCTTCAGACACTTGTAAATGGTGATCAGACCCTGCGGTAGCTTTAGGCTATGCCCTTTAAGATTCCTTTTCACAGATCTTGAAGAGAAAGTAATAAAAATGTAGATCAGTCACTACTGGGTGTAAAAAGGAAAATAAAGATAATTCTAAACAATCCATTGGAGGGATATCTACCACAAGATTTAGTTTCCCAAACAATTTTGCTCTTGTCTCGCTTCTTCGCTCTGGAAGAGACACTAACTTGCTTCTGCTTGGCCTTGGCTGCCTTGTTTTGGCTAAGTCAAATGTTCCTCTGCTCCTTTCTCCTCTCCCTTTAGTCCAGGGGGAGGCAAGGAGGGAGAAGCTAGTAGCTTCCCTTGGTCCTTGGCCAGGGGGTTCCTTGTGCTGTTTGTTAACTGTAAATGAGCTGCTCTGGCAAAGTTAAGGGTGTGTGGGGGTGTGTGTGTGTAATTTCAACCCACCACAGACCTCCTCTCAGTCTTTTCCAACCAACCAACCAACCAACCCCAGGTTTCTCAGCCATTCTAAATGCTGGGAGATGTGAGACAAGATGGAAACCTTTTCCTTTCAGCAGTTATTAAGCAGTTAGCAGTCTTTGAGGCAAAATATCTCCTGCAAGTACTAATATTCATCCTAAGTGATGGTAGCCATTTACCACTGCATGGTAAATGGAGCATCAGCTCTCCCATTAGCTCCATCCTCACTCACTGTGCACGTGACAGAAGAACTGGGCCATGCTAAGGAAATGCCTTTGTAGGTTTCATGTACCATGAATTAAAGGCCTGAGATAAAACCCAGGCTGCTGAAGGAGTCAGTAAGGAATACTTTGTAGAATTCTGGATCAGGTCCTGTAAGAAGTGACCAAAGAAAGCTGAGGTGGTTTTTGTCTTTCCTGTTCAGAGGCATCCTGTGGTGCTTCTTCTCATCTTTTCTTGTTTCCCACATGGCATTTTGATCACAGAATTATCAGGGTTGGAAGGGACCTCAAGGATCAGCCAGTTCCAACACCCTGCCATGGCCAGGGACACCTCACACTACAGCAGGTTGCCCAGAGCCTTTAAAACCTCAAGGGATGAAGCTTCCACCACCTCCCTGGGCAACCTCTTCCAGTGTCTCACCACCCTCATGGGGAAGAGCTTCTTCCTAAGGTCTACTCTAAACCTCTCTTCCTCTAGTTTTGCTCCATTCCCCCCAGTCCTATCCCTCCCTGACACCCTCAAAAGTCCCTCCCCAGCTTTCTTGGAGCCCTCTTCAGATACTGCAAGGCCACAATTCAGTCTCCTGGGAGCCTTCTCATCTCCAAATTGAACAACCCCAACTCCCTCAGTCTGTCCTCACAGCAGAGCAGCTCCAGCCCTCTGCTCATCCTCGTGCCCCTTCTCTGGACACTCTCCAGCTATCTATCTGTCCTCAGGATTCCAAGCCATCCCTTTGGCTGCTGTCAGGGACTTTCCTCAAGGTGATGTGGTGTTTCAAGGTTTTGAGCTCAGAGTAGCAAACTTACTGTACAGGTATTTTATTAATTGTATATTCCCACAGGATTAACACTGTTCTGCAGCACAGCCCTGAAGTGTATGGGGGAAGAGCAGCTAGTGGCTATATTTAACTGGGTAGGTATTTGGACTCCCTGTTAAAGCAAAGGAAACAATAATGGTGGCCTTAATTACAGAAATTGCCAGTTACTTAGAGTTTGATGTGTGCTTAATGACCAGGCAGATGGAAACACTAAACCTAAAAGCCACTTGGCAGACAATTGGCATTGATAATAATAGCCTCTATAAAGGCTATTGACGGTGATCTGTTAGGCACAGACCTGGCTAGTTCCAAGCAGAAGTGGTGCATTACTTAGCTGTTAGACAGAGCTCCCAGCAGGGTAGACAGTCGTGGAGAGTCATCACACAACTTTGGAAACACAGATCCTGTAAGGAAAACCATGCAGTGTGAAAAGGCAGTGGAAGCTGAGGCACAGGAGGTTCCATGGAAACAGGAGGAAAAGCTTTTTTCCCTGTGAGGGCAACAGAACACTGGAGCAGGCTGCCCAGGGGGGCTGTGGAGTCTCCCTCTCTGAAGATATTCAAAACTCACCTGGATGTGTTCCTATGTGATCTGGTGTGGATGATCCTGCTCTGGCAGGGGGGTTGGACTGGATGAGCTGTTGAGGTTCCTTCCAGCCCCTGAAATTCTGTGAGAAGAGAAAGCTCCAGGGAGACCTCAGAGCAGCCTTCCAGTTCCTGAAGGGACTCCAGCAGAGCTGGGAAAGGACTTTGGACAAGGGGTGGGAGTGCCAGGATGGCTTTGAGCTGGGAGAGGGGAGACTGGAGATGAGGAAGGAATTCTTTGCAGTGAGGGTGGGGAGACTCTGGCACAGACTGCCCAGGGAGGCTGTGGCTGCCTCCTGCCTGGAGGTGTTCAAGGCCAGGTTGGATGAAGCCTTGAGCAACCTGGGCTGGTGGGAGGTGTCCCTGCCCATGGCAGGGGGTTGGAGCTGGATGATGTTTAAGGTCCTTTCCAACCTAAGCCTGTGAACCATTCTATGAACTTTCCTTGACATATAAAGGAAAAATGAAAATTAAAAGAATGGCCAGAAGGGGGCTGGAGGAAAATCTCTATTTGCAGTCACAAATTTAGGATGGAAATGTGCAGTGGAATATTCACAGGGAAGAATAAGAAGGTTCAGTGAAGTGAATAATATCAAATGTGTTGGTTTGGAGACTTTGACAGATTGCAAATCTACCTAATTATGAAAGGAGGCCATTGAAATTAATTGTATGGGACACAACTAAGTGAAGGCATAAATTCTATAAATCCATTTAAAAGAGAAAGAGGTTTTAGGAACTATGAAATGCTATGATAAAGAAGGAAACCTTTTCTAAGCAGCAAGCCTTCAGGTTTGGGGGCTGTGAGAACAAGCAGCCCTACTCCTCCAGCCTCTCCCCCAAACATTCTGCAGAGGTTTGCATCCCAAAGGAGTTAGATATCTGAGGAAAAATGGAGCATGAGGAAATGGGAGATGGTGGAGAAAATCCACACATAACCTTCCCTGAACTTCAGCTATTTGGCAGCCTGCAGTTCTGTGGAGTGATCCTTGAGATAAGAAGGGAGCCAGTCATAGAATCTGAGCCCTGGGCTCTCAGTTTGAAAGAACTGCAGGTTTCAGGGTGACAAATGCTTGCCATGCAGGCAAAAGGCAAGCCCTAGCTTTATCTTTGAGTCACCTACCTCAGATGATATCTGTTCCCTTCACAACAGATGCATAACCAACAACCCTTCTAGATAACCCGTGCGGCTTTTTTTCTGCGGCCATCCAAGAGGGTGTCTCAAACGTGCTGAGCTGCAATCAAAGATGTCTCCAGCAGGACCAGCACCTAATGATGTAATGTCTATTTCAAGGTACTCTTTTACATGTTGTCTCTGTCCTGCTACATATATTCAACATCACTGTAATCACAGTCAGCTTTCTAAGATGTTGTCTCGCAGAGTGCTTGAAGTCTTCACTTTTCATGTTCAAGAACCCTGATTTGTCAAGGCTAGACCCACACATGTTCCAGGGGAGTAAGGGTAGCATCCTGTCCCCCTACACAGAACTCCTCCAAGGTTGCCCTCAGAATAAATGATGTGCAGTGCCCTTTGAAAGCACCCTTGAATCCTTACCAAGACTGGAAAGGTTCAGCAGTTCGCTTGCAGTCTCTGACCTGCTCAAAGAGTCTCTGCCATCTCCTGTCACAGCAGTGATCCCATCTGGCAGCACAGTGGTCCCTGGGCTTGGACCTCAACTGGGAAGTGATCTGCAGTCTCTCAGGTACATCCTGTTGCAGCACTGCTACAGCAAAGGATATTGCAGGGTTATACACCTCAGCAAACAGCTGTGTCACAGAGCTTGGGCTTAGGCTACTGCTGGCTCTCAGAGATGAGCTAGTCCCTCTGTGCAGGTGCACAGTAACACAAAGAGGAACAGCCCTCCTCTGTTCCAACATGCAGTAAAGCAGGAGGTTAAACTGCCCTCACTGCCACTTTACAGCATCACAGAAGAGCTTTGCCTGGAAGAGACCTCCAAGCTCATCCAGTCCAACCTTCAACCCAGCACTGCAGGGTCAGCCTGGAGAAGAGGAGGCTCAGGGGAGACCTTATTGCTGTCTACAACTACCTGAAGGGAGGTTGTAGCCAGGTGGGGGTTGGTCTCTTCTCCCAGGCAAGCAGCACCAGAACAAGAGGACACAGTCTCAAGCTGCACCAGGGGAAGTTTAGGCTGGAGGTGAGGAGAAAGTTCTTCACTGAGAGAGTTGTTGGCCATTGGAATGTGCTGCCCAGGGAGGTGATGGAGTCACAGATCCCTGGAGGTGTTCAAGAGGGGAGTGGACGTGGCACTTGGTGCCATGGTCTAGCAGTCATGAGGTCTTGGGTGAAAGGTTGGACTTGATGATCTTTGAGGTCTTTTCCATCTTTATTGATTCTATGATTCTAACACCAAACCATGTCCCCAAGCACCAACTCCACAGCTGCTTCAGCACCCCCAGAGATGGTGACTCCAGCACTGCCCTTGGCAGAACATTCCAGTATTTGAGAGCCTTCCAGTCAGAAATATTTCCAAGCAACCAGCCTGAACCTCCCCTGGGGCAGCTTGGAACCATTGCCTCTGCTTCTGCCAACAGATAGAGGAGGCTGCCCCCTCCTCACTGCAACTTCCCTTCAGGGAGCTGTAGAGAGCAATGAGGGTTCCCCTCAGCCCTTTTTCCTCCAGTCTGAGCACCCCAAGTCATTTATCAGATGGCCAGAAAGGAAATAGCTACCACCTGACAAGAGTGGGCAGTTCATCTGCCTCTCACCTCCACACATGCTAGCACAGCAAACCCTATCACCAGAAAGTCAGTGCTTACCAGAGGCCTGTCTACTGTGCACTGGAATGGACGATACCTAAGTGTGGAGAAGCAGAAACAGACATGCAACAACTGCTGCCCTTCACTCTCCACAGTGTCCTACCCAGGAACCCTTCAGCTCCTGGCTGGGCACCTTCCCAGGGATGTGCTGTCTCCACTGGTGGTGGCCTCTCAGCCTCCCAGCCCAGATGCCAAGATGCAATATGCAGATTATAACAAGATGGGGAGTAGGCCTGATAAGAAACTTTATACTAGGGCCTAACTAGTGGTCCAAATTAATCTAGGAGGGGTTTCACTTAGCAATATGTTCTAAAGACCTGTGAGGTCTCTGTTGATGCTTTTGAGAATGACCACTGCTTTACAGATGCATTCCTGGCTGTGCCATGTGCAACATACATGGAGTGGAAGTTTGCTGCAGACTAAGAGGAGTTGAGGATTTCACAGGATCACAGGATGTTAGAGATTGGAAGGGACCCTGAAGTATCACCCAGCCCAACCCCCCTGCCAGAGCAGGGCACCCAGGGCAGGGCACACAGAACACATCCAAGTGGGGTTTGAAAGGCTCCAGAGCAGGAGACTCCACAACCTCTCTGGGCAGCCTGCTCCAGGCTCCAGCACCCTCACAGGGACAAAGTTTTCCCTCTTGTTCCCCTGGCACCTCCTCTGCTCCAGCTTGCCCCCAGTGCCCCTTGTGCTGTCCTTGGTCATCCCTGAGCAGAGCCTGGCTCCAGCCCTGCACATCTTTATCCCCAGCAATGAGGGCAGCCCTCAGGCTCCTCTGCTCCAAGCTCCAAGCCCCAGCTCCCTCAGCCTGGCCTCGCAGGGAGATGTTCCACTGCCTGCAGCAGCTTGGGGGCTCTGTGCTGGACTCTCTCAAGCAGTTCCCTGAGGTCCTTCTTGACCTGAAGGGCCCAGAATTGGACACAATATTCCAGATATGGCCTCAGCAGGGCACAGTAACCCTTCTAATTAGAGCAGCCCTTCTAACAGACCCCAGGATGCCCTTGGCCATCTTGGCCACAAGGGCGTATTACTGGCTCATGGGCATCTGCCAGGACCCCGAGGTCCCTTTCCTCTGCACTGCTCTCCAACAGGTCAGGGCTCCCTTTGTTTTGAAAGGTGGAGGCAGTCCAATTGCTGAGGCATTAGAAGTAATGCCCCTACCTCATTTCAGGCAGGAGTCCAAGTCTGCTTTCTCCTGAGGCACAGGCAGCGAGGTCCATGGGAAGGAGCAGCCCGTCAGCGTGCTGCAACCCTGTTGGTGACACAGCAACCTCACTGAGTGGGCCACTGGATAAATACACAAGCAAATGCCATGGTTCCCTTCAAAGCACCCAATTCCAAACACTGCACCAAGAAACAAGCCCCAGCCACGCAGCTAAAAAGCAGTGCAGCTGCAATAGGAGTTATCAGCTGATATCATCAGGAAACCCAGCACAGCCAGGCCCTAGCTTTGATCTCCCCAACTTGCAGGAATTTAAACATTGCTCCACACACAACCATTCCACATTACTTAAAACAGCCTCTCCAGACTCTGCAGCTTTTGTGACATGTAGGTTTGCCTCCAGATTGGTGCTCTAAAATGGGAGCCAATGTTTCGTCTACTGCTTTAAATAAACACTGGGAAGCCAGAGCACAAGGCTTGGCCACTTAATGTTGAAGCTGTGCATCAGCTGCACCCCAGCTCAGCCTATATTGGATGGGACAGCCTTTGTGCGTGCTCCTTAACATCAGCACAGATTCTAAAGCTGATGTCCAGGTGGCAATCCAGGCCTAAACTCAGCCTAAATTAGACATATGATTTGTAGAGATCAGTTAATAATCGATATTGTTAACTCTGCTCTGCCAAACTGAGGCCTCACCTGGAATATTGCAGCCAGCTCTGGGCTCCCCAGCTCAGGAGGGACAGGGATCTGCTGGAGAGAGTCCAAGGGAGGGCTACAAGGATGCTGAAGGGACTGCAGCACTGCCTGGGGAGGAGAGGCTGAGAGCCCTGGGGCTGTTTAGTCTGGAGAAGACTGAGAGGGAATCTGATCAATGTCTATCAATAGCTGAGGGCTGGGGGTCAGGAAGGAAGGGACAGGGACAGCCTCTGCTCACTGTGCCCTGGGACAGGACAAGGGGCAAAAGATGGAAACTCCAACACAGGAGGTTCCACCTCAACATGAGGAAGAACTTCTTGACTGTGAGGGTCCCAGAGCCCTGGAGCAGGCTGCCCAGAGAGGTTGTGGAGTCTCCTTCTGTGGAGCCTTTGCAGCCCTGTCTGGCTGTGTTCCTGTGTGACCTGTGCTGGGTTCTATGCTCCTGCTCTGGCAGGGGGGTTGGACTGGAAGACCTCCAGCGGTCCTTTCCAACCCCTAACATCTGTGGTCTGTGATCCTGTGATATTGAATGTGTTTTTATGATACAAAGACAGAGCTACCCATGTTTGGTGGTGCTGCACATCATATATGTGTAAACCAGGGCATGCAGAGAGCCATCAATCACTGGTGATCAGCCATCTCTTGTTGAAGAGATGATTTCAGTGGAATTTCTGCATTATGATCATGGAATTGTTGGTGTTACATGTCACCTCTGGGGATCATCTACCCCAAATCCTTTGCTTGAGTAGATTTCTCAGCAATATGTCTCATCAGGTTCTGAGTATCTCCAAGCATGAGACCCCATGGCTCTGCTGAGCAACCTGTTCCAGTGTCTGACCACTCTCACTGTAGGTCTCCAGTGCTCCAACTCACCCCCATCACCTCTCACCCTGTAACCAGGCACCACTGAGAGGACCCTGGTTCCAGCTGTTGTCATTGTGTCCCTTCAGGTGTTTACACACTCTGCTGTGACCCCACTGAACCTTCCCTTCTCAAGATCTAGAAACTGTACTGACCTGTTTGTTTCATAACATTGACTTTACAAATGTGTATAGATAGACCTGAGGTCTTGCCCATGGCTACCCCACTAGCTGCTGAAAGCCTGCCTCAGCTCTAGAGGGTGATACAAGGCCATAGAATCAAAGAATTGTTAAGATAATTCAGTTCCAACCCCCCAGCCATGGCCAGGGACACCTCACACTACAGCAGGTTGCTCACAGCCACATCCAGCCTGGCTGCAAAAACCTCCAGGCAGGAGGCTTCCACCACCTCCCTGGGCACCCTGTGCCAGTCTCTCACCACCCTCATGGGGAACAACTTCTTCTTCATGTCCCATCTGAATCTACCCATTTCCAGTTTTGCTCCATCCCCCCCAGTCCCACCCAAAGCTAAGGCTTTCATTCCAGCTCACCATTCATTGCAGAGATCTGATAAGTTGTGATTCCAGTATGAGCAACACCCTTGATCACAGGTGTTATGGTTTAGGGAACAGTCAACATAATCAAACATGAAACAACTCCCCACCCCAGGAACTGTTTTCAAGGTGTCTGGACCTTCTCAACACACTCAGTTTTCTCTCATCAGAAAACAAATCACAAGCCAGCGTTGCTCAACAGTGTAAAAGCCATCCAGCTTCAAAGGCAATCCCCTGCCTGCTGCGTGCATGCTGCTGGCCTTTGATTCTCTCAAGATTTACAGTGTCACCAATTACTTCAGCTCAACACCAGTGCTTGAAGTGCACGAGCAAAACCCTAAAACAATGAAACAAAGCATTTTTCTTGGGATTATTTTCCCTGCCTCCTGATTTATTACCCGGAGCTTACAGTATTTAGGCATTCTTGCGTGCGTCGAGCCCGAGTTTGTTTTGAAGTAAGAGATGATTCACAGAATTCTTTGCCTTCAGAATCTTGGTCATTAGGCAGAAGGGAAATATTAGAAGGATCATAAATTGCAAGTGTTAACCACCCTGGCACCCTACACATCAGGCCATGATTCTGTTTTATTCCTCTACACGAGGTTCAGGGCCGAACAGTATGTGCGCGAGAGGTTCTCTGGCCAGAGCTGCAGGGCTGTGCACTGAACCACAAACCTGATGCTGAGAAATACACCATGCTGAGATGGTAACAGCCTGTTCCCCAGGGCTGAGATCAAACTAGAGCGGTCAGCATCAGTACGAAGAGCTCAGATGAATTCTACACTGTGCTCACTTTAACATTGGTCTGAAAAGCTCAGGTAGAGCTTCTGCACTGTGCTCGCTTTAACATCCTGCTCTGGCAGGGGAGGTTGGACTGGATCCACATTTGATCTCCCTTCCAACCCCTAACATTCTGTGATTCTGTGATTGTGTGATTCTGTGACTGTGTGATTCTGTGGTCAGTCTGAAGAGCTCAGCTAGATTCTCCACTGTGCTCACTTTAACATTGGTCTGAAAAGCTCAGGCAGAGATTCTGCACTGTGCTCGCTTTAACATCCTGCTCTTGGCAGGGGAGGTTGGACTGGATCCACATTTGATCTCCCTTCCAACCCCTAACACTCTGTGATTCTGTGGTCAGTCTGAAGAGCTCAGATAGATTCTGCACTGTGCTCACTTTAACATCAGTATGAAAAGCTCAGGTAAATTCTGCACTGTGATAATCTAACATCCTGCTTTGGCAGGGGGGGTTGGGCTGGGTGATCTTTTGAGGTCCCCTCCAGCCCCTGACATTCTGTGACTCTGTGGCGAGTCTGAAGAGCTCAGATAGATTCTGCACTGTGCTCCCTTTAGAACACCTCCCTTTGACCAAACACTTCCAGAACCCTGCAGCTTTTGCCTGTGTATATCCAGGCTGTTAAAATAAAACCAAAGATTCCTATCCTTTAGGAACATTACCCTCGAAAACAGCCCAGGCTAATGCTGCTGTGAGATGAGAGCACACAAAAAAATTCCCTGGATTACATTCTTCACCTTTTTATTATACACAGAATTGTAGTATCTATAATGTTTTCAAGTACTTATATACACTATAGTCTAATATGATTTATTTGGTTATTGCAATAACATTTTAGTGCCATTTTATCTGAGAGTTCATGGAATGTTTTAAAACCCCGGCCTAATGGAAGCCAATCAATCATCACGTTTTCAAAGGACAAATTATTTAAGGGGTGTTTTTTTCGGGGGTGGGGGGGTGGGGGGGTGTGTGCTGCACGCAGCTAATCACCCCACCGAGCTCGCCCATTGTTTTGACTGGTGTCATTCATTTTGCTTTAGGCTGACCTGATTGATGGTCTAAGTGCTGAAGTTAAGCAGACAAATGGATGTGTACTTCTGGGGCATTTCCAGCCCAGCTGCCTTTTTAGCACTAAAAACTTCATCTCCCTGATAGCAGCTTGCAGCTGCTCCTGCTCATACGATTGAAATGAAAGCCTGGAACGGAAAAGTGACAGCCTGCACTTCCCCCGCCCCCCTTACATTAAGGAGTTTGTCCACCGTGCCTCCAAGCAATAACCAGTTATAAATGAGCTGTATTAAACCCACGCCTAGATTTGAGTATGTGGTGGCCTGGGTTCCAAGTTCCCACTTTCGCATCTTAAAGCACTCATTAATAGCGCTGCTGAGACACCCAAGCCCTATTACCTCCACTCCTTCCCCTGTGAGCCGGCGTCCAGCACCGTGCCACGGGCAGGCTGCTGATTTTGATAACGAGGAAAGCCCTCCCCGTGCCAAAAGCCAGCTAGGCTGCAGCAAGGGGAGCTGCCTGGCTGAAAGCTGGAAGATGATTAAGGCCTGATTAAGGCAAGCGAGGTTTGGCTTATCACGTACAAAATCTCAGCAAGCTCCCCCCAAACTCTGTGAAACCTAACACAAGCCAGCTCCAGCCCAGAGCCCTGGCGAGATGCTTTGACTCTAATGTATTACATTACTGCTTTATTGGCTGACATGCACTATACAAAAGTTTCAGGAGAAGTTTGCATGAGGAATTAAAGGGGGGGGAGGGGGAGGGGGCGGAGGGGGAATTGCGTATCCATGATTTTTCACTTATGCCGTCGCTGGAGCAAATGCATCTCTGGTTCCAAGCAGCCACATCCAAAGCCATTAAAGCAGAGAGAGATTTGGCCTTTATGCAGTGACAGAAAACATAAGCAAGCTATGGAAGTTGTGATTGTTTAACTTTCCATTTTGAAGTCCCTCCCAGCGTTCACTGTGAAGTATCAGAACGTTGTTCTCGTGCTGTTTGATGCTGAGGGGAACGGTTTTCAGCCTCTGGCAATGCCAGAGCAGCTTTGCCATCACTTGACAAGGCACAAGCTGCCCTCAGCACAGAATGGCAGAGCTGGAAACAAGAGAGCAGTTTGTTACCTGAGCCTGCAGTGTGCCCAGGCAGCCAGGAGGGCCAATAGCATCCTGGCCTGCATCAGGAACAGTGTGGCCAGCAGGAGCAGGGAGGTCATTCTGCCCCTGTACACTGCACTGGTTAGGCTGCACCTTGAGTACTGTGTCCAGTTCTGGGCCCCTCAGTTTAGGAAGGAGGTTGACTTGCTGGAACGAGTCCAGAGAAGAGCAACAAGGTTGGTGAGGGGCTTGGAGCACAAGCCCTGTGAGGAGAGATTGAGGGAGCTGGGGTTGCTTAGCCTGGAGAGGAGGAGACTCAGAGGTGACCTTATTGCTCTCTACAACTACCTGAAGGGGGGTTGTAGTGAGGCAGAGGTTGGTCTCTTCTCCCAGGCAACCAGTACCAGAACAAGAGGGCACAGTCTCAGGCTGTGCCAGGGCAGGTTTAGGCTGGAGGTTAGGAGGAAGTTTTACACAGAGAGAGTGATTGCCCACTGGAATGGGCTGCCTGAGGAGGTGGTGGGGTCGCCGTCGCTGGGGGTGTTCAGGGCGAGGCTTGACAGGATGCTTGGTGCCATGGGTTAGTTGATTAGGTGGTGTTGGATGATAGGTTGGACACGATGATCTCGAAGGTCTCTTCCAACCTGTTTTATTCTATTCTATTCTATTCTAAATGCAAGAGGCTCTCTGCAAGGCTGTGCTTGCACACAAACATCTGACCCTGCAGATGCTCACAGATCAGTCCTGTCTCTCCTCTTGGAGATCTGATCAGTGCTTACAGATAGCTGAAGGGTGGGGGGCAAGAAGCAGGTGCCAGGCTCTTTTCAGTGGTGTCCTGTGATAGTACAAGGGGCAGTGGGCACAAACTGGAACCCAGGAGGTTCCATCTGAACATGAGAAGAAACTTCCTTGGTGTGAGGGTGCTGGAGGCCTGGAGCAGGCTGCCCAGAGAGCTGTGGAGTCTCCTCTAGAGACTTTAAAGGCCCACCTGGATGCATTCCTGTGTGACCCTGCTTCGACAGAGGGGTTGGACTCAATGATCTCCCTTCCAATCCCTACCATTCCATATCATAGAATCCTAGAATGGCTTAGGATGGAAGGGACCTTAGAAATCCAGATGGCAGCCAGTATCACAGTATCACCAACGTTGGAAGAGACCTCAAAGATCATCAAGTCCAACCTGCCACCACAGACCTCATGACTAGACCATGGCACCAAGTGCCACATCCAATCCCCTCTTGAACACCTTGATTTCTTGATTCTCTGTCATGCAGATTGATGCACTGAGCAAGCACCCCAAACCATATCTGCCCATGTTTGTGTGGGTAGGATGATAGATAAGACAGTAAATAACACTTCTTATACCTCATGCAATCATTTCCACTCCCTCCTCAGCCATGAGGGAAGAACAGAGCCTCGCAGAGCCATGCCTGACTAAACCAGCACTCTCAATGGTCTTCATATCATGAAAGGGCCAAAGCATTCAGCAGGAGCTCTGCCTCACACCCACAAAGCACCTTTCCAATGGCTGGCTTTTAATTTAGGAGTTCATGCTTTTGCTAGACAGCCACAGAATCATGGAATCACAGAATGCAAGGGGTTGGAAGGGACCTTCACAGACCCTCCAGTCCAACCCCCCTGCCGCAGGATCACCCAGGACAGGATATACAGGAACACACCCAGGTGGGTTTGGAAAGTCTCCAGAGCAGGAGACTCCACAACCTCTCTGGGCAGCCTGCTCCAGGGCTCCAGCACCCTCACACCACAGAAGTGTCTCCTCATGTTGTGCTGGAATCTCCAGGGTTCCAGTTTGTAGCTGTTGTTCCTGGGCACCACTTCAAAGAGCCTGGCCCCTTCATCCTGACACCTACCCCTCAGATATTGATAGGCATTGATCAGATCCCCTCTCAGCCTTCTCTTCTCCAGAATAAACACCCCCAGGGCTCTCAGCCTTTTTTCATAGCAGAGATGTTGCAGTTTCTTCATCATCTCCTCAGGTCTCCCTTGGACTCTCTCCAGCAGGTCTCTGTCTCTCTTGAACTGGGGAGCCCAGAACTGGACACAACACTCCAGCTGTGGTCTCAGCAGGACAGAGCAGAGGGGCAGCAGAACCTC
This sequence comes from Dryobates pubescens, assembly GCF_014839835.1. NCBI lineage: Eukaryota > Metazoa > Chordata > Aves > Piciformes > Picidae > Dryobates > Dryobates pubescens. Next base: position 18,289,323 of record NC_071612.1, on the reverse strand, counting down.
CCTAGCCCTGCTGGCCACACTTTCCTTGCTGCACCCCAGGATCCCATTGGCTCTCTTGGCCACACAGGCACATTGCTGTCCCATGCAGAACTTGCAGCCCACCAGCAATCCAAGGTCTTTCTCCATGGAGCTGCTTTCCAGTAGTGTGATCCCTAGTCTGTGCTGGTGCCTAGGGTTGCTCTGCATTTGTCCTTATCAAACTTCATGAGGTTTGACTTCATCCAGCTGTCAGCCTGGCCAGATCCCTTTGGATGGCACAACCATGAAGCTGAAAATGCAGATATTCCATTTATCCACTGGCATCTATTTCTGAGCATTGCTGGCAAAGCTACTGCTCAGAGATCAAAAGGTTTTCACTCATTACACCAAGTATAAGCAGGCAGCACATTCAGTCTCCTATTGCCTGTAAGAAACATGTTTACAGTGTAGAAATCACTAACACCAGTATGGAAATCATGAATTTGGAGCACCTCTGCTATAGGGACAGGCTGAGGGAGCTGGGGGTGTTCAGCCTGGAGAAGAGAAGGCTCCAGGGAAACCTAATAGCAACCTTCCATCACCTGAAGGGGCTACAAGAAGGCTGCAGAGAGACTGTTTGCAAAGGCCTGCAGGGACAGGACCAGGGGCAATGGCTTCAAACCAGAGCAGAGCAGATTGAGATTGGATGCGAGGAACAAGTTCTGCACCAGGAGGGTGGTGGAACACTGGCACAGGTTGCCCAGGGAGGTGGTTGAGGCTCCATCCCTGGAGATCTTGAAGGTGAGGCTGGACAGGGCTCTGGGCAACCTGATCCAGTGGAGGATGTCCCTGCTGAGTGCAGGGGGTTGGACTGGATGAGCTTTGGAGGTCCCTTCTAGCCCAGCCCAGTCTGTGATTCTATGGACACCCTGCAATATGGCCTTGGCCAGGGTAATTCTAGCTGTCTGCCACCTGACAGAAGGACTCAGCTGTGGCTTGAGCACTAATTATGTTATTCTTGTAAAAAATATCTGCCCTGTCAGCTGCCTCTTGAAGGCTGCTACTGCTGCACCAAAAAAGTAAAAGTAACTTAACAGTAAAAGCAAAAGGCAAGTACAAAGAGTTAGAGGAAACCAGGGCAGATATTGGTCCCAGTAAAAACACAGCATCAAGGTTTTGCCAGAAGTCAGTAATGAAAAATAAACTGCCAGGAATCAGCTTGCTAGGAATGAAGAGAATCTTGCCACAAGCTACCTCTGCTGGAAAAAAAGCACTTTCAGGCTGCCAGACTCTGCCACAGCTGAGAGCTCAGGACAAAGGGTTTGGCAACCATAAATACATCGTAGGGGCTGGAGCAGCTCTGCTGTGAGGACAGGCTGAGGGAGCTGGGGTTGTTCAGCTTGCAGAAGAGAAGATTCCAGGGGGGACCTGGAGTGGTGAATACTTTTCTCCTCTTTCCTCTGCTCTTATCTGACTTTTGTCTCTGTCTAGCACAGACAAGGTGACCTTGGTGCCTTAAGAGTGAGCTGCACGAACATGTAACCAATAAAGCTCCACTCACTGTAGCCATTGTGGGGGCAGTTTGGCTCACCTCTCCTCTTGGCTATCCCTAACGAGCCTCCCACCAAACCCTACCTCTGGGGTCGGGTTGTGACAGCCCAGCAATCAGGCAGGTGCCCTGGCACTTGGGTAGAATCTCTCTTCCTAGCTAACCAAGTCCTAGGTCTTTCAATATAGACAGTAAGGAAAAGTGTTTATTTTAGAACCTCTGAAGCAAATTGCAAGAAGAGAAATAAACTTTAACAGAGCCACAGACACTGGAACCAGACAGGACAATTACAGAGGTCCTGGATGCCATTGGCCTTCCTTCTTACTTCTTATACAGAATTAACTCCTCCTGTAGAACTTGAGCTAATATTTTCATCACCTGGACACAACTTTTGTTGTGTTCTGTAGCACAGCTTTGGTAAAATGGACAATTCTCTTCCCAGAATTCTAGATCAGAGACTGCTGGCTGTCTATGGACAATGGATGTTTTCAGTAATCACTGCAGAGAAACCCCCACCTCTGAGAAATGGGAAAGAAATCTCACAGAACCAGGGAAAACATCTGGTTGGAAGAGACCTGCAAGCTCACCCAGTCCAACCTCAGTTTAGGGTCAGTCCTAACAGCTTCTGAGAAAGCATCACATGAATCACAGAATCACGGAAAACATCTGGTTGGAAGAGACCTCCAAGCTCATCCAGGCCAACGCTCAAGCCAGCACTGCAAAGCTAGCACTCAACCATGTCCCTAAGCACCAGCTCCACACTGCTTGAATGCCGTCAGGGATGGGGACTTCAGCACTGCCCTGGGCAGACCATTCCAAGGTTTGAGATCCCTTCCAGGGCAGCACTATTTCCTAGAATCCAGCCTGAACCTCCCCTGGGGCAGCTTGGAGCCATTGCCTCTGCTCCTGTCCCTTGCCACCAAGGAGCAGAGGCTGTTCCCTCCTCACTGCAACCTCCCTGCAGGGAGCTGGAGAGAGCAAGGAGGTCTCCCTCAGCCTCCTCTTCTGCATCCTGAACACCCCCAGCTCCCTCAGCCCCTCCTCTAGCCCAGGGGCTCCAGGCCCTTCTCCAGCCTGGCTGCCCTGCTCTGGACAGGCTCCAGCCCCTCAATGTCCTTCCTGCAGGGAGGGCCCAGAGCTGAGCACAGCACTCGAGGTGTGGCCTCCCCAGTGCTGAGCACAGGGGGATGGTCACCTCCTGTCCCTGCTGCCCACCCTGCTTCTGACCCAAGCCAGGCTGCCATTGGCTTTCTTGGCCACCTGGGCACTGCTGGCTCATATTTGTTGACTGTCAAGCTCCTTACTTTCCCTAGGACAACTTCCTCATCAGCTTTCTCTCAGTCTGCTCTGTTTTCTCCTTCCTAATAGTTGCATTTTTCATGGTGTCTGCCTCTTACAACCCCTCTGAGTGAGAACAGCACCTCATGCTTTACTAACAGATGTGGCAAAAGGGAAGGCTTTGCTGGGAAGTTTAGAGTACAAGCACAAAGTGATGGCAACTTGGTGTTCAAAGGGCAGGATCATAGGGCAGGGTTTGGTTGAAAGAGACCTTAAAGACCACCAAGCCCAACTGTTAATTGTGTTAACAGCAACTTTTGGCTCTTTGTTAATATTTTAGCTGCTGTATTTTTCTCTTTCTCTTTGTTTTTGTTTTCCATCTATGAAACTAACAAAACCAAGTCCCATGAACAAAAATGTGCCAGCTTATCTGCTATCAGCAGATGTTTTCAGTCTTGTGTGTCCAGCTGGGGATGTGGATTCATCTGGAATGCATTTGAGAAACAGGCTTTAAGTTTAATGCTTAATGTTTAATGCTAAGTTGAATGTTGCAGTGGTCTCCAGCTCCATCAGAAGTGAAACAAAGCATTCCTGCTGGATTTGCACTGACTGGAATCCATCCATTCCCTTCCCATCTATGAACCCTCCTGCAGATTGCTGTCCTGATGACACCTGAATTGTTCATGTCAGGTGCAAGGAGCCTGGGTTCATGGTCACACCTTGATCGGCAGTGTCCCAGGTGGCCAAGAAGACCAACAACAGCATCCTGGCCTGTATGCAAACCAGCAGGAGTAGGGCAGTGATAGTCGTGCTGTACTCAGCACTGATGAGGCCACAGCTGGATTGCTACATTCAGTTCTGGGCACCACAGGATAAGAAAGACATTGAAGGGCTGGAGGGTGTCCAGAGCTGTGAGGCTACTGAGGGGTTTGGAGGGCATTGTACAGGGAGCAGCTGAGGGAGCTGGGGGTGTTTAATGTGGAAAAGAGGAGGCTGAGGGAGACCTCATTGCTCTCTGCAGCTCCCTGCAAAGAGGTTGGAGTGAGGCTGCAGTTGGTCTCTTCTCTCTAGTACCCAGCAATAGGATGAGAGGAATTGGGCTGGAGTTGTGCCAGGGGAGGGTTAGGTTGGAGATCAGGAAATGTTTCTTTGCTGCAAGAGTGGTCAGGGATTGGCACAGGCTGTCCAGGGAAGTGGTGGAGTCCCCATCCCTGGAGGCATTCCAGAAACGTTGTAGATGTGTTTACACAGCAGCACAGATGAAGAGGGACTTGGACAACGACCTTAATAAGGTGCTTTAACTTTTGGTCAGCCCTGAAATGGTCAGGCAGTTCAACTAGACAATGGTTATAGTACTCCCATTCCATTCCATTCCATCCCAAACTGTATCAAAAGACGTGGAAATTCATGTGGATAGTATCAAGTAGGTCTGCTGCAGCTATGTCCAAAGAAGATGAATAGGAGCAATGTCTTTCCAGTACCAAAGACAGGAAACTCTCCCTCTATACAGAGTCTCCATCCTTCTTTCCACCTATTCTACTCTTACTCCTTTGACAGATCTGGTCAGTACAGATGTCTGTCTTTCATCAGATTTTCCTTAGTCCCCTTATAAAATCAGCATCCCATTTACTCCCTTTACAAACCCCAGAAACCAAGGAGTTCTGCAACAGAGGCTTTGCACCACAGGTCTCAGCAGAGCTGCTTTAGCTCCGTGTTCCCCTGGGGTGCTGGGGTGAATGCCATCTCCTGCTGCTGACTCACTGATGCTCATTTTGTCTCTCTTCCAAAATGATCATCAAGGCCTTGAGCAGCTGAGTCTAGTTGAGAGGTGTCCTAGGGAGGTTGGATCCCTGAGGTCCCTTCCAACCTGAGCCCTTCTGTGAAGCCTCTGTAGAGCCTTGTGCTGCTTGGCACAAGTGAGGACATCAAAGGCTGGAGCTCAGAATGTCAACACAAGGCAGTGGAACATCTCCCTTAGGAGGAGAGCCTGTGGGAGCTGGGGCTCTGTAGCTTGGAGAGGAGGAGACTGAGGGTGACCTCATGTAAAGGGTGAGTGCCCAGAGGCTGGATGATGCCCAATGCCAGCACAAGGGGCAGTGGTGGAAGCTGAGGCAGAGGAAGTTCCATGGAAACAGGAGGTAAGATTTTCTCCCTGTGAGGGTGACAGAGCCCTGGCACAGGCTGCCCAGGGGGGTTGTGGAGTCTCCCTCTCTGGAGATATTCAAAACTCACCTGGATATATTCCTGTGTGACCTGCTGTAGGAGATCCTGCTCTGGCAGGAGGGTTGGACTGGATGATCTTTGAAGGTCCCTTCCAGCCCCTCACATTCTGTGACTGTGATGTAACACTTAAGATCTGACCTGGAGAGTTGAAATGACTTTTGTCAAATGAATGTAGCCAAATCCTCCTTTTGCAGCACCTGTGCTCCCAGCTTTTCTTGGGGTGCCAGAGCAGGGGAAGCTCACAGCCAGGCTGGGTAGGAGAGGCAGCGCTGTCATCAATACGCCTCCTAACAGGGAGCTAATGTAAATCTTTCAGCAGAGGGGAAATATGCTTTGAATGTTTACTTTGAGTGATAAGGCCACCTGATACATTTTGAACCTGCTCAGCTCTCTAAAGAGCCCTGCCAGGAAAGGCTGTGAGCATTAGGGTAATGAGCGGGCAAAAAAAACCCCAACCAGCGACCCTGGGCTGCCATTGCCTGCTTGAGAATATGAAAGGCAGAGCTGGGGCAGGGTGTGCTAAATGGAATCCTTAACTCCCAGACTAATATTTCCTAATGTTTATTTAAGAGCCCACAGTGATGGGAATTGCTGAGGATAGGTATCATGTTATTCCTATTAATGGGAATGAAGGATAACACCAAAAGAAGTTAAGCAATGGCTGAGTTTGCTCCAACGGAATCTAATCCAATTTCCATTTTAGCAAGAGGAGAGAGAGTTTGGTGAAGCTCAAGCAGAGCTGCTGCTTGCTTTTGGGGGTTGTTTTTTAGGAGCTAAGTGTTGGTTTAGTTGCATTTGCAAATTCCACCCAAAACATGAAGTGGAAGGATATGATTTTTCAGCAGTATTTTTAATTGCATGAATTAGACTTCATAGTTAATCCAGTACTGAATCTAAGCACAATAAATAGCAATCATATGAAATAGCAATAATATGACAACATCAATGCACTATATCAATATAATATAACCCATCAGTATTATACAATATTAAAAATGCTATAATTATAGTATCAAGCATATGACAATCATCAAAATAATACAATAGGATAATAACAGCAAACATTAAATATAAATCATATTCAATATCAATCATATTAGATATCAATCATATCAGATATCAATCGTATCAGATATGAACCATATTAAATATCAACCACATACCAACCACAGGAAATGTAAATCAGATTAAATGTTAACCACTTTATCTATCAACCATGTGGAACATCAACCACACTGAATATCAGTCATGTACAAAATTAACCATATTGGGTACCAATCACATTGAATATCAACCACATTACCTATCAGCCACCTTAAATGGCATCCTGGCCTGCATCAGGAAGAGTGTGGCCAGCAGGAGCAAGGAGGTGATTCTCCCCCTGTACACTGCATTGGTTAGGCCACACCTTGAGTCCTGTGTCCAGTTCTGGGGCCCTCAGGTTAGGAAGGAGGTTGACTTGCTGGAGCGTGTCCAGAGAAGGGCAATGAAGTTGGTGAAGGGTTTGGAACACAGCCCTGTGAGGAGAGACTGAGGGAGCTGGGGTTGCTTAGCCTGGAGAAGAGGAGACTCAGGGGTGACCTTATTGCTCTCTACAACTACCTTAAGGGAGGTTGTAGACAGGCAGAGGTTGGTCTCTTCTCCCAGGCAACCAGCACCAGAACAAGAGGACACAGTCTCAGGCTGCGCTGGGGAGGTTTAGGCTGGAGGTTAGGAGGAAGTTTTACACAGAGAGAGTGATTGCCCATTGGAATGGGCTGCCTGAGGAGGTGGTGGGGTCACCATCGCTGGGGGTGTTCAGGAGGAGACTAGATGGGGTGCTTGGTGCCATGGGTTAGTTGATTAGGTGGTGTTGGATGATAGGTTGGACTCGATCTTGAAGGTCTCTTCCAACCTGGTTTGTTCTATTCTATTCTAAATGCAAATCATATTCAATGTCAACCACTTTATGTATCAACCATATTAAACCTCAACCATACTGAATATCAAGCATATAAAATATTAATCAGAGTAGATGTTAAACAATATTAAATATAAATGATACTGAAGATAAATCATATCAAATATCAGCCATATTAAACATCAGTCATGTTAGATATGAATCATATTAGATATCAATCCTATTGAATATCAACCACACTCAGTATCAATCATGTTAAATAATAATCCTATTAAATATCAATAATTTTAATATCAATCCTATCAAATATAGGAGGGAGGGAGCTGGGGTTGTTTAGCCTGGAGAAGAGGAGGCTCAGGGGAGACCTTATTGCTGTCTACAACTACCTGGAGGGAGGTTGTAGCCAGGTGGGGGTTGGTCTCTTTTCCCAGGCAACAAGCACCAGAACAAGAGGACACAGTCTCAAGCTGTGCCAGGGGAGGTTTAGGCCGGAGGTGAGGAGAAAGTTCTTTACTGAGAGAGCTGTTGGCCACTGGAACATGCTGCCCAGGGAGGTGGTGGAGTCCCCATCCCTGGAGGCGTTCAGGAGGGGATTGGATGTGGCACTTGGTGCCAAGTCTAGTTGTCATGAGGTGCTGGGTGACAGGTTGGACTTGAGGTCTTTTCCAACCTTATTGATTCTATGATCCTGTGATTCTATATTAAGTATTAATCACACCGAATATCAACCATTGGCATCAATCATATTAACTATTGCTCTCTGAAGTGTCTTTGTTCCATTTTATGTATGTTATTTGGGTTTTTTTTCGCTAGTGCCAAGCTGCAGCTTCCCCAGTTCTGGCTGAGGGGAGCTCCGTCTGAAGAAAGTACCTGAAACCCAAGCTCTGGAGGCAGAGGCGTGCCTTGCCCCAGCTCTCCCCCGGCCCTCTGCTCAGCCTTTCCATTCACAAAACGTTTTCCTCCTCCGACATTCTTAAGCTGCTGAAATTAAAATGCAATTGAAGCAATTACATAAATAAGAGTGACAAATGTTTCTGTTGCTAAGTGCAAGCAGGTGTAGAGCACAGGCAAGGTTATTCTCCCAGAGCTGGGATCGTTCCATGCATGAGTAGTGCTGAAAGAGCCCCAGACAAAAGCAGCAGAACGTTATGAGCCTCAAACAGGATTAGCTCAGGCTGTTGTGCAAACACACCTACAGCGTCATCTGTTTGGGCTGCACCAACTGCTGTCACATCCTGCTGAGAGCACAGCACCCACAGACACCTGACACACACCTCTGGGTGCGCAGTTCATCCACTCAGAACGGTTTGGGTCGGAAGGGACCTTAAAAGATCATCCAACTCCAACCCCCTGCCATGGGGGTCCCTGACGTGGGCAGGGACACCTCCCACCAGCCCAGGCTGCTCAAGGCCTTGTCCAACCTGGCCTTGAACACCTGCAGAAATGAGGCTGCCACAGCCTCTCTGGGCAGCCTGTGCCAGTGTCTCACCACCCTCACTGGAAAGAATTTCTTCTCCAGTCTCAGTCTCTCCTCTCCCAATTCAAGGCTGTTGTCTCTCATCCTGTCTCTCCCAGCCATTGTCAAAAGTCCCTCTCCAGCAATCCTGGAGCCCCTTCAGGTACTGGAAAGCTGTTCTGAGGTCTCCCTGGAGCCTTCTCTTCTCCAGGCTGCACAGCCCCAACTGTCTCAGCCTGTCTCCATAGGAGAGGTTCTCCAGCTTTCTGATTAACTTGGTGGCCTCCTCTGAGCCTCTCCAACAGCTCCATGTCCTTCTTTGTGTTGGGGGCACCAGAACTGGGCACAGTTCTCCAGGTGGAGTCTCACCAGAGCAGAGCAGAAGACAGAATCTCCTCCTTGTCCTGCTGGTCACACTGTGGATGCAGCCCAGGTTGCCTGCTGGGCTGCAGGACTTCCATCATATATGCAGTTAGGACAAAGGTCTGATGCTGTACTCTGCATGATGGATCAGTTAAACATCACCAGCTTTAGAAGTATCCTAGAAAGTTACAACATATTTAGTGAGGCTGATGCAAGGCTGATGCTGCCCTCACTGAAACAGAGCACTTACAAATGAAACCATCCAGAGCATTCAGCTGAGCACAGTCAAGGCTGGTGGCTAAGCTGATGGGCAGCATGAAAGTTGCCTCTAACAGAGACGGAAGCAGAACATCTCTGCAGAGGCATTAAATGTCACTATGGGCAGAGAGACATCTGAGTGAGCATGAAGACATGTGGAACAGGAATAAGAGTGAGAAGAAAAGGCTGAGAGGGAACCTGCTCAGTGTCTGAGGGGTGGGGGTCAAGTGGAGGAGGCCAAGCTCTTTTTGGTGGTGTACAGTAATGAGACAAGGAACAATGGAGACAAACTGGAACAGAGAAGGTTTCAGCTCAACATGAGGAGAAACTTCTTTGGTGTGAGGGTGCTGGAGGCCTGGAGCAGGCTGCCCAGAGAGGCTGTAGAATCTCCATCTCTGGAGACTTTCACACCCCACGTGGGTGCTCCTGCTCTGGCAGAGGGGTTGGACTGGATAACCTCTGGAGGTCCCTTCCAACCTCTCACACTCTGTGATACTGTGATTCTGTGAAAGCCAATGCCTCCATTCACACCTCACCCCTGCCTCTCCCCCAGGCTCATTTTCCCTGGGAATCTGTCCACAAAACAAAGGAAATGTTAGACCTTATGCACATGATGGCCAACCCCTGCCCTGTGGCTGTTCAAGTGCTGAGTGGACCTGGTGCTTGGGGACATGGATTAGTGTTGACCCTAACTGGTACAGGTTGGGAGGGGATCTGTTACAGAGCAGCCCTGTGGAGAAGGACCTGTGAGTCCTGGTGGACAGCAAGTTCTGCGTGGGACAGCAATGTGCCCTGGTGGCCAAAAAGGCCAATGGGGTTCTGGGATGCAATCAGCAGAGTGTGGCCAGCAGACCCAGGGAGGTTCTCCTTCCCCTCTACTCTGCCCTGCTGAGACCTCACCTGGAATATTGCATCCACCTCTGGGCTCCCCAGTTCAGGAGGGACAGGGAACTGCTTAAGAGAGTCCAAGGGAGGCTACAAGGATGCTGAAGGGACTGCAGCCTGTGCCCTGTGAGGAGAGGCTGAGAGCCCTGGGGCTGTTTAGTCTGGAGAGGAGAAGGCTGAGAGGGATCTGATCAATGTCTATCAATAGCTGAGGGCTGGGGATCAGGAAGGAAGGGACAGGGACAGCCTCTGCTCACTGTGCCCTGAGATAGGAGAAGGAGCAATGGATGGAAACTCCAGTACAGGAGGTTCAACATGAGGAAGAACTTCTTTCATGTGAGGGTGCCAGAGCCCTGGAGCAGGCTGCCCAGAGAGGTTGTGGAGTCTCCTTCTGTGGAGCCTTTGCAGCCCTGTCTGGCTGTGTTCCTGTGTGACCTGTGCTGGATTCTATGTTCCTGCTCTGGCAGGGGTTTGGACTGGAAGATCTCCAGAGGTCCCTTCCCACCCCCTAACATCCTCTGATCTGTGTTCTTTCAGTGCTGGGTCATGGCTTGGGCTGGATGATCTTTGAGGTCTCTCCCAAGCAGATCTATTCTGTGATTCTCTGATGGCCATTACCATCTGTAGAGCCTTGCACTAGGGTCTCTGTCCTCTCTTGAGAAGGTAACCAGTAGTAGCAGAGTCAGGGACACGGTATCCGTGCCGGTGTTGGAGCCTGCGGCTGAGCCAGGTGTGGCCAGCACCACTAGATGGCAATGCATGGTGCAAAAGAAATTCCCGTTTCACATTGATGCTGTGCTCCTGGAGCATTCCTTGTGGCAGTACCAAGACCAAAAGCTTCCTTCTGAGGGCCTCCACGCATTTCTCCAGGAGCTGCAGATGTCTCTTCACGCTGTGGTAAGGACCCCTTGTCATTTGGGAGCTGCTGCATAAGGTACTTAAGTACAAGAATCCAGGGAGAAGGAGCAAGGAAACTCAGAGCAGAACTTGTTGGCTATTTGATAGCTTTTGTCTTTGTGCAACAGCCTAAAATAAATAACTTTGGGGTCTCTCTGCAGTTCTGTTTTGTTATTATTATCAACAGCCCTGGTGTCACCTGCACACCCTGAGAACTAGGCTGAAGCAGTGGAGTGCTGGTTTCACATCTCTAACCAATTAGAACTGGTGTGATTTTTGCATGGACAAACAGTTCCTTTACATGCAAAGTCTTGAAGCAATCTCTATAAAGGAAAGGCTAAGAAAATGCTTACACTCTGCCATACAACTAGCCCTTGGAAGTAGCACCACTCATCAAGTGATGATGTTCAAACATGCCTTAGAATCATAGAATCACAGAATGCTCTGGGGCACCTCCAAAGCTCACCCAGTCCAACCCCCTGCACTCAGCAGGGACATCCTCCACTGGATCAGGTTGCCCAGAGCCCTCTCCAGCCTCATCTTGAAGATCTCCAGGCATGGGGCCTCAACCACCTCCCTGGGCAACCTGTGCCAGTGTTCCACCACCCTCCTGCTGCAGAACTTGTTTCTCACATCCAATCTCAATCTGCTCTGCTCTAGTTTGAAGCCATTGCCCCTGCTCCTGTCCCTGCAGGTCCTTGCAAACAGTCTCTCTGCTGCCTTCTTGTAGCCCCTTCAGGTCCTGGCAGGTTGCTCTAAGATCGCCCTGAAGCCTTCTCTTCTCCAGGCTGAACACCCCCAACTCCCTCATCCTGTCCCCATAGCAGAGCTCCTCCAGCCCCCTGAGCATTTTCATGGCCTCCTCTGGACCCTCTCCATCAGCTCCAGGTCCTTCCTGTATTGAGGGCTCCAGAACTCTGAGTACTCCAGGTGAGGTCTCAGCAGAGCAGAGGGGCAGAATCACCTCTCTGGCTCTGCTGCAAACAATTCAAAATGATCTTTTAACCTAACCCCACATTTCTAAAACCATCCAGGGGAACAAAGAAGAAAGTCACAGTCACCAACTGCTCCCCAAAGGGCATTGCTTTACCATCAGTTATATTTGAACTATCTTTTATTATCTACTTTTTTTCTTTTCAGACAGGACCAGGAATCTCTCCCTGGGGAAGTTCTATAGCAGTCTAAAACAGTGCTGCAGGGCATGGATCTTACTTCAGGCTTCTGGACAGCCTGGAAACCACAAAACAAACAGCAGCATTTTAAAGTCTTAATAACCACAGCTTTGGGAGTGCAGCAGCACTGTGTGATGGACACAGACATCCATGGAGAGATTAGGCCTGGATCTAAAGCTCTCACTTTCAGTATCCTTTGGGTTGTTAGTCAATACACATACTCAGAGACCACACTCAGCTACTCCACTTCTTTAGTCAGCTCTTATTTCCAGCTGTCTGATCTGAAAGACAACTGTGATATGGTATATGGACTGATTTTATGCAGAAGAGTGTAAAAGCAAGGTCTCAGGTGATGTTGGGGTTGGAAGGGACCTCTGGAGAGCTTCCAGTCCAACCCCCTGCCAGAGCAGGAACATAGAATCCAGGAACATAGAATCCAGCACAGGTCACACAGGAACACAGCCAGACAGGGCTGCAAAGGCTCCATAGAAGGAGACTCCACAACCTCTCTGGGCAGCCTGCTCCAGGGCTCTGGCACCCTCACAGTCAAGAAGTTCCTCCCCATGTTGAGATGGAACCTCCTGTGCTGCAGCTTCCATCCCTTGCCCTTTGCCCTATCCCAGGGCACAGTGAGCAGAGGCTGTCCCTGTCCCTTCCTTCCTGACCCCCAGCCCTCAGCTATTGATAGACATTGATCAGATCCCTTCCTAGTGGGGACTTAAAGACCTCAAGGGTATTTGGGGCTGGATCCTGTGCCTATAGCTAAAGCTGCAGGCTGAGCTGTAGCTGCATTTTCCAGAAATGCCTGAATACTTCAACCACAGAAGTGAATCAGTTGGAATCTGGTCAAACAGACTCATTCCCTAGGACATGAGGTGCTTCTCTACATCTTTAGACAGCTTAGATTTATTCTCTCACACACCTAAAACTGGGACTTTATGATACTTTCAACCCTATCAGCTCCTTCATTTTAATGCATCTTCACAGATGCACAGATGACCTGGCTCCCAGTTGTTCAGCCTGCAGAAGAGGAGGCCCCAGGAAGATGTAAAAGCAGCCTTCAAGCACCTTAAGGGGACCTACAAGAAAGGCTCCAGAGAGACTGTTTGCAAGGGCCTGCAGGGACAGGACCAGGGGCAATGGCTTCAAACTAGAGCAGAGCAGATTGAGATTGGATGTGAGGAACAAGTTCTGCACCAGGAGGGTGGTGGAACACTGGCACAGGTTGCCCAGGGAGGTGGTTGAAGCTCCATCCCTGGAGATCTTGAAGGTGAGGCTGGACAGGGCTCTGGGCAACCTGATCCAGTGGAGGATGTCCCTGCTGAGTGCAGAGGATGTTGGACTGGATGAGCTTTACAGGTCTCTTGCAATCCAGACCTTTCTGTGACTCTGACTCCATGTAATCAGTGATTTCTGTCCCAGTCAGTGCAGCTCCAAGTTGCTAAGATTTCTGTGCTGCTCTTCCTGAAGGCTTCCTGTTCAGAGCTGACTGATAAGTGAATGCATTGTCCAGAGATGCTTTATTGTTTTTTTACCCCCTTTCCCTCTTTATTTCTGAAAGGAAGCAGTGAGAGGGGAGAAATGGTCTGTAAATAAGGCACAACAGCAGAGATTTGTTGAGGAGAGCAGACTCAAGGGGGATCAGGTAAAAACAGTGTGATTAGCATAATACCGTATGGATAAACATCTCCTGGTCCACCACCACCGTATTTGCAGCCATCTCAGAGCCAGGAGCAAGACCCTCAGCAGCCAAGATACTACACAGAGGAGCTCAGCCCCAGCCAGCACCCATGGATGATATTGGAGGAGTCATCAATCCTGTCCCTAACAACCGGGGGGCCACCAGGCCCCCCGGCCTTTGTAGTCACCACCACCATCACCCAGTGTGCACCTTGGGCACTCACCAGCGATGAGAGGAGGATCCTCAGCCCAGATGGGCTCAGCTTAGGGCTGCTGCCTTTCCTGGTGGGGATTAAATAGGGGAGTGGGTGGGGAGGGCCAAGTGTCCACACCCAGGCTGGGAGGAGACTCTAAGAGAGCCCAGGTGCTGTGGGTTTGAGGGGAAAAATGGAGCAGGTGAGGGACTTTAGGGTGTCAGGGAATGACAGGACCAGGGGGAATGGAAAAAAAAATAGGAATGGGTAGATTCAGATTGGATGTTAGGAAGAAATTCTTCCCCATGAGGGTGGTGAGAGACTGAAACAGTTTGCCCAGGTGGGTGGTAGAAGCCTCATCCCTGGGAGTTTTTAAGGCCAGGCTGGATGTGGCTCTGGGCAACCTGATCTAGTGTGAGGTGTCCCTGCCCATGGCAGGCCGGGTGGAGCTAGATGATCCTTGAGGTCCCCTCCAACCCCAACAATTCTATGATTCTAAAACACTTTTGCAGTTTATGCTGGATGTTGGGAAGAAACTATTCCTGGAGGGAGTGATTGGCCATTGGAATGCGCTGCCCGGGGGGGTGGCGGAGTCACCATCCTCGAAGGTGTTTAAAATAAGACTGGCTGAGGCACTTGGTGCCATGGTTTGGTTTGTTAGATGGTGTTGGGTGATAGGTTGGACTTGATGACCTCAAAGGCCTTTTCCAATCTGGTTAATTCTGTTAAATAATAATTGGTAGGTATTCCAAGTGCTGACTAGGGATTTGCACAGCATTCATCCCAAGATGAAGGGCAAGCACACTGTGCAAACTCCCCCCATCACCTGGGAAGTGTCTCCTGGGAAGCAAGTTAGTAGCTGCTAAGGGGCAGACCTCTTGCTTTTGCGCGGGGCCGTGCGTTGGTGCTCAGGGCAGCGGTAATCCCGGGGAAGGATAATGGCATCCACGGCCTCCACCAAATGTGAGAACCTGGAGAATTTGGGGGAGCAAATTTTCATCCTCTGAATGCATTCCCAACATGTTATTAGAAGTCTGCAGAATCATTCAGCTCTGGATAAGTCTTCCTGGTGCGTTCGGAGTCATGCTGGACGCAACACCAGAAGCGGTTTGGCCTTTCACGAAAACCATCAGTTCAAAGTATTTCCAGCATAATCCAGGCCACTAAATCACTGCTTAAACAGAAACATTTACTGACAGCTGGAGCCCAAACCTTCTGTTGTGAAGAGCAATGAATGTCATGAGCAGAGCTGTAGCCTCTTGGTCTGGCTAAACAAGGTGGTGGCTTTGGTGGCTACAGGTGGTTAAAATGTCATCGCCAGGGCTAGGCTGGTGGCTAAAAGGCAAACAGGAGGAGACCCCACCAGGCCTGCTACAGCTTTAGAAGGGCTTTAGAAAGCTCTGTCAGTATGAGTCTAACTGAGATAGCCTTGTTTGCTCTGAAGAGCAAAGAATAACAACAATAAAGCTGTTTTGAAAGTCTAAGGAAATCATAAAATCACAGAATCACAGAATGGTCTGGGCTGGAAGGGACCTCCAGAGCTCATCTAGTCCAACCCCTCTGCAGTCACCAGGGACATCCTCCACTGGATCAGGTTGCCCAGAGCCCTCTCCAGCCTCACCTTCAATATCTCCAGGGATGAGACCTCAACCACCTCCCTGGGCACCTGTCCCAGTGTTCCACTGTCCTCACAGGAAAGAACTTGTTCCTAGATGGAAGACTGTCATAAGCTGTTCCCAAATTGATAAGCCAGCTCAGAGCTGACTGAATAAATATATCTTGAAAGGAAAGGTTTCCATGTCTCCATCCAAAGGACTTGCTCTAATCAGGTACCAACCAGCTCCGAGGTGTCCGTGGCAGTGGCAGTGCAGCAGCAGCACACACCAGGGACCCTCCGGTGTTTGTGTGCCCACCCCAGCCCTCGTGCTCCCACAGGGACACTGCTCTCTGCACACAAGAACCCAGCCTGGGGCAGATGATCTCTGATCAACACACACACACTCTACAGCTGCACCCTTGAAGCAGATCCAGATCTGAGTTACTGTGCTGCTAACCAAGCTGCAAAGATTTTCATTACTTAGTGTTTTAGCCTTGTGACGGGTCGAAACTACCCCCGGAATAAAATGGCCAGACTGGCTCAGTGGTATGGCAGCAAATGAAGCTCTGTTTACAAGCCACACTACAATCTAGACATGTGAAATGCAATGAATATGTACAAAATATACAATATTTACAATTTATAACAGCAGAAGGACCCCTTTGGACAAAACCAGGAGGGTTCAAATAGCTTGCCCCTCTCTACTCCCTTCCCTCCTGCACAAAGAAAAAGAGAAGAGCAGAGGGTAGCTTGGTAGTTACTTAGCCACAACAAGAACACAGCCAAGGTCAGCAACAGGAATATAGAATAGAATAGAATAGAATAGAATAGAATAGAATAGAATAGAATAGAATAGAATAGAATAGAATAGAATAGAATAGAATAGAATAGAATAGAATAGACGAGGTTGGAAGAGACCTTCAAGATCATCACGTCCAACCTACCACCCAACACCACCTAATCAACTAAACCATGCAACCAAGCACTTTATCAAGTCTCCTCCTAAACACCTCCAGTGATGGTGACTCCACCACCGCCCCAGGCACTGATCCTTAGGGCACACCACTGATGCCTGGCTGCCAGCTGGCTTTGGCACCATTCCCCACCACTCTCTGGGCTCAGCCTCCAGCCAGTTCCTAACCCAGCTCAGAGTGCTGCTGTCCAAGCCAGGGGCTGACAGCTTGGCCAGCAGTTTGCTGTGGGGGACGGTGTCAAAGGCCTTGCTGCAGTCCAGGCAGACTACATCCACAGCCTGCTCCACATCTACCAGGCAGTCACCTGGGCATGGAAGGAGATCAGGTTGGTGAGACAGGATCTGCCCTTCCTGAATCCATGCTGGCTGGGTCTGATCCCTTGGCCATCCTGTATGTGCTGTGTGATTGCACTCAAGATGACTGTTCCATAACCTTGCCTGGCACTGAAGTCAGGCTGCCAGGCCTGGAGTTTCCAGGTTCCTCCTTCCAGCCCTTCTGGTGGATGAGCACCATGTTGGCCAGCTTCCAGTCATCTGGGACCTCTCCAGTGAGCCAGGAGTGGTGGTAAATGATGGAGAGAGGCTTGGCAGCTCATCTGCCAGCTCTCTCAGCACCCTAGGATGGATCCCATCTGGTCCCATGGACTTGTGGGGATCCAAGCAACTGAGGAGATCTCTAACTAGAGTAGAGAGTAGAGTAGAGTAGAGTAGAATAGAATTGAATGGAATTGAATTGAATTAGCCTGGTTGGAAATGACCTTTGAGATCATCAAGTAATTCCCTGAAGGGAGGTTGTAGACAGGTTGGAAAAGACCTTTGAGATCATCAAGTAATTCCCTGAAGGGAGGTTGTAGCCAGGTGGGGGTTGGTCTCTTCTGCCAAGCACCCAGCACCAGAACAAGAGGACACAGTCTCAAGCTGTGCCAAGGGAAGTTTAGGCTGGATGTTAGGAGGAAGTTCTTCACAGACAGAGAGATTAGCCGCTGGGATGTGCTGCCCAGGGAGGTGGTGGAGTGACCATCACTGGAGGTGTTTAGGAAGAGCCTGGATGAGGCACTTGGTGCCATGGTTTAGTTGATTAGATGCTGGACAGCTAAGGAAAAAGCCACCAGCTGCTAGCAGATAGAGGGAAGAGCCAAGAGAGAAAGAGGATACAACTCCCTTTCTGTCAGTTATCAGGCCACTGGGATTCTTTAGACCTTATCATTACTTTTCTTTTGCATTTCCCAGGACCCAGAGTTGAGAAAAATTGCAGGAGGGGAGGGCATCTTTTATTCTCTCCACAAGATCATCCATCTGCACTGTGTGGTGAGGGAGCTGCCACGATCAGTTCACCTTTTTGTTGACAAGAAGCAGATTAGTAAGCAGGAAGGTATGCACTGACTTGTCAGCTTTTACAGTAGGGCTGCCCCAGGGCTGTGTGCTTCCCCCCAGGGCAGAATTGCTGTTTAATCCCTGTGGTGGAAGCACTCAAGCAGAACCCATTTCTTCCTTAATTGATTCTAAGGTTTGGTGGATATTGTTTAGAAACCCCACCTTCAAAAATCCTTTAAGTCTGCAGTTAACTCCTGTTGGAGTAATTCCAATCTAGGCAAGCACATGAAGCTGGGTGCCTGTCTTCAGGATTTACTGAATGACTGGAGCCTCTGTTCCAGGAAGGATTTGGAGGTGCTGGAAGGTGTCCAGAGAAGGGCCATGAGGATGAGCAGAGGGCTGGAGCTGCTCTGCTCTGGAGACAGACTGAGAGAGTTGGGGTTGTTCAGTCTGGAGAGGAGAAGGCTCCCAGGAGACCTTCTTGTGGCCTTGCAGTATCTGCAGGGGGCTCCAAGAAAGCTGGGGAGGGACTTTGGAAGGTGTCAGGGAGGGATAGGACTGGGGGGGATGGAGCAAAAGCAGAAATGGGGAGATTGAGATTTGATGTTAGGAAGAAGTTGTTCCTCATGAGGGTGGTGAGAGCCTGGCACAGGTTGCCCAGGGAGGTGATGGAAGCCTCCTGCCTGGAGGTGTTTGCAGCCAGACTGGATGTGGCTGTGAGCAACCTGCTGTAGTGTGAGGTGTCCCTGGCCATGGCAGGGGGGTTGGAATTGAATGATCCTTGAGGTCCCTTCCAGCCCTGAGAGTTCTGTGATTCTATGGCTGCAAACCAAGTCACCCTCTGTGGAAAAGGGCAGGGCTGGCCAGGGAGCAGTAAACTCCATCACAAATGCTATTGTTTTTTTCTCTCACAGATGAAGTCTTGCTGCTTTTTCTTTTGTTTTTTATCACCTATAAAATATGGCCAGATATTAATTGATTTAATAAATAAATAAAAATGAATCCATAAGAATAAATGAAGTAGTCAGCAGTGCTACCTACTACTAATGGAGCAGATTATCCTGGTGGCAATAACTGCCCACCTGAAGGATGGCCAAGGGCTCAGGTCCAGCCAGCATGGATTTAGGAAGGGCAGGTCCTGCCTCTCCAACCTGATCTCCTTCTATGATCAGGTGACCCGTCTGGTGGATGTGGGGAGGCCTGTGGATGTGGTCTACGTGGACTGCAGCAAGGCCTTTGACACCATCCCCCACAGCACACTGCTGTCTAAGCTGTCAGCTCCTGGTTTGGACCACAACACTCTGTGCTGGGTTAGGAACTGGCTGGAGGATGAGCCCAGAGAGTGGTGGTGAATGGTGCCACAGCCAGCTGGCGACCAGTCACCAGTGGCGTCCCCCAGGGATCAGTGCTGGGCCCCATCCTCTTTAACATCTTCATTGATGATCTGGAGGAGGGGATTGAGACTGTCATCATCAAATTTGCAGATGACACCAAGTTGGGAGCAGATGTTGGTCAGTTAGAGGACAGAAGGGCTCTGCAGAGGGACCTCGACCGACTGGACAGATGGGCAGAGTCCAACAGGATGGCATTCAACAAATCCAAGTGCCAGGGGCTGCACTTCGGCCACAACAACCCCAGGCAGAGCTACAGGCTGGGGTCAGAGTGGTTGGAGAGCTCCCAAACAGAAAGGGACCTGGGGGTACTGATTGACAGCTGCCTAAACATGAGCCAGCAGTGTGCCCAGGTGACCAAGAAGGCCAATGGCATCCTGGCCTGCATTAGGAAGAGTGTGGCCAGCAGGAGCAGGGAAGTCCTTGTGCCCTGTGCTCAGCACTGGTTAGGCGACACCTTGAGTCCTGTGTCCAGTTTTGGGCTCCCCAGTTTAAGAAGGACATTGAGACACTTGAAGGTGTCCAGAGAAGGGCAACAAAGCTGGGGAGGGGTCTGGAGCACAGCCCTGTGAGGAGAGGCTGAGGGAGCTGGGGTTGCTTAGCCTGGAGAAGTGGAGGCTCAGGGGAGACCTCATTGCTCTCTACAACTACCTGAAAGGTGGTTGTAGCCAGGAAGGGGTTGGTCTCTTCTCTCTAGCAACCAGCACCAGAACAAGGGGACACAGTCTCTAGCTGTGCCAGGGGAGGTTTACATTCAAGGTGAGGAGAGAGTTCTTCACCGAGTGAGTCGTTCGCCATTGGGATGTGCTGCCCAGGGAGGTGGTGGAGTCACCATCCCTGGAGGTGTTCAAGAGGGGATTGGATGTGGCACTTGGTGCCATGGTCTAGTCATGAGGTCTGTGGAGACAGGTTGGACTTGATGATCCTCGAGGTCTCTTCCAACCTTAGTGATACTGTGATACTGTAATAGTAGACATCAGTAATTCAAACAGAAATGTACTTCAGGATGAAATGTTGTAGAGTTTCAAATATTCTTTACAAATGCTATAAAATCCAGAGTAGCTAAAATAATCTTTCAGTTTCTAGATAACATGAGGGCAATAATCACAGAATAATTGTCAGGGTTGGAAGGGACCTCAAGGATCATTCACATCCAACCCCCCTGCCATGGGCAGGGACAACTTACACCAGAGCAGGTTGCTCACGGCCACATCCAGCCTGGCCTTGAACGCCTCCAGGGATGAGGCTTCCACCACCTCCCTGGGCAACCTGTGCCAGTCTCTCACCACCCTCATGGGGAACAACTTCTTCAGGAGGTCTAATCTCAATCTCCCCTCCTCTAGATTGGATCTTGTAAGTCTTTCAAGTGGGAATCAAAATTCAGATTCCATTCAAGCAGCTCATAGCAGCACTTTGTATTAGATGGCTTTTGTGAGAAGGGTGTTCACAGGCTTTTGGCTCAGTTTGGATAGGGCTGATAACTGCCTACACATCTTCCCCAAGAGCTATGGAAAATAGTAGAAGCTTAGTGGCAAATATCAGGAGTATTTAAGTCATATGATGGAATCATAGACTCAATTTGGTTGGAAAGACCTTAAGATCATCAGCTCAAACCTTTGTTTAGCTCTACCAAGGCTGGGGCTAAGCCATGACACTCAGCGCCACAGCTCTGCCTCTTTGAAACACCTCCAGGGATGGGGATGCAACCACCTCCCTGGGCAGCCTGGGCCAGGCTTTGAGAACCCTTTCAGGGAAGTAGTTTCTTCTAATATCCAACCTAAGTCTCCCCTGGTACAGCTTGAGGCCATTTTCTCACATCCTGTCACTTGTTACTAGGGAGAAGAGACCAACTTCCACCTGGCACCAGCGTCCTTTCAGGCAGTTGTAGATAGCAAAGATGTCACCCCTAAGCCTCCTCTTCTCCACACTAAACACCCCCAGCTCCTCAGCTGCTCCTCCCCAGCCCTGTTCTCCAGACCCTTCCCCAGGTTCACTATCCTTCCCTGGATCTGCTCCAAGACATCGATATCTTTCTTATAGTGAGGGCTCCAGTCGTCACAGTGGGGCCTCACAGCGCTGAGCACGGTGGGATCATCATTTCCATGGTCCTGCTGGTCACACTCTTCCTGATACAGCTGAGGATGCTGGATCCAGGACATCAGGATCATTGAAAATGAGATCCATTCTCAACCACAAGTACTTCAGTGTGCAAGGCTACCCAGACAGGGCAGGCTTCAGTTCTGCACACCAAACTGTAACAGAAACTGTTCTTGGAGTTCACCTAAAGGAAAACAAATTGCAGAAACCCCAGAGTGCACGTGTGGGACTTTTCTTCCATGCCTTTGGGTTGCAAAGACACGTGCCTCATGCAAGGTTCATCTGCAAAGCCAAAAGCTACTCCAATGGCAGGCAGTGCACCTCTACTAACTCGAGAGCACAACCCCTTTCATTAGCCAGAACTCTTTGCTCCATGGAAACCACAGATATGATAGCTGGGGTGAAAACCAAACCTCTCCATCTGTCACAGCTGGTTCCCTCTTGCTGGCTGTGGCAGATTACTTCACCTGCCCATACTTCTATGGCCTTCTCCCCATCTCCCCTGCTCTGGCTACGTCACTCGTGGGCTCAGGCAGCTGCAGGTGGCAGGGGTAACTTTTACTCGGTCTTTCAGCACTTTTCTTTGGACCTTTTTTCCATCCTGGAAACTTGCACATGCTTTAGTCTAGACATGAATACACTGTCTGATTTTGCTCCTCAGACAGCATCTTTTCACAGAAACTTCACACGTTAGAGCTGCAAGTGGAACCTCGATATTTACCACTGGGGGAATGGAGGGGGAAAAAACCACCACCGCTTTGGCAGCCCCGGCTCACTGCTTCCCCACTGCACCTCACCCAAATCCTGATGGTGAACAGGGCCCACAGAGACAGCAGCATTCACCACCAGGGAGTGCCGCTGGAGGGGAGAAGATTTTGCTGCAGAGCAGAGAGAGTTCCTCTGGAGGTCCCAGTGAGGAGCTGCTAGCAACCCTTCCCTGACATCAGTAATGGAGGAACATGGAATGCATCCCCTGAGGGACAGTGTCCTGCTGAGATCTGGCCCAGGGAAGTCGGGAGTTTGAGGCAAACTTGAAGCCCAGAGGTGGAAGGGTGCTTTAATCTCTCTTTTGGACTCTACCCTACCCACCTTGGTCCTAAGGCTGCTGAAAGACGAGGGCGGCTTGTTGCCACCTTTCTCCTCTGTGTCCTGTGCTCCCTGCTGGAACAGAAGAGCCGGCAAGCAAGGTGCCAGTAAAGAAGTTAAAAACAATAACCAAAGATGCTGGGTGTTTATTTCCCCAGGCTGATTTCTAGGACTTCAGGGTGAGTACATTCCATCCCCAAGGCTGCTGGATTCCTCCTTCAAGCCTCGCTCTGTTCAGCGCTCAGTACCCAGCTTGTGCCTCAAGCCCAGGCCACATCGCTGCTCACGGTTCATGAGCGCTAATACAGCTCCTGTTTGAAAAGCCACACGTTAGCAAACCACAGTTATTTGGAAGCCTGGCCCAGGGCTAGTGTCAGACATCAACACATAAGCAGCACAGATATTTTATTTAATTAAGTCATGCCATCTGGACCAACAATGAAGGCACTCATACACCTTGCCTTCGCTTCCAGGCTGCGGCGTGCTCTGATCCCCCCAAAATTGTTCTAAACCCCAAACCTCCACATGATTTACAGAACACCTTCAGCTGTTACTTGCATTAAGGCTGGATTTCTGCTGCAGCACGCTCAGGATTTTTCCTATCCTAATTAAGTGAGTGGCCAGAGCCAGATTTATGTGCCTTAGTTTCATCCGAATGCTGCATCCACCACGCAGGAAATTACTAATGAGCAACTAAAAGGCCTCTGCTATATATAGGCTGTGTGTATACTACCACCTAGCCACCAGCTTTCTTCTGCCAAAGGTTATTTGCTATTAAAAAAGCAAAGGTAGCACCCAACAGCCAGGCATTAGACAAGGAGAGCTGCTGCTCACCTTCAGTAAGCTTTCTGGACCCGCAGCTTTACTGTTCCTTTCTACACACCCTCCCTGCAAAGATCATGGAGTCATAGAATGGCTTCAGTTGGAAGGAACCTTAAAGATCATCCAGTTCCACCCCAGCTGCCATGGACAGGGACACCTCCCACCAGCCCAGGCTGCTGAAGGCCTCATCCAGCCTGGCCTTGAATACCTGAAGGGAGGAGGCAGCCACAGCCTCCCTGGGCAACCTGTGCCAGAGTCTCCTCAGCCTCACTGGAAAGAATTTCTTCCTCATCTCCAGTCTCAATCTCCCCTCTCCCAGCTCAAAGCCATTGTTCCTCATCCTGTCACTCCCAGCCCTTGTCAAAAGTCCCTCCCCAGCTCCCCTGGAGTCCCTTCAGGTACTGGAAGGGTGCTCTGAGGTCTCCCCTGAGACATTCCAAGCATATCAGAATATTTGCAAAACACTGATGGTGAACAAGAAACAAAGCAAAATATTTGATGGTGAATATGAGCTCAAGCCTTCCAAAGTGCGAAATGCTTCAGTGCTGGAAGTTTCCTGGTTTAGTTTTGGGGCTCCAAGAAATAAAGAAGAATTAAAAAATGATATTCCTGTTCATCCCAGTGCCATCTTCCTGCCACTATTCTGTCCTGAAGCTGGAGTGCAGCCAGGCATTGCTGTCACAAATTAAACAGCAGTGAGCAGACTCAGCACACTAACTCTAAAGGGTCGTAGACAACGACAGGGTGTGGAAAACCAGAGGACACAATAACCTGGTGTGGAGTAGGATCTGAGCACTTCTGAACCACTCCTGTTATTCTCAACTACTCTCCATGCAGATTTTGGCATTTTCATGAAGGGTAATCCAGGGGAGCTGGGGAAGGTCTTTTGACAAGGGCTGGGAGTGCCAGGATGAGCGACAATGGCTTTGAGCTGGGAGAGGGGAGACTGAGACTGGAGATGAGGAAGAAATCCTTTCCAGTGAGGGTGGGGATACACTGGCACAGGTTGCCCAGGGAGGCTGTGGCTGCCTCCTGCCTGGAGGTGTTCAAGGCCAGGCTGGATGAGGCCTTGAGCAGGCTGTGCTGGTGGGAGGTGTCCCTGCCCATGGCAGGAAGGGTTTGGAAAAAGAAGATATTTGAGGCCCCTTCCAACCCCAACCATTCTGTGATTTTATGATTCCACCTTGCTCACAGGGAATTCCTTGGCCCTTCTTGGTGATGAGAGGTGTGGGCAACACCAGATCACCTTCCTCCCCCATCGTTGTGGGATGTGATTGCAGTGTGACTCACAACTGTTTGTCTTTCATTAAACTGTTTCAACAACTTTACTGACACATTTTAGCAAAGTTTAATAACTGTAGCTGAAAATAATAACTTGAGCAGACAGGGAATTAAGTCACTGTGCATTCCCTCAGTATGTGGAGGGTGGTGGAGTCACCATCCCTGGAGGGATTTACAAGGAGTGGAAGTGGTGCTGAGGGATGTGGGTTAGTGGCAGTGGCTTAGCAGCAGTGGTGGGGTTGTGAGCTCTGGGTGAGTGGTTGGACTCTTAGAAGTCTCTTTAACCTCAACAGTTCTATGGTTCTATGATTCTATGTGTTACACTGTAGAATAGAATAGAATAGAATAGAATAGAATAGAATAGAATAGAATAGAATAGAATAGAATAGAATAGAATAGAATAGAATTAACCAGGTTGGAAAAGAACTCTGAGATCATCAAGTCCAACTTATCACCCAGCACCATCTAATCAACTAAACCATGGCACCAAGTCCCTCATCCAGCTCTTCTTAAACAACTCCAGTGGTGGTGACTCCACTACCTCCCTGGGCAGCACATCCCAATCTCTCTTTCTGGGAAGAACTTCTTCCTAACCTCCAGCCTAAACCTCCCCTGGCACAGCTTGAGGCTGTGTCCTCTCGTTCTGGTGCTGGTTGTCTCCACTTGATATAGAGAAGATTTCATCATGCAAATCAAGCTAAATGGCAATTCTGCAAGTTAAATAGCATTGTACACCTTAAGTTAAATAACACTTGAAGTGTTCTGCTGAGCTGAGGCCTAAGCCCATGGAAATGTGTTTTTTAGTTACTGTATCACAGTATCACCAAGGTAGGAAGAGACCTCAAAGATCATTGAGTCCAGCCTGTCACCACAGACCTCATGACTAGACCATGGCACCAAGTGCCACGTCCAATCCCCTCTTGAACACCTCCAGGGATGGTGACTCCACCACCTCCCTGGGCAGCACGTCCCAATAACGAACGACTCGCTCGGTGAAGAACTTTCTCCTCACCTTCAGCCTAACCTTCCCCTGGCACAGCTTGAGACTGTGTCCTCTTGTTCTGGCACTGGTTGCCTGGGAGAAGAGACCAACCCCCTCCTGGCTACAACCACCTTTCAGGTAGTTGTAGAGAGCAATGAGGTCTCCCCTGATCCTCCTCTTCTCCAGGCTAAGCAACCCCAGCTCCCTCAGCCTCTCCTCACAGGGCTGTGCTCAAGGCCTCTCCCCAGCCTTGTTGCCCTTCTCTGGACACCTTCAAGTGTCTCAATGTCCTTCCTAAACTGAGGGCCCAGAACTGGACCCAGGACTCAAGGTGTGGCCTAACCAGTGCTGAGCACAGGGCACAATGACTTCCCTGCTCCTGCTGGCCACACTCTTCCTAATGCAGGCCAGGATGCCATTGGCCTTCTTGGCCACCTGGGCACACTGCTGGCTCATGTTTAGGCAGCTGTCAATCAGCACCCCCAAGTCCCTCTCTGTTTGGGAGCTCTCCAGCCACTCTGACCCCAGCCTGTAGCTCTGCCTGGGGTTGCTGTGGCCGAAGTGCAGCACCTGGCACTTGGATTTGTTGAATGCCATCCTGTTGGACTCTGCCCATCTGTCCAGTTGGTCGAGGTCCCTCTGCAGAGGCCTTCTGCCCTCTAACTGACCAACATCTGTTCCTAACTTGGTGTCATCTGCAAACTTGCTGATGACTGACTCAACCCCCTCCTCCAGATCATCAATGAAGATGTTAAAGTATCAAGCAGCATAAGTCATTAGTGTTTATATCTCTAATGTTCAGCTTCTCAAAGTGGTAGAAGGGCAAATTGTCATGGGTTTAAGGCACTGGCATGTCTTAAACCATAGAGAAGTCTTCCAGGAGGATTAGACAGTCCAGAAGACACACACTGGAAAGTGATCTTGTGTTGTTTCATTCCTGTAAACCCTGCATCTCTATAGACACTGAGCAGTCCTGCTGGTTCTGACCTTTCTCCTCTCTCTCTCTCTCTCTTCTCCCAGCTGGACCTTATCTCTTGTTTGGTGCTTTAGGGGAAGGTTTTGGCCTTGAGCAGCCTGGTTTGCCAGGGAAAAGCTAATTTCTTCTGTGCCATTTGGGCCCAGAAGCATGGCAGGGGTGGCTAAGGGGAGGGGAGAAATTGAGGCCTGGGGTTTTGGCCTAACTGGGGGAGGTTTTGAGAAGCTTTTTTGGCTTAAAGAGGTTGCTGTAAGCCCAGGGGGAAG